>NW_026562421.1:2022500-2622500 GCF_027474105.1 Poeciliopsis prolifica | reverse complement strand
CGAATGGGTTGTGTTGAGGCAGGGAAACATCTAAACCATGCAAGCCAGTGTGCCTAAAGGAGAGAGGTCGGGAAACACTGCTCTAGAGTCACGTTAATGACCCGATTCAGGTGTGCTGAAATGGAGACACATCTAAAACCTGCAGGTCTTCAGTCCTTGAGGGCTGGATTTGAGAACCAGCCCTCAGACAACCTCAGAGAAACATGCTCTCAGTGCCTGCATGGTCGTCTTTCCTGTGTGACTCTTTGTTCCCCTGTGATGTACTCCCCACCCACTGACAACTCCAGAAAAGTCCAGCTGCCCCTCAGGTGGGCTGAACACAAACACCACCTCTCCTTTCTAGTTTTAAATTGGAAGGATTTTGAAGCCATTCGTTCTTGTTCTTCCAGTTCACAATTAAGTGCGATTACTTTAAATCAAAACAAAATACATCAAAGTTTGTGGTTGTAAATTGACAACATGTGAAAAAGCTCAAGGGCTGTGAAGACTTTAGGAAGTTGGCATAGAAAAAGACGAGAAAAAATACTCACCTGACTATTGTAAGGGACAGATTGGTCTCCTTTAACACGAACAATCTCAGTCTTGTACTGAGAGGGAAATACATAAACTTTCCAAACTCAACATAGGAATTTGCACAGTGAGCCGTGGTTCTGAATATGAACATACCTGCTCATAGAAAGCCTGAAAAAAGTTCTCCGGAATCATGTTCCTATGTGAGTCAAAGGAGAGTCACACAAAAACTGAGCTTGTAGATGTTAGTTTTTCTTAGTCGTTTTGGTGCATTTCTCAGATTATTCTTGACATTTGCAAAAAAAATGTGTGTTTCTCAAAACAGTTTCTTCAAGCAGCAAAACAACTTGGATTTTCTGCAAAAGCCAGTTTCTTTCTCAAAACTCAACATCTGAGTCAATGAATGTGCCAATGCCTCAGAATTAAAAATAATCACCTGTACAATTTGAATTGTATCATTTTCTTTCTATTTCACAAATGTATATCACTTTGGCCTTTCACATAAAATTCAATGAAACACATTTATGTTTGTGATTGTAAAGTCACAAAATATGGAAAAGTTCAAGGAGTATGAATACTTTTGCAAGTCATTGTGCTTGTTAAAGATTATAAAAACATTTATTGGATCTTTTCTATGCAGGAACTATGACATTAATATGCAGAAAAGCAGGAATTTTGCCTGAACACTGAACAGTCTCACCTTAAAAGGTCCTGAAGGACCAAATGAATGGAGAAGGGTGGGGCATCTATTTCTTTATTGGATGAAAGGTCTTCAAGCTCACCAGGCTTAGTTGTCATCATCAGAATCATCCCTACAAAACAAATAACCTACAAAAATATCACCTCACTCTGACTATTGACAGCTGGTCTAAAAACCCAACCTTTTACACAAACCTATTCTTCTCAGCTTATGATGTTGCTATTGTTTTATGTTAGCTTTTAACGGCACAGCCATCTTGATTGTCCTGAGATGCACTTTGGAATGAACGTTTTTTAAATCTACAGTTTTTAAGTGAACAAGTTTCAGGCAGCATGGCAAAACAATAACACAATACACTCTGTGCTGGTCTTGATAAATCCATCCATCCATTGTCTGCCGCTTATCCGGGGTCGGGTCGCGGGGGTAGCAGCTTAAGATAAATCTACATTAAAATTTGCTACCTATAAAAAACGTTACCAAGAGCTATGGCAATGAGGGTAGTGCCACAGAAGTAGGCTCCAGCGATGAAGCCCATTTTCTTGGACATTATGTGTTTTAAATCAGTTACACCTGAGAAATGAGAGAAGAACCAGAAGTTCATGTGGAGCCTGAGCAATGACGAGGACAACATGTGTCCTAACAACAGTGTAAATGTCTGAACTGATCCTTATCGTCTTATATTTTTTAGCCACAATAAATAATCGGTAAGATCACCATATGAATCTAATGTCCAGATACAGCTATAGTCAAGTGTTTACCCACAATACAATAATAACAATAAGTTAGTACATCAAGTATCACGGTTCATATTTAGCTTGCCTGCAATCACGCTTGTCACAATGAGGGGAACAGCCATCATCTGGAGCATGTTCAGAAATATTTTCCCTGGCGTTTGGATGCAGAGAAGGTAATATGGAGTTAAAGGAATTTGAAACTTCAGCAGAAATCCAAGGCCTAACCCTACGAAGCAAACAAATGGTATACTTTATGACAGCCAATAGAAATAAATGGAAATGCTGTAGGATCAATGATAAATAAAATATTCTTCACAGTTTTTTTCTCTTCAAGTAACATTGTACCCTGATGCTAGGCAGCAATTCAACCACACATATAAAACAATAATAATAAAATATCACAGGATGTAGAAAACTAAAGCTAGTTCTTACCCAAGGCAATTGAAAGCAGGGTCGTGGCCTGAAATATTCTTTCTCTCATTGTCTTTGTTTCACTTCAGTCCAGTGAGCTGAAACAGGCGGGCCAGTCTCTGGTCCAGATGCTCAGTTGCTTGTTGGTGTCCAGCGCTGGGTGTTTGGATGACATTTGCGATTTGGAAGCAGCGGTTGGGAACCGTTGGCTGCAAACGGTCTCACCTCACTGCGAGGGAAAAGACAGGCAAGAGAAGTTTTTATTCCCTGGATTGAATATTTGGACACAGCAGTGAGACGGAAAGGATCCGGTCCGAGTCGGATGTTTGTTCTGTGATCGATGCTGCAATTGGCGGCGACGGTTCGGCGGGGGATTCCGGAAAGAACCGAGCGTTAAACCTGGGATCCGAGTCTGGACGGTTGAGGGCGGTTAGCCAGACAGAGCAAGAATAAAAAGAAACGCAGTGATTCACTGCAGGAGATGCAGCCGGACGAGACGGAGAAAAGTAAAAACAAACCAACAAACAAACAGTTCAAAGCGGAAAGGAGAGAGAAACAGGAGGGGAAAACCTAGGTGTGGAGCCAGTAAGATGGCTTTTAAATCGTCTCTATTGAAACTGGACTCCAGCCCAGAATCAACAACTTCTGACAAACCAAAATATTCAGACCTTTCGCAAACTTTATGCCACTGAGAAGCCATAAGGTTGATAAAACAACCACAAATAAAAATCACTTTCAACAGGATACTGTCACTCTGCTGAGTGACTGGCTTGCAAAGAAACGACGAGCCACAAAGGAAAAGAAGAATACAATAAGCGGAAGACCAGGACACCAGTCAGTCCTCGGAACAAGATGCATGAGCACAACTACAGCGATGGGATCACTGATACCGATCCTGTGATATTCCCGGATTCTCCTATCAAGAGCCCAGCTGCCAAGAAACCCTGCGGCGATGAGCCTCAACCTCTGCACGCCTTCTGAACCACAGAGCGGATGAGGTAAAGGCTGACAAAAAGGATATGAAAATATCCATTGAGTTCATGCATGCCGAAATTGAAGCCATTTTGAGGTCAAAAGATAAAGTGAATATTGTATTTATACTGCCACCAAAAGTAGTTTTCCTGTTCTGTGAAATATAGACATGATCTGCTATTCGTTTTACTTTCATTAATTTTATATGAAAAATATTTTTGTCTTAGAAATTCTTTCTACTTTTTAAATTTGTCATTTTAGTTTCTACTTTGCTTGACTCGTTTCTTGGACGACGACTTTTAAATATGTTTAAGTAATAATACCGTATTCATTCAATAAAAATGAATACTATTAACTTAATCATTTTTGCGTGACTCTACCCACCTCTGACAGTATCTGATTTTTCATTATTATTATTTTTATTAATAATGAAGCCTGATTGAATTAATTAACGTCAATGCAGTCTTTTCTCCATCAGATGGCAGTATAATAAAGATTGATCATTTAAACTATTCGTGTAATGAGACTATTGGGCCAGTAGATGGCAGAGATCTATCTATCTATCTATCTATCTATCTATCTATCTATCTATCTATCTATCTATCTATCTATCTATCTATCTATCTATCTATCTATCTATCTATCTATCTATCTATCTATCTATCTATCTATCTATCTATCTATCTATCTATCTATCTATCTATCTATCTATCTATCTATCTATCTATCTATCTATCTATCTATCTATCTATCTATCTATCTATCTATCTATCTATCTATCTATCTATCTATCTATCTATCTATCTATCTATCTATCTATCTATCTATCTATCTATCTATCTATCTATCTATCTATCTATCTATCTATCTATCTATCTATCTATCTATCTATCTATCTATCTATCTATCTATCTATCTATCTATCTATCTATCTATCTATCTATCTATCTATCTATCTATCTATCTATCTATCTATCTATCTATCTATCTATCTATCTATCTATCTATCTATCTATCTATCTATCTATCTATCTATCTATCTATCTATCTATCTATCTATCTATCTATCTATCTATCTATCTATCTATCTATCTATCTATCTATCTATCTATCTATCTATCTATCTATCTATCTATCTATCTATCTATCTATCTATCTATCTATCTATCTATCTATCTATCTATCTATCTATCTATCTATCTATCTATCTATCTATCTATCTATCTATCTATCTATCTATCTATCTATCTATCTATCTATCTAACATAAGTCTGTTTGCTGCATTTTCATTCTTTCACTCTATATTTAGTTTGTAGTGTTTGCTGCATTTTCATTCTTTCACTCTATATTTAGTTTGTAGTGTTTGCTGCATTTTCATTCTTTCACTCTATATTTAGTTTGTAGTGTTCTGGTAGACATCGCATCACTGCTGCAGCATTTCTGAACCAGGAACAGTTGTGCAACACTCAACCTGTTGTAGCCTGATGCATCACTGGTGATTGAAATTCAAAATGCATCAGTGGATTCTTCTGAAAATGTATAACTAAGTCAAACTTGTTATCCATAAATATTTAATGATAGTATAACCGCATTAAACCTGAAATCATGCTTAAATAAGATGACACAAGTTTAGGAATATAAAAACAAACACATTGTGAAGTCAAGTCTGATGTTATTTCTATATTTTTTATTTCTAATATATAAATTTCCTGTTTTGTGTTTGAAGATGTATTTATATGTATGACTGAGTGATGTTTAATGTTTTCCAACCACTCTTTTTCATTCAAAACTTTTGTCTTTATTATCATGACATGTTCATTTTAAACCGTAAATGAATGAAAGAAACAAATAAACAAATGTAACTTCTCTGCAAGAGAGTTCTTCTTGCAACAGAACATTTACAACTTTGCAGAAAATATGAACATTTTGGATAAAAAAAAATGTGTCAATCTTTTGTTGTAATTTTTTTGTTTGACTAAGACTAAAATTAAAGTTGATTTAGTGTGTAAGGTCCAACTGAGTAAAGTTACCTTTGTTCATATTGTTGAGGTCATATGTAACGAGCTAAACTGGGGTGATAAAGTTTGTTCAAAAGTGAAAAGAAAGTGAAACTAAATAAATAAAACGTTGACCCTGAAGGGTAGTTTTGAAAACTTTTTCAGTTTTATTTTTGAACAAATTTATGGCCCCAATTTAGCTCCATATGTGCGGTTTCACATATTGCGACGTAGCTGTGGTAACGGAACAGTGTGATACAGAAAGTAAACATTATCATTCCAACTTTTTACCTGCAAAATCTTTTATCTTATATCTTTTACCAAAAATGTGTTCTTGTCCTGCCAAATAATTTTACAATTTCCCCTCAGCAGTTTCCTTTTTTATAGTCTGTGCAACTTTAGATAAAACAAATTTCTTCCAACTAAATAAACAATGGCGCAAGTCGCTTACCTTCAAGAAGCAAATGAGAAATAGCTCCTATTTTAAATCAGGAACACAAAACCGTCAACACTCACTGCCTTGTGCAAAGTATGTTAATAAAGTGCTAAAGGGTTTTGTTTCTTAATAATTCAGACACCAAACAAAAGTCAATAGCAGAACAAACTATTTTAATGGAGCTCATGTCCAGGTTACCTTTGTGCAAACATGCTAAAATTGCATTTGAAAAACTTCAAATACAGACCAAATTCACATATAAATGTTCATTTAAAACAAGCAATCAACGTATTTTTCTCATCGTTTTGCTCAGATTTAGTTTCATTCTTGAAGTTTTCACATATTTCTTCCCAGATCTGAGGTTTGATCCTCTCTGTGGTGATAAATGACTGTAATCAGGATTTCTTAGAGATGAATGTTTGGTGAACCGTCTTTACATTCTTCAGATATTTTCACACCAGATGATGCTTCTGTTTCTGCTCAGCTGTGGTCAACGACAATCCAAGTCTAATCAATGAGTTCTGCTCTGATTGACCCAAAAAACATTAAGAAGTAAATTATATTTCTGCAGAACATCAATCAGAAGAAGATGTTCTGATTGTTTCTAGTTAAACCAGCGAATCTGCATGAGTCAAAGTTGTGCACCAGAGGTTTCACATGAATCCCCCGTATTGATCTGTTTATCTGTCCTGTTGATCTTTTTGACTGACTTCATCTCTGTTCATTTTCACCAGTTCACTCACCTTTATCCCAGTTCCTTTTGCCCTCATTTTATGGAACTTTGCTCACCTCACTTATGTACTTTTCTCCTTATAAAACTTTCTGCAGCATTCAATCAGGAGTTCTTTCAACGTTTACTATTCATTGAGAGAAGGTGAAATACATTCGTCCCTGTTAGCGTTTGACTCTTTGCCATTGGATTGTGGCTCCAGGCGTCTTTGCGGCTGATTGATTTAATGATTCACCATTTAATGCTCCAGATTCAACACACAGTGACTGGTCCACTTTGGACTTTTCTGTGCCAAACAAGATGAAAATGACAAACTTTTCATAAACAATGATCTCGGACATATTTTTGTAGTTTGCATAATTTTACATTTCAATAATAAATCCGCTCAATGGAAACATGTCAGTTTAGCAAAAAACTTGTCCCTTCATAAAAAGTTTTGTAGGTAGGATTAGTTTTTATTTATTTATTTTTCTGACCATATCGAAAATTGTTTTAGTTTGCAAAACTGCAATGGAAATATATTTTTACTGTTTATTCAAGTATACATGGAAGCAACACTACTCTGCTGAACTACATACAGTACAATGTGTTGCAACTCTACTTATGACTTAAACATATCTGTTGCTTAGTAAAATAGAGAAAAGAAAGAAAAGAAAAAGATTGTTAAATATCATGGCTTGTGGGAGTAGTTGGTCTTTATCAGGGTCAACCACGAGAAAAAGTTTCAGAAAGACGACATGAGAAGAATGCAGTCTGTGATAAAACAGAGAAGCTCAGAGAGACCAGCCTCTCTGCTGTACTGCAGCTCTGACATTAAGTCGTTTGACACATGATCTGGAATGGTGGCGCATATTTCAGCAGTCTTTGGACACGGTTACTTTGGCTGGGATTTGTTTGGTCTGGCTGTGTTTTTCCCCCTGAAGGTCACTTTGAACATGCAGAAATATATTTGTGGCAGTGAAGACGTCTTTGTCCTGAGAGAAATGGTGACGGTGGAGATATATCAAACTTTTTCACAAGTTGTCACTTTCTGTGATTGATGCTTTGATCAGTTACCTTGATTTGCCTTTTGAATAAATACATTTTCATTGTTACTTGAGTGAAAATACGTTGCATTAGAACTTTTACTTGATTATTCAGTCTAATTCTAATAGCGTAATTTTGCTCATTGATCAAGTTGGTCGAGTCAGATTTGACAGTAAGCTGCAAAAAGAATCATCTGGACTTTGAAGCATATAAAAATTCGGAGTTGTCTAATATGAGGGTGAGTGCCGGGTTTCAAAAGCTCACGACTTAATGTGATCAACTTAAAGTCTTAAAGAACTATTTCTCACATTCAGTGATAATTTTCCTGCTTTTAATCACACAAACATGATTAAGTTGACGAATGAGGGTCATCAGCGAGTAATTTATTCCCCAGACATTCAGAAACGGCACAGTGAGATATTTTTTGGTTTCACCACAATCTGCTGATGTCTGCAGCAATTTTGCTGATTAAGACTTTTTTAGCAAGAAAACATTCACTCTGTCATTTCCAAACAATTCAACATGAACATTCATTGCTTCTTGAAAAACAAAAAGAAACCGAAAACCTTAAAGTACTATAACAGTGTTTGCAGCTAGTAAAAATATAAAACAAAACCTGAAAACAACTAATTTTTTATTGCAGTAAAATCAATTTAGCTAAAACTAAAATTAAAAAGTTTTAATTAAAATCTATTTATTTTTTTTAACCATCATTTCTGGTTTTCTCAATACTGTCTGCCGAAAAAAAACCAAACATTTTTACTACACTCTTATTTAAAATCTCCATAATGCCATGAACTATAATAAACGTTGAGACCAGCCTCTCTGCTGTACTGCTTGGCTTGTGGGAGTAGATGGTCTTTATCAGGGTTGATTGTTTATACACAAATACTTTTTGTGTGCTTGACACACAATTACCAAATAAATATCAATAAACTCCTGCAATTATTTAACACTCTTTTACACATCTTGTCCAATAATATTTTTAAAAGAAAGAAAATCTTTGAACTTCTAAAAGCTTTCAGAAACATTTTCAGCTTGTTTATGATGCAGCAAAAACACTTAGTGGTGGTTTTCTGCACCTTACATAATCACCGCAGGTCTGTACATGTTGCTTCTTTGAAAAACACTTTTGCTTTTATGTCTCTTGCTTGCTGCTGTGTTGCTTATTTCTTAAAATGTAGTTTCGAGGGAAGGACGTTGCTGCTCCACCTCTGCTGTGATTGGAGAGAAAACATGGGAGGAATCCGCACATGGATTCAATTTGCAGTTCAGAAAGGCAGGGACTTTGTTAAAATCTGTGGATTTTCCAACAGCTGCTCAAGATTGGTTAGGTTTTATGACTGTAAATCAGTTTTTGTCAAAATAAAAGGTATAAAACTTTAACAAAAACTGCAGGTGTGTCTGTGTCTGGCGTCAAGTAAGAGTAGAAATACTTTGTAATAAAATTACTAAAGTAGAAGTTGTAACAATATTTTTACTCATGTAAATGTACCAGCATAAATGTAATTAATCACTCTGAAGATAAACCTCAAAATTATGAGTTCTTGTTGTTCCCATCAGGACATGTGGACTCTGACCTTTCACCTTTCTTATAGTTTCAAAGTTTCTCCAGGTATTATTAGCCATAATAATGTGCATTATTAACCACAGAGACATTTTCTTAAGGGAAAACTTGGCTTCAGTTCAAGATGCATTTCTCCCCACTCAGCGTTTTCCAAGGAATTCACCAAAATAATAAAGAAACAAACTCCAGGTCTCAGATGAGGATTTTTTTTTATCTCCTTGCTCTCAGCTTCGCTCAACATTACATTTCTTCTATATGAGAGCCGAGTGAGCTTCCTCCTCTTTTCTGTTTATTGTCCGACCATGACTCGGATTATAGACAGACACTCAATAAATATTTAGAGGGAATACAGTCCCTTGCAAAAGTCTTCATGACCCACTGAGCTTTTTCCATTTTGCAAAGTTTCAACCACAAACCTCATTAGCTGCTAAAGTACTAAATTCAACCATGCTGACACCCACCAAGACAAAATGAGTAGGTTCTCAAAAAAATCTATCACTAACCAAATTATTGCTTTACAGTTTATAGAGAAAATTCTGTGTGCTAAATGTTTTCAACAAATATATCTTAAAATGCATTTCAAGCACAATGGAAACCATCTCAGCTTTTGCAAGAGACATCTGTGATATCTGTGTTTCCCAGGTTGTTGTTTTTTCTTGGAATATTTTAGACATGGTCTATGAAAAGGCCGTATATTTTTGGAGTGACCTTCCACAGAAAACTCTACAAATAAGTTACTTTTTGTCAATCAGACAAAATGCCCAACGAAATGCTTTGAAATGTGAATTTAATAAAAAAGAAGTAGCTAATTTTAGTGGGGGTATGTATGCTTTTGGAAGACACTGCACAGGAAATAGATAGTTATAAACGAAAGGTGTTGATCAGAACTACATCATCCATATTGTGGTAGTTTGTTGTGTGTAATTCCACTACAGTCCTTAAAGAGACATAAACATATTTTTGTCTTTTTCTTCTCATTCTTCAAAGCAGCTTTTCCACTTCAGGCTTCTTTCTTCCTCTCCCTCATTAGCAGAAAACAGAACAAATATCATGAATGGCCCAATTAGAGACTC
Source organism: Poeciliopsis prolifica (assembly GCF_027474105.1). Classification (NCBI taxonomy): domain Eukaryota; kingdom Metazoa; phylum Chordata; class Actinopteri; order Cyprinodontiformes; family Poeciliidae; genus Poeciliopsis; species Poeciliopsis prolifica. The sequence continues at coordinate 2,612,344 of NW_026562421.1, read as the reverse complement.
CCCATCCGTCCTGAACGGGATGGGAGATTAATGAAAGGCCGGATGAATGAGGTTCTGTCGGCCCGCTGTGGCAGAGCGATCCTCTGATGCTGCCAGCTAGAGACATTTGGCAGAAGATCCCGATGACTGTGGTAATTAATCAGAAAGCATGTTAAACAATGAGAGCAGCTCCAGCAGGAGAAAGAGCTCCAGGTTTATTTTACCAAGGGCATTTAAGGACAAGAGGAGATCTACTTTCAGCAAAGGTTGGGTGTTTTTATGAGGAATGGTAATTCAACTCGCTGTAGTTAGCTGAAGAGTGACTACAGTGGGCGTCACACTCGTGGGATGTCTGGGTGTTTTAACACTTTGCTTTTCCTCCAGTTTTGCTCAAAAACTCAATTTGACCGTGCACTGAGACTGATATCCGAGCATGTATCTACTTAAGTGAAGAATAATTTGTGGTGTGTACATTTAAATCTCACAAAAATTCACAGTCAGCTTTGATGAACTCCTGTTCTGTTTGGACTCCTGCTCCTCTAGTATGGAAATCCAGGAGGGCCAAAAAACGTGCAACATTTGATGTCTTTCACACACAAACCACATTTTTTAATGTCTAATTGCTTGTCTAATTGGCGTATTCATTTATTTTAACAATGCCTAGTGCACACATTTCAAACTCCAAATCTTGACCATCGTAGTTTTTTATGTGACACTCTTGACATCAAATTACATCAATACGTTTTTTGCAGAAATTCATGAAGAATAATTGTGAATAATTTGAATTGATTGCAAATTTTCTGCATAAATTGTCAAAAATATTGAGTTTATGTAATGTTAACTCCCTTCTATAGGTGGCAGTGTTTTGTACTTTTTCTCCACTGCTGAGTCGGCCATACGTAATGTGAAGTTAGCAAGGGAAAAAGAAGTCAAATTAATGTCATACATAGGTGCAAATATTGCAGAATGTCTTGAAAATATTTCTAAATTAGCAAAACAAAATTTGTGATTTTTATCAAAAACAAAATTTCAAAATTCTAGAGGATTTGATAAATGCTAAAATATGTTCTACATTAATTAATTTTAAGAAGCACTAAGTGCAGAGACTAGCTACAAATCAATATTTGAGTATTTGGCTAATTGTTTATATTAATGGATTTTGCTACAAACCAAAACCCAAAAATGGAAGAATATTTATTCTAACTTAAGGATTAAAATAAGGCACACAACTTCAATGTGAGTGTTTACATATTTTGTTTTCTATTTTCGGATTATTTTCTTTAAGGAAAAGATAAGTTTAATGTGCTGATTCTGCATTTGCCACCTCTCATGTCTAATTTATCATCCATGGAAGTTAACGATGTGCCAGATTGTAATTCTTGTCCAAAGTCCAGCAGTTTATCTATAGAATGCAAATTAGTAACAGTTAGCAAAGACAGTCTTTCTCTTTTAGTCTACAACAATGCAAGAGATGGCACAATTTGCCTAAGCAACGTCCGAGGTAAAAGACGGTCCCAGAAGAGTTGGAAAAGAGGAATCCTGCATGAAGAGAAAACCAAAGAGTAGACAGAGGAGGAAGTTCAACATCTCTATCTGACCAGATGGCCAGACAGAGTGGCAAAAGCAAATGACATGGATTAGCAGTGGTTGGAATGTTACTGTGGAATATCATCTCTGCTGGAAATTGAGCTGCTTGCATGTCACTACAGTCATACATCAAGTCTTCAGTCAGAGGCTTCTTTAAATTCATTCCAAGACAGACTGCTACTAAAAATCCTTCCTCCCTACCACATTACTGTCTACAACTCTTTGAAGACACTTATTTTCCATTTGGGACAAATAAAGAAGTTTGAACTGAACTAAACTGAATTGAACTGAATTGAACTGAGGATTGGATATTGTATGTTTGACTACAAAATAAACCAAAACTCATTGACAAAACATCCACTTTGCTCTTTGTTAAAAGGAAATGTAATGATATATTTAAAGAAAAAAAACAACAAAAAAACAGTTTTAAAAACAGAGGAAATTGATGCTAGCTCGAAGAAAGGTTACCAAAAAATGAAGCTTTCTATCATATTAGGCTACAAAATGCAAAATATGCATAGTGAACTGCTGAAACAGGCATCTGATTCAGAGATATGTGAGGATTGCGATTTAAATAAAGCAGTAAAAAAAGACTTTCGACTCTCAGCTCAGCTCTTTTTTCACCATAATCAGTCATCAATCCATTTCTTGCTGCATCCAGCTGTCAACAGTAAATAAGACACCAGGATACTTGAACTCTTCAGGTTGAAACTGAATCACATCTCCCACCTTTAAGGGAGCAATCCATCTTGACTTGAGACTTTGTCAGGAGATACAGCCAAATGTTGTCTCCTCCTTCCAGAACACCAGGCATGCAAATCATCCACATTGTGGCTAGTAAAAGTATTTATGATGCAAAAAAGCCCTGAAGTCTTTGTAGAACTCAAAGGTCACTCACAGAGCTTGCAAAGGTTGCGTGGCTGCATGTATATGCATTGTGTCATTGTTTTGCTTTGGATGTGAAGTGTTTTTATTTTTAAAGGTAATTAGAAACTTTAGACAGTTATCTACACACTGCAAAAACACAAAATATTACCGAATATTTTTGATCTGGTTTCTGGTCAAAATATCCTAGTAAACCTGAAATAAGGCAAAACTAATTTATAAGTGTGTTTCTCACTCCTGACCCTTTGGATCCACTACTCCATATGATTTATGTGCAAGGACAGACTAATGACTATAGATTATTTAATTAAAGCAAGTTAAAACAGTGAAAGCACTGTAATAGGGAAATACAGAAACATTTCCATGTAAATAAAAGCTTTAACTATCAGTGTAGGGGGTACACAAAGAAGAGTATCATTACTTCAACGTATTTTTACTCAAGTAAGGATGAAAAGCACTTATAAAATTTTACAAAGATGTCATCAAACAGGAAATATAAAGATATGTGAAAGTTCTGTTGTTTTAAAGTGGATGTAAAATGCAAAATTAACAGTTTTTAGTTTTTTTTTAAGTCCGTTTGTACAATGGACGTACAAGTTTGAGCTGCTCCTACAGCTCAAGCATTAAAAAACACAAACACAGCCAGTCGCTATGCACAAAATATATTTTCACTGTGTTTGTGTGTCAATATGGAGGATAAACGGTTTGTAAAGGGAGGTGCAAAACAATGCTTAGATTTAAAAATGTGTTTTAAAGTATTACTCATTAAAGGTGAGTATTTTTAATCCTCTGCTCAGTCGATACTGACATTACTAATCTGTGTATGTGGTTGAGGTTGGGCTTTATGGTGTCACCTATATAAAACCCAGATGTAAGTCTTAAGTGGGTACTACAAAAATCTGTTCAGATTAAGCAACACAGCTAGGAACTTATGTGGGCCCACGTTTGGCTATTGTGGTCCATATCAAGCTTATAAAAGCAAATAACATGAGGTCAATATGTAAGCCACAGACAATCCTATCTGGACCCATTTCTGTAAACACTGTCGACATAGAACAGAGATGAGAAATACTCTCCATTGTTCCAAAGTGGGGAAATTCATGTGCACCAGCAGCAGGTTAAAGGTGAATTGGATGGCTACCAAACTAAAATTATTCAGGTGTAATTTGGCATGTTTTGGATTCTGTTTTACCTCTTAAGAGCATAAGACATATTTCCTACAAGCTGAATGCAACATTAAAGTGTTTATTTTACCTCCAGAGAACAAGCTGTCCATCTCTGACTCTAAAGAACGTTCTTATGGACAAATAAGAGGTGAGAAAGAAGTGAGTGTAATCCAATTAAATGTTAAAACCTCTTGCCATCAGCTACGTGCTGTTCAGGCTGCGCTCCGCCCTCAACGCGCACGTGTGTTCCGTCACCGCGGCTGGCACTGCTTCTTCTGCGCATGCGCCAGAGGTAGTTTGTAATGCCATCATCCTCCTCATCCTCTCCTGCCTGACTGTTACGGACTGAGGTCGGTGGTACCCGAAGCTGCGGTCGGACCGCCGAGAGAGAGGACTCTCACCGGGAGACGGTGAGCTCCAGCCGGACACCGAGTCGAGGAAACCCTGCGGTAAGTGAACGTCTCCCGTCACAGCGTGCTGCCGTGTGGCGCCACACTGAAGCTATTTGTGACTAAAAACATGGTGGATATTTCTCCATTACGTTACGATACATCTTGTTTTTATAAGCGACCGCTAATTAGCCAGGTAGGTGGTGTAGTGATTAGCTTCGCTCCCGTCCACGTTGCCCCGTCCCTCCACTGCGGCAGAAGGTCACGTCTGCCGGCTTCATAGCGGCGCTGCGTCCCGACGTGGCTTCGCTCCCGGTGGCATGATGCTGCCCGCATGGCGCTATTTTTACATCCACATGTGGCTGCAGCGGGCCGGGGGGGGGGAGGTGTCCGCTTCACAGCTGAGCATCCGGTCCGGCGCGGTCCTCTTTGAAACCGACCTGAAGATCCAGCAAGAGGGATTGATGATGATGCGTTTGCAGGACACGGAGCCCAGCTCCATAATCTCGCTTTTAGGTTAAAATTAATCTAATTAAGGTTTATAATTTCCCCTGATTATCTTAAAGAAAATAAAAAATGACAATTTTATGCATCTGCTGGTGTTTTCAGCAATAAAATAAGGATTTCACGAATGTAGTTTTTAATTTTTAACCTATAGATGAAACAGATTCCCATGAAAAAAATACAATTTTTATTTCTCTCTTGGGTAATTTTGGAACATCACTGTGTGGCCCTCCAGCCTGTGTGACTAATTTGCATGTGTTTGGTTGGTTGCATCTTTTGTTGCCATTGTTTTCCAACCTTTTCATTCATTTCCTAAACTGTTAAACGCAGAGGCACCTTGAAGACCCACTGGTGTGGCGTTTTACAAGTGGGGTGTAACAAAACCTCTCTTGGTTCAGATTAAAACCAAATCACTACAGATTTGTCATTGTAATTTGAAATGTTTAACAATTTAGGAGATGTAATGTAACAATTTTATATTAAGAGTTTCATTCTATTTTTTTTTTTACATTTTCATCAATTTCCTGTTCAAGGAGTGGCAGATCTAGACCATCTTTACTGGAGGAAGGCAGAGTGGGATCTTTGTGGGTTTAAAAAAAACATATAGAAATGAATGAAGCAAAAAATATTATTTTAATATATTTAGAGAGCCACAGAGCCCTGATCTAGCACATGGAAACCAATTCTATCTCAATATGACTGAACTTAAAAGTCCAACCCCTTAATTTTAAAATTTTATTTCACCTTTAATATCCCATGAAAATCTCATTGAGATTAAAAATCTCTTTCACAAGAGAATCCTGGCCAACACTGGCTGCAGCAATTCATCGTTACATTTTTTTAAACCGCAACTTGCACTTTAATTTTTCCTAGATGAGTCATAAGAAATTGCTTTTGTGTTATTGCTTCAGTACAAGAGCCAGGACCAGTTCCTACAGGGGAGACACTGGCCCCATTTAGCCCCCCTCTAGAACCACCCATGAGTAGATGTTTTTACAGTAGATAACAGAAAATGATTTTAAATCCTCAGCTGTTGAAATGCGTTCATGTCAACCAGTTCTCAAGGGCCACTGTCCTGCAGGTTTCAGATATTCCACAGGTACAAAACACTGGAATGAAATGGCTTAATAGCCTCCCCCTTGTGTATTTAAGTTCTCCAGAGCCTTGCTAATGATCTAATTATTATATTCATGTGTTGTGCAGAAGAGTGGCCCTCCAGGACTGGAGTTTGACACTGTGATGTAAATTGACGCTTGTTTCTAAAAAAATATGGTGTTGATTCAGGAAAGTTGCAAGAAACGCCTCAATTACTGTAATCTGAAGAAAATGTACTGAATCTAAGCCAAGCTGCATCCATTAACTCCAATCTGATGCAAAGTAAAGCCAGTTGCATGAATTAATCTGTAATGTTTTGAGCCTGGGCTTTGATTTCCTCCCTGGCTGCAGCAGTTCCTCTTGTCGTTCCCTAACCGCTTATCTATCTGCTGCACAGCAATGCACGAGTTCAACTCGCCAGCTCCGGGAGGTCAGACCTCAGTGGAAAGATCGCATGACGGCCACACGCGCTGAACTCGCAGGGAATCCATTGTCCCAGAACCGGACCGAGCCGCTTGTTTATTAATAGGTGTGTAACCAGGAGATATTGTCTAATAGTGGAGCAGAAAGCGAGTGACTGCTGTGTCATTTTCAGCGCCCTTTGCTTTCTGCGTGGCTTACATGTTCCAGAGCATGTTGGACTCTGAATCTTGACCTTTTATGAATGTCACGGTGTAACATTCCAAAAATTACACATCCCAATTGTATGGCCACATATTTGAATTATTTAAAGCACTTTGACCTTCAGGTGACATTCTGTTGCCCCAAAGCTGCTGCTTCTCCTGGCACTCTGAAATTTTTAATCTCGATTGTTAATCTTGAAATTAAACCAATAGACCTCCTGTTTGAAACAGGAAGAACCCAGTATATGAAATCTAGTTTTCTTTTGTGTTGCGTCAATTATATTTTTGCAATCTTAAACTGGACTGACCGCACCCTTTATCTAAAATTATGCTTTAGGACACTTTGTGCAATCTTTATTGTTGAGTCTAATCTTTATTGTTGTTGCAGGTTGAAAAGATGCATTGTTATGCACAGTGCAGCCAGTGTCTTAACTGATTAAAATACATGTTGAAATTGAAATTATCTGGAAAATTAGCTTTTTGTCTTGCTGATTTTTGCATCACAGGTTCTTCACATGACTGGTTAAATTGATGCATCTGACTTGGTTTCTTGATGTATTTAAATGCATTCAGCTACACTAATTGAGGTTTTAAAACATTAAAATCCAAAAGAAGAAGCAGCAGCAGCAGATCCGGTTTATTTTCTTGTGACATTTGAATCAACCTTAAGACTTGTTTGTGCTCTCTCATTCCTTGAAGCAATAAAGCTAATGCTACTAATGGCTTTCTTCCTCTTTTGTTTGACTGAGTGACTTCACTGTTCTGTGCTTGAAAAGCTGCAAATAACTTGGAAACAACTTTGAGCTCAATCATTTTGGCAGTATTTTTATGCACAATGAAAAAATTTCTTCTGAGGTTTGGCTGCAGTTTTCATATCAAGAATTTGAGGTAACTTTTGCCTCCCGTTCCGGCCTGAATGAAGCGTCTGTGACGTCTGAATGAATGCCCTCATTGAGAACTCCTCCAGGATTTGCCCCACTTTTACTGGCACCCACATGCTATCCCGATGCCTATCTGCACTTCACCATGGAGCCACGGGACCCCCTGGGGGAAACGGCAGCTCAGCTCTAATCCCACTGCTTTACGTGAACAGTGAACCAAAAGTAAAGATAAATGCATGGATGAGTTTCTCTAGATCTTGCTGGGAGATTTTGCCTTCAGGTCATGGAAGGGTGACTTTGTAACTGACTTTATGTGGCTCTGAAGGTTCATTTCTGAGTCAATCACTACCCACAGATTTCTTGCCTGATCGCTAGTTTCTTGCTATGATAACTGACTCTAGGTTGTTTTTCTTTAGGTCTAAAGATGATGACTTCAGTTTTGTTTTTGAGATGCTGAATTTCTGCTTCATAAGCCAAACGGTTGCAGCCTTGGTAGAACAGCAGGTCTTTAATGTATTCATTCAGTGATCCACCTTCGTTCGGTTGAAATGAGAGCATGCAAACTTCTGACCAGCAGTATAGGTAGGGAAGGGAATGTTCTTGGTGTATTTTGTGCAGCTGCAGTCGCCACATTCCTGTCCAGTACAGGAAGCCTCAGCTGGGCCTGAGTTTGAGGCCCTTTGCCTGAACACATTACTGCTTAAGTTTACAGTGAAGTGTAGGAAACCGTTAGAGGGGGGGGTTGTTTTTGTCAGATGTTGAACTTGGAACAGACGTGTGATCTGCTGTAGAAACCAAACTCGTGTTTTCCCTCAGTAGTTGTAGCTGGACTCCGACCGGTCAGAGGTTTACTCCCGTCAGCTGGAGCGTTTGCTTTAAGTGCCTCTCTGTGACACAAGCAGACCAACAAGTGAGATCCAGGTTTTCTCGGAAGCCCCTGGATGACCTATTTGCTGCGTTACTTACACTTCTCAGAGGTCAAACTGGATTAGAAGCCAGCTCTGTCATTTAATTGACCCCACCACTCAGCGTTTTAGAGGGGATCAGTTACTCTGTTGGACGGAGTCTGGCTTTTGTACAGAGTTATTGACTTGACCTCGAGTGCCCTTACATGAGTAAACACACAAACTGATACTCGTAGCTGATATCTGAGGTAATTGTGCGGTTTTATCCAGCCGGTATTGTCGGGTTATGGTTGTTGGAGTAATGTCAACATTTTATTTTAATATTTGATGAGGAAGTGGAGTTTCCTTTATGTTTTGTGACATTCACGTTTTTAAAGGTTAAATGTGACTACTTCAGGAGAGTCGGGTGCTCCTTTGTGTTCCTGTACATGATATAGGGTTGGATTATTTTCATGCTTGTCAAACTGGACAGAGGTGGTTTGAATGTGACGTTTCCATTTTGGAAGTTATGACTTGTGTGTTCCTGGCGTTCCGTTTCACTGCGTGTGTGTGGTAATGCAAGCCCGCTGCACAGCTCTTCAGGTGAAATGTAGCACGTGTTCGCGTTCTGCAACAGAATGAGGTCAAGTTTATGCTTCATCTGTACACATTTCGTCCCTTAGTTACCACATTACTTGAAAGTAATGTGGTGTAATAGGTGATGATGAGTTTGCACCACATTCTAGGTGAAACCAAAACCAGAACTGACATGTAGTCAGGATCCCCTCCCCACAATTATTTTCATTCATTTATTTTTTTTTATTATGCATGCTGTACACAAATTGAACAGGTGTATTATAACTGAGTTAAAGCCAAACTTTAACATGCTGTCAAAAATGCATGTTTTACTCCCTCATGAACATTTTCCAGGTCCAGATAAATATGGAAACATAAATTTAAACAATCCGTCCATTTTCCGTTCACCCTTATTCTTAGTGGGGTCAGGAGTTGCTGGTGCTCATCTCCAGCTATGTTCCGAAAGGCAGAACATGCAAACTCCGTGTAGAAAGACCCCGGGCTGGGAATCGAACCCAGGACCTTCTTGCTGCAAGGCAACCGTGCTACCAACTGTGCCACTGTACAGCCCAAGTTTTGTTTAATTATGTGATAGTTTGTCCAAAACACTCTGTGCTGCCCCCTATGGGTTGAAAAGGGGCTACTGCGTTTGAATTTTCCTATTGGTTGGTTGACATCTACATCGCTCAGTGTTGTGTTCAGGTATAAAACACATCTCACCCAGACACACGCCACCTGGTGGTGAATCAGAAATTGGAATTTCTTTTTTTTATTTGGGGAAAAAAAGTTGCATAAACAGCAATAGTTGATAGTTGGGACCAAAGCTTTTTGGTAGAGAGGGAAAAAGAAACAATAAATTACGCAAATGGAAATTGAGTTTGTTTTTAAAATGTCAGGTATAGTATTTCAGCTTTCTAAGCTGCATTTTGTTGGGAATATTTTCTATAACCTCTATGGGGAAAAATTGGTATAATTTCCATATCGGCATAAAGATGTGACTGGGTCACTGGGTCCTACTGGTCACATCTGTGTGACTCGTTTCTGTCCAGACTGGGAGTTTATGCATCAGGTCTGCAGCCTGAAGCATCACGATGACACCAGGTCTGTGAACGCCTCACCGTCGTGGCTGAGACGCTAAAGAGGAAGGAGGGGAGTGGGAGCTCATGTCCACTCTGAGGTTACAGCTAATGTTTGTTTCTGTGGCTTTTGGAGTTTCAGTTCTGTAGAAATGGTGGCTTTCAAGCAGAAATTAGCACATCAGTTATTTAAAGTGAGTTTCTTTTTGTGGTGAAGATATAGGAAGCTAAATGTTTGGCTGATGCAAGTGAAAGCAAAGGCGTGTCGTCACGCTGAGCTGTCAGCCAGTTGCTCTACGTAATGATTGTCAGAGCTCACTTGTTTACTGCCTGATCTGAGCTAAAAGCCTTGTAGGGAGCTTGACTCCTGGTTGTTAATTAGCTCTCCTTTCAACATGCAGCAGTTTATTCTCCCCTGCTGGTTGTAATTTATCCACGTTTAGTCTGCAGGGAGAGGTTATTTTGGAATATAGAATGCCATGTAAGGTAAATGAGCCAAACAGAAGCAGAGTTGCTGATCATAAATAGCAGTTGCATGTGGCCTAAATAAGGGGGAAGAGGGATATTTTGATGAAAGAGGTTCTGGCATTGTGTGTGCTTACCCACTGTAACTGGGTGAGGGGTTACAAAACTGGCTCTTTTTTTTTTTGTCTTGTACAACAGAAATGGCTAACATAAAGTCAACACATTCATGTTGTAGATAATAAAGTATAGGGTTAAAATTGGACTCAGGGTAAATTTTTACTAATGAATACAAACGTCTTGAGGTGGTTTTCACTTATTCACAAGAAGGAAACAGCTAAGTTGTAAATTTAAAGGAATACATTTACAGTTTGTAAACTTGAACATTCTCTGCCATGAAGTCAGAAATTAACTTCTTAAATTTTTCAAAAAAGTCCTCAGTTAAGAGGAATTTAGTGTTATCAGGATTTGGCATTCTGCTTCATTTTTGATGCAGTTGTGCAACAACAGTATTTCCAACAGTATTTCTAAGTCCTGCTGCTGAAAATAGTTTTACACTGTTCAAATTTGAAGCATAATCTTATTTCTGAAACTGACACTAAGCTGCAACTTGACAAGATGCTCAACTTTTCTCATTTGGTTGGGATTTTTGTCATTCTCCTGACATTACGGCTTTATTCTGATAATTATCAACTCATCAAGTGTATTTGTATAAAACATTTCAGCAACAACGCAGTCAAAGTGCTTTACATAATCAAAACATCAAAATATAGTCATATAAACAACCTACCAGTTGAGAAACCAGTAGCAAACATTACATTTTGTGGGGTACCATCATCAAAATCATGAATACACATCAAATATGTCAGTCAATGTTCCATTAATGGTTCGAAAGCAGCTCTGAGCAGGTGGGATTTTAAAAGCATTGGTTTGATGGAAGGCTGTGTTTCAGATGTTTTGCAGTTTTCTGTAAGTTTGTTCCAGATTCTTGGCTTTATTTCAACTATATTTTCATGTGACTTCATCAAATTGCAACTCTAGTCTTCTCTGATGTCTGCAGAAACAAACTTTGTTCAGAGGGATGAGAAAATGTAAAACTCATCTTGTTTTACAGCCAACTTGGATAAAATATTAAACCAGAATTAAGGAAATATATTAAACCTATGCTTCATTGTTTTTCCACACAGGTGCTGTTTTCACACAGTCTGATCCGAGCTCTTCCCCCACCAAGTCGAGTCCGTACGCAGTCGTCTGCTTCGTCTCTCTGAGCCATCATGCCTCCAGCAGTGGGTGGACCTGTGGGGTACACCCCACCTGAAGGGGGCTGGGGCTGGGCCGTGGTGGTAGGCGCCTTCATCTGCATCGGCTTCTCCTACGCCTTCCCAAAGTCCATCACAGTCTTCTTCAAGGAGATCGAGGTCATCTTCAACGCCACGCCCAGCCAGGTCTCCTGGATTTCCTCCATCATGTTGGCCGTCATGTACGGTGGAGGTAAGACGTCCAGGCACTCCGACACCGAGAGCTGTTTTTGCAGTTTTCTTGAAGTTTGTTCCAGATTTGTGGTGCATAGAAGCTGAATGCTCTGAATGCTGCTTCTTCATGTTTGGTTCTGAGGATGCAGATCAGAACCAGAAGACCAGACAGTTCTGGAATGTTGATAGAAGGCTGATTTTGTAACTGTCTTTATGTGACTGTGGAGGTTCAGTTCTCAGCTCATCACTTTGGATGCCCCGTCCCTAAAAAAATGTAGTGGAGGTGGGAATATTTAAAATTTGCTAGCTACACTACCAAAAGCATTTTACCTAGGAACTTTGGTCTAGTTTCTACACATTTTAAATAAGGCAAAAAGTAACTTTTAAAAAAATATATCGGCTTGTTTTCAAGTCAATATCTTTACATTGATGAAAAAGTTCTAATTCCATTGGCAATATTAAGGATGTTTTTTATTTCTAACTGATAAGTGACTTAAGTTTTCTTATTTTGAGTGTACAAAGATATTTACACCAGAGATACTTTAAGATGTTGTTTTTGTAGTGCATTAGCTATAATGTGGGATCTCTAATAAGCTGATTCTGGTATCTTATTTTGACCTGCCAGTAAAACATGTGGGATATCTTAGTACAAGCTTCCCACTGTCGCTGGAATATTTTCATGAAGCAAAGAGTTTGTGTTTTTTCTGAAGTGAGACACAGCAGGTGAATCTAAGCGATCCAATTCCCCACTGATGGAGCTCAGATGAGATTATCCTCAGGTAGAGTCTGAGAAGCCTTGTTCAGCAGCAAAGCAGGATTACCAGAGTGCATCGATTTCTCCTACTGATTTCATAAAACGGCTCCTTTTGTAAGAATCAGGTGTGACATTTCTGCCTCTAAACCTCCTTATCTTTCTCTGTTCAGTGAAGCAAGACGAAACCATGCTTTATCTCTTCTGTTTTGTTTTCATTCCCCCAGTTGGGTAAGCAGAGGTGTGATCCATGACGATGTACGTAGAAATGCGTGCTCAGGTCTGTTTGTAGGCGGAGTTGCAACACGAAGGCTTGTTTGTTCTGATGTAATCCGGTTGAAGTTTCTGGAGAACGAACACACGGCGAATTAATGACTGACTTATCTCAGGATTTAGTCTGCTTTGACACCGGGAATAAAAACGCAACAAGGCAATGTAGAGATGTTGGGTTTGTGCAACGTTAAACTGAACTGTGCAATCAAACTTTTACAAAATTCAGGGTTCTTTTAATAGATTTTTGAAATCCCTAAAACCACTGAACTTCATTTAGGTGTTTTCAAGGTTTGGAAAGTGCTTGATGTCAAAGTTGCAGCTTTCACCTTCACAAAAAAATGTTTTTACCACTTCTACTTGGTAGTTTTCGTTTATCTTTGCTGCAGTTAGTTGTTTCTAAGCCTTTTAAATATCATTTTGACTCCAAATGTTTGTTTGCAGTCATTTCCTTCTGCCACATTGCGACTCAAGTTTATTTTTTGTGTTTTAATTTTTGAGTAGTTGCAAAGAAAAATTAGTCTGTGCACCTCGTTTACCTCGGATGGATGATTTCTGGTTTCCTCAAACTCAAAGCAGAACAAAATTATTCAATTATGTACCCTATGAGCTTTCCATACATTTGCATTTTTGTCAATTTCTAGTGACAGGCATTACATCAGCTTCACATGCAGCTAATGTAATCCAAACAGTAGGCTGAATTTCTCCTGTATGTATTTTAGCTGCTGCTTATTTCCTGCACATTTGCAATGACGGTTCAGTCATGTAGAAGAAAACTTGATCTAACAAGAAGAGTCTGAATATCTGATTATTTTTATCGCCAACTCGGCTGACGCAAAGCAAACCCGGCTGTCCTGGTCTGGCTTTTTTCCCTCTCTGAACAAAGAGCGATCCAGTTCCAGTCGGAATTGGGTTTCCCTTCTCGTCTCCAACACAAAGCGTGTGCTTTCCTTATTCACCAGGACTTTCTGGCTTTTTGTGTTTCTTCCTTACTCATCCTGACTCTGCAGAATGCGCAGCCGCCCCGCCTACAGCACTTTTCATCAAGTTTGAAATTACAGGGCAGAAGAAACAGGGGAGGAGTAAAAGTTGCCTAACAGGATCCACATGTTGAAGTGTATCATTCTGAACCTTTTCTTTCCTTATTTCCTAATTAACGGTGACTCCCTGTTACGGTCATTAGGATTGCAGAAGCTTCATCTGAACAGGATGAAGGTTCTGCTTCATCCTGTGAACTGAACGTGCGTTCTGGCTGTTTGAGTCAACCGCGGTTCATGTGAGGTGGCGCACGTAGACACTCTGACTTCCACAAAGCTTTTAGAAACAGCTACTCATTCAGGTCGACGTCACAGACAGTTGAGTCACACTGCGAACAGGACGCTCGACGCGTTGGCACACATCACTTAAGTTCTGCTCTGAATATAAACGGGAATTTTTACTTTTTTTTTCCATTTCTCTCGCCCTTTAGCAAAGCATTAACATCTATTGAATTGCTAGGTACTGAAGCAATTTGCAAATGAATGTAGGCAGCAGCCATGTTGAATCTGTTTGAACCATTTTGATGCTTTTGTTGTTGGATTTCTGGACTGGAAATGTTAAAGTACCACACAGTTGGGTTTCCAACAAAGGAAGTCTCTTTCCTCCTCTGCTGTGGGTTTGTAGACGAAGCGGCAGCTCTCATGTCTCCTCCACTGCTGCCACAACAACGGACCGTTTGTCCTTGTTGCACTACTGGACCGCCTCTCCAGACTGTACACAAATGACGCGCATATTCAGGTAAACCGAAGAAAACTGTATTAAACGTGCAGTTATGATGAGCATTTTTGTGAATTGAATCACTGACTTCGGGCTGGTAGCCTTGACTTGCAGTTAAATCGTTTTAATTTTCTTCACTTTCGGTACAGCTGAAGTCAAAACTCGTTTAATCGTCGGTAAAAGAGACCAACGGATTAAAGGTGATTAGTCATTAAGAGCGTTAGTTGGTTCAGGTTTTCCTAAGCTTCCTGGACGTGTTTACAAACAAGCAGGATCTGTAACTATTCCTCTAACTAAAAGATGTTTTGTTGGTGGAGCAACAACAGCTCTATTTATCTATTTTTCATCCAGAGTGGGAAAGCTGAAGGTTAATGGTGTCTCATGCGGTCTGCGGGCAGGAAATGATTCTGGATGGACCGTTTCTGCAGAAGTGCTCAGGATTCAGTAGTCTGACATGACACTGAACCTCTAACGTTCATCTGAGATGAAATTAAGGAATGTTTCTAACCATAAAGCACGCATGCTGTAATGATTTCATAAAAATTGACACAAGTGGCGTAAAATCTGTGAAGGGGAAAACCTGAAATTTGCTGCCTTTTTATTGCTGCTTAAGAAGAGCTCAATTTCCATTTAAATAACTTATTGTTTTTCTCTTTTCTTTGTACCAAAAAGTTTATGATAAGTCTTCAGTCTGGTGCAACGACTGAAGGAAATGACACAAGAAGACATTTGAGTGCATCTTCCTCCTTGATGAAATGTAAACAAACTAAGTGCTGTTATATTTTAGGGGTTGTAGTATTTCTCTTTTTGGCTGAAGGTCACGAGGCAGTTCTCAGACACTGGTTTGTTTTGGTTTCATTTACCCAGAATGCTCTACGCTCTAGTCCACAAGTGAACCAAGACGTAGGTTTTTAGGCAGACCAGACTTCACTTTTGTTCTGGTCACACCTCTCCCAATAAACCAGACCTTCTATACAAACAAACTAAATTTTTATTAAAGCAGACTAAACGGGGCCAGTGTTTAGTCACCCAAAGTGTTAAACTTTGGGGAACTTTAAGAGAGTTCATCTGTTCTCTTAAAGGCTGAACTCGGATGGTGTGAAGCCGGTTTACAAGTCATGCAGCTGGTGCAGCACTTTCATTGGCTCTGCTCCAATCAGCTGCTTCTTTTCTCCTCTTGTATCTCCAGTTTGTAGCTGGTGGGACTGACTCATCCCCAGCTGCAGCAGCTCTACCTTCAATGCTTCGGATCAGCTTCTCCAGAGTCTCCTCTCTGTCAGATTGTGGTTTAATAAATAAACCGATGCTGCTGCAGCCTGAGAAGCATTGCTGCTATAATTAGAAGCAGGAAGCTAAACAGTGTTCGTCTTAATCGATAGCTTGACTGGCTTGTGGATTCCTGGGAACGTGGGGTCTTAAGTGCGCTCTACTCCATCTTCCTTTAGAGTGAAGATTAGTTTATGTAACTTCACGGAAACGTCCCGACTCAAACAAAGAGTGATCCAGATTCTGCTGCGTCCTCTGTAAAGCAGCCATGTGTGCATTCCTGCGACCTCTCCGGTGCGAGAGCAATGTTGAACCAATTCACCCTGACTGTGGCAGCTCTCCAGCACACTCGACCTCGGTGATAGACACAGCAGACGTGACGCGTTTCTCGGTGGTGTGTGGGTGTGAGCGTATCTCCCCTGCCCCATGCTGACCTTTCCAGTCTCCTGCCGAGCTTCAAGGGCAGAGCCGCCATGTTTTATGAGGGCCAGGGGCCTGCTGGAGCGTCGCTTCTGAGATCATCTCTCATTTTATACTTCCAGCCTTCTCGCCTTGTAAATGGATGTGCAATCCTATTTTTGATAAATGGGGGAAGGATGTTTGGTAGTGAGCAGCTACAACACTTGAGGAGTTGAATGCTACAGTTCTGGGTTATTTCTAGTAACCCATGTTGAAAACCTGAGATAATTGGCTGCGTCCACCTTGAGAGAATAAGGCTCTGATTTCCTGTTAGAAGTTGAACATCTGGTACAAACATTTACTGCCTATTTTTAATAGTTCAAACATCAAATATACTTTAACATTCATACATATATAGAATGGAAACAGTCTTGGCCCAACAGTAGAAGTGAACATTGCTGGAGAAACGGTTTTAAGAGTTTTTTCAGTTGTGCTCGGTGATTCTGAAAACGACAGAGTAGTCTTCACTCTGTAATAACTTCCACACAGAAGAGGGTTGCTAGGACTTGGGTGATATCTGTTTCCCAACCCGATGTGAAGTTTGACGAACCAGCTCGTCAAACTTGTTGGGAGTCCATCCAAAAATATTCAAAACGTTTCTCCATGTCCATGAACTTCATGTGCTTCACCAATGTTTTAAATTTACCTTCATCAAATAAATTAAAGTTTTAAAACACTAGTAAATGTTGGAGAGAGGCAAACAAAGCTTGGAGAAATCCTCTGGCTCCTTTCCTCTGTCCCAGCATGGCTGCACACTGAGCCACCGAACAGGAACTGAACTTTAACACCCAGCAGAGAATCTCAGCATGACTCCATCTGGATTTCAGATTCATTGAGATTCCACCACAAAGCGCCAGACGAGAAGGTCTTTTTCTTTTCTCTGCCTGCTTCACTCTTCCACCCTCTCATGGCCTACCTTCTGTCTCAGTTACACAATAATTGTCTTGTTTTTTGCTAACATGGCGCCCTCTGGTGGTGGATTGGGTGATGCACACATTTTCTAAGTTTTCCTCTGTCCTGAGACTGTTGTATAGCAGCTAGATGTTTATTAATCCTTTTGCAGATCTATAGTCTGATAAATTGTTTTTCATTCCAGAGAATCTGAAATGAAAAAAAAAATCCTGGAGAGCTGATTCAGTAGTTTATGTAATAAGGATAAAGCTGGTTTTCTTTTTGTAATCTTTATTCCTCTTGTCCCGCTCAGGTCCAATCAGCAGCATCCTGGTGAACAAATTTGGCAGTCGACCAATCATCATCCTGGGTGGCTGTCTGGCCGGTTCAGGGTTGGTTGCTGCGTCCTTCTGCAACACCGTGGAGCAACTTTACTTCTTCATTGGCGTAGTAGGAGGTAAGAGTTGAGCTCCATCTCTCATTCCTCTTAATGGCCGTGTTTCCATTAAATAAGAAATGAAATTAAGAAGAAGACCACTTTCTGTCGTTGTCTTTGTTGTTCCCACCAAAAACCTTTTGCCACCTCATTGGAGCCCAAAAACTTCACCAAATAACTAGATTTTTTTTTTTTTTTTAATTCAGCAAATTTATTTTCATAGTTTCGGTTGTGTAATTTTCTGGTTAACAGAAATGCAGCTACATTTTGCCCCTTGGGTTAACCTCCCCTGCATGTTCTCTGCAGGGTTGGGACTGGCGTTCAACCTGAACCCCGCCCTCACCATGATCGGGAAGTACTTCTACATTCGCCGTCCAATCGCCAACGGCATCGCCATGGCGGGCAGCCCGGTGTTCCTGTCCACCTTGGCGCCCCTCAACACGTGGCTGTACGATGAGTTCGGCTGGAGAGGCAGCTTCCTGATCCTCGGCGGGCTGCTGTTGAACTGCTGCGTTGCCGGATCGTTGATGAGGCCCATCGGACCCAAACCACAGCCAGCCAAACCGGACGCTGACGCGCCGGCTCAGCCCAAGAAGACGGTCCTGCAGACCATCAACACCTTCATCGACCTGACACTCTTCAAGCACCGCGGCTTCCTGCTCTACCTTATGGGCAATGTTATCATGTTCTTCGGCCTCTTCTCGCCTCTCGTCTTCCTCTCCAATTATGCTAAGAGTAAGGAAATCAGCAAGGAGAAGGCCGCCTTGCTGCTTTCCATCATGGCATTCATCGACATGTTCGCCCGGCCCTCCATGGGGATGCTGGCCAACACCAAGTGGGTCCGGCCCAAGGTGCAGTACTTCTTTGCTGCGTCTGTTCTCTACAATGGCGTGTGTCACGTGTTCGCGCCGCTGACGAAAGACTTCACTGGATTTGTGGTGTATGCAATCTTCTTTGGCTTCGCCTTCGGCTGGCTGAGCGCGGTGCTGTTTGAGACGCTGATGGATCTGGTAGGAGCCCAGAGGTTTTCTTCAGCCGTGGGTCTGGTCACCATCGTGGAGTGCGCACCTGTGCTGCTTGGCCCGCCTCTAACAAGTAAGTCTTCCATATGCATGGTGTGAGCGGCCAGTTTCATGGAGTAATTACCAACTAGTACTTCCTAATACTGGTAGGTGTTTTCACACCTTAAAGTCCAGTAAACTCTGTTCTGCTGGGGACAAAACGGCAACATTTGTTACGTTATCAGCTTCTGTGGTTCACTTTCGAACTGCTGTCAAACAAACCAAATCCTATAAAAAAATCCTGTTCTCCTCCTCACCTGTGGGGGCGCTGCATCAACCACTGAAAGAAATACAAAACCTAAGAAAAAGACCAATGATAATAAGCAGGTGTAAAACAATTTTAACTGATTATATTCTGCCTTTCTTCGCTCTCTGGCTTGGCTTTACATGTCGGCAAACAACCACTGTTTTCCTCCTATATTTTTTTCTTTTAAAGATAAAAGGAAAAAAGATAATAAAAATAAATAAATTGGACACATTTTCTATTCTTTAAAGAACTTGAATACCTTTATTTTTATTACTCCCCCTATTGAACAGGCTAACTTGACATTAAGGCAAAGCCAGTCATGTAGAAGTAATTACTGCCACCTGCAGGTGGGAGTTGGCATCACTTGAACCCAAAGTTTTTGACCATCTTTATACCATCAATTGGCATGGAAAAAATGCAAGGAACTTTTTTTTGTTTTGTTTTTTTCTTTGTATGTTTGTGAATTTCTACAAAAACTGAAGTGACTGATAAATAAATGCATGCCACACTTTTCAGATTTTTCTTTCTAAAATGCAAACTTTTGTTTAAGCCCAATGAATAAAAAAAATAAACCTACCATTTCTTTCCTCCAGGTACTTTCTACAACTACTACCAACATTACGACTACACCTACCTGACCTGCGGCATCATCCTCATCATCGCCAGCGTCTTCCTCTTTGTCGGGATGGGCATCAACTACCGGCTGCTGGACAAGGAGAAGAAAGAGGAGGAGAGGAAGGAGCGGGAGGAGACCAAGGAGGAGCGCACCGCCATGTTGGAATCGCCCACGCAACCCAAACCGCATGACTCGGACGCCGTAACAATGGCAGACGTTGCCAAGATGGACGAGGACACGGTGTAAAGCCGGTGGGGCGGATGGACTCGGACACACGCACACAGGAGAGCAGCACCACGCACCACAACCCTGACGCCATAGCAACGGCTTTTTGCTCGAGTGGTCGTATTTTCTGTGCCTTTTGGAAAAGGTTTTTGAGCACAGGTACTTTTATTTTACTTTTTCTAAAACACCAGCAGATGGTTAAGCAACAAGGATTTACTCTCAGGGTCTGGAGATGCTGCAAACATCCAGAACTTCACATTTCTCCTTCTAAACCACCCAAACGGAGAACACTCTGACTTGACCCATTTATTTTTACTACTGCGCTTCACTGTCAGTAAACAAAAAGCTTGCTTCGTGTGATCGTAGGGACGTTTGTTAGCTGCGGTATGGAAGGAAAGTTTAAACAGAAGGAGCGGTTATAAAGATTACTAACACATGGGCAAATGTGTATTTTAGGTAGGGTGTTTTTAACCTTTTTAATTCTGACTTTACAGACAAAAGCGCAGGACTGCAACCATCTGACTGTGCTTGTTTATCTTTTTTTTTAAATCAAATCTTCCACACAGAGTGGCTCATCATGCAACATAAGGATGAGGATGAACAATTTCACTGTGGTCCGTCTGCAGTATTAACTCACCAGTTTGGAGCTGATTGTGGCGCACTGGCACTCAACGAGTCCAGCTTTGTTTTTAGCTCACGCATCATGGCACCTTTTTAGTGTTTTAGTGATTAGAACACAAAATTCCCTATAAAATTAGATATTTAGCTGTTATTTTTAACAACAATCATGTTTGGAAGTTTGTTTTTAATGCATTTAGTTTGTCTTTGTTTTTATTGTAACCAGTTTTTATCATCTGGAAACTGAACAAAGTGTCATATCAGATAAATATAGAGGCGAAACGCTGAGGTTGTCTGTTCTGAATGGTTTGGACCCAGAGTGGAGCGACGTTTCAATTAGACACGACCAAATGTGGGATGTTGAGCTGTTTCAGCTGTTTCTGGTACTAATGGGAAGTCCATCTCTCTGGCTTCATTGACGGTTTCTTCTTCATCTGCTGTTTAAGTGTGTACACATTCCTCTGCTCTCATCCTACTTTGTTCCTTCAATCACAGCAGATAGAGAAATTATTTTTATAGAAAACGGGACACGGTGAAACCACAGAAATTATGTAACTTTTTTTTTTTCTTTTTTTGTTGAACGGTACTTATTTGGCCACAGCATCTTTTTTTGTGTATGTTTCAAGATGGTGAACAAATGCATCCTTTTTCTGGAAAGTTTATTCTCTTGGTTGCAGTGGCAGTTTCATTGTTTTGTGTTTCTGGTTGAACATGAATAAATGGGTTTTATGACTTAAACACACTTGGGTTCTTTTTAATAACTGTTAATTTTTTAAATAAAATGAGTATCTGTTCCCATTGGGTCTACATACAAACTCGAAAAGCAGGTCTGAGTGGATGTTTACATTTGTGCATGTTTTTAACCTGGCTTTTATTTTTAACTATCACTTGGTCAAAAGTTTGACTTCATAAATTTTCATATAGAGTCAAAAGACCCAGTCCTTTATCCACTGATTAGCTGAATCTCCTTTATTACACATGTTGCAGAGAAATCATTGGGTTATCTAATCTAATCCTTGTTTCTGTGAAAATATAGTGAGACATTCCACTGTGGGAAGCTCATCTACATCAAAACTAGGTTTCATCTTTCTAACAGCTTTGACTTTTATCTAGGTGGATTTTCAACATTTCACACCTTGTAACATGTCACTAAAACAACTTCGATAAATTCACATAGCAGGGAAATGCAATCAAAATCTGCCCCCCTTCATGAAAGCCCCTCATTCTGAATGGCCCATTTCCAATCTTTTCGCTCATCATTTCGCTATTTTGCTAATGTTGAAAACACTATTCTGCCATTGTTGTGTTTTCATTAGCTTGTTCATCCGACAATCATGGCAGCCACGAGTAAACCTACCACTTCCTGTTATCTTTGTCGTTTTCGCCAGTAGTAACTTCTAGCAGTTGATCACGCGTCTCGTCTGAAGTGCAAAAGGTGTTAAAATCGATTCATAAACGGCTCCAGCTGTGAATGTTCTTCATGTGCGCATGCGGGGCACCGTTGGCGACGTGTACGGTTCTCACACAGAAGACTGATTTAATTAGTAATACTATGAACGACCAGGCATACATGCATTTTACATAATTTTTCAAATATGTAAAAGTCAAACTGCAGCCTCAGCTATTCGGGTGATTAACTCGGCCACTGGGTGAGGGTTAGGAGTTGGGCCGTCAGGAGTTGGAGGTGTGAGTGGCCGTGGAGTCGTTGGGGAAAGAGCCTCGTCGATCAGGAGGCTTCCGGCAGAAAAGCAGCAGCCGCAGGTCCGGAGAAACGCTGCTGGAAAAGGCGGAGTAGATCCAGGGATTGGTGCAGGAGTTCAGGCTGGCCAGCAGCATCAGCAGCGTGAACGCCGTGTCTGTAAATATGAGACGCTCGGTAGGGTCAGGGTCATCATCGTAAACAGAAAATGAGAAAACACAGCAATTAGTGAGTCAAACTATAACTAAATTGAACTTTATGGTGTGTTTATAAAACTAAACATACTTTGTTTTTGAGTTTATAAATCTTAGTGTTTCCTACAGATGAGAAATACATTTTAGTCAGCTGTAGATAAATTATGGTGCTCTTTGACGACTGTAAAAATTGGTAGAAAACGTTTGAGTTAGTTGTTCAACAATAATTAAATGAATATTTTAAAAATGGTATCTTCTATTGAATATTCAATACATCACAGGTGCCCAAACTGTGGCCCATAAAATAATTTTGTTTGGCTTTCTAACCACAAGTTAGTATAGTGAAAATTTAGTCAACAAAATAAAATCTTGACCCAAAACATTTGGGGGAAATACCTTTTTTTTATGTGTCAACAGTCCCAAGCCCTTTGAACTCTAATGATTTGATGATTTCATTTTAAAAAGTTTGGGGTTTTTTGTTCACTAGTAGTTTAAATTTGGACATCACTGCATTACCCAATTGATATATATCTGCCTTATCACAACACAATACTTTGACTGTTTTGAGTTTCACACTTAAATTTAGCCAAAGTATGAAAAGCTATTACTATAACTAATAAAACTAAATATTTCACCAATAAAAGCTAACAAACACAAAAATACTAATTAAAACTGAATTGGAAAAAGTCTTAACAAAGCAAATTTAAACGACTGGAGAAAATGACAGCTTTGGAGTTAAAACTTTTATCTGCTTTAATTTGACAGAACTGGGTGTTTTGGGTCTGCCGTACCTCTCTGAGGCGGGTCGGGGTCCCAGGCGGCCCACAGCTGCACGCTGAAAAACGGGGCCCAGCAGATGGAGTAGACCAGAACAATGACCAGGGTCATCTTCACCGTTTTTGACATGGCAGAGGTCACCTCTCCACCCCGGGTCACTGGGGCTTTGTGGGTGTGTGTGGAGCTAACAGCAGGGGGCGCTGTGGGGTCAGACTGCAGAATATCAACACGTCTGACTTCAAGTTGGAATAATGATGATCATGTATGAAATAAAGACGGAGGATTTTCTCTAATGCAGACAGGGTAAAACTGTATCAACAGACTTCTGGCTGAAAATTTGATAGATTTGAATTATTTAAAATTTTTACCTGTTGATTAAAGATGAAGTAAAAACAAATAAAAATAGTCTTAATTATTCCAGTCATTATCACTTTACCTGATAGTTGGTACAGAGGGAGCCTTGGTTGTTCTTATGATGTTTCTGAATATGAACCATGTCGATTTGAATTTACATCATTTTTTAATGTTATTTTAGTTTTATATGTATTTTTATCTATTTTCCTTTTATTTCTTGTTTTTACTTTTAGTTTCAACATCTTTTATTTATTTTAGACTTACATGAATTAAGGTTTTTTATTAAGGTTTTTATTCACTTTACTTTTACTTAGCTTTACTTTATTATATTTCTTCACATTTGATTTTTTATTGCATGTGAGATGAACATTTTGCTACAACAAAATATCCCAATGAGTCAGAACCAGAAAACCAACACATTTAAATGAAAGTTGATGAAAGCTACAAAAAAGCCAGAGATTAATTTGAGGCTATTTGTTAAATTTTGACCCTGTGTGAAAGGGAGAAAATCCACAGCAAATTTACCTTTTCCTTTTTTTTTTTTTTTTTACCATGTTCATTAAAAAAACAAACATTCAGAATGACTAACATTGAAGCCCCTGATGAGGAAACATAAACTTCTGACCATGAATTAATTATAAATGAACTAAAAGAGCCTCACCAGCACAGCTGGTATTTGTATGTGAAGACGCACTGCCGGACCGGGCTGGACTCATCTGGCGGGCCAATCCACCATCAGAGGTGTTGGGACTCCCACGGTTGTTGAAGGTGAGAGGTGAGACGTAAACCGGCAGGTCAGACCTTCCTCCTCCTCCTCCTCTGCTCTGGCTGTCTTGTCTGGACAGAGGAAGAGGAGCGGGGGGCAGGCGGCGCTCTGATCTCCTGTACAGACTCTGATGAATCTCCTTGAAGATGCGCACCTGATGGAGGCGACAGAAGAAAAGTCCAGCAGCGATCATTTTTAAACTTCTCATCTCTTCTGTACCTGACAAAAAGTGATGACGAGGACGGGGATGATGAAGATGGCCAGGGTCATCCATGTCACGTAGACCTTGAGGCCCCAGGACTGGGCAAAGTGTCCCCAACATTCAAAGACACCTGGCGCCACTTCAGAACGGGAGAAGATGAAAACCTGCAGGGCGACCAGGTGAGTGGATGTTTAAAGGGATTGATTACGCAAAATTCACATTTTGAACATTTAGAAAAACACTGACATTTTTGGGCAAGAAGTTAAGGTTTTTTGGGATCTTGTTTCAAAATGAAAAAAAATAAATAAATCATAAAAAAATATTGAGTTTTCTCTTGCAAATTTTTGATTTTTCTGACTTACAAACTTCCAAGTTTTTCTAGAAAATTTCTGATATAAATCTAAAAATTTTGGAGCTATTTGTAGCAAATTTTGTGACTTTTCAAACTCAGATATTTTCCTGTTTTCCAAATTTGGATAGATTATTCTAAACATTTTTTAAAAAGTTTTTTGGCAGAAAGTTAATATATTTTTTTCCTTTCTTTTTTTAAGACTACAATGGCCCTAATCCACCGTCGTACAAAAGAGCTCATTCTGAAAGGAGCCCTTTATAGCAGGACTAGAATGTCTTTATCAGAAAGATTTTGCACAAAAATTGTAATTAATAGAATAGCATTTATTGTCATTGAACAGGATTCAACAAAATTTCTATTGCAACTCCCGTGCAAAAAGTCAAATATATACAATATTAAATAAACAAACACACAATAATAATAATAATATAATAATATATACAACTAAAATTAACTAAAGGCACTCAACCACACCAAAGAAGAAGCAGCAGGTCCAATTATGGTAAAGTGCAGATGATAATTAGGTCAGTTCAATTTCAAATACTTTAATGACATCAAAGAGATACGAAACATAAAAGATCATTTTTAATCAGTAATAATTTTTTAACAGCCTTGTGTCTCGTCATGCTTGCTACCTGTGGAAAGCTGAGCAGCAGGGAGAGACCCCATGCCAGCAATATGAGCGTGTTCCAGCGTTTTGTTGCACCGCTGCGGTGCGCCTGCAGGGGGCAGCAGATCGCATAGTGGCGGTCTACGGTCATGGCCACAATCATGTAGGAAGAGGCGAACATCCCCAGAACCTGGAGGTATTTCACCAGGCGGCACAGGAAGTCTGGGCCTGGAAAGCGCCCCCTGGCGTCCCACACCAGCTGAGGCAGCACCTGATGGAGGAAAACCGGAGGGAAAAGGATCACTGGGGAAATATTAGCTTGCCCAAACCCAAATATGTTGAGAGAAAAAATATTTTTTGTGATTTCGTCTATTGATATATTTTAAATAATAGTATAATAAAACCAGAATTTGTTGCTTCAATTCTTAAAAATGTTCTATTCACTGTGATTTCTGCACATTGATGTGGATATAAGCAGGTTTTGAGGTACACATACTCTAACTTTTTTTTTAAATTACTAAAGATGTTCATCCATAATAAACCCCAAATATATTGTTTTGTATTTTTATATATAGTGCTTAATTACGTCATTTCTGCTCTCGGAAATGTTCGGCACCCATTAAAAGTCAGCACGCTTTCACCTGGAACAGCGCCACCACCAGGTCAGCCACGCACAGGTTCAGCATGAACTGGTGCAGCGGGCTGTGGTTCTGCCTCTGCCGCAGCAGAACCACCAGAACCAGCCCGTTCCCGACCAGCGCCAGCAGCAGGATGACGGCCAGAACCACCACCTCCGCCGCGGCCAGCAGGGGGTCCCGCTCCAGCTCCGTGAGGTTGGCGGCCGGCGGGGCCTCGGAAACCGCAGACCAGTCCGACCACCGGTGGGACTCAGTTGCCATGGAGACCTGCATAATGGCTGGGGCAAAGAAGTAAATAAAAAATGTGGATTCAGCTGAAACACACATGAATTTTATTAATTTTCAAAGGTGATGGAGTACAAACTCCATCACCTCCATCACCTCCATACAAACTCCCTTCCCCCCCCCAAAAAAAGAATATAGTAATAAAATTATGGGAATAAAATGTGTAAACTTGTACCAGAATAAAGGTATAATATTAAAACTATATTAATAAACTGTATTTTATTCGTTTATTATTTTGTGTTTATTCTTGTCCGACTTTATTCTTGTAATTTTATTTTATTATTTATTAGTGTGGCTCTAATACTTCAGAACTGTCAACCAGATAGTGACTCTTCTTTGCCCATGTTGACTTCCTGTCTCTTTGTTGCATCTCACAGCAGCCTAACCGTCTTTCTGTGTTTTTGTTTCTCAGATATTTAGAGCCGCGAAGCAAACGAGGTGCCAAGTTTACATCCAACAAGAACTCGCTCTGGACAAACACAAAAACATCTGATCTGCAATTGACCGGTGCATGGTGACTGACCACCAACTGTTCTGCAGCTTGTTTAATAACCACAGCAGGTCAAAGGTCACATCCAGTCACAATAGGCCTTGTTATTTCTCTGGCATGAACGACTGATGCCAGATGCCAAATGGGAGCCACAGACTGGGATAATTAACACTCAATAATGCAGCCATAGTGAAAAGAAATCTATTTTCAGGTTAAAGCTTAATCTTAATGAAGCTTTGAAATCATTTCTTGTAAATATTTTCTAGTTTTGTATAAATTTGGCCTTTTTCTCTGTGTCATTTAACCCAGTGTGACTTTATTCTTAACTATTTGTGCCTGTGCCATTTTAAATTCTTTCTAATATATTTATAGTTTCTTTTTTTGTTTTTGAAACTGAATAATCTCTGTTGGAGAATTTGTGATATTATTAATCAAATATTTGTTATTCTCATATAAACTTATAGTATTATCTTCTTTTGTGCTCTTATTGTTTAATCTCATTATAGGATTAAGAATGTTTCTATATTGTTGATTTGCTCTGATTCCTTTCCCAGAGGGCCTCACTGATGGAAAGCAGAGAGTGTTTTCCTGCAGTGTTATCTCTTGGTGAAGAGCTCTGCTTCGTTGAGTTGCTGGATTGCCATGAAACTGTCACTCTGAAGATTCACAACATATTCTGCTAGACTTTATGTCTGGAACGAGATTATCTAGTGCAAGTTAATTTGTGTATTAGTTAGTAAATGACAACTGGCGCTGTAGCTATGTGATGAATTGTTTTCCCTTCCCTTTACAGCATCCTTGTGATTAGGGATCCTGAAAACAATAAAAGAGAGGAGCAGACAAATGTGCTTCAGAGCGGTAGGAGATTGTAACTGAAAGCACATCTCTGTCTGTTCTCCTCGCGAGTAAGAAAGAATCTAACTCTTTTGTCTTTCCTGTCTTTGTTAATATGTGTTTTATAGGTGTTCAACCCTAACATCTCATTTTAGAAATTTAAAAAGCTCAACATTTCATTTAAAATCTTGACTTAACAGAGTTTAATGTGGGAAGTTGTCAGTTTAAATTAATTCATGATGAACAGAAACATTAAATGATTAATTAAATCATGAAATAATTATATCTAGCTTTTAAAATAAAATCAGGCACATATGATTAATTATGTAGTTGATCAATTCTTTCTGTGTAGTGACACATTTAAATAATTATTTAATAAGTAATTTATTTATTGCAATTTGGCACTTTTTGCTCTCCGTATTTATCTGCAAAAGAAAAAGAAAACAATATAAAAAATGCCATTTTTATTTATTTATTTTTTGCTGCTAGCTAATCTGCATTTTGATTATTCTTGGTTATCAGGTACTTTTTAATGTGTGTGTTTTTTTCTTAATCAGAGTTTCTGTCTCTTTGCAAGTTCAGATAATAGAAGATGAAACAAATCAAACATCTTCAGTGAGGCCTCTTCACAACAATTTTAATGTGAAAACATGGTCATAATACTAATACATTTCATGCGTATTAGGACTAACTAGTTTGAGTTTGCTAATGTATTTTTTATTTAAGAATAAAAACAGATGGAAACACCCTTAATGAGCCATTAATGAGATTTTCCTTTAGAGCCCCATCGAAAGAGAAATCAGATCTCTTTCAATGATCGTTTTTCTTTTTTCTTTTAAAAACATAATAATCAGACAATCTAAATAGAAGACGTTTTTATACAGACCTACATATGAACTCAAAAAACAAACAAAAAATCAACCGGCTCTGGCAAAGTAAACTCAACTTCCAACAGCTGCAACACTTAAAAGGTAAAACTTGAACAGATTTATGTCAGAAAAAGGTCTGCAGGAATCCTGATGAGGATCTGTGGAGGTTTTTCATTCCTGGCTTGCAGAGAAACTCGAGTCATCGAGCGTGTTTTGGTTTCCCTGCTGAGCCGAATATAGTGTGACAGAAAAGCTGCTGCTGTGAAGCACCATTTATGCATTCCCAAATCAAACTATGCAACTGAACCTGTCTTTGCTTTGGACACAGATAATTTAGGACATATTCTTCCCTCTGCAGCTGAACAGAATGGATGTGAGGCATTAAAGTGATTTGTTGATATCAGTCAGAAGTATGGACACCTGCTGTTCTGCAATTTTTCTGTTTAAAAGCCGAGAGGAAAAGAAAAAGTTGATCTTCTTTAGTTTTACTTTAATTAAAATGAGAAGCTTTAATGAATCACCTCCTTACACTGTCTAACACAATCTTACCAAGTATTTTTGGTCTAGTTTATGCTGTAAATATCTTAGAGCACTTGAAATAAGACAAAACTAACTTAAAAGTAACTTTTCAGCAAGATGGAGTTTGTTTTATAATTTTTCAACATTGATGAAAAAATACTAGTTCTACTGGCAGATCATTTCAATTATGACAAGACATTTTTCAAGATTTTTAAGTAAAATAATCTGCCAGTGTATTTAAAACTGTTTATCAATAATTAAGAAACTATTGACTCAAAACAAGATGCTATATCTTGCAGAAATGTTACTTGTATGTCAGTTGTCTCTTCTTTCAAATGTACTAAGACATTTGCACCAGAAAATATTAAAAATACTTTGTAAAAACATATATTTTTGCTGCAAAAATGCAAGTATTTTTAGTAGTCTGTAATGCAAATATCTCAGTTCACTTGAAAGAAGACAAAACTAACTAGAAAGTAATTTTCAGCAAAATATAGAGGCTTGTTTTGAGTTAATAATTTATTAGAATTAGTGAAAAAGTTCTAGTTCTACTGGCAAATGATTTGGGATAATATAGGAGAATTATTTTAGTGAAAAAATCTGCCAGTGGAACTTTCTGTATTTTTTTGATCAATTAAGTCAAACTCAAGCCAACTCTCAAATCTTGCTGAAAGTTTCTTGTAAGTTAGTTTTGTCTTATTTCAAGTGCAGCAAGATATTTACACAAGAAACCAGACCAAAAATACTTGTTAAAATTGTGTTTCTGCAGTGAAGTTTAACAGAGTTCCAGATTTAGTTGAGAAGGTTCAGACTTACTGAGCTCGTCCTCAGCGTCCCGTGAAGCGTCTACAGGAGCCAGGACAACCTGATCTGCTGCTGCTGCACAGAAACGCTGCATCCATGCTGCGCCTGCTGCATGTGTGCGTGCTTTCCATCCCCGGTGACCTCTGCTGCTTTTGCTAGCCCTGGCTCCTGTTTTCATCCCCTCCCTCTCCAGCATCTCTTTCCTCTGCTCTGCCCCCTTCTGCTTTCACCAGGAGGAGAAAAGGGGGGCTGTGGGAGTGGGAAGAGCGTCGATAAAAGGACAACTGATATAATTTCCAGTTGATTGTTTAGATTAAGAGTGCGCTGCTGTTGGTGCCACTTTGATCCCCCATCAATGCAGAGCAGCAGCAGATCAAAGAGCTTTCATACATGCACAATGAACCGACATGAGTACGTGTCCACTTGCATCACCTTCCAGTTGTGATCTGACCTGGGAAATTTTTACTTTCCAGTTGGAAAAAAATCAACTGGATCGTTCTGCAAAGTCAGTCAACTGTAACTGCAGTTACGACTTGTAATTCTGCGCTCCAGTAGCACTAATTCAGGGCAAATGTTACCACAAAAATAAAAAATAGAAAATTTTAATTCAATCATATGTACGTTCCAATTGAGCCTATCAAATGCTAAAGTAAGCCTGATTTAACAGCATGATGTCGTATTGGGCGCACTGTAAACAAAATAAAAAGTAATAGTAATTGTTTTGCCAAAAACCTTAGAAAGTTTGGAGACAAAAACATAAAAATGTTTGAGCTTCAAAAGCTGAAAAAACTCAGAATGTGTTAGAATCATCTCAGAAATTTTCTGGAATTTTTTTTTCAAAAAAGTTGAACATTTGCAAGAAAATATTAAAAAAATGTATAAAAGCCAAGTTTTTTTTTTGTTGGAAATTTCAGTTTTTTTCTATCAAATTTTCAACTTTTCAAATTCATAAAATGTTAATGTTTTCCAAGAAAATTTCTGAGATAAATTTGAAAATGTTTGTTTTCTAGAAATTATTTTGAGATTAATCTAAAAAAAATTTAGTTTATTGGTGGAAATTTACTCTTTTTTCTATTTGCAAAGGCAATAAGATACTGTCTTAACTATTGATAAAAAGTTGGATTTTCTTCCTACTGTTTACGCTAAGAGCAGCCATTTTGAAAAGTGAAATCCGCCATACAGGTTGTAGCTGGGGATAGTGGAAGTTGTTCCCAGTAGGAAATTTGACTTCGGAGGGCGTTCAAGTTGAATTTTCTGACTGGGTAGTCAGAATTTCCCAGTTCCGACTGTGACTGAAAGGCAGTATAAGACTGACTTAATGCTTCAAAATGGCTGCTCCTAGGATCAACACTAGTAAGATTTGGTTGAAACCTTTTTATTATTCAAGACACACAAGTAATAGCGTTTCTATGAAGGAGGAAGAAACTGTTTTTCCTTTCTCCCCTTTGCATTCCACCTCTCCCCTCTTTTCTCGTCTCTCCAACTGGGCGCTAATCTGTTTTCTTCCACTCAATCGCTTCCTCATTTGGAGAAGATTATAATTATCGAGGTCTCAAACAGAAGCAGTGATGCATGTGGCCCTGTTGTTACTGCTTTTGTGTTTCTATGATGAACCACCAGAAATAAACGGCTGTCAGGTCTAAGAGGTGACTGGGACTAGTGGACTTTGATCAAAGGTAATGCAGAGCATGCCCAAGCCTTTCTGGGGCCCTGAGCAGATTTTAAATTGGGCCCCATATACCTACCTATCAACACCAGATGCTTTATCAGTTCTAATAAAAAAGTAGCTTTTATCTAATAATTTATTCTAATTCATTCTTACACACCAACCTGTACTTATGTGAAAAAGTAACTGTGTCTGATTGTGGTTTTTGACAGCAAAAGTTGATATCAAGTGTTTGAGATAATTAATGATAATATTTTGTATTTTACTGTGAAGGAAATTCTCCTTGCAGAATTAGTCTAAATCAGCCAAATTTGTAGATTTTCAAAGAATAAATGGCATGTTTGGAGTCATGCCACAGGCACTCAATCTTATCTAAGTTTGGTCTTTTACTAGACCACTCCAAATTTTTTTTAACTAGGTTACTCAGAGGTGGACTTTAACTTAAAGTTGCAGCTGCAAGTCTTAGGAAGCATGTTTGCTTTCACAAGAATTTTGGCTCATTTTTGTATAACTCAGTCATTTGTGGTCATATGCATGACATTTAACAGTTATTTTTGGAACATACCTGCTAGTTTGTGGTTAAATAATAGAATAAAAAAACATTTGTTTGTTTCCAAGTGGAGTAATTTACATTCCTGCAGATCCATAAAGATGTAAGATTACAAAAATTTAAAAAACTAAACAAAAAATGAGATACATTTAAATAGTTTACAATCTAAACAGAAAATGTTAATGGGAAAATAAAATACACATAGAAAGACTTGGTGAGCTTATAGGGTTTAAACTGAAAAGAAAATAAGCTCACTTGTTTTTGCTACGTGGGCAGTAAGAAATAGTGCTAATTATATAGTGTAAGAGCAGCTGGGAGGAAATATCCACGTTTGAGAAGCTCTCTTGTGCAGTTACAGTGGAAAATGGCTCAGTGGCCAAGTTTGCAGTGCTTATGTTCCTTTAAGAGGCAAAACTAAGTACAGCCACGAGGGGTCGCCAAATACACGCAATTTTATCACAAAGGGATGAATAACCATTCTACCTGTTACACCATTCAGTTACTTCTGTTATTAAACTATCAATATATTATCGGCATTTTTAAGTGAATTCTGTCTTTTCACTATCTGTATATTCTGCATAAATCTGCGGTGTTAACTTTTTGATACTTGTTTGGCCTGAGATGTATTGAAAAATATTTAATTATATCTTTTAAAACAGAGCAGAAAGTCAGTTCACATGTGGACCGCCTCGAGAAAAGTTACTCTTCTGATATATATCTCAGTCAAAATTGAATTCGCTCGCATGCTGGTAGTTGTAGTTTATTCGCGTACAGGATTAAATTGCTGAGCTTCATGGATTGCACTTGTACACTTCATCTCCCAGAGTTCTTCGCGGCAGTGACGCCTCCCCGCTCCTCATTCATCCCCCTCCCACTCCACTGGGCCGCGAGGAAGTCGCAAGATGGCTGATGTCGCTTGGAAGTAACGTTACCCTCCGCAACATGAAGCCGTGAGCGTGGAAGAACGCGAGGGAGGCACCATCGGGCTTTTATTTTTATTTTCTTTTAGTTACTTTTCTTTTAGTTCGTCAAACATCCATTTCATTCCGCGTCGTGTCCGCCCCGGACTCGTCTTCGGGAGTTGACGCGTCAAAATCACGCCGGGGACCCAGCCAGTAGATAGCGGCTAGCCACCGTTAGCAAATAGAAGCACAGCTAGCCACACTGCTTAGTACTTTGCTTTTAACTGATACTTTAACCGCCGGCGGGGCATTAAGCTGCGGCTCCACGTGTGCTGACGTTTCCCAGGAGCATAAATGTGGCACAAAAAAAATCAGCTGTCATTAAAAAAGGACGAGTTTTAAAATCTGAACACTATGTCCGCGAACTGGCCATCCAGTCTGTGGGTTGCTAACTAATGCGCAGCTCTGCATCCGTTCATGTGGACTAATCAGAGGTATTATCATTTAATCAACATTTCACTGCAACATCCACCACCTCGCTGCATGTACGTTACTCGCTGTCAGTTTGATTCTGGAAGGCGGTTGAAAAGAAGCCAAATTATGGGAGCGGGTAATCTGTTGAACTTTTTGTAGTTGTCGGTAGCAACACTGGCCTTGGCTGGCATCACACCAAAAAATCCACAGGGATGGACACTAATCTGAGCAGCCACGACCAAAAGTGAGAGGTTAGCATTTGGAAAAAATATTTAACAAAAAAAACGCAGGGGTTGTTAATTTAAAATAGTGCGCGGTGATCCCCCTACACCCAACCTCACCAGCCGCTTGTTTTCCAGTGAACTCAAAGTACAGTTTGTCACTACAGCGGAGACCAGTTAGCATTGCTAGCTGCCGTCTCAACCCTCAACACGTTACAAACACGGCGTACAGAACGTACTCAGAAGCCGCTCCCGGCCACACACACCGGCTCAACAACACCGTCATGGGTGTGCAGGGTTTCCAGGAGTATTTAGAGAAGCGGTGCCCTGGGGCGGCGGTCCCTGTGGACCTCCTCAAGCTCGCCCGCACCGCGGCCCGCCAGCCCCCTCACCATCATCACCCACACCACCACCCACATCACCCCGGGCCCATGCCTCCCCCGCCCCCGCCTGCCAGGATCCTGATCGACGCTGACTCCAGCCTGCAGCGCCTGTACGGAGGCTACCAGACGGACTGGGTTTGCGGAGGCGAGTGGAACGCCATGCTGGGCTACCTGGCCGCCCTGTCACAGGCCTGTCTGTACCAGGGCGGCCTGGAGCTCGTCGTGGTTTTCAACGGCACTCTGGGGAAGGAGCGCTGGCCCGAGTGGGCGCGGCGAGCTCAGGGCCAGCGGCAGACGGCGCAGCTGATAGTCAACCACGTCGGCAGCAAGGCCACCCCGCCTCCCCGGGCATGGTTCCTGCCCCCGGCTTGCCTCAGCCACTGCGTCCGCCTCGCCATGTTCCGCTTCCGAGTGCGGGTAAGAAAAGAGGAGTGATGGTTGTTGTTTGAACTGGTTTTTGTGGCTTTACTGGTGTCTTTTTGTGGTTCCTTTGTGCTCATCTAGAAGTTCATTCTAAGCAGAGTTGGGTGGTAACTTGGTAAGCCTGGCACAATTAGGAATAAGTCCATTAAAACAGCTCAATTTCATTTGGATGATTTATTGTTTTTCTCTTTCTGCTCTTTCTGGATGATAAAAGTCTCCTGTCTGGTGTTTTGGTCTCAACTCGCCCCATTTTTTTGAAAGACAGTTTTGTTTTCAGATACTTCATAATTCTTTTTATTTGTTGGTTTTATTTAATCTGGATATTTAAAATGTCTTCCAGTGTTAAATATTTATTATAATTTAAAGTTTGATTTTTGAGAATTAAGCAATATCCTTAATTTTGGGAGATCAGTGATGGGCCAATTCTTGTCTGTGAAGCCAAGCGCATCTACCTCATCAGCAAAGGTTGACAAAAGATCCACTGTCCTCTTCTGCTTTAACTTGGCATTGATACGCCACCAGGTGAGCTATTGCATAGAGCCCAAGTCTGAGGGAGATTGACATTCATGTTGAGCTTTTTCCATTTTATGATAATTGCTCCAGCACTTGAACTTTTTTCACCAAGCTGTTTGGCTTTTGCCCCTTAGCCCTGTCCAGTCTTATGGAGGTCTACAATTTTGTCTCTGGTGTCTTTGGACAACTCTGTGATCCTAGCTGTGTTAGTAGTTGATGTCTTGCTGATTGTGTCTTCATGTGGCTAACAACCTCCAACAGGTGCTTCTAATTCAGAATTATATGTGGAGTGGAGGTGGACTCTTTAGAGGCAAACTAACAGGTCTTTGAGGGCCAGAATTGTTGCTGATTGGTAGATGTTCAAATACATCTTTGTAACACACTAATAAATTATTAAAGACTGATACATTGCGATTTTCTGATTTATTTTTTTTAGATTATTTCTCTCACAGTGGCTATGCACCTCAGATGAAATGTCAGACACCTCCATCATTTCTAAGTGGGAGAACTTGCAAAGTTGCAGGCAGGGTGTTAAGATACTTATTTTCCTCACAGTACAATCCCGTTTAACTCTGATTATTAAACTTGACTGCATACAGCCAGCACTGATCTATGTTCTGTTCTGGTTGCTACATTTTCATTTTGCCAAGAAGAAAAAACCTTTCCTTTTTCAAAAATGTGAGAAAAGCAGAGACCTGCTGCCCTTTTTGTGTCTGAGATCAGCAATTATGAGAATTTACTGCAGAAATTAGACACTTTTTTTTTTTTTGAAGCTCGCAACCTTAGTGTATTATTGAACAGCTAAAAATGTATCTTAATTATTGTCCTCTTGTTTTGTTTTTATATTTTGCGATCCATGAGTGCTTTTAGCTTTTTGGCTTCGGCATAAGGTGTGAATACAACTAAGCCAGCCTACCATTACCAAACAAACTAATTTAACCTTTAGATGCATTTTGAAACAGCAGCTGGTTAAAGCTGGGTTGTACTGAACAATTTTTTGCTGATAAAACTTTTTCCTGTACAATTTCTGGTTTTCTTTGAGGCCTGATTTCTGTTTTTTTTTTGTTTACCTAAGGAGTAAAACACATAAAAGAAAAAAAGGTTTTTCAGTATCTTGACAGTAGTTTTAATTGCAATATAAAAAGAGAGACATTTACAGGTAATGTTTTATCAGATTCATCCATCAGATTTAGTTGATGTGTTCATAGACAAAAATGATGGACGTTTTACTTTTTATGCATTTTTGATTTCAATCCCTAACAATTTACTAATAGAGGATTAAAACTGTTAGGCTACATAAGACATATATTTGAAAGCTGTATATGTAATTTATTTGCCAGGGACAAATACAGAAAATAATTTATAAACATGTACTAAATTAATTTGAAAGCTTAATTTTTTTAAAAATTTTAAAACAAAATAACTCTTGGCTTTTATAAAATAAACACCAGAGTATGTTAATTCTCCTATTAATGTGTTTTCTTAGTTGAAGATTGAACTTTTTTTTTTTCTTTTTTGAAGAAAGTTCTAATTTTTGTTGCTGTGAATTGACCCAAAGGTTGTCAGACCAATTCAACTGGAAAAAAAAACTCACCCAAAAAGTTAGAAACATTTCTGTCTTTTGTTAAGTAATAAAAAGTTAGACCTTGTTAGAATATTGTTTTTAATTTATTGCTGAGCAGATAAAATTAAATGTTTTAACAATTTGGCTCCCTGAACACTTTAAACTTTGGGATTCTGACCTCTGTTGCAAAAAGTTTGTACACCCCTGGTTTAGTTTGTTTGATACAGTGCAGTGTGAAAGCAAAACACACCAGGTGAAAATGTAACACATGCTGCAACTTTAGTCATTTTTTGCCATTAACTCTTTAATCTTCACCCCCAGGTTGTACAGACTTTGGAGGACCACCACCAGGAGGTGCTGTCTCTCTACAGGGACTATGGATTTTCTGGCCTGATCGCTCAGGACTCAGAGTTTGCCCTCTGCAACGTACCCGCCTACTTTTCCTCACACGCGCTTAAACTGAGCTGGAATGGAAAGAACCTGACCACACACCAGTACCTGCTGTCTGAAGCGGCCAGGCAGCTGGGCCTGAAGACACAACACCTGCCACTGTTCGCTGCTCTGCTGGGTGAGGAGACGCCAGGCAGCCGCCGCTGCCGCAGCCCAGGACATTTTATCCGCTGCTAACTGACCCGGCTGTCTCTTGTAGGAAATCATATTCTGCCTGATGAAGACCTGGCTGCCTTCCACTGGAGTCTGCTGGGACCAGAACACCCACTAGCTTCCCTCAAGGTACTTGGACTTAGAAATTCATTGCGATAATGATCAAAAATTATAATAAAATTGTAATTTTTTTTTTATCTAACTGCCTCGTGTCACAAACAGAAATATTGCTCTTGAAAAACATTCCCATTTGAAACAGGCCTCCTCAGGATACTTTCTTGAGAAACAGTAATTTATATCAAGGCCTATCACAATAAATTAGTAAATCAATTAATCACATACTAAATTAAAATAAACTCAATTTACATTTGTATGATTTATTATTTTGCTCTTTTCTTCTACCTAAAACTGGTTGACTAAAGTCTTCAGTCTCAACTTGCCCATTATTTCAGAGAACTGTTTTGAAATAATTAATTTTATCTGTTGTTTTGTTTATTTATTTTGGATATTTAAAATGCCGTGCAGTTCCATTATTAAATGTGTCTGGTTCAGAGTAAAGTGTCTCCAAATGTAGTTGTGCTTTGATTCTATTTTATTTTTTAATTGTTGATGACTAATCAGTTTTAACCTGCTTTAATTATTAAATTTCCTCCATAACAGAATTGTAATGCGCTGTGTGCATTATAAGTCTTATGTTCATAACTGCTGTGAGCAGCCATTAATTGTCTACATCAGGAGCAGAGAAGCTGCTCTGCGACACAGCGGTGGTCCTGTAGCAGGATTTTATTATTTAAAGACAAAATTATTATGGTGTCTTACATCAGTCAGTATTGTGGAACACATTGCTGAATGGAGTAAAATACAGATCCTTTCTTTATTTTGAGATTTGCAAAAAAAATTTAAGCATTTGTTAAATTTAGACAAGAAAAAAAAGCTAATGCTAAAGCGCTAACTTGAAGCATGTTGATGCCCACCATGTATCGGTGACACAGAATGTGTTAAATCAACCTCTACAGGATTTAACATGTTATTGAGTCCCTACCTGTACGGTTGCAGTGATGTGATTATTTGGAACAGAACAAACTTTAGGGTCAAAGGTTGTAAGTTTAATCTAGACAGGAATGTTTAATCTCAGTTGTGTTTTTGTGCGGCAAAAGTTTGACTTGTACTTAAAAATCTTTATTGCATTTTACGACTTGAAATGGTTGAGACTACAGTTTGTAATGGGTGAAGTTCAGATTTATTGCCAGTTGTGTGGACGTTTGTACATTTCTGTGGAGATACAGGTCTTAAAATTTAAGTTTGTGAAACTTGCAAAAACCCTGATCGGAGAAGCTTTAACTAAGTGCCCTAAAAGCTTTCAAAATTAGCTAAATTTTAGCTAAGCTAATGCTAGATTAGTAAAGTGCTCACCATCGCTTTAAAACGTTTGTTTCTTCTCACTTCAGCTGACATTGATGCTCATTGTTGACCCTGAGAAAGAATTAGTCAGATTGGAAATGTTTTTGCAGAGTTAAATTTATGCATTTCTACTTGTATCTGACCTGGTTAGTTAATCTTTTGTTTTACTCTTCATGTTTAATGAATGGGACTGTTACAGAGCCTGACTTTATGCAGATTTAATGAATGAGAATGTGAGTGAAGCATGAGCCAAAGCATGGTTAAGAATCAGCCCATGTGAAAATCAAGCCTCAGATCTTTATTTAGTTTGTTTAAAAAATAACTATAATTTTGATGTAAAATCTTCTTTTCATCGTCATAAATATGTAAAGGAAGTATTTGAGTGTTTTGTTCTCAGTTTGAACGTTTTGCTGCGGTTTCAGGTGCGAGCCCATCAGCTGGTGCTGCCGCCCTGTGAAGTGGTGATCAAAGCTGTTTCTGAGTATGTCTCCTCCATCAAAGACCTGGGAAACCTCGACATCATCGCCAGAGATGTCTTCAAACAGTCACAGGTGGGTCGCAAACGTTGAAGGATTAATGTCTCGGCTTCCGTAAGACTGGATGGAACCCTACCACAGTCGCTTTACAGGTCTTTGCATAAAAAATAGCTTAGCAGAATAATATTAATTAATGTTTGATCAGTAAGAGATAATTACTGTGGACATGATCAAACATCAGTACAGAAATGATCCAAATGCTTTATAACATTACTCTGACTTATGGGGATTTCCATCAGTGATGATCTGCTAATTCAATGGGGAATGTTTGCTGCACTGTTCAGTGGAAAGATTTCAGCAGGAACCAGTTTTAGGCTGAAAAACGTTAAGGAAACCACAAAACCAACACCGGCAGCTCCAGGTGTGCTTTATGGTTTTATGTTTTATGGTTTGATTCTGCAGCAGTAAACCCACACCACAGAGGGTAACAAAAAAAGCCCTAAATATTTTTCTATTTTCTTTTTTCCCAACAAAATATTTCTTATTCTCTAAAATTGTGCCAGCAATCCTTCAAGTAAATGTTGCTAGATATTTGTTTAAAGCTGCAGTATGTAACTTTTATAAAAATGTTTTTTTTTACATATTTGTTCAGTGTCACCATTTTATTTGACAGATAATCTGTGAAAAGTTTTATCTGCTCTACCTTTTCCCTGAGCTACTATCGCCATCAGAAGAAATGTACCGCTCCAGGCCATAAACCACCAATCAGAGCCAGGAGGTCTTGGCGCTGCAAATCAACTCATGTACTCGCTGCTAAATGTGCTAATGTTGTAGAAAGAATTTACAACAGAAATACCTTTTATACACAACAGCATGTGCTAGCTGCAGCGTAGCATAGCGCAACAATGAAAATGGTAGAGAAGATGAGCAATGCCACACAGAGGGTGATTGACAGCGCTGAGACCCGCCTCCTGGCTCTGATTATAGTTAGCACTGGGAGCACTGGAAGAAGGCAGAGAAGCTTGATGGTTATTTTTTTCTTTTTCATCTGTCTCTTAACATGCTGTCACAACATGGTGACAGTTTCAACAAATACATCAAAAATATATATATTTTTTATAAAAGTTACACATTGCAGCTTTAAAACCAGCTGCATCTTGGTGTGTTGAATGTGTACAATGAGCAGTTTTTCTGGCACTAAAGTCATAATTTCAACCTTCACAGTCATAACTAGAAGTATAAAATTATGACTTATTCTCATAGTTATGCAGTGGGAACTTGTTTGTGATACATTAAGACAACAATATAACAGATGTGCATTTAAAAACAATTTGGAGAATATTTATAAGAAAAATAATGACGGTGAGATTTTCTGTCATATTTTCTGCTCTATTTTCAGTCACGAATGGAGGACAAGGTGGAGCGATTTAAGAAAGCTGTGGAGTATTTCTCAGCTGCCTCCAAACCACGCTCGCCCAACATGGGGCCCTCGCCTTTCATCTGTGAGTGGAAACCAGTTTACAGCAGGACAGATGTTATACAATCAGCTTAATCTGACTGAAGATGTTTTTTATGGGAAAGCAGCTGGATTGAAATTTAGTTTTATTCCCTTTCTGTGCTCAGTACCTGGGTTTGGACCCGTTCCATTTGGGGGACCACCTGGCCACATGGGACCCATCCCGCTTGGAAAAAATCAGGTAAATTTCTGTCGTTTTTTGCTTTTGCTACGTCTTTAATTCCCACGGGCTCCTGCAAATTATGATTTCTTCCCAATCCCAGTTTCCGCCACCGCAGGGTCCAGGGTTTAAGCCGCCATATCAGAACGCTCCGTACGGACCAGGCTCCGCCCCTCTCTTCCACCCGCCTCAGCAGCCGCCCCAGGACTGCAACGACTCGATAACCAGCAAGATGGGCTTCTCCGATTGGTCGGCGCCGTACGATTCCACGCAGGGCGGCAACCGCTTGCCCAACCATCACACCGGCACCCAGTCTGGCCCCTCCCCGTCTCCTTCCTCGTCATCAGACGGAGACGAACCCAACGACAGCAACGCTAAGTAAATACACTTCTTCACGCTAATTTTCCTTCCACTTCAAAATTATTCACAACTTTGTTGCCGTCTCAAAAAAAAGCCTTATGCAGCTCGTTGTTGATCGCCAGTAAAATGATTTAAGATCTGGGAAAGTGGAAACGGTGTGAATATTTCTGAAACTCTGGTCTCCGCAGTCATCTGACAGACAAATCCTCTCGGTGGGAGGATCCGGCTGGAAGAGGCGGGCTGGCCTCCGGTGACGGGTCCCAAGGCAACGGGAGCGGGTCGAACATTCCGTCACTGCTGTCGATGGCGACGCGGAGTCACATGGACATAACCACACCCCCGCTGCCTCAGGTGAGACGCTCAAAAACCGGCTGATTTCACTGGGTGGGAAACACTTAGATTGATTTATTCATTTTAAATCTCGACAGGGTTCTGATGAGAGAATGAAATCCTTGAAAATGCTTGAATTTCACTGACGAAAAAGCGTTGGAACAATAAACTGTTTTTTTTTTTCCACACCTGTTGCTTCTTTTCCCAGGTCAGTGCTGAGGTTCTTCGTGTAGCCGAACACAGACACCGAAGAGGGCTGATGTACCCCCAGATTTACCACATCTTGACCAAGGTGAACCGCATTGTCTAAAAAACATCGGCTGATTTGTTTTAATGAGCAGAAACTGTTCAAACAGAAGCATCCAGTGAAGCCTATGCTTGTTTTCATCATCTAACTTCCTGTTAACTTTTTCTGTGTTTGTTTACATGTAAAGTGTAGATGAACAATTCACATTCAACATTATATAAAATGAGAAAACTTTGCTGGGAAGCTATTCTTCTAATATTTCTTTTGTCCCATCCAGTTTGTCGGGTTCTTTATTTTTTGTCTTTTGTTTTGAACAATGCTCATTTCTCCCTGTTTCCTTCTATTTATATGGTGTATCTCAGGAAATACAGTAAAAAAAATTATGATGTAGTTTTCTTTTATTATTCATGACAAATGGGCATCCATCTTTCCCCATTTTATCACCTAAATCAGATATTTATCCTTTACTCTTACTTTTTTGATATTGTTAAAATTACAAAGCTATAATACCATCCTTCTCATAATAACATCGTATCCCAGAATCTTCTTTATAGTTTTGTGCACAGTTTTCCAGCACTGAACAGTTCTAGGACAATTCCAGATGCTTTCACTTGTTTCCCAGTTTTGTCTGTTTTGAGGCAGATGCAACAAAAACCCTTCAGAGCTGTGAAAGTTCAGCTGTAAAGCTTTCTGCTGGTGCATTCGTTTGGTCGGGTTATTATAACAGTAACGATTGCTATGGAGATGTTGGGCTCACGCTGTGTGGACGTCCCACAGGGAGAGATGAAGATGCCAGTGTGTATAGAGGACGAGTGTAACTCGGAGCTGCCTCCTGCCTCCCTGCTGTTTCGAGCTGCCAGACAGTACGCGTACGGCGTCCTCTTCAGTCTGGCTGAAACGCACCGCCGCCTGGAGAGGCTCGCCCTCCGCAAGAGGACCCCGCTAGAAGGTGAAAAAACAACGTTTTCCTGACGTACAGCACGAATAATCTCTACAGGGTCTAAACAGGAGGTGGATGAAGTAACCAAAGTCAGAGTATTACTACTTTAGTATTTTTAGTCAAGTAAAAGAAAAAAAAGAAGCTTTTCAAAAAATTGGTCAACTGAGAGTATAAAAGTGTTTTGCATAAACATTATTCAAGTACTGAGTAACTGATCATAAAGTCTGTCATTCATCATACAAAACAGAAACCTCCAAATACCAATTCCATTATTGATCTCAGTTGTTGGTTCGATTCTCATTCAATTAAGAAATAAACTCTAATATGAAATATGCACCATGTTGTATTGAACTGAAACAAAATTAATACTGGGTTAAGTAGTAAGAATCTGTTAAATGAACATTTTAACATGAATTACAATTTTATGCAGATCAACAGTTTTTGTGCTTTTAATAAGCAAAAATACAGATTTGTCTGAAAATACAGATTTATTGAATATGACTGTAAATGTTCCTTTCTCCTCCCTGCGTTCCAGTTCCTCCTGTCATCGTCAAAGAGTGGAGCAGCGGCAAGGCCAAGTCGGCTCTGACCCCAGAGCTGGTTCCGGCTCTGTGTTTCCGGGAGTGGACCTGCCCCAACCTGCGGCGGCTCTGGCTGGGCCGGGCCAGCGAGGACCGCTCCAGGAGAACCAGAGCCTTCCTGGCGTGCCTGCGCTCCGACTGCCCAGCCCTTCTCAACCCAGCACAAGTCCCTCAGCATCTGTTGCTCATGTGCTGCGTGCTCAGGTAGGAAAATTAAGGCTAAAGCTGAGACATTACAGAGAATGTCATAAATTTGACATCACTGGTATCAACAGTGATGTCCGACCAACATTCTGTAGTTTATTTTTATTTCGCCAGTTGTGGCATTTTTTTCTTCCACTGCAACAATTTTCGTTTGCCTTTGTTTTTCTATTGCAGTTAATTTTGTCATGATTTCATCACGTGTCCATATTTTTAGCAAGGAAGCTTATTTATTTATTTATAGTTTTTTTAGTGGCCTTTATTTATGAGTGGGTGGAAGGGAAGGTGAGGTTTGCTTTTTGGGAGTTTTACCTTTAGTCTTGGATGATGTGCAGCTGGAAGGATTTTTGGTCCTTTACAAAAAAAAAAAAAAAAAAAAAAAACTAGCAAGACGCATAAAAAAAAAGCAAATGTAAGCATAAAAAAATCAGGTTTGAAGCCACAGATTTCAGGTTTTAGTCATCAGCCTGGTATGACGCTCAGCATGTCCAGATGACAGGACCTCAGTGCCCTGCAAAGGATGGAGGGATGCTCCTTTAATGTAAGATGATGCCGCTCTATTTAAAGCTCCAAGTCAAAAGCAACTTCTTAAAGTGGACTCTAAATTAACAAGTAGCCAGAGAGATATTTATATATACACGTACACTCTGGCTATAGAAGAAAATATTTAAATATAAATATCCATGTAAAATAAATTAAAGTTGTTTTGGGTGCAAAAAAATAGACTTTTCAGTTAAAGTCTGTATTTATTACAGGGTGTCTACACATCCTCAAAAAGTTTTAAATTAATGTATCTAAAATTAGAACTTAAAATGTCTTAAATTCATTTAAAAAAATAAGTTAGCCTTAAATACATTAATAATGTGTCTTAAATTTTCTCCTGACAGAACTACTTTATCTGAAATATTCTATGTAGGTTTTTTCTTGCTAGGCTTTTCTGTTAAGCAAAAGCTTTAAGTCACACGCAAACAACTTCATTTTGTACAGCAACTCAAAATGGTTGAGGCTACCTCTAAGTAGCTGTATGCTAGCCAGCTATCTTTTTTGTGTTTACATTAGGTAAATCAAATTTGGTGTCAGTTAGCTGACAACAAATTTGATGTTTGCACATTTCTGTGGAGATACAAATTTTAAATTCCACTCATAATGGTTTTAAAAGATATTAAAAAGTCTTAAATTTGAATTTGTGAAACCTTCTGAAACCATTTATCATTATAAGTTCCACCGAGTGTTTGCGAATTGTTGCTGGCTAGTCAGAAGGAGCTGTGTGGGGGAGGAGCTGTGTGGGGGAGGTGTGTAGGAGAGGAGCTGTGTGGGGGAGGAGCTGTGTGGGGGGAGGAGCTGTGTGGGGAGGAGCTGTGTAGGGGAGGAGCTGTGGGGAGGAGCTGTGTGGGGGAGCTGTGTGGGGAGGAGCTGTGTGGGGGAGCTGTGTGGGGGAGGAGCTGTGTGGGGGAGGAGCTGTGT
Organism: Poeciliopsis prolifica; assembly: GCF_027474105.1. Lineage (NCBI taxonomy): Eukaryota > Metazoa > Chordata > Actinopteri > Cyprinodontiformes > Poeciliidae > Poeciliopsis > Poeciliopsis prolifica. Next base: position 2,567,802 of record NW_026562421.1, on the reverse strand, counting down.
GGGGGAGGAGCTGTGTGGGGGAGGAGCTGTGTGGGGGAGGAGCTGTGTAGGAGAGGAGCTGTGTGGGGGAGGAGCTGTGCATCAAAGGCGGAGCTCGGTCCACTGAGGTGTTTTGTACAGCTGAATGGTTGCCATGGAGATTTAAAGATTTCTCAAACATGCATTAAAGAATAAAAGCAACACTCCGGGTATGTTTTTTTTTTTTTTATGAGGGATAACTAAATATAATTCTATTTTGAGAAAATTATGTCGGTAATGACGGCCTCAGGCCTCTAGTTCAAGTATTATCTTGAACTAGATCATATTTATTTTCCTGTTCCTTACATGTGGTTTTGATGCAGCTGTTGGTTTTCTGTTGCTGCTCCATGAAGCCGGTTCTGGTTGGTTCTCTTCCCAGGTATATGATGCAGTGGCCCGGTGGACGGATCCTCCAGAGACACGAGCTCGACGCCTTCTTGGCCCAGGCCGTTTCCAGCCAGCTCTACGAACCCGACCAGCTGCAGGAGCTCAAGGTGACAAGTCGCTTGTTTTTATTCTCAGTCCTTCATGAAACAGATGAGAACTCAATTTACACTGAAGTGACTCGATCCAATTGAAAAGAAGCATGGTTCATTGTGGGCCCCATCATTTACATTGTGGCAGAATGTACAGGTGAAACTACCTATTAACAAACTGTTATAATATCAGTTTTCTGCGTTTGGTCTGCACTAAAGATCAAATATTCAATATCTTTCAACATATTTCATGTTTGATCTGTGGCAGCCATGTCTATTCATTTTCTTCTTTTGTTCTCCGTATCATCCGTCAGGTGGAGAAAGTGGACGCCCGCGGCGTGCAGCTGGCTGCTCTCTTCATGGCCGGCGTCGACACGGCGTTATTCATCAATGATGTCTGTGGCCAGCCATTGCCATGGGAACACTGCTGCCCCTGGGGCTTCTTTGACGGCAAACTTTTCCAGAGCAAACTGGCGCGGGCCGCCCGCGACCGCGCCGCCCTGCTGGACATGTGCGAGGGGCAGGTAAGAGACAAAGGCGGGGGGCAATAAACATGGCTCTGGGTTTTCGGTTTAGTTTATTCACACACTGGAGATGAAGTGCGACACAAATGCAGGAGGCCCAAAACAATCAGATCAATCACAATTTACCAATTATTGAAATAATTAACTAATTTAGCAATTGATTGATTAACTGCAGTGGACAGACTCTGAAACATAAAGTCAAAACTATGTAAAGAATATAAATTCTGCATTTTAGATGAAAAACCTTAATCTTTAAATATGTGCTACCCATAGCGAACTTTATAATCCCTTTGGGATTTTCCCTTAGAAAATTTGTAATTTCCATCTCCTACACAGCACTTATAGGTGTACATCAATTCTTTGTTTCTTTTTTTATTTATTTATTGGTTTAGTAAAATGGTCAACAGATCAGGCCTTCACTCTGCAGGTTTGATGCATCCTTTGCTGTAAATAATTAAGCGTTCAGTAAAGGAATACCTATTTCTCACAGGTGGTTAGTTGCCTGTGTGAAACTGGCTGCAACTAACAATGACTTTACTGACATTCAATTATTCTGACAATTAATTGGATAAAAATAATTTACACGTTCTGCTTTTCTCCTTGAACAAGTTTTTTAAATACAATTTCAGAAATAAATTGAAATAATCAAATAATTCAATTTCATTTTTAAATAGGAAATAAGCATCTTATTGCCTAGAATACAATAACAACATTTCTTCAGTGAATACTTGATCATAGATTGATTCATTTTTGTATTAATCAATAATATTTAGATACAGGTGCTTAATAGGAGAATTTGAGCGAGACGAAGCTAAAACTGGGTAAAACATCAGACAAAGAAAAGTTAAATTTTTTGTACAGTTTGGTTTAATTACTGCAGTGCATATGTTATTAATTCAGCATAATGCCTTTATTAAGTCTGTACATTCCAGTTAACAATTAATCAATTTTTACATTATTTTATAATGTAGCATTTTAGCCCTAGTTGTGACTGTTCATTGCTCTGCTGACCTGTGAAACTGCCCTTCTTTCACCGATTAGTGGTTTTCTTACTAAACTAAACGACCGGCTGCAGCTGAGAACATGTTGAACATAAACTGTTCCTTTCATCCAGCGTCTCATTGTTCTGCTCTGCAGGAGGAGCTGGTGTCAAAGGTAGAGAAGATGCGACAGGCGATCCTCGAGGGCATCAACCTCTCTCGTCCTCCTCCCCCTCCGCCTCCTCTGCCGCCTCCTGCTTTCCTACCCCCCACCATGGTGCCCCCTTTCTACCCAATGCCTCTCTACCCGCCTCGCCCTATGGGCGGCATGCCCCCTCATCACCCGCACCATCCTCATCACCCCGGCCAACACAGACCCAGAGCTTTCCCAGGTACGCTCCAGCTCAACAGACACGGTTCTGCAGACTCTTTGAATGTACATGAGCTCAAAATTACAGGTTAAAATGTCAGTTTGTGTGGAAAGAAAATGGAGGTTGTCATAAATAACCTGTGCAACAGATATTTACTTTTGCTATCAAATTTAAATATTTGGCGTGACCCTCCCTTGATTAAACCGGGAACGATTAATCTGATTATTCATGATTAATCGATTATTAAAATAATTGTCAACTAATTTAGTAAGCAATTAATCGTTAACTGGAGAGGGAGACACTTAAATAAAATGGATATTTGCTTAAAGAACACCAGTAATTAACTCAAAAAACACATTTTGCATTTACAACATAAAAACTTCCTTGTTTATAAATATGTTACACCCAGTACGAATTAAGTTGCAGTTTTAGCATAATTTATTTAAAATGGTTGAAAAAGCATCTTTTGCAATACCATTATTAATCAGAACAACATTTTCAAAGCAGTAATGAAGCAATAGCTGTAAAAAAAAAGTTTATAAATTTTGCATGCACAAGTGTTCACTAAAGGAGGGCTGTATTGACTTTTAGGCAATAACATTCTTTTTTTCTTATTTAAAAAATATTTGAATTATTTGTTTGCATTTTAATGTCTATTTTTTTTATCTGGTTTTTTAACTGGTTGAAAGAAGAATCTGAAGAATGTGCCAATTTTTTATTTATTTTTTGGTTTAGTTAATTGCCAGAATAATCAATTACTAAAATATCAATATCAATATCAAAATATCAATCAATTACTAAAACAAATACTTCTAAAATGGCACCACAAAATCTGTGATTTAGTTGCAAAAAACAAAAAAATCACAAAATCCTTTGGTGGACTCCCTGATAGAAACCCAATCTGCTGACTGATCATCTGCACTGAATTTTATGATATTCTGATGAAATTTGTAGATTTTTATGACCGAAGTTGATCAGCATTTCTTTCTCTTCCCAGGAATTCAGTCCATCCCACCTCAGGGAGGGAAGCTGGAGATCGCCGGCATGGTGGTGGGCCAGTGGGCTGGAAACAAGCCTCTCCGCGGCAGAGGCGGGTTCAACATGCAGGTGGTCTCGGTGGGAGCCGGAAAAGGGTGAGGTTCACCAGCCATGTATAATCTACTTCGCCAAGATCAGTTTGTCATGCACATGAAAACAGTTCTTTACAAATTGGCAACAAGTCAGTGCAAGCTCACTGAGTCCAGCTGACAAAGTGGTTGTGTTGAAAAAATTAAAAACTATGTAAAATGTGTTGCTGTTTGTTCTATGCAGGCGGGGTAAAGAGATTCCAGCGAAAGTAAAGGGAGTGAAAAAACCAGCTGCCAACAGATCACAGGTATGACATTGAGATCCCAGAAGAATTCATAAAGTTAATTTTAAGCATTTATTTTCACCAACTTTGTTCATCTGCAATTAGAATAAAAATGATCTACTTTACTACAAAAATGTTACGATCGTAGTATACACTCGCTGGTTTACACTGGCTGTGTCCAAGCATATTATTGGAAAAGTTGGTGGAAGGACGACCAGGTGGAAGAACGATAGCGCACAGCAAAAACCTAAGCTTTGAGATTCATGAAGCATGAATGGATTGCCATAATTTACCTGCTGTATAATGTATAATTCTGTCACAAGACATTATTAATAACAGTAATCAATAATAATTTTCTGGAAGTTTGTTCCAGATTTGTTGTACATAGAAGCTGAATGTTGCTACTTCATGTTTGGTTATGGTTCTGGAGATACAGAACCAGAAGACCTGAGAGATCTGGAAGGTTGATACAACAACAGAAAGATTGTGACAAAAACATTTTAAAATAGAAGTTATCTGTAAGGGACCAAAGACATTTCAGCATTTATTTCAATCCTGAATTTATAATGTAATAAAAAGAAATGGAGCAAAGTTTCAAATATAATTTGGTGTTAAACTGTTCAGTGATTTATAAACATTTATTTTCATAATTTCAATTTATGCACTTTTATGGTTATTGGGAGAACAAGTAGTGATATTATTTTTTCATTTGATGTGGTGATTTGTCCGCCGCAGACGCCCCCACCCAGCAGCCCCACGAAGCCCTCCGAGGAGGCGGGCTCAGCGCCCGAGGTGTCCACTCAACAGCTGAACGGCAGCTCAGCAGCCTCCGCCATTGGCCAGCCCTTAGAACTGGCCCAGCCAATCCCGTGTGCCTTAGCCAGCAGAGACAACCAATCAGAGGGGGTGGAAGTGGAGGCCCCCTGTTGCCTTGACGACTGCCCGTCTGACGGAGCGCTACAGAAGGAGGAGTGACGGTGTCCTTCGCCAGGACGCGCCGCTCTCAGAGAGTTATGTGTTCGACTGCCTTTCCCCTGTTTTTTGTAGCCCCGCCCCCAAGCCCCCTCCTACGTCTCGTTAGCTGCGTGCACAATCGCGCGGAGCAGGAAGTGACGCCTTTTCACTTCCTGCGCCGCATGATAGACTGAAGCAGCTAGCCGTTGCTCCCGTTTTATTTTTACTCATGTGGTTTTAAATCGTTTTATGAAGAAAGGGTTTCTCCATGAGTCCGTAAGCGCCCTGCCCCAAACCGTTTCCACTCTTTCGTAAAAAAAAAAATTCACAGAAAAAACAACTCCTGATCGTCACCGTCTCCCACTCAGAGCTTAAAGCTTCGCCCCCCCCACCCAGAATCACCACATCAACATAGTTTCTGATGTAGCGTCTTAAACGGTCCCGTTCTTTAAAGTCTCTGCACACTGATGTTACGTTTGCGGCGGCGGCTAATCGGATGGGGTTTCAGCTAGCTGCTAAGCGCTGTCGCCGCATGTCTTTGTGCTCTGTTGCCATAGCGATCAGGACGACTTTTGTCCGAGATAAATTTTGACTCTTGATTCATGGCAATGTTTTATCATTTTTCTGTGCAGTGACACCCACCACCCCTCCTCATTCCCACCACACACACACACACAAAGTATTAGCATGTGTGCTAGCTATCCCCCATCCCCTTCTATATAGATTGATTGGTTAATTATCACTGGAGCACTTCATGGTAATAGTGTGCTATCTTACTTTGACCTATGTAGCATATCCTAATGCTTAGATGTGCTGAGAGAGCCCCTCCAACCCTAAACCCATGAATTTATGCACCTTAAACCCTAAAGTATGCAAGATCTCCCCCTTCCCCCTTCGTCCTATTTGTCCCAAAGCTTTGATTGTATTAACCCAGCAGAAGCACTTATTGTTGTATTTTAAATAAAGCCCCTGTATGGTTGAATCGACGTTCTGTCAGGGATGTCCCCTGCTCCTGAATACATCTTTATGACGCGTAGAAGTACGTTTTTAAAAGGTAGAGATCTATTTGAGAGACGTCAGAATGTGAACAGAGTGGTTCAGCACTTTGTCTTAAAAAAAAAATAATTCAACCACACTGGACAGTCCTTTTACCAGGTGAAATGGAAATAAAACTAAACTTTGAGGCACCTTCTTGACTTGAGGCCAAAAAAATGAAAAATAAAGATGTTGTTGCCCAGAAACAGATGGAAGATGTTGGGAGTTTGAGGGGGGAAGCGGCTGCCAAGCAGAGTTCCCCCCTCCAGCACTTCACGGTCAGTCAAGAACTTTTCAATGGAGCTAAAAGGAGTCATGACTCCTGTAACAAAACCATTTCAGATCACTGAAAGTTTCAATCCAAAGTGTACGTCAGTAAGGTTTGCCGTCTGAGGCGAGCAAAATAAATAAAAATGGGCGCAGTAGCAATTCCTTCCAGGTCTCACCATCCCTCGGCTTGAAGCTGAGTCACTTCAGACCGACAGGAAGCCTCTCGCTGCCCCATAGTCCTTCCCACAAATGCGACGGAGACTCTGTGGGCCGCATCACGCGGCACCCTAAGGCCTCCAATACACGGAAATGTTTAGAATTAGAGCACTTAATGTTTGTTGACAATGAAATGTGCCCTCCTGCTCCCCCTACCGACCAGATCCACAATTACAAGCAAACCCAGAAAGCAGTTGGAGCCGAGAGACGACAGCCATGAATATTTTTAATCTCTGAACTTCGAACGATCGACATGAGAAAAAAAAAAAGGCAAGTCAGAATAGAAGCACCTTATTTTCTTACTATATTACTGACTTGTGCTCGATCATCGTGTGCCACAAACCGTTACAAAGACGAAGTTCTTCTGAAGGAAAAACACAAACCAACGACCCTGACTGTCCGTGTCAATGTAGTCACGTCAGACATCTCCCTCTGTTCCGAACTCGACCGTTTACCGGTCGGCCGCAGCGGAGCTGCACCGAGCGGCGCCGTCTTCTCACATCTGCTCCAAATGAATCCGGAGGTTCCGGCTCGTCAGAGGCGCCGTAGGTGTCCGTAGAGTCAGGAAGCATCAGGGCCTAACTGGACCGCAAAACACAGACACAGAGACTTAGACTAGAGATTAGAGCTCCACTTGCCGAAATACCAAGTCTAGGTTTTCTAGGAGACATAACCGCATTCAACTTTTGACATTAGTGCAGACATTAAGAAGTAAAGATGGCTTTTTTTGTTTTTTTATTTTTCTGTGGCGAGCCAGAGCGTTATCCGTTCCACACGATGCCCTCTTTTGATTCGCTCGCCACGCCACACACTGATATAAAAATAAAACACACACTCATTCACCCACACACCACATTCAGACAGGAATCAGTTGCATTCTCTCTGCTTTTGTGCTGACGTTATTTTTTTTGTGCGTGCAGCAGTCGAGTGATCGTCAGTTCGTCAGAGAACCTTTGGTAACTCGTTCTGACTCTAAGTATCCCACGCAGACAAGTTTGCACAAAAAAAAAACACAAACGAAAGACAACCGTGACATGGTTTGTGTCAGCTTGGCACGCAACTGCACACACGCAGATACATAGATGTTAAACTATAGTTAGTATGGTTAAAAAAAGAATCAACACAACACATGATGTAGTGTCCCGTTTTTGTCCTCGTCTGTTTTAGTTTGATAGATATTGATCGATGATTTTTCTCTCCTCCTTGTTACTCTTTTAACAGCCCCGCCCTCCTTTCGTTACAACACCTTGTTATTTCTTTTCTCTGCCTCAAACACTCCTCGACCCTCCGAGGAAGTACATGCATCCTCACACGCATTAAAAGCAACCACACACACACACACACACACACACACACACACACACACACACACACACACACACACACACACACACACAGAAAAATATAATACACACAGATTAATCCCTGCATTTCTCTCTCTTTCTCTCTCTCTGCCTCTGTTAGCCCTTTAGAAGTATTTTTATTTCATTTTATTTTATCCCCCTCTCTTCTCTCTTCTCTCTGGGCTGCCCTGCCCTTAATCAACCCGACTAACAGTAAAGGTTATATTAACGTTGATAATCAGTTTCTGTATGTATCTAGCCAGAGTGGAAAGAAAAAAAAAACAGAAAAAAAATCAAAACTGTTTTATTCAATTGTGCAAATGTGTTTTTCTTACTATTTTTAATGGTATTACATCTCTCTAATCTTAACCTTCTACCATCGCTTCAGTTAGTACTGAAATACGCTTAGCCAACCTAGAGATTTGAACTGTAATGATTGCCATTCTCCTTACCTGTATCTATATGGCATCTTTAGACCACTTCACCGTTTCTTATGTATGTGAGTAAATATTGCCCGCTTCTTCTCGAATTGAAAATCGTCGTCTGCATAATGTTTGATTCTTACGATATCCCTTAAAAAATAAAAAAAAGATCTCATATTCAGTCCAAGCTGAACTCTCTGCACCCTTGCACAAAGCAGCAAAACATCTCTTGTGAATATCTGAGAACCAAAGCACGCCTCGCAATGTTCCCCCCTTTTCTCCCAAACCTGCCCCTCCCCCACCCGTTGCCTCCCCCAACCTGAACAGTCTGCCCCCGAGCAACGAGTTTTGGATCAATACGATAAGTATATTTAAATATTTTACAGCACGTGTGATTTATCTGACAAGTCTTTGAGGTTTAATGGTGGCGGTCGCAGAGGCGGGCCTGGACCGTGATTGAGCAAACGGATTGCAGTTAAATTTCCTCTCTGTTCAGTGACTGAAATTGAGACTTTCTACAGCAACTCGGAGATGGAAAAACACAAAAACCCCACCTTTGGTTCTTTTAGGGAATTTTCTGTTATTTTTTTCTATGTTTATTCTGCTTTCTCCGACTCACCTTTTAGCTCTTTGGCTTATGAAGGTAACAAAGCTGGTGACAGACGATGAATTTTCCTACTAACACGTAACGAGACATGTTCTGGTTGACATAATTTAAAACAATTTTTAGAACCATTTCACACAGTTTTAACATAAATATCAAGAATATTAGCCAAGTTTCACAATTGATAAACACAGGTTTTATTCTTTAGAGAAAAAAACGTTGCCTTTGTTTCAATACAAAAGTACTCTGGTATAAAAACAGCATTATATGATGTATTTTGTTTTATTTGAAATTGAAAAACTATTAATACTACATATTACTAGTGTTAAAATAGAATTTTGGAGGGTTTGGTCATAAATCAAAGCAAGAAGAAAAATGTAGTTGCATTAAAATGCTTATTGCATTGAAAAGGAAAAATTAATTGTTCAATTAGTTGGACTATCAGCTGATATTAAGGCTACAGTCAGCTGCTACAGTCAGAGATACATGCTGCCTGCAGCTGAAGAAACAAATTTATAAAATTATGTTTCTTGTTACCAAAGGAAAAGGAAAAAAGCACCTTCAGTGCTCAGCAACAGGTCGGGGATGGTCAGCATTATAGTATTAAAGTTTTACATATTCACAAAAACGTAACTTTCTCTGGCATCTTATTAATTTATAAATTTTTTGAAAGTGTGCCATTTTTTGGCCCTCTCAGTGATTTTGTGCGGCAGTTGACGATGATGAAATAAATTTTAAAAATTAGCACAAACTTGGTTTTCCAGTTCAACATTGGAGTTTTAAAACATTTAAAGAAAACAATCTGAGAAATTTTCTCGACTTTAAAAATTATTCAAAATCTTCTAATAGTGGAAAAGGCAACAGGATGTTCTCTGTTTTTTTTGTGGCAATTCAATTTTATCGTAAATAGGACAGTGGTTTTACTCGAGAGCGCAAAGATTTTAGAAAACAATTAATTTTAACTCCCTCTTCTGCACAAATCAGACTTCATTTTATGAAAACATGGACTTTCTTATTATTGTCCAGGTAAAAGGGAATGTTTTTCAAAACAGAAACCTCATCTTTAAATAATAATTTAAAAAAACATATTGTGGCCCTCAAATAATTATCTTGCCCTAACTTTATGAAGCCATGATGTGTTTTAATAAATTATTAAATAAGGTGTTTTTGGGAAAATCCACCCTCTGCTCAGTTAAAGCCAGCTTTCCTCTCCAAGATCTCAGCTGAGAGGAGAACTGAAGTGTTAAATATGTTCTTAGAAAAGAATCAGTATTCCTTTGTGTCATACCGAGTCACAATTCGCTCTGTTTCCTGTCCGGTCCTGGTGAAAAAGTTAGTTTACTGTCCGTCTCTGCGCCGCCACTGCTACCCCCCTCCTGTCAACAGCGGCCCCGCCCCGACCCCTCCGCTACCGTCTCCACTTTCCCAGTCAGGCTGATCGTTTCTCGTCACCTTGGTCAATCTTCAGCAGCGTGTGTCCTGATGCATCCGTACCTATAACCACCCAAAACTTACCTGTGCAGCGAAAAAAATAAAAATAAAAAAGGGTTCAAATGTATCCATGATATAATTGTTATAGAAATATTATCATCATTATTGCTGTTATAATTATGGTTGGTATAATTTGTCATTGTTAGCATTATGGAAGCACCAGACAGTCTGTGGAAAGAAAGCAAAGAAAGTTTGTTTAAATCTTTTTTTTTTTCCTTTTTTTTTCCTTTTTTTTTCAAAGTTTTATTTGTCTGGCTGTTGGTGGTCTCATCACACAGAGGGAGGGGAGGAAAGGTTCAGGAAGAGACTAAGATGGCAGTCATGTTTGTACTGGTTGGGAAATGACTTACAGTGCTGAAATAAAATTTATTCTTTTAGTAAAAAAAAGACTGTGTCCAGTGTCTTTTTTCTTCTTCTTCTTCTTTCTTTGGACTTATAGATTAACCAAAACTTTACATTCTCAAAATAGACATTTGTTCTCGCTGTCTAACTAAACATCTCTTATTTTAGGTCTGAAATTATTGGTTTGCTAAATACCATAAAAGTGAGATAATTGCATATTTATTCGTATCTTAAAATTCTCCAATTTAAAGTATCTTTTTAATTGAGTTATTTGTAATGTAATCCCATCTCCATTTTTAGTCTTTTAGTCATGATGCTTTGTGCAGTGAATAGTTACATAGAACTCGAATGTTATTTGCCTCATCTCCAAATGCTTACATTTTAGTTTAATTTTGAATGTTTTTGGTTTACCATAACGTGATTACGTCACTAATTTAATAAAAAAATGGAAATAAAAATCTGTTGCGAACAAAATGTGTGTTTCTGTGTTTCCAACAAATAATTGCCGAAACAAGTAAAAAACTACAAAAATAATTTTATGTCCTTTCATGTCACGTGTCTCCGAGTCACGTGGTAAGCCCGGGTGACGTATTTCCTGTGGAGGTCCTTTACTGTACGCCGTTGAAGTGCAGAAAGCGACTTTAGCCTGTAAAGCGCACTTAAATCACCGGGGCTAAACACAGAGACCTGAGCTAATACCGCTGCTGGATCTTTCGGAACCAAGAAGTGAGGGGTTCGGTGGGGCGACGAGTGGATTTTACGCCCACGGACACCCTCACACACACGGTGGAGCGCTGTGGGAGTAGGAAGTGTTTGTGTGTGGGAGGACGGAGGTGACAGTGATCGGTGTTGGGGAAGACGAGAACCGCCAATTCGAGCTAACGTCAAGCTAACTGGCTGCCACCAACCGGACCTGGTTCGGCGGAAAAACAACCAGAAACGACACCTGCTTATTCGAAAGGTGTCACAAAAATGCCGAGTAGGACTTTTTGTTCTGAAACCGAACCGGATGTATTTACATAATTTCCTGTGTTCGGGAACAGTCCAGGTTAGCGAGCTAGCATCACCTGGTTCAGTTAATGACTTATTAATCAGTACAGTGTGTTTTAGCCGTTTTGTTCCTCTCTGACTGGGGGATTTGACCCGAACGGGACGGTTCCATTGGACTGGGAGCTCTGGGATGAGGTAGTAGTTTGTATAGTTTTAGGATCACACCAGATCTGGGAGATAACTATACAGCCTACTGTCTTTCTCAGGGCGACTCAAACCCACCATCAGTACGAAGAGACAGCTGGAGTCCAACATCCTGTGTTGTTAAGTTAACCAATCCATATTCTGATGTTTTATTACCCCTTAATCTGTGTTTTAGTATATTTACATTACCTTGTTTACATTTCCCCTCGCTGTCAACATCAGGCTTAGCTTGGTGTAGAAAATAACACATTGATTTCATTTATAAACAACAAATATTCTCTCTGCTGCAGTTTTCTTTGAAGTTGTAATTAGAAACGATTCCACGATTGAATTGTTAATTGACATAACTGATTTAGATTTATTTTATGTAAAAACAGGCCTATCGCAAGAAGCAAAAGGAAAACATAATAATTGCATAATGAATAAATCTTTTCCGTGTGCAAAATTTACTGTTTTCTCTCTCTATCTAAAACTCTTCAGTCTGGTATTTTGGTTTCAATTAGCCATTTTTTGGAAGAAGAATTTTGTTTATGGAGACTTTAATATTCATTTTATTTGTTGTTTTTGTTCAGTTGATTATTTTTTTGGACATTTAAAAATGTCTTCCAGTTTTAGTGTTAAATATAGTTATACATGTGAATTATTATGCCATTAAATTACATTATTAAAAACAACATTATTGTTTATCCCAATAACTTCTGGAACAATTTATCCAGAAAAAAATTTTATTGTGACATTTCTACTTTAAGATGATTACATAATAGAAATGTATATGTATGCTTGCAGAGGTAGTTTTTAATCTGAGAATAAGGAAAATTACCAAATTAAAATGCTTTTAAAATATGTTACTTTTCTATTTTTTTTATTAAGTTAATAAAAGCATTCAGTTGCTGAAAAAATGTTTCTTCTTGGTTTTTATACTTTAATGAATATTGAATAAAAAACATTTTCACTAGTATTTCAATACCTTATTAATCCAAAAGAGAAATTAAATGATGCTATACAGTTGATTTTCTTTAGCATTGTTGTAGATTATGATGGCTGTAAGCAGGAATTATGTCTGTGTAACAGTTATTATGAAAAGGCCTCTAACTGAAGACACAGTCGTTTATAAACTGATTGAGGGAAAATTCAAACCTCTGATCAGCTGATTTATTATCTTGATATCGATTCTTCTGTTGTTTTGATTTTGACACAGTTCAACAGTTAGTTTAATCTTTTATTGTTTGTAAATGGGCTTTTTGTACCAAATTCTAGAAATTGTTCCGAATCTTTGTGTGTGGTGGCGGTTGGGTTTTTGAAGGCAACAGATTTTTAATGTATTATTTATCTTTTGTCAATGTTTTCAGAACCAGAACTTAACATGGGAAGTCAGTATTTATTAGATCATTTGCTGCTCAGGAACCAGATTCCTGAAAACCTATTTATATAAACTTCCTTTTACAGACGAGCTTATTTCTGGTTTATTTTTGGTGCCTCTTGCTTGCTTTTACAGCAAAGGTTTTAATGTATTTTTCCCAAGTTCTTTTGTAAATCACACGAAAAATAAACTGGCCTAATGTTTACTGAAATCAGAATTATGTATTGCCTGTTACTGCAGTGAACCCGGAAGTGTTGGGATGTGTTTTATAGCGGGTCATGGAATAAAATCAGGTCAGAAGTCAGAAGCACGACTCGCTCCTCTGAACCAGCATGGGAGAGCGATTCTCATTGGACGACGTCACTGCTTTCAAGGAGGCGTTCCCGGAAGCTTGTGGTGATTGGTCAGCTTCGAAAGACGACAAAGAGGAAAAATGTAAGAGTTCTTACTCCGCTTAAAAAATATAACATTTGAAGGATTTTCAATGACAAGTTTATGTTTACATTTTAAATTGTAGCAGATGCGTAGATGTACGAATCCCAAAATGATTGTGCCTCTTAGTTTGATTGTAAATATTTTTATATGGGCACAAAATCTGCATTGTTGTTATTTTAACTAAAGTGCAGTTGCATAAGACTAATTTTTAGCTAAGTTTATTTTTGATGCCTCTTCTTTGCCAAACAATACATTTGATTGTATTGTCGGAAACGCAAATCTGAATATATCAAAGTTAAATTCCTTTTAATATAACTTTTGTAGTTTATGCATACATAAACTACATTTATGTGTTATTGTACTATTGCAAGGTAATATTTGCTTATTTATATTCTTTGCGTAATCTGTATTGTGTGAACCTATAAATTTATAAAATTTTACAAATTAAATATAGTAAAAAATATAACAGGAAAACTTATTTATGTATTATATGTTTACACACACATACATATCTATCTAGAATTTGCACTGTATTGTCATAAATAATTTATTAAAAAGTAAATAAATATATTCTGTTGAATTTTTGTCTTAATATTCGTAACAGTTTCACAAATGTATAAACATGCCAACTGACCAGACTACAAATGATATAAACTGCACTTCCTCTGAAACATTTGTTGAAGTTTTGTTAATTTTAAGCTGATGAAAATAGAAAATCTTTTGTCATGTAATAATAAAATAATACAACTGGCATCCTTTAAACACATGTTTGCTGAAATACAATTTTAGTTTTTACAGGTCTTTTTAACCGATTTTATTGTGTTTTTTTTTATAATTTAGTAATAATTTTATTCTAAAAATGAAATGTCACAATTTATCGTATTTGGTACCCATTGAACCAACCTGTTTCAGTGAGACTTTGGGTCAGGAGTGAGCCATCCGCTCATAGACAAGCTTTGGAGTGACGTCACTGTGTGTCCGGAGCAAACATGGCGCACATTCGGAGTTTGAAGGTGAGTTTAGAGAAAATAAACGTGCCCCTCTCCCTCCCTGCAGCATTTCTGCTGCTTATATCGAGCAAATGCGACGCGTTAAGCTCTGAGCAAGCTTCCGCTGCAATGTTAGCCATTTTTCTCTTCCGGTCAGCTGATTTCCGTCTCGTTTAGTAGTTTGATGGTAACGGAGTTCAGCCATCAGTTCTGCTCATGCTTATTTTGCCAGCCTTCAGACTTTCCCATTAAATTCAATTTATAGGTTATTATATGGCCATTTGTTTTTAAATTAAAAGTTGGTTTGTTGTCCTGTGTGTTTCTATGTTGTCACGTGATGGAGAATTATTGTTTACACTCTACTATATAAAATTACAACTTATATTTCTACAGATTTTCTAGTTTTATCTCCAGCTAGTTATTATTGCTACCCTAATGCCCTAAAGTCCAGGATTTAATTCCTAGACAAAAATCAGGTCTATAGAAGTAAGATCCAATATAATTTTATATGTTTTACATCTGTCATCTTAAGTTGTCCAAAATTGAAACAATTAGTCACGATTAATTGATTTTTGTGAAAAAAGTCAACTAATTAAGTAATTGATTAATTGCTGACTGAAGTATAAAGAGTCAAAAAACGCAATTTTCTGAAAGAATAACACATTTAGAGTAGTGATTAAGCCAACATTGCACAAAAATTTAGCATCTAAGATAAAACAAACAAACAAAAAAAAAAAAACCTTTGTAAATATGTTCTACCCAGAACTACTCAACTGGCTTAATTTTAGCTTCATCTGGTTCAAATTTCATAAAAACAACAAACCTGTTCACGTTGAAGTATTTTTAGCTGCAGACTCATCCTTTCTGAGGTGTTTTGTTTAAAATTGAGTGAGGAAAAAATACAAATTTCATAGTAAAATAAAATTGACCACGAAGCTAAATAGAAAAATTACCTAGTTAAGGCTTAAATCTGGCTCTCTTCCTCCACCAACTTGAGTCATTTTTTTAAATCTAGTCTTCAAAATGTATTGTTTGTTGAATTTTGTAAGAGGTGGCATCAGAGTTACAGTGTTCATTTTGGTGTTTGGCAGGGCATGGTCGGCCTGGTGACCGGCGGGGCGTCCGGTTTGGGTCGGGCCACGGTGGAGCGCCTGTTGCAGAAGGGAGCGTCTGCTGTCATCGTGGACCTGCCGTCCTCCAATGGACAGGAAGTGGCTGGCAGTCTGGGAAGCTGCTGCGCCTTTGCTCCTGCAGACGTGAGTTGGAGAAATCCACATCCTGTCAGGCAGAAAATATTACTGTTAATACTCAAGTACTTTTGAGTTGAACTTATTTTTAAATGTGATTTCTTTGGTAAGCTTTAATATTTTCCTTTTTTTAAATGCGTAAAAGACGAGTTATTTAATTATTTTAACAAGAAAAGTGTAAGAATAATCAGATACGCTGGGGAAGTTTTGAGTTTTTGATTTTAAATGGAATATTTGGTACTTTATCAAGCAATAGATTTATTTATTGCCAATTTTGGCAGTATTAGTCTTACATAATCTCAGTACGTCAGGAAGTAAAGGTGTAATTTCTCCACAGTCCAGTAGGTGGCAGACGTTCTTTTAATTTTTCGAACTTGTACTCTTTGCCAAATGGTCTCTAGTTCTTACATGTCTTTTAAAAAGTCAGTTTTTTGTTTGATTTCTGTAACAAATCAGCAAAAAACATGTGCAGCTGAAGTAAAATTATATTACAAATAAATCCTATAAGCTTCGTCTGAATTGGTATATCCAATGGAATAAAATGTGTCTTTAAAACATGTTATTAGTAAATTGTGATAGTAACCTGATGCTGCCATGTTAAAAGATGACTTATTTCCTTATTTGTAAAATCAATATCAAAGATGGTCAACGTCGCTCATTAAATTTTTTTATGATTTTTTGTGTAAGATTTGTTATAGAACTACTTTCTCATTCTTGTAATATAACAACTTTATTTTGATAATATTATTACTTATTTTCATATTTTACTTTGCTCTCATATTATTTTGCGCTTGTGATATTTTTACCTTTCTGTAGTACAACTTCTTGTATTGTTTCAACTTTATTCTTGTATTATTACAACATTATTTTAGTTAGTATTATTGTATTATTCTGCCTTCATTTTTGTTACATTCCATTGTTGCTTTTCGACTTTATTGTCGTATTACTACAATTTTATTCCTGTAATTAATTATTTTTCTCAACCTAGCTATAATACTTCATTGTAAAATACAAATGCATGCCACATTTTATGTTTTCAATGAGAAAGCTATCTTTCCTTTTTCTTCCACTTCACAATAAATCTTAGTGTTGGCCTATTCCTTAAATAGGACTTAAAAGTCATGATAAAATGTGGAAAAGTTCATTAGAACCAGGTTTTCTTGTTTTCAGCGGTGCGTTGTGTTGTTCCCAGGTTACGTCCGAGACAGACGTGCTTTTGGCCGTGTCTCTGGCCCGGGAGAAGTTTGGGAAGTTGGACCTGGCAGTCAACTGTGCCGGCATCGCTGTGGCTGTAAAAACGTACAACTTCAAGAAGAACACCCCTCACAGCCTGGAGGACTTCCAGCAAGTCATCAACGTGAGGAGAATAAGAAGACGTTCAAACATCTTGTCAGTGAAAGTTTTCTGATTCATGCGCGTTCTGCTGCTGCAGGTAAATATCGCAGGAACCTTCAACGTGATCCGCCTCGCCGTGGGGGAGATGGGGAAGAACGAGCCGGACGCAGACGGACACCGAGGCTGCATCATCAACACCGCCAGCGTGGCAGCGTTTGACGGACAGGTGGAGCTTTACATCCATCACCTGAAGCTATAGAACCCGGCTGCTGCTCCGTTGCTTATCGTCTTCTCTCTCTTTGAGGTCGGACAAGCGGCGTATTCTGCTTCTAAAGGCGGCATCGTTGGAATGACGCTCCCAATCGCTCGAGATCTGGCGCCAATGGGCATCAGAGTCGTCACAATCGCTCCTGGTTGGTGCTAGAACAAACCTGCATCATAAAAAGTGTTTCCTGCAGCTGTGTTTCCATCACAGATGTGCACAAAACTTTGTTGACGTACGGTGTTTCCATTAAATAAGAAACACAACAAAAATCAATCAATCAAGTGTATTTGTACAGCACATTTCAGCAAGAAGGGAGTTCAAAATGTTTGTTCTGAATGAGGTATTTTTTCAGCCGTATGGAAATAAACGTAAGAAGAACTTTAAATAAAGAATCTTGTTGTCTTCTTCATCGTTTCCACCAGTAGTAACATCTGGTTGTTGATCACATGATTTGATGGTGCAAAAAAGTGTTTCCAATGCAGTTTTGAGAAAAACACCAATTTTAGCACAGCTATAAAACCACCTCAACTTTCTGCAAAAACCTTTGCGCTTTCTAATAAGTAATGTGTTTTGATAAAAAGTATCATATTTTTTTTCCTGCCATGTAGAAATGTATGTATTTTGCAAAACTACAATAGCAACACTTTTTTTTTCTACCACACGAGTCGTGATCAACCAACGGATGCTACTACTGGCAGAAAAGATGAAGAAGAAGCCAAGACATCATTTCTCCTTCTTCTTCTTGACAAACCACCTCATTCTAGCACAAAAACGTTTTACCAAAAAAACCTGAGTTTCCTTTAAGCAAATTATTTTTGTATTTCCAATTTGATCAATTAATTGAAATGCAGCTATTCACCATAAAATTGCACAGATTGGAGTTGAGAATGAACTAATTTAATCAAAACGTTTTTTCTCTAAAGCGTTTTTGTGTGAGTTTAGCTCAATAACTGAAATATAAATATATTTTGTATGTTTACATCCATTGCCGCCATGCAATTATTCACATGTGATTTTAATTGCATTTGTTACTTAGTGGAAACACTGTAAAGTTTTTTGTAATTTACAACGGAAACGCAGCAACAGTGAACCTGATGATGAATATTTCCTCAATCCGTCCTGCAGGATTGTTCGCCACTCCTCTCCTCGCCAGCCTTCCAGAGAAGGTGCGCGCCTTCCTCTCCCGCCAGGTGCCCTTTCCTTCACGCCTAGGAGACCCCGCAGAGTTTGCCCACTTGGTGACCTCAGTGGTGGAAAACCCGATGATCAACGGGGAGGTGATCAGGCTGGACGGAGCGATCCGCATGCAGCCCTGATCACCTTGTATGGGTGTGAAACTGGGAACAGCTGCCTTAGTATTTTACTTTGTAGAAAACGGTGATTATAAACTCTCACTTGAATCTGTGAATCTTTGTATTAAATTTTTGTGGGTCTCAAAGTGTTAGAGTGTACTTCTTTTTGAACATTACAGAAATAAACATCAAAGAATTTATCATCTCAAAAGTTTTTATTAGCGTCTCAAGATTTCTGAAGTGTGAGATTTTTCATGTTCATCCAGCTTTTTGTTTTGAGTTGTGCATTAATATTGAACCCATTGGAAATTTGTTAGGAAAATTCTCTAAAAGCTGTTAATGAAAAAAAGCTTATAGGTCTGTAAAGTTGGCCCGAGATATTTGTGTAAATGTATGGTTAAGTTTTAAAAATTAGGTTTCATGAAAGATCAGGGATTTCTAAAACACTTTAATCGCTGTAACCATCAGCTTCACCATGGAATCTACGATAAAATAAAAAATAAAATAAATGCACAAGATAAAAACAACTTGAAAAGCAATAAAGGCCTTCCCAGTCATCCTCTGCGTATTCATAGTTTAAGACGAGATGAAGGTTGGCAGAAAAGATACAAATTTGTTCCTAATACAATGACTAATGTTTTCATAATTGTAATAATTTACAGTCACCATAGAGAATATGGGATAATACATCAAGATCTTTGTTTCTTTTGCATGTTTAAGAGAAATACTTCTGTGTACAGATTATGTGACTAAAGTAGATAAACACTCATAAATCAGATAATCTGGTTAATATGGGGACAGAATTTGTCTTGATTTTAATCTGTATAAGGGGACTTTTAAAAGAGCAAATATGGAAAACATTCTCTGAACTATAACACGCAGCATTGAAGCTCATTGCCTAAAATGGACACGCTCGGCCTCTCACCAATAGTGAAGCCGGTTCCCAACACTTTGGCTTCCAGCCCATGTGCACCAACAGAAACCCCGGTGTCGACTCCCAGACCAACTTTAACTTTCACTGGACCAGCGGCGGCAGAAGCACCTGCCAGCTCTGCTCTGGCAAAAGCTGAGGCGCCCAGTGGGTTGGCGCCGGCTCCTGCGCTGGCGTTGGGTCCTCTAGCTTCAGCTTCAAAGACGCTGAATTCAGCTCGAGCTCTGCCAACTCCTGCTTCAGCATAAGCTCCTGCTTTGGGAACACGCTTTCCTGTTTTGTTCTCCAGTCCATCTGCATACGTCCCTGATCGGGCGTAGGTATCTTCAGTGTAGGCGTCACCAGGCCGATCAAAGTTGTCAATCACATCCAGGAGTCCATTTGCATCAACAGAAACCCCGGCATCGGCTCCCAGACCAACTTTAACTTTCACTGGACCAGCGGCGGCAGAAGCACCTGCCAGCTCTGCTCTGGCAGAAGCTGAGGCACCCAGTAGACTGGCGCTGGCTCCTGCGCTGGCGTTGGGTCCTCTAGCTTCAGCTTCAAAGACGCGGTATTCAGCTCCAGCTCTGCCAACTCCTGCTTCAGCATAAGCTCCTGCTTTGGGAACACGCTTCCCTGGTTTGTTCTCCCCTCTTTCTGCATACGTCCCTGATCGGGCGTAGGTAGCTTCAGTGTAGGCGTCACCAGGCCGATCAAAGTTGTCAATCACTTCCAAGAATCCCTCTAGATCAAGAGAGACTTCTGCACACCAAGAACAATAGAACAGTTATTTGAATCTGAAGTGTCAAAGATATGAATCGTAAATCTTTATTGCATGGCTTACTTCTGGATTGCATTGTCTAAAGATGGAAAGTAATGTTTAATTCAATATTTACAAAGAAAATCTAATTTTGTGAATGAGAAAAAAGTGATTTGGTTTGATAAACTAATTTCTATTATTGGTATTCTATTATATATATATATATATATATATATATATATATATATATATATATATATATATATATATATATATATATATATATATATATATATATATATATATATACGTAGATAAATAGAAAAATAAAAATAAAATCCAGGAATCTCATTGGTTGTCGGGATTAAGGGAGGAGGGGTTGTTCTGTGAGAACCAATAGCAGCGCAGCGTTGGTTGGGTCGGGGGTCAGTCGAACATTCCCCTCCGCGTCGGGCTGGGCGACGTTTTCCTGCCGAGTCGAGGCGTTCCAGGCGACTGGGCTTTGGAGAAGTTGACGTGGGCGTAAAGCAGCACGGCGATGTCTTTGTGCCCGGCTTCCAGGGCGATGGACAGATATCGCTGGACATATATATATATATATATATATATATATATATATATATATATATATATATATATATATATATATATATATATATATATATATATATATATATATATATATATATATATATATATATATATATATATATATATATATATATATATATATATATATATATGGGAGGACAAGCCCCTACATGGGATGTACCACCAGCAAATAACCCAAGTGGCTGATATCAGTAAATCCTACCAATGGCTGGAAAAAGCTGGACTCAAGGACAGCACAGAGGCCCTCATCCTGGCCGCCCAGGAACAGGCCCTAAACCCCAGAGCAATAGAGGCCCAGATCTACCACACCAGACAAGACCCAAGGTGTAGGTTGTGCAAGGAGGCCCCTGAGACAGTCCAGCACATCACAGCAGGGTGCAAGATACTGGCAGGGAAAGCATACATGGAGCGACATAACCAAGTGGCAGGCATAGTGTACAGAAACATCTGTGCAGAATATGGACTGGAAACCCCGAGATCAAAGTGGGAAACACCCCCAAAGGTGGTGGAGAACGCCAGAGCTAAGATCCTGTGGGACTTCCAGATCCAGACAGACAGAATGGTAATGGCGAACCAACCAGACATTGCCGTAGTGGATAAACACCAGAGGAAAGCCGTTGTGGTAGATGTAGCAATACCAAGTGATTGCAACATCAGGAAAAAGGAGCACGAGAAACTGGAGAAATACCAGGGCCTCAGGGAAGAACTGGAGAGGGCCTGGAAGGTGAAGACCACAGTGGTGCCTGTGGTCATCGGGGCCCTCGGGGCAGTAACCCCCAAACTGGATCAATGGCTACAACAGATCCAGGAACAACATCAGACATCTCAGTCCAGAAATGTGCAGTCCTTGGCACAGCCAAGATACTGCAGGACCCTCAAGCTCCCAGGCCTCTGGTAGAGGACCCGAGCTCAGAGGATAAGAACCACCCGCGGTGGGTGAGAAGGGAATTTCTATATATATATATATATATATATATATATATATATATATATATAGCATGTTCACATTTTAATTTCAATTTACTTTTTTCCTATGTAAGCCATCCAAAAGACATTTTGAACAAAACTGGTGGAACTAGCATTACTGAAACGACTGAATACTGTTTTCATCTGGAAATGAAGAAGTACAATAAATGATGCTGATTTTGTGGTTGCCATGGTTATCAGCTTCAATATCTTTCCATCATTTCTAAAATTATTTGCATCAGGTTAAAGGAGTAGAGACTAAACAGGGACTTGCCTACCTGCCATCTTCAGGATGAAGTTATTCACTCTGAAAGAAAACAAAAACTTGTTAGAAATATTTTAAATTTTCATATTAAATACTAATGCGTTTACTTTCTTTAGCAAATAGAAGAAAGAATCATGCTCATAAACTTGACTTGATGAACTTCAAACATCAGCGTTAAAAAGTCAGATAAATGCAATTAAACCTCAACTGGTTTCTATCAAACCTCAAGTCTGTTTAGCAGCTTCTGTGGTGTTGCCTGGATCTTGCTGGATGTTGGAGTTCTGCTGCAGGCAGAGACTGTATAATCCTGGAAGGGGAGGTCCCTATGAGAGGGATGAGGCTGGATTCATATGTAGATTGTTTATGTCTTAAAAAGACAGTAACACTGTATCGTGATTAAAAATGAATCTGAAAATAAGACAAAATTACTAAGCTGTGCTACAAGCTCTCCGTCTAACGGATGTCTGTTAACAATGTGAGTTGCCGTCAATGACTGAAGTTCCTTAGATATAAACTTTTTTTAAAACTAATTGAAATTGCTGTTTTTGTAGGAGACAAAGCAAATGTGTGTCCTGTACTCTTGTACCTTTGTATCAGAAAGGTTAGTATTTGAACACCCTGAGAATTTGCAAGTTAGAAATCATGGGGGGGTCTAAAATTTTCCTCTTATGTGTGTCCACTGTGAGAGACATTATCTAAAAAAAAATCTAGAAATCACAGTGTATGATTTCTTCAATCATTTATTTGTGTGTTACTGCTGCAAATAAGTTTTTGAACACCTGTGAAAATCAATGATAATATCTGGTACAGTAGCCTTTGTTTGCAGTCAGAGAAGTCAATCATTTCTGTTGTTTGTCACCTAGTTTGAAGGGATTTTGGCCCATTCTTCCACACAGATCTTCTCTAGATCAGCCAGGTTTTGGGCTGTAGCTGAGAATCACAGAGTTGAAGCTCCTCCAAAGATTTTCTACAGGGTGTAGGTCTAGAAACTGGCGAGGGGTAATCAACAACAGATGAATTCATGTATCTGCAAGGGTTTCTAGGAAATGGAAAGTGAAAGTATGAACTTTGATTAATGTGTAAAGTCCATCATGCAGTCGTCTGCACATGAGTTCTTGTATCTGCAACGGTTTCTAGGAAATGGAAAGTGAAAGTATGAACTTTGATTAATGTGTAAAGTCCATCATGCAGTCGTCTGCACATGAGTTCTTGTATCTGCAAGGGTTTCTAGGAAATGGAAAGTGAAAGTATGAACTTTGATTAATGTATAATGTCCCTCATGCAGTCATGGTTTAAAGTTTGTGTTAAATAGATTCATAAATAGATGTTAAATAAATATGTATTACCACATTCAAAATCTTTAAGCCATTCATTGGTTAGGCTTTAGTAAAACATCAACATAGTCCCCAACTTCTGTTGGCATATGGAGCGTGGTGCAACAGCTGTTAGAAGCTGGGAATATCTTAATACGTAAATCAAAGTTGTTTTGATTTACATATTTCAATTTCTATTAATTTTGTCACATGTATCAATGTCAGCTGTCAATTACTGTAAGATAATGTTTAATCTGTTCTAAGTAGGAACATTTAAAAACCAGAGTGCAAAGGAGGGAGAATATTGGAAGAGAAAATTAGTCATTTCTCAAAAAGTGGAAAAGTTAACTATATTTTAACTGGTTATAAAGCTGTCAGCTGGCCTGACTTAGTGAATTTAACATACTGTGATTTAAGGAAGTTGCTGCCAGTGGTGTAGTAATTTCATCTGACCACATGATGGCGCCAAAGTCCGTTTAAAGTCAGAGTCAGAAAACGTTTCTGCTCTGTTTGCCACTGCGAGAATCTCATCCCGAATGAGAACAAAACACAGGAAATGATTGTTGATCTCAGGACAAATCTCCCGCTGAGAAACAGCCTTCAGTCAGAAGTAATGTAATTGAGTAGTTTCACAATTATGAGATTTGGAAAAATTTTCTCTATTCATCAATAGTAAAGTGTGTTTTTGTTCTCTTTTGTTTTGTCACCACATAACCTCAATTAATTCAGCTGCAAATTTTACATCAATGATAAAATTTTATTTAATTAGCTAAACTATGACATTTAAAACAAAAAGACATTTTCTGTATTTAACAGGCAAAGTTTAATTGTGCATCAAGCAACAATTTACAATTAATGAACATTTTTTTCACGTGTAACATTTTTATCCAAATTATTTATTATGAATGATCATTAGTAATACCAACTGCTTTTTAAATGACCACACAAAAAGTAAGCGGGTAAATAATACAAGAGCACAGATTGGAACGGCGGTGCAGAAGCAAACTTGTGCTGTAAATCCAGTCTTCTTACACATCAAGTACGTTAAACTATTTAAGCGATGTAGTTAACAACAAGCTTTATTTTAAGAGTAGAAAAGATGAACAAAAACACTTGCTGATTTCAGTTGCAGATTTCCTACAAGCACAGCTTCAGTGACATACAAGTTATATAAGTGCAGACAAGATGATAAAAACAATCACTTGTAAATTAGATGAGTTGCTAATACAATCAACATGAACTGCTTAATATGACAACATGAATTGTTTTGGTTTTAATGTGTAAGGGGAACTTTCAAAGAGGAAATTTGGAAAACATTTGTGAACTATGAGATGCAACATTCAACCCCAGTGCCAAAGACAGACACGCCCAGTTTTGTACCAATACTGACACCGGTTCCCAACACTTTAGCTTCCACCCATGTCGGACCAACAGAAACCCCGGTGTCGGCTGCCAGACCAACTTTAACTTTCACTGGACCAGCTGCGGCAGAAGCACTTGCCAGCTCTGCTTTGACAAAAGCGGCGACATGCAGTGGAGCGACGGTGGTTTCTGCGCTGACGTTTGGTCCTTTGGCTTCAGCTTCAAAGATGCTGTATTCAGCTCGAGCTTTGCCATATCCCGCTTTAGCATAAGCTCCTGCTTTAGGAACACGCTTCCCTGGTTTGTCCTCCGATCCCACTGCAAACGTCCCTACTTGTGTGAAAGGACCTTTAGCAAAGGCGTCTCCCGGCCGGTCAATGGTGTCAAACACTTCCAGCACCCCAGCTGATCCACTAGGAATTTTTTCCTCATCAGGACCATCTGCAGAGGTCAGACAGGTAAACACACTTAAAATATATAAAAGAAAAAACTTTAGTGTATTAGAAATACTCTGATTTATTAAATAGACCATTTCTAGATTCCCTAAAGAAGGCAGGTAAACTTGGGTCTCGGATTTAAAAAGAAAAATCTAAATATTGCAAGAGAGAACAATGTAATTAGGCTTATAAAACACATAGAAACATCAACTGGATTCCTTTATCAACTGTATGAACCTTCTTTATTTCAGAGAAAAAATGTTTACTTGAGCTAAGCCTGTTTGCATGAATATGGCTGCAACTCGTACAGTAGGCTACTACATAACTGCTGTAAACTTCTGATTTGTATTTCCTTTGTTGGTTTAGTTTCAGTAATGGTGGAAACAACATTACAGAAACCACTGCATACAATTTCACCTGGACAGGAGAACTTGCAACATATAGCACTGATTGGTTGCCATGGGTGCCAGCTTCAATAAATGTCTGTTATTTACCTAAAATGGTAAATGACAGACATTTATCTGACAATTTTAGTACAGCCTATCCAAAGAGCAAAAAACAAACAACATAAGACCTAGATAGACGGGTCTCTGAGGCTGCAGCCACCACAGACCCCCAAAGTGAGCAACGCTGCCACCTGGTGCATCACATTAACCGAGGTTGCTGCACTGGGGTGCCCACAGAGGCAGTGAGTTGAGGGAATGTGCGTGATCTTAGCTATGCAAGTGCGTGTGCATGCATGTGTGCATTTTTAAGTAAGTCTGTGAACAGTGTCCCAGATTGCCCTCCCAGCTATAATCCTTGATAAATGATGGAACAAATATGAACGGCCTCTGTAGAACTCTGATTAGGATTCACAGATGGACGTTAACCATAATGGGAGCAGAGCATCTTGTTTGCATAACATCCAGGAGAATTTGACACATTCAGCCATCCAGTTGGTGGTTCTGGTCACACAGCATCTGATTCTCATTGTTGGTAGATTTCCCAATGTGGCAGGTAACCAACAATTCCAAAGAGCAGAAATTCTGTTACCAAAAATCCAGTTATGTGCACATATTCAACATCCTCGACTGACAGTATGAACAAATGCATGATCCTTCAGGACTCCATCATATATCCAGCTGCAAATGTCCCATCAGGGCAAGAGGGCTCTCCTTCGCCCCGTATTCCAGTTGAGAAAATTTGATCAATTGTACTGAGACCAGTTGATCAGATCCATGATTTAAAAATTGGAAGATATGCAAAGAGATGCTCAACAAAAGAGAGGATATAGAGCAAAAGTAGTGCATATAGGGGAGGTAGCACTGGAAGCCCAGGATTAAAGGAATATAATGTAAACAGGGACTTTCCTACCTGCCATCTTCAGGATAAAGTGATTCCTTTTGAAAGAAAGAAGCAGAATGCATAACATGCATAACATTTTTACATTAATTGCTCAGAAATTTAAATTTCCTACAGTAGAAGTTATGATAATGTCAACAAATTTGCTTGATGAAATTCAAACAAAAGTAAATAAACAATAACTTCTAATAAAATTCAAACCTCTATTGTTAAGTAACAGCACAGTTTAGCCACTTACTTCAACGGTGTTGCCTGGACTTTCTGCTGCACTCAGAGGCTGCACAAATATGAAAGAGGATCTTCTTTGTACACATTTATATAAAGTTGTCAAAAATTTCAGAAGTGAATAAAAATGAATCTGAAAGTAAGTCTGGGAAGACTGTGATAGGCGTAAATGTTCTTGTGAGTAAAGATAAGAAAAGTTAAATTCATGCTTGACGTAAAAACGACATAATAAACTTGACAGGGCAGTATTAAAAATAATAAAGAAGCTCAACCAGATCGCTCCGGACAAACCGAGTTCCTCCTTATTACCTCTGGATCTGTGCTAATCCCAGATTAAGAACCCAACAGTCCAAGACAGTTTAAACACCTCTGCAGAGAAAAAAAAACACACACAACGTGCCTGCAAGATTATTAATTTACAGGAATTACAGGATTGGTTTTCATCTTACTGTTCTCCTCAAGATCACCGTCTCAAAACTACATTAACTATGTTTTCCTTTAGAATCAAAACAAACATTATGCAAAAATAATAACACTAGAATTGGACCAATGAGGATCCAGAAAGAGAAAACTCTATGATACAATCCACATATCAAGTCCAGCATACAAAATCAATCATATGCAAATAAATTAAACTAACATTTGTATATAAATAAAAAATAAATTGTTTCTTCTTTAGGACTAGTTTATTTTATTTTAAATCATTTTTATTTTCTTTATTGACACATTTCATTGTTGTTGCTGCATATAAAATTTGATTTTATCCAATGATCCTCATATTTACATCATTGTTTTACATTAGCTTCACAATTTTTAATGTGTAAACCCAGAAAGAAGCCAAATAAGATGTGAAAGAAAAAAACGTAACATTTCATCACAACAGCATGAACTTATCAACAAGGCCAGATGAGTTCATGCAGAAGATTCTGGGAAATGTGGGAAAGTGAAAGTATGAACCTCAGGTTTATGTTTGTTTACTGTGATCCACAACAGCAGCAGCAGCTCGATGCAACAGGTGTTCTTCCTCAGGTTAATTTATATTAAAAATAAAATACAGATTACATTTACAAACACAAAATCATAATGCAGATGAAGTATAAAATATTCTATTTTCCATCACTTTCAAAGAAAGACTTTAGTTTAAGACAAGAAAAAATAATAATTCTCTTGTGTAACAAAAAATAAATGATCCCTATGATACTCTAATATTGTGAAGCACATACATGTACAATAATATTTCTACATTCATTAATGCACAAACACACAAATGATACCTTTTGCTGTTAGCAATAAATCAATTAGTTGCATAATAAATCAAAATGAGCTCAATAATTTCCATCTGCATGATTTATCGATTTTCTCTTCTGTCTTTGTGCCAAAAATCAGATCACAAAGTCTTCAGTCTGGTGCTTTGGCCTGTTTATAAGGGGAGTTGTTCCTCTCCACAGTCGCCACATGCAGCCCACTGCATCCAGGAGGAGTGAACTCTAAACAATCAGATTCCTTAAATTTAAGCTTATTTTAAACTAATTTAAATAATTAATACTCAATGTTGAATAATTATCCATTGCAATGCATGCCTGATTGAATTGACATAATGTTTTTGTAAAGTGCTTTACATACACAGCAGTTTTCAGTTCGATTCTTTTTTTATCTGTATCTGAGGTTTTACAAATGATGCGAAATTGAATCCCAATTGAAAATCTTTTTTACAGACACAAATACCTTCTGCAAATGCCCAAACATTAATTTGAATTATTTTTGAAGATGAACAAATCTTTATTTAAACTACAAAACTTGATTTGTAAGCACAGGATCAGGCGCTTATAAATCAAGTTTGGAAACTTTTTTTGAGAAAGTTGTTTCGCTTTGCTTCAGTTTAGCGACACAAATGGATGTAGAGCTGAACCTGTTTGTAGTCTCCTCACACATGATGCTTTTCTGCTGTTTTGGTGAGCAGAACTTCAGTCTATTAATGAAAACATCTATTTTAATTCCTGGAACGCCGTTAGCCTCAGAGGTTATAGTAAAGCTGTTGTTGCGTGTCGGTTGGAGGCGTCCGGTTCGTAAACTTCGAGGCAGAAAACTGTGAAAGAAAAGGGATCAAATTAAAATCAAGGTTATGAAATGAAAATGAATCTTCAGTTTAAACAAAAACCAGGATGTTGATCCACCTGGGTGCTTCTCTGTCTCCTGTTGTTGCTGCTGCTGCTTGACTGCCTCCTGCTGGTCGAGTCTACGCAACACAGCTTCAGATGTCATGATCTTATTTTTTGTCCCAGTGTTTTCTGTTAAATAAGTCCTGAAATGTATTTTATTGTCAGCTTACCATCAGATTCCCTTCTTGCCTTCCATTTGTAGAGGAGCAGCACAGCCGCAGCAAATAATGTGGCGACACATAAGGCCAGAGGCAGAACGTAGTCTGAATGAGAGGGAAGGAAGATCAGCCGGTTTAACACCAGATAGGTCAAAAGTCATAATTGTTGCAATGAAATTATCTGGCAGAGAGGAATTGCAGTGTCTAATGTGATGTGAAATTTACAGGTCAGGATGTTTTTTTTTTTTTTTTTTTTTTTCGCATAACATGATTCTTTGAAAATGAAATTTCAGTCAGCTCAGTTCTGCTTGTTTTGAGCTGTTTTTGGGGCATCCTGTCACTTTAAATCCAAATAAACTGCTGCAGGCCCCAACTGAACATTTACCCCAGCACGTGAAAATCGATATCTTTGAAAAACAGAAGTGGAGCCTCCAGCACAATCAATGCAAATACAACAGGTAGTATCTGGATGGCAAGTCAGCACCAAAACACGTGTCTTTTACATCAGCCATTGTACAGTGCATACAGCGGTGAAACCAGCTGACCAAACGTGCTGGAGCTCTGTTTGTGTTGCTAGGTAACGGGCTAGCTTGGCTAGGGTTGCTAAGTAATGGGGTGAGCTAAGGTGATTTGTGATGTCACATTCTGGAGGATTTTGAAATGTCTCATTTTTCAGACACAAAAAACATTAAATTACCACCAAGAAACATCTTGGTGTGTTTTTTAAAGTGCTTGGACTGATTTTAGAAACAGTGGAAGCCGAAATGGAAAAACAAAATGTGAAAAATGTGAATTTTACATAATAGGTCCCCTTTAAGTATTAAATGCTGAAGCTTCTGCCATACACAGAGCTTCAGTTCTGCAGGTCATGACCTTTAGAAACGCCTGTCGCCTGTTCCAGTTCCTTCATATCTGTGAGTGAAAGCAGAGAAGAAAAATGTATCTGTGACAAAAATATTCAGTTATGGCAAATATAGCTACTGAGGCATAAATGAGAAACTTAGTGATGGGTGATCTTTAAAACTTTAGAAAAGAAACAAATAAAGCTAACATCAGGTGAAAGATAATCATTAAATCATAAACTTTAAAACCCTGAATATTGAGCAAACCGCTCAGATGTTTTTGTCATTTTCCATTAATGTGCAAAGAGAACTTTGTTCAGTTATTTTAAATAAAATACTACTGGAGAAAAAACAATACACTGCCGTACAAACAGGTATGGAAAATTTGAGATTCTCAGAAATATTCTAGGGGGAAAGAAAGGAAATTTCTGGGTTTGAAAAAGTCAACATTTTTTGACTTTTTAAAACTTACTCAGATTTCCTGAATTTTTTAACAGAAATTCATTTTAAGAGCTGGTGGAGCTACAGTGTGCCTCATAAACACAGGACAGAAACAAAACCTCTAAAATCAATTTATTGTGGCAGCGTTTTACTAAATGATATTCATTCAACATCAACATTGTGACATTTGATTTAATTTCTGTTGTAAACCAGACTTTCTTATTCCAGTTAAAGTTTCTTTACTGATAAATAAACTTCATGTTTATGATGGTACAACTGGAATATATTTTTATGCCATTCATTTTTTTCTCACCTCAACTAATGAGGTGTTAATAATCCTGAATAAAAATAAAACTCACCATTTGTGACATTTACGTTAAACTCCTGGCGTGAATCAATCATTAAGCGCCTTTTCAATCCGCACCAGTAGCGCCCGGAGTCGGACTGGGTCAGCTGTGAGATGTTCACATACAGAACCGTAGAAGAAGCTGGAAAGGTTCCTTCTCTGTATCTGATGCTGTACCGTCCTTTCTGGGCCTCCTTGGCTTCGGTTTCAATGAGAACGTCTCCGTTTTTACACGGATCCCTGCAGACGTACTTCCCTTTTCCAGAAAGAGTAAAAGAGCATTTCACTGCTATGCTTCCTCCTTCTGTTTGGATCAGGGTTTTCGCACCGCAGAGAACTGCAGAAAAACATCAGTCAACATTTAATGTCAGAACAAGCTGCATATCTGCTCTGCACACTGCAAAAAACACAAAACCTTACCAAGATGTGAATAGTTTCAACTATAAATACCTTAAAAAAACTAACTTACAAGTAACTTTACTGAAGGTTAAAAGCTTGTTGTAAGTCAATAATTCCTTGGTATCTATTAGAAAAAGTATTAGTTCTGCTAGCAGATTATTTCACTTACAACAAGACATTTGACCCATTTTATAAGTTTAATAATCTGCCTCTAATTTTAATCAACATTGCTAAATTATTTACTTAAACAAGCCCCTATATCTTGCTGAAAAGCTATTTGTAAGTTAGTTTTGCCTTTTTCCAAGTTTCATAAGAAAGTGAACCAAATATAATTGGTAACATTTTGCATTTTTGCAGTGAAACAAATGCTTCCAAATGCATTTGTTTCTGTTTTTACCACTTTCCTGTTATATAAAACCAAGTAAATTTGGAATTATAGAGATGCAAAATCCTAAATGTTTTAGGCATCTTTCCTTACCTGAGAGGAGGCAGAAGATGAAAGCTTGTCGCATTTTTCTTCAAAATGTCTTTAGTCTGCAGAAGGATTTCAACCATTTAGTGGCATCCAATTCATAAATTTCTGACCAATCAGGAAGGAGCAGCTATGCCGTCGAATGTCTCTTTTCTTCCTTCACTGCAAAATCTAACAAAGTATTTTGTCTTGTTTCCAGTGAAAATACCTTTTGACATCTAAAATAAGACAAAACTAACTTATAAGTAGCTTTTCACCAAGATAAAGGAGCTTGTTTTCATTCAATAATTCCTTAGATTGGCAGATTATTGCACTAATAAAGAAAAATGTTAAAATTTAAATAATTTACCAGTTGAATTAAAACTCTTTTATAATTATTAAAGAATTATTGACTTAAAACAAGCTCTGATATTTTGCTGAAGTTAATTGTAAGTTAATTTTTTTTACTTTAAGTGTACCAAGATATTTACACCAGAAACTGTTCTAAAGATAGTTGGTGAGTTTTTGCAGTGTGGTGGTTTAATCTGTTTTATACTCACCTGGTTTTCTGATGAAGGTGCTTCCAGATACAGCTGCAGGGTTTTGTTTCCACACAGTGACAATCAGAGACTCTCGTCTTGTTTAAAAACATTTCTGGGTTTTTTCTGCTTGTTGTATTCAGTGCCTGTTTTCACCACATCCCTAATCTGAGGATCAGTTTCTCCACCTGGAGATCTGAAAGTGGATTTAAAGCTCAACTAATTCACTTTCTGCCTCTGGAGAAGTTTGAGTAAAGAATATCTGATAAGATGATAAAAACTGATTCATAAACATCTTCACTTTTCTGCTGATGATGTCATGATTCATGCTGATACTAATGGATGGTGAGGATTTTACTGAAAGCCTCAAAAAGCTTTAATTTTGAATGTTTTTGCATTAAAACCACAAGGTGTTCTCAGTTCTTGACCGAGTTCAGCTCCATTGTGTCACTGGAGGTCATAATGTTTTAGTTCCCCTAAACCTTGCGATTATTACAGCAAGTTAGAACACAAACTTAAATTGATTTTATTAGGATTTAATTTAAAACATTTGTCTATGTTATTTGTAGTTAGTTGTAGTTAACAACATCTGTTGAAAGAAGAGACAACAAATGTGGGAAATATTGCATGAAATATATGTCATAAAGAAGTTAGCAGGAAAAATCAATTTTTCTTATAAATTACATGTTAAAAAATTAACTTTAATGGGCGGTATTATATATTTTCCAAACATGTTGTGGCATTTTATAGCACAAATACACTGGAAAAAAGAGAATTCAGCTCCAACTTTAAAGTGTATTTGCAACATTGTTTAACATAAATAAACTTAATTTGATTACTTGTAATAAAATTCAGTCATTTTTTAAGTTGTTGGGTCTAATTGTTTTTCAATGTAACTATGTTACCTTCAGTTTTTATAAAAAATATTTAAAATATGAAAGGAAATGGGACTTTTTAATATAATGCCTTGAAATTGGGTCTCTGTCTCTTTAAGAAACTCCTGCTCTTTCTGAAACTCCGCCTACATTCAGGCTCAATGGAGATTAAAGAATTTCACAAAGAGCCATGAAAGAATGAAGGCAACGATGCAGGTCTGATTTTGATGAGAGAAAAACATTACAACATGATGTAAAGCTCACAAATGTTTATTTTTATAAATTACTGCTGCTTTAAAACACAGATAAGGAGAATGTTGTAAAAACTGGGCGTCCTAAATGAAAGTTAATTAAGTTGGTTCCTGATCCATAGTGGCTGGATCGAGGTTTTGGTAATGGGAGTCTTCAGATCTGAATCCTGGTGCCCAGTTTTCATATGTCACCTGAAATAAAAGAAAGCAAATATTGTCTAATGCAACACTGAAGATTGATTTAGTATCTTTTGTTTTTTTACTGTCACTTTAAGCCTAAAAATACAGCAGAAGTTTCTGCAACAAGTCAGAAACCCTGTTTTTGACTAATTCTGGTAAAAGTTAAACTTAACCAGAGTCTGCAACCTTCATGTTACCTTTTTTCAGTGTTTTGCTTATTCTGTTGTGTTTATATAAATTTATTCCTGAATAAGATGATAATCCTGCATCTGCATTTTGTTTCCTTATTTCTGTACTTTGTAGATTTCCTTTTCATGAGTGATACATTTTCTTCTTTTCTATTCCATTTCAAATACCCTTAATGGAAAAAGCAAATGGATCCAATTCAGTGGTAATTTACGATCTTTCAGTTTTAAATTTCACAGAATAAAACTTTAATCTGGATTTCGGCACAGATTGAGAATGAACAGAACAACGATGCATTTGATTCAGACAGACTGAGGAACTCACTGTGTAAATCTGTCAAAGTCGTGCTGGAAACTCTCTGAAACTGGAGACTGCTGCTCACTGGATTTTGTGAAGTGAGTTCTGAAGAGTCCAGATTCTCAAACGGGTTCTCTGTTGTTCGTATTAAGTTCCCATCAGTAACTGTGTTCCCTAGAAACAACACAGAAATTAGTTCCCAAAGTCCATTTTGCTTAATTTTTCATAAATCAGTCATGCTTAATACATCATCTGTGCAAACATATTGTAAATGTTTTGACCAATCAGAGATTAAATTGGTTGTTCTTTCGAATTGAAGATCCAAAAGTTTTCTATGATGTGATTTTAATTTAATTTATCATCGAATGGAAAATTATCATCGAATGATCGAAATATCAACATATCTATGTTGATATTTTTTTTAGCAGAATATCAACATAGATATGCACACATTTGTAATAAAAATGCAGCTTTTGGTTGCAGCTTCTAGCAAAGAGTTTGGATGTGGGAGGGTTTGTGACGTAATGCAAAGATGATGAAATTGTCACACAATGTCATCAAATACATGTTGGTCACTTTGGGAGCAGCTGCTGAGTCAGCAAGCTGAGTCAGCAAGCTGCTCTGTCTTTGGCTCAGATTGTGTAAAAGCTGAAGCGACTCATTGCTGCCATGACGTTTTTCCACTAACGATGGAGTTATGTGAGGTTTTGTCTCGATGATGACGTTGTCGTGTTTACATTCCTCTCTGCATAAATATCTCCTGCCGCCTCCAACCAGAGTGAAGGGAAACTCAAAGGAGACGTTTTGTCCTTCGGTTGCTGTGTAAATGGTAAATCCTGCTGCTGTGTCACTGAGGAAAGATGCTCCTGGAAAACAAAGATTCAAAAGAGTCGGTGTTTTATGCATCTCTCTGAGTAGATAACTGATTAATGGATGTTATGAGATCTGAAGGCCTCGTTTTGAATTCATGTGGAAAAAACCGCAAAGTTTGGCTTTGACCTTATTAGGTAATATTTTCAGGAAAGCCACCGAGTTTGAAACTTTGAGTGGAAGTAGTGCCAGGCAATATAGCTTAAAAATAAAACCTCAGATTTTGATACGTACTATAGTAAGGTAAAAAATTAAATTACGAGAATAATGTTGGAATGATGCAAATACAGTCAGAATAATTCAAGAAATAGTCATGATATTATTTTACAGAGGAACATCTTAAACTGATGAGACAAAAAGATGACTTTTAACTCAGTCCACATGTTTCTCTCTATGAAACAGACTTTTCAAAGACTTCTTATTAGTATAATTTGATGATAATGTGTTAAAAAAATAGAGGATTTTATTAGCAGTAAAACTGACACCAAAGTAGAAGATTCCTCATTTAATTATTTTGTCTGTTTTTGTGTTGGAGTTCAGATAAAGCTACAACTTCATTTTCCTGAATATTTTCTCATATTATTCCAACTTTATTCTTGTAATCTAAATTTTTTCCGTTTTAGAATTGGCCTGGATTAAAAATACAAATAAATAGAAGCTGTAAAACATGCTTGTTAAATAATAAGTAGGGGCGTTTAGTATGTAGTATCAAGGAGGAAGCAGGAAGAAAACATGAGGAGGAAAAGAAAAAGCTGGAGGAAAAAATTTACGATTTCATCAATAACGTTTTGTAGGAACTTTGAGTTTGACTGTGAGACTTAGACATGAAACTATGTTTTAAAACCCAAATACAGGCAACAGAAAGCATTTAAAAACATTGAATCATGTATATTTAAATTCTATATATTTAAAAAATTGTTAAAAAAAAGAAGAGAGAAGAAGAATCTCTAAACAATCCAAACATTTCTTGATAAAAGAGAGCTAAATAATCCACAACAGACCAACAATATTGAAAAAGACCAAAACCTGAATGATAAGAAATAAACTCTGAACGTTGTTTATAAAGTGAATTATTTGTATATTGAGAACTGTTTTATTTTAACCAGTTACATTTAGCCTTAATAAACTCTAATGTTTAGAAGAATCTCTTAATTTTCTTGGTTGTTAAAATCTCAAAGTGTCAGTTCAGTCAGACATTTGTTTACTTATTTCTTAAAAATGCAGCCCAAAACCATTTATTTATTTATTCTACCTACAGACAAAATACAGACAAATTCAAATGACTGAAGCGCAGAAATAATTTACATGGTTGTGAATTTGTCATGTGCTGCAGACACATAAACATGTAAACAATAATTAAATTGTTTCCCACCTGTTAGGAAGCAGAAGAGCAGAGTTTGTTGTGTCTCCATTATGCATTTAATCCTAAAAACTGTGACTGATGGGTTTGTGTTTTTGTTCTCCTCCCTTCCTGTCTTTCTCTGTCACATTCATGCAGACGCTGGGTGTCCAGATGAGGTTAATGCAAACTTCTCCGTCACTTCTTCTTCTTTTTTTCCTTCTCTGACTCATCCAGATGATGTTTAATGTGCGACAGGATTTTCTATTTGCAATTTTAGTTGCTACTCAAAGATGATAAAAACAAACAAAGCAACATTTGGACTAATTTTAAATCGTCTCTTATGCTTTTGTTGCTGCACTTGAAACTCTTCAAGCAACAATTTTTCCTGCACAAATACTTTTGAATAATTTTAGAGGTTAAAAATTTGACCACATTGTTTTTTTGGGTTAGAACAGAAACAGTCATTTTAATAATTTAAATCTTATTCACAATAAATAATAATAAAAAAGAATTCCCTTAACAAATACTCAAATTCCTCCAACATCTAGTCAACAATATGATATAAAATAGTTTTGACTTTTTTCTACTGTATTTTATTTCAAAATAAAAGCCTCATTCCTCATCAAGATTAAGTATTTATTGAATTAAAACAAGCGCTTATATCTTATTGAAATGTTACGTGTAAGTTAGTTTTGTCTTATTTCAAGTGTACTAAGATATTTGAAACTAAACCAAAATACTTTGTGATATTTTGTGTTTTTGCCACGTTGCTCATATCTGTAAACATACTTTACATATTTCTATTTTAAATGTGTTATTATGATTACTTGATTTTGCATCAGTCTGCTTTTCAAAGTCTTATTCGCTAGCTGTACATTAAATCTAACACTGTGGTTTTAACCAGCTCAGGTTGTGGCTGTGTGCTGGTTTGTCTGTTAACACAGAGCAACAGTTCAAAGTTAACATGAAACTAAACAAACTAAACCCAAACTGCTCACTTCTCTTCTACACCTTTACTTTCTGGTAAAAACAAACTTCCTCCTGCTAAACTTGAACAGTTTCTTTTACGTGTCGTTTCTTCCATATGTGGCAGACATTTATTCACGGAACTGATGCAACTTGACTTGTTGGGGTTTTGCTGCAGGATTGGTGAAGAGCAATTTAGCAAGACTAATAATCCTATCAGTCATGTTCTTGAACTGTGGGAGGAAAACCAGAGAAACCTGCAGGCATGTGGAGAATGTGTAAATTTGATTCCACAGCTACTGTAAAACAACTTGTGGAAACATTTTAAGTCTCATTTAAAAGTGCAGAACGAAATGAGTGAAAATGGTTTCAGTTGCTGTAACAGTTTTCACTTCTGGGCATAAAAATAGAGAGGAGAGACTATTGTGCTTAGAATAAACTATTTATTCTGTTTGTACAGTAAAATGTGGAGTCATGCACTAAATGAGCAGCATTAAAAAAATTCGACTCACATATTCAGCTGTGGAAAAATTAATATCCTATTGAAAACCTCCTGATTATTCCACCGAATGTTGATTTCTGAGTGAAAACATTAGTATTGTTTTTTCTAAATTAATGTGAACTTGTTTTCTTTGCATCATTTTTGTTATTTTGACCATTTTTCACATTTTCTGCAAATAAATACAAAATCTTTGCTTGCATGTTGACAGTGATGTTCATTTTATTCATAATACTTATGAAAAGTGAAATCAGAGGATTTCGTTATGGACTCTTATTTTTTGAAGAGCTCTAAATATTATTTAATTGATTAAATGAAATATAAGAACAAGGCACAGTAAAGTTTTTTAAAAGTACCAGAATTTTCCAAAAGGTCATTTTTCATCTGTTGTCACTGAATAATTAGTAATTTGTAGCTAAAAACAAACTAAAGTTATACAACCAACATTAAAATGAGTTAAATACATAACTTTTGTCAACAAATACAATCAAGACAAACTACAACAAAGAAAACTACAACACAATTATTTAAAAAAAATGATGAAAAATAAAACTAAACTGACTCCATCTAGTTGGTAAATCACAAGTGGTCACAGGTGTTATAAACCAATTCTTTACCTGTTTTTAATCATTTAATCTTTGTCATATTTATGCCAGAGATTTGGAGACCCAGAGTTTGATTTGCTGGTCTAGTTAAAGTTTCTGATGTTTGTTCAAATAACTGATTTTTTTAGATATCATTGATTTTCAGGTCTGATGAAATAAATAATTCAGTGATTTATTTTGTTGTTTCTGTTAATGAGAAACACAAACTGAACAGTTCCTGTGGTTGGATTTGAACTCTGGTGAATAAAAACGAGAGGAAAGTAAACTCTGAGTTTAGAGGAAGGAGATCAGAAGTGAAGGAGGAAGAGAAGTGAAGAAACAACAGCAGCTCACGATGAAGGTCACGTTGATCTGCCTCTTCTTCCTCAGTGAGTTTTTTTTATTTAATCTCCTGTTGATTATTTACATAAATTTTCCTGATTCTGCATCTGGATCATCTAAATTCTTTATCAGCCTGTTGTGTGTCTGACATGTTTCGGTTTTCGTTTCGGTTTTCGCCCTAAAATTGGTGTAAAGTTGGAAATAAAATTTTTTGAATTTGCAGCCCACTTTTTAATATTCTGACCTGTTAGAAAAAAAAACATTGGTTACATTAGTTAACCTGCAGATTTGTAAATTTATGGTTATTTGAACGTTGAGATGATGAAGAAACATTTTTATTTTGATATTTGTAAAGAGCATCACACATAGAAAATTTCTTCTTTTTAAGCAAACATCACACATAAGCAGTCAAAGACAAAAGGTTTGCTCAGAATGAAAAGGCTTTTTAATAAAAATATACTTTGAATGCATCTAAACTATTTTCATGCTTTTATTGGAACCAAGTAAATTGTTTCACTTCTTGATGTTTTCATTTATTTTTCCTGCTCCGTTGGTGCAGGTTAGTTTAACCGGTTTGCATTCGTCTCTTCGTGAATGAAAAGTTTTCCTCAAGTAAATCCAGTCATGTTTTTAGCAGTGAAGAGAAGTGAATCTGCACACCTTCAGTCTGGATTGTAAAATACTTTCAATGACGCTTTGCTGTTTGTCTTTGCAGCAAAACTGCATAATGGAGAACTTGGTTTTGTTCAAGAAAGAACCTACACAGAGATGGAAGGAAAAAACATCACAGTTTCAAGCTCATTTATCTTCACTGGGACAACAATGTACTTCTGTAAGACAGACTGCAGCAGAGAAAACATTCTTGTTGAGACGACTGATGACAGAGCCCAGAGCGGCCGATACATCATCGAGTTTAACAAAACAGGTTTTGCATCTTCTGTTGTTTCTGTGAGCATTACGGAGCTGAAAACGTCTGACTCTGGATGGTACAGATGCACTTTGGGCAGAATCTGGACTCAACACAATGATTTTAAGATAATTGTCATATCTGGTGAGTTTTTTCACTGCAATTTGCACCAAATATTAAGAAAAAACTAAAGATGCACCAAAATTTAGATGGTAAACAAATGTGCCTTAGTTAAGTTATTGTGCAGAAATCAAGGACAAAAATTACAAAACTACTACAGTATGTTAACAAACCTACAAAAAATACTGGTAAGAAAAATCCATAAGGTGGGATATTTAGAAAACACTAACTCAGTGTTTGTACAATTTAAATGATTAAAATCAATGCACACAGTGAGTGTTCAGACACTTCAAGTTATTTACAAATACAATAAAAAAATTACCAAAAAATATTTTAAAAAATGTTCATGACTAAGTTAAGGAGGAAATATCATTAATGACACATAAGTTGCTGTGTCTTTATTTTTTATACCATGATAAATACTTACCCAAAATCCTATTGCATACAAGTTAAGACTTGTATTCTGTCATCTACTGGATTATTCTTGCACTGCAGGGAGAGGAAGCGTCTTTCATCAAAATCTGACATTCTGATTCTCCAAACATTTGAGTGCATTAGTTCATATTTAGGATTTATTTGGTTGCACTGCTGAAAATGTAATTGGTCGACTGTGTGTTTTGTTGACCTTTTGACATTTTACATAGTGTAGAAATGTTATGTTTGCTGTCATGTTTGCGACGATAAAATTAATATGAAAATAGAGAAACTGTATATTTTTTCCATTGTGCAGCAACAGTAACAAAAATATCAATGTTTTGCTTATTAATAAAACAAAACTATAATTATTTATCTCCAATTAGCTTCCCCAACATCAACAGAGACTTTGAGCTTCTCTTCTTCTTTGCTTCCTTTCTCCTCTCAAACCACCAACCACTCCAACACATCAGCGCCACCTTCAGGTATGAAAACAAGCTGCTCATGTCTGCAGCTTTGCAGAGACGTTGAGACTGTCAAACTGTAAATGTCCCTGCAGGGGTTCTGCTTTCCGTCAATGTGGTTCTAACCGTCACCATCATCGTTTTGGCTGCAGCTCTTCTGGTTTTCTTCAAATACAGAAAATCCCAACAGCATAAAGGTGAGTGACAAGTTTTGAAATCAGGAAATATTTATCAAAGTGATCAGAAGTCGCCAACAGTTACCTGATCACACAAAGATGATGGTAAACATGAATTGACTTTAGATACATCCACAATGTTTTCTGTGCTTAAAGTTGAAAATGTCGGCACATCTGCAACAAGGTCGGGTGTGTAATCTGTCAAAATCAATCAAGTTAATTTGTACAGCATATTTCAGCAACAAGGCAGCTGAAAGTGCTTCCCATCATAAAAATACAACAGTAAGAAGGTATAAAAACAACATACAGTGATATTTTGACATTTAAAAATGATGGATGGCTATCAGATTTTCCTATTGCTGTTTTAAAAATAAACCTGTTAAAGACAGAAAAGATTTGGTGAACGCCGCCCGGTTCCATATTTAAATATAATCATAAAAAAAGGAAATAAAAACACATGTCTTTTGTAAATATGTAGATATAAGATGGTTTACAGGAGAGGAAGTTGAGGTTGGATTAGTGCAATATGCATACAGACTGTTAAGTGTTTCGTATTTTTACAAAATGAAGCCGTGTCCAGGATGTGTGGGGTCTGCAGCTTCTCTTTTACTAACTTTAGACTTGTAAAAGTCCTGGCTGGAGGGGAAATCAATCCTGATGTTTCTCTGATTGCTATTTGTAGTTTGGACTTCTTACTTTTTGGAGAATAGCAGAAGCTCATTCAAAATAAAAAAAAGACTTATACACATAGAAGATTTGGCCAAAATCATTAAACTAGACTAGATGTGAATGTAGCTATCAAGTGTAGCTCTGGGAAAAGTGAATCTCTGCATCAGTTTGACATAAAATAACAATAAATGACAAAACGCAGCAATAAAAATGGCAGCGCTCCTCTATCCTCAATGTCTCAGTATCAGATTCTTGTTTTGTGTGCAGTAGGTTCTGCAGAGCCGTCAGTAGGAGCAGAGTATGCTACTGTCATAAAGGTGAGTCTGAGTAAAGAATCTGTTTGGGCTTTTTTCACTGTTTGTGAAATAATCTGAAAGTAAACATTTTTTTCCTGCAGCCCAACAGAGTAAAGAGGGAAACTGAAACCCAAAACACAGTAAGGAAACTCTGAAATTCAAGTATTTCACTCTGTTACATTTGTGAAAGTAATTTTTTTTCCATGAAAATATAATTATAAATGCAAATATTTAAAGTCAAACATTTATTCAGATTTCATTTAAAAAATCTTTTTTTCATAAAGCCAGCACGAAAAAGAAACATTTATTTATAATTTCTGTGCATTTATATCATTAAATTCATCATTCACCGTCTTCTGTGCATCACATTGTCAGTTTTAGGATTTCATCTCTTTATGATTGTTGGATCTACTTGTAGTTGTGGTTTTGGAACAGCAGGTGGCGCCCTTTAATGCTTTTTGTCAGATGAATGTAATTTATGATTTTCTGATTAAATATTTGGAAATGTTCTCAGAGTGGCAGAAAATATAAGGAAAGTCAATGAGCAGAGGCAATAAAAACTGTGACTAATTAAAATAATTTCACAAATAATCATATTACAATATAATTATAAATAAACAAATACGAATCTTTAAGGTGTAATTTCTGTTCCTCTATCCTCCAGGTAGAAAATGACAGCCCTAATTACTCCCAGGTGCATTTTTCCAAACGGACCACCTTCTTGCTCAGTAGCGCCCCCTGTGGTTACAGTGGAGACGGCGTCATCTACGCTGAACCTCGCTGAACATGGCGGCCGCAGTGAAGAAGATTCAGCTCCTCTTTATTCCACTATTACTTTTCATCAACTGTGACAGTACTTAAAAATATATCATTTTATTTGTTTGAACTACGTGACTCTTAATTCTGTTTAGAAATCCAGTTTTATTTTTTTAGCGTTAACATTCAGCCACTAAAAGAAAAAAAAAAAATCAAAAACAAGAAAACATTTGATTTTATGTAAGTAAAAACATAAAAATAAATGTGAATGTTTATTTTAAAGTTTATCTTAAATTAACATCTTTTGCATAATTTATTCCAGGTTTGTAGAAGATTTTATTTAGATTTAACAAGAAGTTAATCACTGTTCATCCTCATTTAACCTGCAGCTACTTCTGAAAATTCATCTTGTTATTAACTTCAGGTTTATTTGATGCATCATTTTTTCCGTCCATGTTTTTGAGATCTTGTTTTTAAGTAATCTCATTAATTTCTGTGCAAAGTTTACTTTATGTTTGAAACTTTTAAAAATGATTTTTTTAATTCATCCATGTGGATTTCTCCATGGAGGATCTATAAATATTATGAAGCAACAAGATGAATTATTAATAAACATACTGTGATTAAATGTTTCAAGAGATTTTTATTTATGACAAAAAATTCTGCTCAAAAAATAAATTTTTTCAAATTAAGTTGTTGCTGTCTACCCTATTTTTTTGTGACATTTCATTAGATTAAATCATTACTGTCCTGCAAACTGAGTATCAAAATGGGTGCTAATTAACTCGACAATGTTTGTGCTGGTTTGTGCAGCTAAATTTTTTGTTTGTGCAGCTATCACTCTGAAGATATTAAGAAAAATGTTTCTAGACGTCATCA
The DNA here is from genome assembly GCF_027474105.1 of Poeciliopsis prolifica. Lineage (NCBI taxonomy): Eukaryota > Metazoa > Chordata > Actinopteri > Cyprinodontiformes > Poeciliidae > Poeciliopsis > Poeciliopsis prolifica. Next base: position 2,524,683 of record NW_026562421.1, on the reverse strand, counting down.
AAGGTCAATGAACTACAGTTCATGCTGGATCTGTGAATTTCATTTTTTGAATTTGTTATGTGCTAACTTATGAACATGAATAATTTAATTTTAATGTTCATTAAATTCACTTGGAACTAGATCTTATTTAGAATGAACTGGTGCAACACCTCCCTAAACACACTCGGTGACCTGTGTTTTAGTTTCTGATCACCAGGGGGCGCTATTAGACAAACTGTACTGTTGAAATACACAAAGGAGGACTAGAGCAAAACATGTGCCAACTCATATCATATTATTTGGATTTTGCTTCTCTTCTACTTTTTGAAGTCTGATTATTTTACAGCTGCTGAAGAAAAAAACAAAATGTCTCTTTGCCTCTTAACCAAATGTGAGAATTTTGAACTGGTTGTGAATGAAGGTGAGTTTTCAGAAACTATTCCTCTGAGGTTTCTGAGGATTCTGAGGTTTCTGAGGATTCTGAGGTTTCTGAGGATTCTGAGGTTTCTGAGGATTCTGAGGATTCTGAGGTTTCTGAGGTTTCTGAGGTTTCTGAGGATTCTGAGGATTCTGAGGTTTCTGAGGTTTCTGAGGATTCTGAGGTTTCTGAGGATTCTGAGGATTCTGAGGTTTCTGAGGATTCTGAGGTTTCTGAGGTTTCTGAGGATTCTGAGGTTTCTGAGGATTCTGAGGATTCTGAGGTTTCTGAGGATTCTGAGGTTTCTGAGGATTCTGAGGATTCTGAGGTTTCTGAGGATTCTGAGGTTTCTGAGGATTCTGAGGATTCTGAGGTTTCTGAGGATTCTGAGGTTTCTGAGGTTTCTGAGGATTCTGAGGATTCTGAGGTTTCTGAGGATTCTGAGGTTTCTGAGGTTTCTGAGGATTCTGAGGATTCTGAGGTTTCTGAGGTTTCTGAGGATTCTGAGGTTTCTGAGGATTCTGAGGTTTCTGAGGTTTCTGAGTATTCTGAGGTTTCTGAGGTTTCTGAGGATTCTGAGGTTTCTGAGGTTTTTGAGGTTTCTGAGGATTCTGAGGTTTCTGAGGATTCTGAGGATTCTGAGGTTTCTGAGGATTCTGAGGTTTCTGAGGATTCTGAGGATTCTGAGGTTTCTGAGGATTCTGAGGTTTCTGAGGATTCTGAGGATTCTGAGGTTTCTGAGGATTCTGAGGTTTCTGAGGTTTCTGAGGATTCTGAGGATTCTGAGGTTTCTGAGGTTTCTGAGGATTCTGAGGTTTCTGAGGATTCTGAGGTTTCTGAGGTTTCTGAGGATTCTGAGGTTTCTGAGGTTTCTGAGGATTCTGAGGTTTCTGAGGTTTTTGAGGTTTCTGAGGTTTCTGAGGATTCTGAGGATTCTGAGGTTTCTGAGGTTTCTGAGGTTCTGCCCCGAGATGAAACTTTCCTACAGACAAAAGCAGCAAAAATAAACAGATGTTTGGTTTAAATTCTTATTAGCACCAACTGAATTTCTTTACCTGAAACTCATAAAAAAAATATTTTATTACTCAAATTCAAACTTCTCATTGCTTTTCAGAGTAAAAGGCACTCGCTCTATTGTCAGTTTGAATATTTCGCAGCATCATTTGTCCTCGATGACTTCGCCTTCTGAAGAAGAACATTGTGTTTTGTCCTTTATAAAGAAATAGAAATAGAACGAGAATAACTTCAAGTGCCTAAAAGAGGAACTCAAACATTCAGATAAGTTCCTGGTTTATCAGTGAAGGAGGAAGAGAAACATTTAGAAATCATCAGCAGCTCAAGATTAACTTTGTTTGTACTTTGATCTTCTTCTTCAGTGAGTACATTATTTTATTTCTTCACGTTTCTCCACTCTCAGCCCTTCAAACTTTCATTCCCTCACAGTTTATCAGAAAATATTTGACCTCTGCACTGAGTTTTCTCCAGTTTTATGATTTTCATCCTGATTATTTCTGACATAAGTCGGCAGCTTGAAGTTCTGCAACTTTCCTTCTGCTTTCTGTGAAGATTCAGGCTTTTCAGTCAGATTACTTCAACATTTTAAAAGAAGCCCAATCATCAAAAAGGTGTAGAAGTTTAGATATTGTTTCAGAAAACTTTCCAACGTCTCCCACAGAAAGCAGAGTGTGTTGCTTTGGAGAATTTACAGGAAGTAAAAAAGGAATAAAAACAGGGAAAGCAGCTCATACTCCACTGTAAGAGAAACACAAGGTTTTTATTTCTATCTTAACAAATGCAAGACGTTTGACTTATCTGTGACCTGTGTTTATACTGTATGTAGTCAACCAACTTCTTTATATGCTTGACAAGACAAGAACATAAGAAAACAGATGAATAAAAAACAAATCATTCACAAGTTATTGCAAATGGCCTAAAACATCTAGTTAATTTATCTTGGTGGAACAACCATGTTTGTGTTATGCTGACATTAGTTTCCCTCAATTTCCTCACTAAGGTAAGTAAAGGTAAATAAAACTAACTAACTAACAGAGAAAACTAAAATGTAAAAAAATGGGATAAAACTCCAACAAAGTGGCATCGAGGTCAAACTAAACTATAATAAAACCCAAACCTTTTTCTTCAGTGATGTATAGCATGTTATTCAGTGAAGAGTATTTCAAAGCTCTTCACACTAACTGATTCACACACTGGTGGTAGTAACCACAAATGTAACCAGACTGGCAGATGTGGTGTGAAAACTCTACCATGTAACATGAAGAAGCATTTTGGGGTTTGTCGACTTAATAAAGTGTTATAAAAGTGCAGCAATGCTGATATAAATAACAATAAAAACTGAATCAACCTCTCAGAAAGAGCCAAATGCAGCAGAAAACAAACCCAGTGTTTGTTTTTGTTCCAATAAATGCAAATAAAGTGCTAAGCATAATTTCTCTTTAAGACTGTTGCATATAATGATAATAATCAAGAGTTTATCAAGAATGGATTGTGTTTCTCCTCAGCAGCTCTGCAGGATGGAGAAACTGTGAGATCCTTCACTAGAAAGGAAGGAGAACGCATCACAGTTACATGTGAATTTGGCCTCTCTGGAAACAAGAAGTCCCTCTGTAAGGAAGTTTGTGAAGGAGGAAATATTCTCATTGAAACAACTCAAAGCAGAGATCGGAGAGGCAGATATTGGATTCAATATGAAAAACGAGGCTTTCTGTCATCTGAACATGTTTATGTGGGAATCGATGAGCTGAAACCGTCGGACTCAGGACTCTACCTGTGCCGTTCGAGTGGAACTGTCACTCAAAGTGACAACTTTCAACTTGTTGTGACAGAAGGTGAGTTTTCTGCTAAAAGCCCTGAAAATGGTCCTTCTTTTCTCTAAAGGGAGATTATTCTGAAAAAACATCAACCCGAGTTTGATCAATCAGCTCAGATTCCCACCAAATCAAATTTAACAGATCAACATGTTCAAACTGTGCAGACACACACGAACATCAGGAAGATATTTACAGTGAAATAATTGTTATAATTGTTTAAACTTTTCTCCCAACAGGCCCCAAAACAACAAGTTCTTCACTGTCTCCATCAGAAACCAGCAAACTGTCTGAAGAGTCAGAATCAGGTAAACCATCTATTGAGGGAATGATCTGGACTGAAGTCCATCTTTATCTGCAGGGCTGCAAATAACGATGATTCTTTCTGTTATTCTAACAATTAATTGATTAATCAGATAAAAGAAATTGCCTCATTCTGCAGATTTTTCATTTAAGACCTTTTTGTAAAATATTTAAAATACAAAGAAAGATGCAAAAATTTTAAATAAGACAATATTTTCCTGCCTAAGATGCAATAACAGTTTTCCTTTCGATTACGCTAAATCATTTGTAGCAAAGGAAGAAACTGAAGATAAAAAAAAAAATGCTTCTTACTAATCTGTTGATGTTTTTGGATTAATAAATAGATAGCAAAAGGTTTTAAACATGAGATTTTTATTGACAGATTTGAACCAGATGAAACTGTCATAAGTTCAGGGTAAAAAACATATTTACAAACAAAGTAGGTTTGTAATCTTAAATGCAAAATATTTACATTTTGGTACAGTTTAGGTTAAAGTAATGCTCTGACTAAATTATTTGACGATAATTCAAATAATCGATTAATCTCAATTAATTTAATAAATTGTTTCAACTCTATTTGTAAGTGAAGGTGTTTGCTGTTAAAGGAAAAACATGCAAACGTTACAGACACAAACATACTTGAAACAACAGCAAAAAAAAGACTTCATAACAATAACTGGATTATCACTTTATCATCTGCGTAACTGCTGACATACAATAACTGTTTTTAAAGTTAAATATTCCTGTAAATTTCAACATGCAGCATCTTTATTGTGATATTTATTTATTTAACATATTTATTTTTTCAATATAACTTATGAAATTAGCTAAGATCAATTAATGTTGCAAAGCCTTTATGGGTAAAAGGTCCAAGTCATGTGTGAACATTGAAAGAACGACATTCTTATTTGTATTTCCTCCTTTTCTCACATGCAGAGATGGCTGCTCACTATTACAGGTTTCATGTTGAGCTCTATGTGCAGAAAAGCAAATATTTAACATATTGTAGAATGTGAAGTGCACAATTCAGAGACTGAGGTCCAGACAAAAGTCAGGGAGCAAAAACAATCTTTAATACATCTGCAGACGGAGAGCAAGAAATACACTGCATTAGGCACAAATTAGGATCCGCTCTGAGGAACTCAGAGTTGCATAGTTACTTTATTCATCTCTTTACTACCGAGGCGGAGACTCAATCTTCGAAGACAAACAAAAGAAACAAAGGAAAACATACGAAACCTTGTATGCTCATTCACTGTAATGTTTACGGGAGGTGAAAACTAAACACTTTATCTTCATGCAGGGAAGGCCACGGGAAAAACAGCGAGTTCCCAAATAACTGTCTGGGGAAGTTCAGCAACCCTGGAAACTTACTTCAGTAGACACATCTTGGTTCATTAGTTTGCACACCTCTTCCAGCTGCACAGGAAAACACCTTGACCGAGATACAAAAACGTTACATTTATATGAAACATAAAGGAACATCATTTAATACGAATAACCCTTCTTCACAATTTCACCCTTTTTCTTTTTTTATTTTTTTTATTTTTTTTTTTTTTTTTTTCAGGGAGCAAAACAATCACGTAAATGAAATCCATAAATGATCAAATGACTTAAATGATAAAATGTCTGAATGATAAAATGAAGTAAATGATAAAATGACATAGGAAACATAATGAATCAAACCATAAAATGAATCAAATAATAAAGTGAATTAAATCATAAAATGAATTAAAAGATGAAATGAATGAAATCATAAAAAAAATGATAAATGATAAAACAAGTGAGTATAAAATGCAATAATAATGTAGCAACATCACAAAACAGTTTGAGAAACCCAAAACATCAGTTTACCTTCGCCATCAAATAATGGTTGAGAACATAAACATCATAGGAGTGTTTCAGCAAGTGTCTTGACCTCTTGTGACATTAAGCAAAGCAACCTGGACGCAAAAAATTAACACCAAAAATAAAAATCAAAAGAAAGTGTCAATCTACTTGTACGTGGGATAGTGAGAAAATCTAGGTCGTTGCAGGACAAATTCAACCTCCACATCAGACGTGTTAGGAGGCCTATCGAACTGGGCCATACTTGTAGTCAGGGAAGCGCTTGAAACAGAATTAGAAACAGACGACGGCACAGGACCAGCATCCTCCACACTCAACCGGGCATAAGTATGCACAGTCCTTTGCAAGGGGGCAATAGCAGTAGTTATCAGACGATCTAAGAAGGCCCTCAGACACGCTAGACAACAACAACTACAAAACATCAGAATTGTGAGAGACACTACGATGGAGGCTAACATAGATTCAACGAGACTGCGGTACTTGCCAAACACCGACATCCAATTACCCCATACAGATGTATCCACCCCCGAGTGTTCTTTCAGTTTGTTGGACAAAGATCGCAGACCATCCACCGCTTTGGACAAAGATCCATCCGCAGCAGTATTGTTGGGAATCAAGACGCAACACTGGGAACCAAAAAGCATGCAGACGCCTCCCTTTTCAGCCAAAAGCATATCTAAAGCTATTCTGTTCTGAAAGGACATGAGTGAGGTAGCCGCAAGTTGTTCATGTATGGCTTCAAACCGGCTGTGGTATAATTACTGAGACGTTGGACATTATAGTGTATGTAATTGATCCTATCAATGTTTTTATTCGGTGTAATCCAGATAAGAAGAGATTCAATACCTCCTGCAATTTGGTTTGCTAATTTATATTCGTCTGGCACGCCTCTCGGAACACCTATGGGATCTAAATAAGTGGGGTCATGACTAGTATGTAAATGGAGCGTTTTTTACGTTGCCCGCTGGAGAAGAGAAGCCGGAGACGGTCTAGATCATCAGCCGCATCATCAATCTGCATCTTATAAATAGAAACTGGTAACAAGAGTGTTACGAGTGCACAAAGGCCAGCTGAGGTTTTTGGTAACCCATCAAACAACCGGTCATCACCACACCACCACCACACATCGCTTCTGGAGATTGGTTTAAAAGATGCTGGCACCCGAATCATATTTGAACAATTTCGTGAAGTGAGATTTCCTAATTTAAGAGTCCCGGTCATAATAATGCATGTAAAATTAGCTTTTGCTACAATTCTTGAAAACACCGGTGTCCTAGGATCAGTTTTAGCGAGAGGGTAAACACTGTCCCACTGGCTACAATGGGAAGATGGATTAGTTTTAGTCATGACATCGAGAACACATTCAAGCGGAAGAAGGGCCGGGATTATTCTAAGCACAGGACGCGGTCCCATGCAGACAACACAATCAGTATTAGACACATTTGCAGCACTTTCAGCCAATAATAACCAATTATTTGTAGAAAATGATATACCTGTCGTCACTCTGAACCAGTCATCAGCCGTGAGTTTGTCCAAAACAGTAATACCTGTGGGAGAATATGGTGAGACAACAGTAACATCACCCCCTCACAAAGAACAAAAAGAAATTGTGGATCCTTTCCTGATGAATGAGCACATAGGTAAAACCTCCAACAGTTTGACAATATGGGCAAAGATGAGGTTGGTATGATAGAACCTTTCACTGTGTTTACCGTGATGTGTAGTCCTTGCGTCGTTTTAACCAAAGTGAAAAGTTTCATATGGTGTCTGGCGTAGGGAGTCGATCCCCATGTCGGCGTCCAGATGTTTCCCTCATCTGCTACGAGTGCAGACCAGATCTTGAACAAACCTCCACTCAACAGGTTGATCAGGAGCACTGAGTTTCTTCACAGGAAACATGGGTGTCCTGACAGGTGAATTTGGACAAGGTACAATGATACCTGCTTCCAGCAGGGATTGGAACACTGGAGTTATTCCAAGCACTGCTTCTGGTTTCAAAGGGTATTGTTTTTGATTTGGATAGTGACAATTTGGTTTGGGCATTATGTGAACTGGTTTTTGATTTTTTATTAAGCCCACATCATATTTGTGAGAAGCCCATAAATGGGCAGGCAGGGAGCTCAAAATAGGATCAGATGCAAGGGATAACAAATTATGTCATCCACTGTCATCAACCACCTCTTTTGAGGGAACCACTGTCAGATCAAAACAAACAAACTGTTTGTACATTTTCAATGATGGCGAAAAATAAATGTTTTCTGAGTGACACATCCAGTCAGTTGTTTCATGTGTTGCTTTTGCTAGAGGGCCAAAAGATTTCCACCTGTCTCCTGGATGTTTTGCCAAAGAGACATGAGGAAAAAAATCAGTCAGTGTGAAGAAAGTCAGTTGCTCAGGCGACAACCCAACCAGCAAAAAACAGGTCTCAGCGGACCAGCATATGTGAGTTGCACGCAGCAAAGATGGGCATTTAAGAAGGGAGGAGTCACCCAGCTCATCAGCTGGATCTATGGACACGTGAGCTGTGCAATGAAGGCATTTTACTGACATCACAGTGGAAGTGGGAGGAACTCTTTCGAGCCATTTGCGAAATGGCCTCAGATTGTCAGTCTCTAATCAACCATTCAAAAATGTAGAGCAGACTTGGTGTTTTGAACAAATTAAGTCAGTTGGAGTTTGTCTTTTGGACACGGAGCCCCGTGTCTGAACATTCAATAGACAGAAATAGTTTCAAAATGAGATCTCTGGCCAGGAGATTCACTGGACAACAGTTAGAAAACAGAAACTGATGTAAGTGAAGTTCCCCAGTGAACGGGTCAACTACTTCTAAAGCAGTTGTAACAGGTTCACTGATTGTTGAACCTGATGCTCCAGTGGAATGAATTGTTTTCCCAGACAGTGGAGCATGAGGCAGGGATTTTTTCATTATCAAGGACTGTGTAGCCCCAGAATCAACAAGAAAATTTAGACGTGTTCCTGCAACAACCACAGTGAGCATGGGTAGGACTTTGTGTATGTCAGATGTATATTTTACATATGTGTTGTGTGTGTTGGTACTTGCGATTTGCTGAACCAGAGGAGGTTGCTCCAACGGCACCGGATCTAGTCAGGTGGAGAATCCTCCGCGATTTCCCCTTCTAAAAGGAAAATCTCGTCCCCCTCTTGAAAAACCTCCAAATCTTCCTCCTCGGCCTCTGTTGAACCTACGTCCAGCCCTGGACATTGTCTGAATCGTCTTTGGACGCAGTCCTTGGCCCAATGTCCTCTCAGTCCACAAACAAAACAAACATCAAATGGCATGATACTGTGTCCATACTGTCCATACTGTAGCGGCAGTTGCTGCGGCTGCAGTTGCTGCGGCTGTAGTTGCTGCGGCTGTAGCAGTGGCTGTTGTTGTGGTTGTTGTGGCTGCGGCTGCAACTGCTGTGGCCCAATGTTCAGAGCAGCCTGTTGAAGAAGCGTGAGTTGGGCTTCTTCCACCTTTCGGTCCTTCTTGTCCTTTGCTTTTTTGTTTCTTTCTTCCACCAGCTTCTCATTGTGTTTGATATGATCCAAAAGCATTTTGATGCGAGGTGCAGTGTCCCAGCCAATGTAGGTTTGTTGGACTCCGAGTTTAATGTCAGGCCTTAGTCCATCCATCAACTTCTGGCAAAGGATAATCTCAAAAGGTTCAGGTGAGACTTGATCCTCCCAACCAGAATAATGATTCAGGCCAGAATTGACAGTGAAAATAGACAGGAGTCTCTGGTAATAGTCTATAGCAAGTTCACATGGTCTTTGGACACAGGAGGAGATGGTGTGGTAGTTTGGACGAACTGGAAACTTTCCTTCGAATGCGTCGCTGATCGCTGTGATAGCATCATAGTAAGGTTTGTTTGCCCTTATACTGTCCTCATTCTTTTTATTTGGAACCATCATACGAGCATCTTTGTCAAACACATTTCCAAGTGCTGAGACCACATGGAGGCCATAAACACGGAGAAGGAGGCTTTTCAGTTCAAAAATTGTGGGTCGTATAGTTTCCACCATGAGTTTTAACGCTTTTGCGATATCCACCCCTCCTTTTTCAATGCTAGGAAGGTGTTCTTTTGCCACAGCATGGAGAACATCTGGATCGCACATCCTATAAATCAGTTGGTTTCCCGACGGACCTGGGACTTCATACATGGGACACAGAAGAGCTCCTTGCTGTTCCCGCTGTTGCGTTTTCATCCGCGTGTGCTCAGCAACTGGAGTAAAAACAGTCTTTTCTTCCTCCCCCTCCAGGGGAGGCATAGTGTCTTCCTCCTCAGTTTTCAGAGGCACAGTGTCTCCCTTCTCAGTCTTTGGGCCATAGGGATAATGGTCATCAATGTCCAAAAGGGGGTCTTTCCTCGATGAGGCTGATGGTTGGTATGGAGGAAGGGCTGGATAGAGTCTAACGATGCCAGGTGAATCTGCTGGTGCCGTTGGATGCAAGCTCCTCGTCGCAGCAGGTTGACATGTTGAAGAGAGAGGAAAACAGTCATTAGCTTTCTCATTTTTCTGCTCTTGTTTCACTAATTTCTCAGGTGTTTCTGCAGCATCCTGAACCATCTGTAATTTGTGTTGTTGTTTTTGCTCTTGTTTGTTTTGTGATTCCTGTTTCCAAACTCTAAGTGTGTCCGTGTGTGCATACATTATTTGTAAATGGTCAAGTGAGATTTTTTTTTGTTTCAGCAGCTGTTGTTTCTGTAGCACTAATTTTTCTTCCAATTCCATCAAATGCTCGGGTTCAAATGACCCATGTTTAGGAAATCCAAATTTAAGATGCCATTGTGGCAAATACTGAACACATGATTCCCCATGTTTTCTAATCATCTCTTCTACAATCGGCCCAAGAGGAACATAATTACTAAATCCATCACTAGGCTCTTTAGAAGAGAAAAGTCCCATTCTCTAATTTTACAAACCTCTTACAATTTAAAACGTTTATTTGAAACGTTGACTTCAATTCTCAGTCTAATTTGATAGACCTACAACTCAGTCTATTTTGATAGACCTACAACTCAGTCTAAATTAATAGACCTACAAACTCAGTCTAAATTAATAGACCTACAGAAATCAGTCTAAATTAATAGACCTAGGGGAACTCAGTCTGAATCGACAGACCTACAGGACTCGGTCTAAATTGACAGACCTACAACTCAGTCTAAATTAATAGACCTACAAACCTGAAGATGTTTTGCAGCCCCTCTCAGTTCTGAGTTTATCCTGTCGTGGTTGATCCAACCCGGTGGAGTATCAGAAAAGTCCTCTTTCACTCCGAAAGGTTTGGTGGAGGTTTTGAAGGAAAACCAGTTTGAAGGTTTGGTGGCCAACCCTCTTCTGAGGTCCACCGACTTGGACGAACCAGCGAAGGTTCCCGGCCAATGCACCAAATTGTGAAGTGCACAATTCAGAGACTGAGGTCCAGACAAAAGTCAGGGAGCAAAAAACAATCTTTAATACATCTGCAGACGGAGAGCAAGAAATACACTGCATTAGGCACAAATTAGGATTCGCTCTGAGGAACTCAGAGTTGCATAGTTACTTTATTCATCTCTCTTTACTACCTAGGCGGAGACTCAATCTTCGAAGACCAAACAAAAGAAACAAAGGAAAACATACGAAACCTTGTATGCTCATTCACTGTAATGTTTACGGGATGTGAAAACTAAAACACTTTATCTTCATGCAGGGAAGGCCACGGGAAAAACAGCGAGTTCCCAAATAACTGTCTGGGGAAGTTCAGCAACCCTGGAAACTTACTTCAGTAGACACATCTTGGTTCATTAGTTTGTACACCTCTTCCAGCTGCACAGGAAAACACCTTGACCGAGATACAAAAACGTTACATTTATATGAAACATAAAGGAACATCATTTAATACGAATAACCCTTCTTCACAAGAATCACAAATTACACTGCAAAACAGAGGATTCAGCTTATTTTGGTTCAGTCAGAAGGATGTGCAGGGGTGCAAACATTTTCCACTTTGTCCTGGTAAAACCAGGCTGTTCTCTTGTTTTCTCCACTGCAGGTTTGCAGCTTTATGTGATTCTGTCTCTGGTCGCCAAGCTCATCTGTTTATCAACACCTTTGGTGATTTTCTGCTGGAAGAGGAGAACCATGAAAAGCAAAGGTGAGAAAACACTGAAGTGGCTGTGCTGTCCTCATTTTACATCTATAAATATAAAAACTATGCTTATACCAAAGCTAAGAGTTAAAAATGAGCTTCTGTCTGAAAATAATGAAAGATTTACAGAAATGGGAAATTATTAGTTTGTTGATGTCTAATTTCTGGAGAATATTTCATCAGGTCAAAATTTCCCCAACATGCTCTGAGCATCAATCATCAGTGATTGGTTCTGCTCAGATCAGCTTGATATTAAGCAAGTTTTCTAGGACTTTGCTTCTCGTTCTTGGAAAATCTCCTTATATCTGTAAATCAGACGTTTCATCTCTCTGATCAGAATGAGTTTCAGATCTTGCTGTGGAAACTCAGAACGCTCCCGTCTCTCAGGTGAGTCTGAATATTTATAAAACACCTGAGTTTCATCAGAGTTTCTACCTCTTCTTGCTTTTCTTCCTCCTCCAGATCAATCCAGAGGGAGGAAATAAGAGGACAGACAAAACAAATCATCTGCTGAGGAAATGTTTTCAGTTTCTTCCTGAACAAACACAGATCAAATCTAAACGGTTATAAAATTATTAGAAATTGTTTAGCACTTCACTGTGCAGAGATGTTTCTGAACTCAAAGGTCCTCTCACATTTTTCCTGTCTGGTCTCAGAAAAGTCAAACTCAAACTGTTAGCAAGTCTCTATAATCGGCGTTGAAGGTTTTATATCAAAAGCCAATCAGATTCCATCATTGTCACACTTTTGCCAAATAACAAGAGTTTTGCCATTTGGCTAAAAAATTGTTTATTCATTCAATGTTATAGAAAATGTTTGAAAGATTATCTAATTGTGGTGTTGTAAAGATTTTTTTTAAAATAAACTCCTAGAAATATTTTGTATTTTAAGAAATTCAGTTTTCTATGTTAGCATTAAAATATGAGGATAGGACCTTAAATAAGATAAAAGTATCAAATCCAAGTAGGAATAATTTAGATTTGGATGAAAACTACAAACATAGAAAGGATTAGAACACTAATATAGATTTAACATTTCTTAGACATATAACTAAATATAATAACCATGTTATAAAACATTCTTTAAAATGATCAAAATAATCAGAAACTCTTTTAATTAAAACTGTTTGGTCTGATCAGCAATAATCTACAGAAACTTTGACTCTGCAGTAAAAGTAGTAGTGCCCTCTGGCGTTCAGAGGAGGAACTGCATCCTGCAGAGAAGTTCCTGGTTTATGAGTGAAGCAGGAAGAGAAGCAGTTAGAAACCATCAGCAGCTCAGGATGAAGGTCTGTCTGATCTGCCTCTTCTTCCTCAGTGAGTACATTATTATTTTATTTATATCAGTTTTTCTGCTCTCAGTCCTTCATTCTTTCAGTTCCTCACAGTTTATCAGACTGTTTCAAGTTGTTGAAAATTTTACTTTGACTTTTCCTACAATTTCCTGTGTTACTTTCTGTTGATTTGTAGTTAAGTAGCTGATTATTTGAAGCCGGAATCTATACTCTGAATACTGTCATTCAAAGATAGAAACATTGAAATGTAAATGTCAATAAAGATAATAAAACTTACTCCACATAGTTTTGACTGTTTATTTGAACAACTGTAAGTTTTCTCCAACTCATTTGTTCTGAAAAGCAGAGGAAGAAGTGTCATCATTTTAAAATATCTGGAGAGGAACATCAGAGCAGAAGTAACTCAGAGTGCAGCAATACTGAGACCTTAGAGACACAAAGCAAAAAAAAGTGTTTGATTTTTTACCAAATCTTTAATTTACAACCTTTTTCAATGGAGATTCTTTTATATGAAGGAACCAATACATTGTGAATCCAGTTATTAAGAGAACTTTGCTTAATTAGTTTGAGATAGTGGCTTAAATTTAAAGTTATACAACACACCAAGGTTAATGTATGACTATATGTGACCTATTTTATATTCTACAATGACAGTAACTACTGACTGTTTTTCTCCTCAGCTGCTCTGCAGGATGGAGAAACTGTGAGAACTTTCTACAGAGAGGAAGGAGGAAGCATCACAGTTACATGTAAATTTCGTTATTCTGGAGAGAAAAGGTTTCTTTGTAAGGAAACTTGTGAAGGAAAAAATATTCTCATTGAAACAACTAAAGACGGAGATGAGAGAGGAAGATTCAGAATCAGATATGAAGGAAGAGGTTTTACCGAATCTGATTTTCTCCATGTGAGCATCAGAGATCTGAAACCGTCAGACTCAGGACGGTACCGGTGTCGCTTAGAAGATACATGGAGAGGAATTCAGTACGATGATTTTGATCTTGTTGTGACTGAAGGTGAGTTTTCTGGGTTAAACTCAGATTTCAGGATGTCTGATTTACAAAACCATCATTTTCAAACTTCCACTCACAAAGACACAAATCAATAACAAAAACAGGAAGAATCTAAATTTAATCTCAGAGGTTATGATTGTTTCATTCTCCCATCCTCAGATTCTCCAGAACCAAAATGGACTCCAAAACCTTTTATAGGATCAACTTTTCTCCCAACATCAACTCAGAGTTTCTCTCCTTCTCCATCTGAAGTCAATAAACTCTCTGAGAAACCAGCTGCAGCTTCAGGTTCTTCATCATTCATGTCTATCAGACGTTGATTTGATGGTTTGGGTCCAAATTTATTTATAATTGAAACTCAGAGCTGATGAACATTCAAGGTTAAACTACCCATTGTCAAAAAAACTCTACACGATTACAAAAATTTAAATTGCAGGTTGTTTTACTCAGAATAAACTGAGGCAAACTCTAATCGTCCCTGCAGATCTGCTGCTTTATGTGGGTCTGGTTCTGGTTCTTGTCGTCCTGATCGTCTCCTTGGCAGCAGCTCTGCTGATTTTCATCAGGAGGAAAAACTTCAGTCAACAGAAAGGTGAGTTACAGGACGAAGGTAAAATATTCCAGACAACTAATCTATAATTAATAATTAATAGACATCACAAGTTCAGATTTAAAATGACCAATCCACTTCAAAATATATTTACATTCTAACAGTTTTTGTATTTTGTTTTGGAAATTTTTAAGTGGTGCATTTTGTCTTAAAAACGGGATGTTGAAAAATATTTACATATTAATCACTTGATCAAATCCTCTTCATAATTACCAAGCAACGCTTTGCAAGTTTCCACTGATTAATTTATCAGATAAACTCCAAGTTATTAAGGATGGAAGAACTCTTTGCCATCACCCTAATCTTTAGTTCCCTTAAGATTTTAGGTAGCAAAAAACTTTTCTATTACTTCCAGTCAAAAGAAACATTTTGGTAAAATTAAACTTTCATTTTACACTTGAATCTAACAGGGATATGAATAATTTTGGGTTTAACTAAATATGATTAATTTCTAAAGTAGATTTGATCAAGTCTTGTTAGGAAACATCATTAATGCTATAAATTTTTAAATAAATCTCAATGATAGAGGCGACTTTATCCTGAAATTTGTCTATTTTTGTCCTGAAACTTTATTTTTTCAAGAATAACCAATTCTTCAGTTGTGGAAAATTTTCTTTGCTTGTTTTTTATTTTACATGTTCACAGATTTTTATAATCACATAATGCTTGGAATCATGTGCAGATGTGAAAAACTAAATAAACTTTTAGACTGAATCTTATTTCAACATGTTGCTGCACCATTTCTCACCCTGAAACAAGTTTGCACAACAATATTTCAAAACTGATCGCTGAGCTGCAGCTCTCTTGTCATTGTGAAATGTGACTTATTCTGCAGGAGCTCCAAGTTTTATCTGATTTCAGTGATCTCAACAATGACACCAAATAAAACTGGATGCAGCAGATAAAATATGTAGATCAGTAGATCTGCATATTTACATGCAGATATGCAACATGTAAATATACAGTATTTACATGCTGCATGTGAATACTGCATATTTGCAAAAATTTAAAACAAAAAACAAAAAATTTTCTCTATTGCAAAAATATTGGACAATTGATTATCTTATTTACTGATTTGCATTTTCTTCAGGTCTTTCTGAAGAAACAGAATACGCCAACTTCTCCAAGGTAAGACAGGAAAGAAAGAAGGAAAGCTTAACAATAATAATCAGTATTATTGTGTAAAATCTGCTGAATTTTCATTTATTTGGTTAATTACACCTGAATAAAGATATTTATCACATGACCGAAAAATATCAAAAATTAATTTCACCTCTTTATTCGGCTTCAAACACTTTTTATATTAATGTACTAAACCAAAATCTAAACTGCCACAGAGTTTTTAAAATAAAAAGTTTTAAAATAAAAGACGTCTCCAATGGTTAAACAAACGAATATGTTATATTTTGCATGAAGGGAAATGATTAATCGTGAAGTTGCAAACTGAAATGTTTCTCCTTGTTTCCTTCCAGGCTAAAGATGATGCAGTAGAGTACTCTGAGGTCCAGTTCCTGAATGGTGCCTCGCCTTCAGCCCACAGCGCCCCCTGTGGTCATGCAGAAAACGTCACTTACTCAGAGATTCAGATGAACAGAATCAGCAATGATTCTGCTCTTTACTCCAACATCAGTTTACAGCAGTAGCTCTGCTGGTTTTAAAGCTGCAGGTTTATTGGTTTTAATTTTTCTAAAAGAGTAACTGATATTTAAAAATAACTACAGAAATAGTTCAGAAACTGGAATTCGCTTCCAGTAGATTTCTTTTTTCAGATAAGCACATTAATCCATTAAAGTAAAAAAATTGTATATTCACTCATTATTTCCAGTTGTATTTAATAATTTAAATTTAAGGAGTTCTCATCTTTGTGCTGACTTTAATTTTTGTTACTCCAGAAGAACTGAATGTCTGTTTCTGAACGTTGATGTTGTTGTTTAGTAAAACTAAATGCTAACTGTGAATTGTTTTACTTCTATTTTGATACAAAGGGACATACTTGTGTAAAAATTGACATAAATGTTGATATCTTTTTATTGTGAAGATTTCTGATCTCTTATATTACATTGCGATAAATAATATTTTATTAAGTAATTGCTGTTTCCTCCTTATATCTTAGGTAAATTTATTGATTTGCTAAAATGACTGAATTTAGCAAAAAGTGATCAAATAAAATCAAAATTAAAATTTAAAGGCTTATTACTGAATAAGAGTTTCAAGATGGCAGAGGCAAACAATTTCAACTGAACTGTAATATTACATAAATGCAGAGAAAACTGTGAAGCCTGGTCTCCAATTTACAAGTTTTTATGCCTGATTTTAGTAAATTATTTCAAGTGTTTTTGTTTTTTGTGGTAGACTCTAAAGCAGTTCAAATCCAGCTGGCACCAGTGGAGGTGTAAGTCACTTTTAGGGATTTTTATTTCCATTCCTACTTTATCTAACACACTCAGATGTGTGCTGGTACACAGGGGTACGTCACCTTCCAAAACTAAATTATCTGACTCAACTAAACTTTTAAAGTATACAAAGTAATTATAATAATTAATACTGAGGGACAAAATATAGAGATACACTTGTGATCAGAAATACTTCATTTAATAGAAGACACTCAATACTTTCTGATCACATCACTGTTGCTCCAGCCATGTGGCTGAACACATGAACCGACAGAACCTGTTGTACTCGGAAATACTTAAATACTTCTTGTACCGGTGTTGGTCCGCGGCCCGAGGGTTGGGAACCACTGAGTTAGTTGCTGAAGTGTGAAGTGGAAGTCACACACTGAAGGTGTGTGACTTAAAATAACGTCAGTAAGCTTTGCTTCAAACAGTGTGATCCGATTTTAGCATGGTTGTAAACGTTAGCTTACAACAATAAAGTTGACTATTGGTGCAGACAGGAAGTTTTAAAAAAGAAACAAAATAAGGTGGAGAGTGCCCTCTGGTGTTCAGAGGAGGAACTGCTTCCTGCTGAGACGTTTCTGTTTATGAGTGAAGCAGGAAGAGAAGCAGTTAGAAACCATCAGCAGCTCAGGATGAAGGTCTGTCTGATCTGCCTCTTCTTCCTCAGTGAGTACATTTTTCATTCATGTCAGTTTTTCTACCCTCAGTCCTTTATCCTCACCGTTTATCTGCGAGGAATAAACTGAGGAATAAGTACATTTTTAACTTGAACAGTTTTAAACTGATCTTTGACTTTTCTTCCAGTTTCATCTGTTACTTTTTCTTGAAAAGTTGGTCAAATACTGAAATGGTAAAACTCTGAATCTAAACTTTACACATATACAGGATAGTAGTAATTTATATTAAAATAAAAAGAAAATAAAACTCACCGCCCTCAGAGCTCAGTCTGTTGTTTCAGAAAACTGATGGTTTTATAAAAGTCATCTAGTCTAAGAAAAAGAGGAAACAACGGCTTGTTTCAACATTTGTAATACAAATAAAGAGGAATATCAGAGCAGAAGTAACTGAGTGCAGCAATACCTTCTTAATAAAACAAAACAAAGAAAAATGTTTATTTCTTTCACCAAAGCTTTAATTTACAGCCTTCTTCAATAAAGTTTTTTATATATAAAAAACATGATTTATCCAGTTATTAAGAGAATTAAAGTTAAAGTTATTCTAAGACATGCAAGTAAATTTGTGATTATATTTTCATTATATTATGATATACATTCAGTTCAGTTAAATTCATACAAATATTTTTTTCTTCAAGCAGGTGAATCTCAGAAATTACTGACTGTTTTTCTCCTCATCAGCTCTGCAGGATGGAGAAACTCTGGAAACCTACAGAGGAAATGAAGGAGAAAACATTACAGTTAGATGTGATTTTTTTTACTATTTAAAGAAAAAGTTTCTTTGTAAGGAAACTTGTGAAGGAGAAAATATTCTCATTGAAACAACTGAAGACAGCTATACGAGAGGAAGATTCAGCATCAGAAATGAAAGAAGACATTTAGCCAAATATAATTATTTATATGTGAGCATCACAGATCTGAAACCATCGGACTCAGGTCGGTACCGATGTCGCTTAGAAGATATATGGAGAGGAATTCGGGACTATGATTTTCATCTTGTTGTGACTGAAGGTGAGTTTTCTGGGTTAAACTCAGGTTTCAGGATATCTGATTTACAAAGCCATCATTTTCAAACTGCAACTAATGAAGACAAATCAATAATAAAAACATGAAGAATCTAAATTTAACCTCAGTGGTTATGATTTTTTCTTTCTCACATCCTCAGATTCAACTTTCCTCCCGACATCAACTCAGAGTTTCTCTCCTTCTCCATCTGAACCATCTGCAGCTTCAGGTTCATCATCTCTTCATGTTTATTAGATGTTGTTGAGAAATTTATCAGTGAGTCTCAAAGATGCGAAATAAACTATTAAAAATAAAAGCCTTGACATTCAACATTCAATAAACAACAAAATTACAGAAACTAAAGTAACTAAAACTTCTTCTGATTTGTGTGTTGGTGATTGGGCCAGAAAACCAGTCAACCTGAACACATCATGATGCGTTCAGGTTTTATGGAGCACCATCTCATCGTTGTATTGTACACTGTAAGGAAAATGACAATTTAATCATCAGTCATGTATTGCGACCATTTTTAATGATTTTGGCTAAAGAATAAAAAAAAATTAAATTATTTGAGATTCATTGTACCAGCCTTTGCTGCAAACTGTAAATATTTATTATTTTATACAAGCACAGATTAGACTGCATGAATGAATATTTATCTTCTCTCATCTCAGAATCAGATTAATGTGCAGGGATGCTGACGTCTAAATGTTGTAGCAAAGATGAAGATCATCAGCTGTTTATATCAGAAAAGCCACATTTTCATCTTGTCCAGTTCAAACCAGGCTTTTCTCTCTTTAACTCTCCTGCAGGTCTGCAGCTTTATGTGATTCTGTCTCTGGTCACCAAGATCATCTTGTTCTCAACACCTTTGGTGATTTTCTGCTGCAAGAGGAGAACCATGAAAAGCAAAGGTGAGAAAACAGAGAGTTTGTTGTGTCTGTAAATCAGACGTTTCATTTCTCTGGTCTGAATGTTTTTCAGATTCTGCTGTGGAAACTGAGAACGCTGATAAAATATTTACAGTTTCCTGAACTGAACTCCCTGAAACAATCAGAGCTCAAAGTACAGATGAAGAACATTTGGTCTCATGTTTTCACAATAAAATAATCAAAAATCAAGCGTATTACATATTTTCGTAGAGAACCTAAATGTTGCAATAAGTTCTGTTACTTGGATAAAAATGTGATTTTGTTTTTTACATTTCCTTATTAATAAAATATGTTTTCAATCTTATACTCCCGGTGTTACATGACTATGTTTGGAAAACGTTCTATTTTATTTCTATATTAATAAAAACTGTTTATATTGCCTTTTTGGTATTATCTATTTCAGCACAACCTCACATGTTGGAATTAGACTTTGACAAAGTTTAGGGACACATTGCACTTTAAATCAGACAAAAGAATATATACAACAACAAATTGAAATCATTTAGATTATTATGAAAGAATGAAATTTGCAAAAATAACAATTATCATATTTATTACTTATAACACAAATATAGATT
Organism: Poeciliopsis prolifica; assembly: GCF_027474105.1. Classification (NCBI taxonomy): domain Eukaryota; kingdom Metazoa; phylum Chordata; class Actinopteri; order Cyprinodontiformes; family Poeciliidae; genus Poeciliopsis; species Poeciliopsis prolifica. The sequence goes on along the minus strand of NW_026562421.1, from coordinate 2,504,672 downwards.
TGCATTTCTAAAGTCTTTATCTAAATATAGCAAACAACCATGTTATAAAACCCACATTTATAGTGATAAAGTTATAATTAAGGTAATCAGTTTGGATGTTTAGTCAACTAATTAATGTTGTAATGTTCTAAAATATTAAAGTTTTAACCTAATCTAATGTTTTTTGAATATAGAACAATTGCATTTAATTAAAACAGTTAGTGTAGTCCTTCATGAAAAGCAAACTGTTTCAACATCTACAGAAACTTTAACTCTAGTGGCCTCTGGTGTTCAGAGGAGGAACTGCATCCTGCAGAGAAGTATATGGTTCATCAGTGAAGCAGGAAGAGAAGCAGTTAGAAACCATCAGCAGCTCAGGATGAAGGTCTGTCTCACTCTGATCTGCCTCTTCCTCCTCAGTGAGTACATTATTATTTCATTTATGTAAATTTCTTTGCTTCATCCTTTTCAGTTCCTCACAGGTTTTTCTACATTGTTGAAAGGTTTGAAGCCGATTCAGTTTCTCTAGTTTTCTTTGCTGGTTTTTGTTTTAAAACATGTTGGTCAGTTCAAATAGATATGTTTTTTTTTTATCATAGAGTTCATTTAATTATTCTAACTTTGTCAAATCACTCATTTATTCAACAAATGAATGACACATGAATGTATCAAAAATAAATGGGACCCAAAGACAGATTATTTTGGCACAAAAGCAGAAAACTGACCATCTACAAATTGTTGTAATGCATATATAAATAACCAAAATGTAAAGTTTTATCTTCCGCTCACGATCTGCTGCAGTTTGCTACAAAACCAAGAGTAAAAATAGAGAAAAAGAGAAAGACTTTGGTGTTTCACAGGTCATTGGAAGAAACTGAAAACGGAAGTTCAGCAGAAACCACAAAGTCCTACAACATCAAAGCTTTTTCACAAACATGGTAACACAATCTGCAGGGCAGAGCTGTGTTTTAAAACTGTGATCAAAATATAAATCATATTGACTTTTTAGTGTTAAGATACAAAAATATTTCGACAATTCACCAGAATGTCAGAATCAATGGTAATTTATTCTTGCATGTTTAGTTAAATTTATGTACTAAAAAAATCTTCAGGATGCTGAGTTTTACAGTCATTTATTCTTAATGCCTCTGCAGAATTATTTATTTCTCCAGTTTTATCTTTAACTTTCTGTTCATTTTGTGGTCAAGCATGCTGATATTAAAAATAAGGGTGAAAACTGATTTTATTCACACAAAAACCGAACAAAATGCCAAAAGAAAATTGTTCAGATTTATAATTGGATAAACAAAACACTTCCCATGGAGTTCATGCTCTGTTAGTTTGGACACTTGTTGGTTCATCTTGTCAGAGAACTACAGGAAACAGCTGCTTGTTTCATAATTTTTAAAACACCTGAAGAGGAAAATCAGAGCAGAAGTATCCGACCAGCAACACCCAAACTGTTTTTAGAGACATAAAACAGAGAAAAATGTTTCACTTTTGATCCAAAGCTTTTCTGAGCTTTTACAAATTTCCTCTCTGGAGATTTTTTCAGCCAGTGTGAAAAAAAACAGAAAATATTTAGAGACTTTATGAGAAAAAAGGGTGAAATTAACATTTATTCTGTATTTAAACATTATTATATTCCACAATGACAGTAACTACTGACTGTTTTTCTCCTCAGTCGCTCTGCAGGATGGAGAAACTGTAAGAAACTTCTACAGAGAGGAAGGAGGAAACTTCACAGTTACATGTAAATTTGGTTATTATGGAAAGAAAAGGTTTCTTTGTAAGGAAACTTGTGAAGGAAAAAATATTCTCATTGAAACAACCGAAGACAGAGATGAGAACGGCAGATTCAGCATCAAATATGAGAGAAGAAATATTTTTAAATCTGATTTTCTGCATGTGTGGATCACTGATCTGAAACCGTCAGACTCAGGACGGTACCAGTGTCGCTCCGATGAAACCCTTCGTGGAACTCTATACGATCATTTTGATCTTTCTGTGATTGAAGGTGAGTTTTCTGAATTGAAATTTCAGTTCAAGTTGTCATCAGATCAACATTCAAAGGCCAACAAACTGCAACACCTAAAGACACACATCAATCGTAAAATTTAGTAAACTTAAAAATTTAAACTCACTGTGGTTCTGTTTCATTCTCACATCTTCAGATTCTTCAAAACCAAAATGGACTCCGAGACCTTCTATAGGATCAACTTTTATCCCAGCAGCCGCCACTAAAACAACAATTAAAACAACAACAGAAGCAACAACAACAAGAACAACAGCAACAACAACAACAACAACAACATCAACTCAGAGTTTCTCTCTTCCTCCATCTGAAACCAACAAACTCTCTGATAAACCAGCTGCAGCTTCAGGTTCATCATCTGTTCATGTTTATCAGATAATTTGAGTTTATTAAAGTCCAACTTTGTTCATCAGTGAGACTCAGAGCATTTACATGAAAAAACTGCACAATTCAGCATGATTAAAGTTTACAAATAATCAAACTACTAAAACATTTATGTTGCAGGTTCTTTTTCTCAGAATAAACTGAGACAAACTCTAATCGTCCCTGCAGATCTGATGCCTTATGTGGGTCTGGTTCTGGTTCTGGTCGTCCTGATCGTCTCCTTGGCAGCAGCTCTACTGATTTTCATCAAGAGGAAAAACTTCAAGCAACAGAAAGGTGAGTTACAGGACGAAGGTAAAATATTACTGATACTGAAAAACTAAATTTAACCTTCTGATACACATCATTTTAACAACAGATGGCCTTATTTATCGCTTTATCACTATAAATGCAGGTTTTATAACATGGTTGTTTACTATATAAATGTGTTTTATTTTTACCTGAAACTTTATTTTTTGGAGAATAATTCATGAAGAGGCTGTAAATGATTCTTCACTTTTGGAAAATTTTCTGTATTTCATTATTTCACATATTTCACCATCTGAATGTGATCTTTGGTTTAATCACAAAGTTTCTGTAATGTTGTGCAAACGCCAAATATGAAATGAACTCAATGCTTCTCTTTCAACACTGAATGTTGCTGCATCGTTTCTGACAGTCAGTGAGGAAACATCAGTCTGCTAAAAGTTTGGATAGAATTTCACCTCCAGCTCAATTTTTATTGTGAAATGTGAAATGTTCTGGAGGAGCGAAGCTCAGATTGGCTCAACTGGGGAAACTGGGTCAATTCCCCATGGAACAGTCTGGAGTTTGGGTTGATTTGATCTTTTTTTGTTTTTTAGTTTTTTGTGTTTATATTCAAAGACTAACTTCAATAAACAAGTTATTAATTCAATTAGTTGTGCAATATAATAGCTACAATGTTACAAACCAATAGAGTAACTAAATGTATTTTCTACTGTGTCATAATTACATATAAGATGCTAAAAATGTTTTACATTAGAAAATCTATTGTCATATTTTCTGAACTTCATGTTTTTCAGGTTCTTCAGAAGAAACAGAAAACAGCAAAAACTTCCAGGTAAGAAAAGTACAAAGGAGGAAACAATTCAACAGCCTAACAGGAAACTATTGTCTAAAATCTTAATCAAATTTGAGAAAATCAACTTGTGAAAACAAAAAAAATATCATGGTGTCACAAAATAAGTGCAAAAATATTGATAGTATTTCACTCTCTGCCTCCATAAACCGCTTCAATAGGTTTGAATTATAATGTAGTAAGTCAACATCTAAACTTGACTCAAGCTCATTTAAATTAATAACAGATTTTGTGCTCCAAATGGTCCATTTGACTAAAATATCATTTTCTGCATGAAGGGAAATTATATCCCTTCAGTTTGTAGCTTCTATATGAAGTTACAAACTGAAATGTTTCTCCTTGTTTCCTTCCAGGCTAAAGATGATGCAGTAGAGTACTCTGAGGTCCAGTTCCTGAATGGTGCCTCGCCTTCAGCCCACAGCGCCCCCTGTGGTCATGCAGAAAACGCCACTTACTCAGAGATTCAGATGAACTTTACAAACTGCAGCAATGATTCTGCTCTTTACTCCAACATCAGTTTACAGCAGTAGCTCTGCTCTGGTTCTGCTAAAACGTTACTGTTTTTATTCCTCTAAAAATAATTATTCTGATTTATATATGAGAGACATAACTACAGAAATAGTTCAGAAACTGAAATTTGCTTCCAGTAATTTTCTGCTTCGAGAACATAAATCTCTAAAAGTAACAAAACAGATGGAAATTAAATAAATGTATGTATTTCTTAACTTTTATTTAATATCAGAGTAGAAATATATGGCGTGATACATCACATTAATGAAAGGGAAATAAAATCCTGGGTCAAAGGGTATTGTGTTGCAAAGAATGAATATTATTAAATTAAAGAAATTTCTCATTATTTCTGGTTACATTTAATCATTTAAATTAATCTTGGATGTGTACAGACATTACTTTTTGTTACATCAGATGAACCGAATGTCTTAATGTTAATGTCGTTGATCAGTAAAATTAAAAACTGATGTAAACTGTTTTCCTTCAACTTTCTTGTTAATCTATTTTGATATGAACTGAAAAGGCTGATATATTTATGTAAAATTGATGAGAAAATAAATTTTATCCTTTTAATCTTTAAGTCTTTCGGGTCTTATCTAAAATTTTATTACATATTTTTGTGAGTAATCACAGCTCCCTTTTTATAGTTTAGGTAAATATATTTCTTCATAAAAATATTTATTTACTAAGATAACGGAAGAGCAGTTAGAGCAGCTCAGACTCAATTATTTCATCATTTGAAACACAAATAATGAAATATTTAAGTTTTCTTTCAGTAGATGTTGCAGGACATAGAAAGTCTTATAATTTTGTTGATAAACAACATTTTTCTGCAGTTTATAATAAAACAAGTTGAATTCTTTAGTTTACATTTTGCATCATAATTTCTGATTAGTTATAAACTGAAACTTGCGGCTAAAACATGAAATATTGTTTTCATGTGTAATCAGCGCTGTAATGTTTCTATGGTTACCAGGAAATAAATGTTTATTTCTCATTTCCAGTTGTTTGTTTGAAGCTCATTGTGATGTTTTATGTTTTTGTGCTTCAGATTTTTTACTTCTCGTATTTAATTCCAGCATCAGTTTTTATTTAAAGGATAAAACTCGCAGAATTTGTGAAATGAAGCCTTTTGAGCTTTAAGAAATATTATTATTCAACAGTAAAAGAGGAGGAGAGTGCCCTCTGGTGTTCAGAGGAGGAACTGCATCCTGCAGAGAAGTTCCTGGTTTATCAGTGAAGCAGGAAGAGAAGCAGTTAGAAACCATCAGCAGCTCAGGATGAAGGTCTGTCTGATCTGCCTCTTCTTCCTCAGTGAGTACATTATTATTTTATTAATATCAGTTTTTCTGCTTTCAGTCCTTCATCCTTTCAGTTCCTCACAGTTTACCAGGGAGAATTTCAACTTGGTTGAAAGATTTGAACCCGAATCTGTTTCTGTGTGGTTTTCTCTCCTGCATCCTGTTGGTTTCTGTGGTAAAATATGTTGATCTGTTTAAATAACTAACCATCTTGTAGTTGTTAAAATGCAGATTTAACTAAACAAATTGTTCAGTTTTGCTTTGTGCTCATAGTTTGTTGCTTTAGAGAACGTTTTTGTCATAGTTCTAAAGAAGTTGAAAAGGAGAATAAACGGAAACCACAAAGTTATGCAATACCAACATTTCATCATAGACAGTGATAAATTTTCAGGACAGAACCAAGCTCTAAAAATATAAAAACAAAAATAAAATCTAAACTTTTTAGCTTTTAAGTAAACTTTGAGTTGCTTCTCTGTTGAAGATTTAACCAGGTAGAAACCAGAAGGTTGATGTGCAACATAAATGTTTGGGGAATTTATTAGAATTAGTTTAAAATGTTAACTTATTCTCACATCTTCAGTTATTTTTATAAAACATATTTACTCTTCAATATCACACTGAACATCAAAGTAATTATTGTCTGTTTATCTTCTCAGCAGCTCTGCAAGACGGAGACGCTGCAAAAACCTATACAAGAATGGAAGGAGAAGACATCACAGTCGAATGTTTATTTACAGAGTCCAAAAACCCGATTATCTTCTGTAAGAAAAACTGTGAAGGAGAAAATATTCTGATTAACACAACAGAAAACCCAGCTCAGGAGGGCAGATACAAAACTTTCTATGACTCAGATTATGCTGCAGGTGTTCTCTATGTGAGCATCTTAGAGCTGAAACGATCTGATTCTGGACGGTACCAATGTGGTTTGGGTAAAAACCAATCTCAATATCAGGACTTTTATCTGGATGTGACTGAAGGTGAGTTTCTCTCCTGAAAATCTTCCTTCTTGTCTCTGAATGTAATCTCTGCTGACTGTCAGCTTCTTCTGATCCAAATAACATCAAACTGAGTTTAAATCTGAGTTCAGATGTTTTTACCTGATTAAATCATCCAACATGTTCAAACTGAGACTCACACAGAAACATCTTCACTGGTATCATGAATGTTTAATTTCTCACAGCAGCAACTTTATCCTTTTCTGACTCTTTGTCTACAACCATCAACCCGACCACAACTTCATCAGTACTCGATGGTAAAGAATCTGCTGAGGTTTTTACAATGTTGATTAATGACAGTTGATGTTTTATGATTTTTCTTTCATTGCTGTGAATCAATATTATTGACAAAGCAGTTTTAGGGCCTCAACATATGACAGGTCTGGATTAGTCCAGACCTGTGTAATTATGTGGCTCAGAAACAGAACAAGCAGAGAACCAAAAATATTGCTTTATATTAAAACAGGTGAAACTGATCCGCTGCTCTATGTGGGTCTGAGTCTGGCCGTCCTGATCATCTTGTCAGCGACGGCTCTGCTGATTTACTGCCAGAGGAAAAACCTCCATCATCAGAAAGGCGAGTCATAACACACTGTGCTGTTTTATCTCACACACACTTCTCACACCGACACACACTGAAACTAAACTCACAATGTGGTTCCTGTATTTGGCCCAAATGTAATTTATCATCAGAGTGAAACTTTGTCTCCATTTATTATAATTTTACTAAAGTTCCTTTTTCTTTTACTTGCTCACAAATTATAAAATCTACATGAAGTCAATAGTATAAAATGTGATCTTTAAACAGTTGCTTTGTTATAAGGTGTTACATGAAGTCAAGGCTTTTTATAAAAAGCTCTGTTCATGTAAAGCTTCAGGGGAAATTGCGCAAACTTGAAGCAGACTGAAGTTACACATATTTGTAATTTCATAATTTTGAGTTTGTGGTGTTCTGCAGAACTTGACATGCAAAAGAGGAAATTCAACCTTTTAAATGTGTTGAAGCAGAACTGCATCAAAACTCTGCAGGAAGTTGCAGATGTTAGCTCAAAGAAATAGTCTTGTGTTAGAATGGCCCAGTCAAAGTCCAGATCAAAATCAAAAAGGGAATCTACTAACTCCAACAATTTTATGATACTGCTTTAAGTCAGATAATTCCTCGTTTTGTTTTTCAGGTCGTCCAGTGGAAACAAATCCCACCGACTTAACGGTTAGTCAGAGTAAAAACGTCTGCAGCGTCTTTCTAATCAGCAGCAGTCAGTTTGTAAAACCTGCTTCTTGACCAAATTTACACTCTTGGTTCTGCAGATCAACGCCATTTATGAGGAGATCAGAGACGACGACAGAGAGAACAAACCTCCTGCTGGGGAAATATCTTCAGTTTACGCTTACGCCCAATCCAACAAACCAAACGCAGCTGAAAGCAACGAATTATACAGTCTGGCCGGAAAACCGCAGGGTCAAGTCAGTAATAATAATATTTGTTCTTATTTTTGTCATTCAGGTTGAGCTAAAAATGCAAAATATAGTTTTACTGTTACACAGAGAGGGCAAAGACTGAGCTCTGAGTGTTTTGTTTCATGTTCTTTGGTAAAACATTGAATATTTTGCTCCAAATCCCGTAAACAAAGTAACTTTCTCAGGTAGATTTAATTCATTAGAGGATAAACATTTTTCCCCAGTTGCTTTAACTGACTTAAAGAAAATAGGAAGGCTTTAAAATGTCTGTGGATGGATTAGCAGTTAAATGAAAAGATTTGCAATTTAGCTTCTGTCATAAAAAATGGTTTTACTTTCTTTTGGCAGAAACACAATATATTTGTGCTTCTTTCATTTGATAAAGATTTAAGTTTTAATTTTCTCAGAAAATTTTAAATGATCTGATGTTTTGATGTTTTTAACAGATATTTTTTTCATCTGGGTTGTTCTTTAACTTCTTAAAGTGTCATTTCCAAGCAAACTTATAGAAAACAAAGCAGTTTAATCTACAGTTTAAGTTTTATGTGAAAGATAAACAGATGTGAATGTTTCACTGGTCAATAATTCATGGAAACATTTTGTTGCTGCAGATTTTTCCGTAGTGACTGAAATGTTTTGTTCACCTTTCTCTGCAAAACAGATGAAACTCATTCAGAATAGATAGAAAACATTTGTGAATAATAACTAACTAATTATTCAGTTACTCTAAATTTTGCTTGTAGAAACATTTTAAAGTATAAATGTACAAACTAAAGCATTTATCTTTTTTTCTTCCAGGCTGAAAATGGAGAAGCAGAGTATTCTGAAGTGCAGTTGTTGAGTGATGACACCGGATCCAACGGCGGCCATCTTGGTGTTTCAGATAACGTCACCTACTCAGAACCTCAGTTAGATATGAGCTCTGTTAGCCATGACAACATTTCACCTGGTCTTTATTCCACCATTACTTTGGATCAAGATGCTAAAGACTCGGCGACAGAGACGTGACCAAAATCAGTCCACATGGGAGCCACTCATTTATTACAGCAGGAAATGAGAGATTAGACCTGAAATCTGGATGTAGTGATGGACTGAACCTTCCAAAACATGTAAAGACAGTTGAAAAGTTGGTCTTTTATACCCGGGAGAATATTAGCAGGACGGAAGGACTAAAATCTCAACATTCATTCATCCATATGTCGCATTGATTAATGTAATAGTATCCACAGGTCTGCCTAAAATAATCAATCAAATCCAGAACCGCTGCTGCCGTTCAGCTCATGTGATGCTTCAGCTGCAGCTCTGCCAAATGACACGGCATGTTGTCAAAGTAAACAGATAATTAGATAAAAACCCAAAACGTCAGCTTTAAGTAGAAATGAGTTGAAATGCAAAACAATGAATGAAAGACAAATATTTGATAAATATGTCTGTTTACAGTGTTTCAGCTCTGGAGGAAGAATAAAAAATAAACTAAACAAAACATTGGAGACTTTAGTATAGACACAGAAAACACAGGAGAGAATGAAGAATAAAAGAGAAAAGAAATCAGAATAGAGGAGAGAAAAAGTAAATCATCTGCTGAACTTAAATCTGAAACAATCAAAGGTCAAAGTGCAGATGAAGAACATTTAGTCTCATGTTTTCACAAGAAAATGACCAAAAATCAAACTTATAGGAAAGTTTCCTATAAATTATAGAAGAGCTGAATTATTAAATAAGTTTCCAACTTGGCTAAATAATGTTCCTTTATTGAATGTACAGAAGATATTTGAAAGATTATCTAATCGCTATAACTGTATTTATAAAAGTATTTACATTCATTAGGTTTTTAGTAAAACAAAAATATGTGTACATGTGTTTCATATTTTACATTTTTATTGTTTTATTTTTCATATGTTGGTGGTTCTTGAAATGTCTCTGTTTTCAGCTTTTTCTCTATTTAAAACACTTTTGAACAAGTTTTGTTGTGGATCGAATAATTTTTTTTATGAGTCAGCAGAAATATGTTTTTCAGACTTTGGTTAAACAAACTGTCTACTTTTTAACTAACTCCTCTGGAAATAGCAGATCTGATGTACAAACTTTGGATAATTTAATGTTCCTGTTGTTGTATAATTGCAACAGCAGCTCCCTGATAAATGTGGAAGCTAAATGATAATGTGGACCAAACGTGGAGATGAGTCGAGGAGTTTAAGCTGCATTGTGAGCAAAATTAAACTGCAGTAAGCACTGTTTGACCAAAGAGGGCAGGACTGAGACGGGTTTAGGCAAAACATTTACAGGATCATGTCAAAATATGCACAGAAAATGACACATGCAACACCTAAGGATCGATTCAGACTGTAAAAAAAAGAACCAAAACTTTCTTTTGTGTTACATGTAATGTCCTCACAGTCTTTATATTACTTTATATTCGCCAGTTTTTAATTCCGAGTATGTATGGAGTACTGTTTTAGATTTTATTTTAAAATGTTTGTATTTGTTTGCTATTTATTTCAACACAACTTCACAGGTATAAATTTAGTTTTTTATTTTATTTTACTTTTTTATTTTTGTAGTGACACATTGGACCTTAAATCACAAAAAAAAAACAAGTAGAAAAAAATGTTAAGACAAGAAACTATACACATGTTAAAAGAATATTTTTATAACTTAGAATGAAAATGTGGTTTGTCCATTTCTAACAGCTGTACTGAAATATACAAAATAACCCTTTTATAACATTTTACTTATAATAAAATGGAGACAACTCCTCCTCTGTTTTCCTCTTAAAAATGCCACCAGACTCTCTGTCGGGAAAATCAGTTGACAGGACGATCAGAGAGCGTCAAGATGTTTCATTAAAGGATGCAGATCCAGTAACCATCAGATCTGTCCTGATATGACGAGATGTTGCATTTCATCATTTCACTGCTGCTGATCTACAGTCATGAATGTGATGAATAAAGTCATCTGTTTGGATGTTTAAATGTTGAATGTCGACTAATTAATGTGATAATATTATAAATTATTCAAAATTTAACCCTCATTTCCTAATATATGAAAGAACACAAAATAGTACGTTTTGTGTTCTTTTAAAATGGTCGAAGCAGGAACAACATTAATTAAACAAATTAATTGTTTCCCAAAGGCAAAGAAACTCTTTGATCTGTTGAAGAATAATCTACAGAAACTTTAACTCTGCAGTAAAAGTAGTAGTGCCCTCTGGTGTTCAGAGGAGGAACTGCATCCTGCAGAGAAGTTGCTGGTTTATCAGTGAAGCAGGAAGAGAAGCAGTTAGAAACCATCAGCAGCTCAGGATGAAGGTCTGTCTGATCTGCCTCTTCTTCCTCAGTGAGTACATTATTATTTTATTTATATCAGTGTCTCTGCTCTCAGTCCTTCATCCTTTCAGTTTGTCACAGTTTACCAAGGAGAATTTCAACTTGGTTGAAAAGTTTGAAACCAACTCTGTTTCTGTGAGGTTTTCTCTCCTGCATCCTGTTGGTTTCTGTGTTAAAAGATGTTAAAGTGTAAATAGCATAATTCTAATGTTAATTGAGTTATTTTAAGCTTTTCAAATCACTAATATATTTGCAAAATAGCAACTATCCATTTTGCATGAATGCACAGTTTCCTGGATGCAAAGTCAAATTATTTCAGCACAAAATAGCAAACTCTTGTAGTTGTTAAAATGCAGATTTGAATGAACAAAATGTTCAGTTTTATCTTGAACTCAAGAGTTTGTTGCTTTAGAGCAGTGGTTCTCAAACTTTTTTCAGTGATGTACCCCCTTAAAAATGTATTTTTAGTCAAGTACCCCCTGACACGGGCAAAACATTTTTGGAAGAAAAAAAACTGTGCTGTGGGGCTGCACAGTGGGTAGCGCTGTTGCCTTGCAGCAAGAAGGTCCTGGGTTCGATTCCCGGCCCGGGGTCTTTCTGCACAGAGTTTGCATGTTCTCCCTGTTGGGTTCTCTCCGGCTTCCTCCCACAGTCCAAAAACATGACTGTCAGGTTAATTGGCCTTCCCAAATTCTCCCTAGGTGTGAGTGTGCATGGTTGTTTGTCTTTGTGTTGACTGGCGACCTCTCCAGGGTGAACCCTAAATCTGTAACTTAATTATAAATAAATTATATTTTGTTTACAAAATAAATTAACTTTATAAATAAAGATTTGCTCACAAAAAACAATAAACATTACCTCTTTTCGGATAAAAAAAAAAAAGATTGCACTTTAATCACTTTGCATTGAACATTTGATTCGGTTTGAACAGTAAGTAACGGTGTCATTAGACAGAGTTTTTAATGTATCCGCTGATTTTTTGTCCAGCATAGTTTCATCTGCAGCGGGGAGCAGCAGGTCTTCCGCTGTGGTTTATTGGCTTTAGCAACGAGCAAAGACATCGCGTGTCTTTGCTCGTTGCTTTGGCTGATGCAGTGGAGGCTTTTCGCATTGTGGCTTTGAATGACTTGAACTGAGAAAGTTTTCTCCTGAAGAACTCCGGTGTCTTACCAACATGGCGTCCATGTTTTGTGGTGAGATGCCGCTGCATGCTAGCAGGCTGCATGCTAACGTTGGCTAATTTCTCCCCGTAAAAAACCCACAGTGCCTGTGGGGTCAGAGATCGTGGACGTAAATCCCATTAAAACATACTTTTCCATGTACGTTCTGTACTTCTTCGGCTCTGGTTTTACCTTCTTTTTCACTCTATCTGAACTTTCAGCAGCATTGCTGCTACGCTTTAGCCACGTCTCCATAGTTACAGTTTATTTTAAAGGATATTGAAACTAAATACTGAATATAAAATTCAGTGCATGAACACACATTTATATTTTATCGAACTTTTTACAAAATAATTTTTTCCAAGACTTATTATGAGGAGCCGACTGATTTTTTAAAGCTATTTTGAAAAGCTTCATGTACCCCCTGCAGTACCTCCACGTACCCCCAGGGGTACGCGTACCCCCATTTGAGAACCACTGCTTCAGAGAACGTTTTTGTCATAGATCTAAAGAAGTTGAAAAGGAGAATAAGCGGAAAACACAAATAAAAGGAAACCACAAAATGCAATACCAACATTTCATCACAGGCACAGTGATAAATCTTCAGGACAGAACCAAGCTCTAAAAATATAAAACCAAACATAAAATAGAAACTTTTTAGCTTTTAAATAAGCTTTGTTTAAAAGCTTGTTTAAGTTTGAGGTGCTTCTCTGTTGAAGATTTAACCAGGTAGAAACCAGAAGGTTGATGTGCAACATAAATGTTTGGGGAATTTATTAGAATTAGTTTAAAATGTTGGAATCAATGTTAACTTATTCTCACATCTTCAGTTATTTTTATAAAACATATTTACTCTTCAATATCACACTGAACATCACAGTGATTATTGTCTGTTTATCTTCTCAGCAGCTCTGCAGGATGGAGACGCTGCAAAAACCTATACAAGAATGGAAGGAGAAAACATCACAGTCGAATGTTTATTTACGGAGTCCAAAAACCCGATTATCTTCTGTAAGAAAAACTGTGAAGGAGAAAATATTCTGATTAACACAATAGAAAACAGAGCTAAGAAAGGCAGATACAGAACTTTCTTTGAATCATATTATACTGCAGGTGTTCTCTATGTGAGCATCTCAGAGCTGAAACGATCTGATTCTGGACGGTACCAATGTGGTTTGGGTAAAAACCAATCTCAATATCAGGAATTTTATCTGGATGTAATTGAAGGTGAGTTTCTCTCCTGAAAATCTTCCTTTTTGTCTCTGAATGTAAACTCTGCTGACTGTCAGCTTCTTCTGATCCAAATTACCTCAAACTGAGTTTAAATCTGAGTTCAAATGTTTTTACCTGATTAAATCATCCAACATGTTCAAACTGAGACTCACACAGAAACATCTTCACTGGTATCATGAATGTTTAATTTCTCACAGCAGCAACTTTATCCTTTTCTGACTCTTTGTCTACAACCATCAACCCGACCACAACTTCATCAGAACCCAATGGTAAAGAATCTGCTGAGGTTTTTCTAATGTTGATTAATGACAGTTGATGTTTTATGATTTTTCTTTCATTGCTGTAAATCAATATTATTGACAAAGCAGTTTTAGGGCCTCAACATATGACAGGTCTGGATTAGTCCAGACCTGTGTAATTATGTGGCTCAGAAACAAAACAAGCAGAGAACCAAAAATATTGATTTATATTAAAACAGGTGAAACTGATCCGCTGCTCTATGTGGGTCTGAGTCTGGCCGTCCTGATCATCTTGTCAGCGACGGCTCTGCTGATTTACTGCCAGAGGAAAAACCTCCATCATCAGAAAGGCGAGTCATAACACACTGTGCTGTTTTTATCTCACACTGTTACTTCCTGAATCTAAACTCACAATGTGGTTGATTTATTTTTCACAAAATGTAATTTTTTGTCAATAATGTACTAAAATATTGTGTTTATGTCTCCATTTATGGTGATTTTACTAGAGATCTTTTGTTTTTTACTTGATCACAGATTATAAAATCTTCACAAAATAAACATGTAAAAACAATGGGTTTTAGATTGTAATGTGCTGCACAAAGATAAAACTTTCCATGCATAGAGCCGCTCACACAAAAACTTCAGTGGTAAAAAAAGAGGAAATTGCACAAACTTGAAGTAGAAAAATGTTCAGCATTTCATTTTGACTTGGATGTGAGCAGTTAGTGTGAAAACATTAGGAACTCATAAGTTTTTACAAAAGAAACTGAAAAATGAACTCCAGACTTTTCTCTTGCAGGATCAACAGATTAGCATATGATTATTATATCGACTGAAACTAAGATACCTGGAGTTGGTTCCAATGGGCATCAACAGAAATCTGTACCAACCAAAAGATGCACTAATTATCTTCAGCAGGGATTGTTTTTGTTGCTCCTGTCAGAATGAATTTTCAGCATCCAGCACAGAAAACACTGTTGCTCCTGATATTTGCAGCTATTTCTTCAATGCTCTGCATGGGATGTTGAGGGTGTTTGGTCTTTGGGGATGATGCAGAGCCTGGTTTCTAGTTTTGTCCTGTTAAAGTTCTGCTACCCGTGAGAAAATCGTGTCAGTGGGCTCAGTGACCACAGTTATCACACCTTTATTTTCAACCATATGAGTTCAGCTTTAACGCCGCCCTGCATCGCCACCATGGGTGTCACATCTGAGTTTAATATCATGCAGTATGTTGTAGGAAGCAGCAGGTTTTGTAATGGTTCATCTTTCTGCACTGCTGTCTGGATGCTGGGCATTTTTTATTTTTGCAATGTGAGAGCCTCCTCAATTATTGTCGTCAGCTATAATATGTGGGCGGGGCGAAGGTCATCTTTACTGTTTGCAAGAGGAGATTACAACATCAACTGTGTTAGCTTGGCGAGCTAATGTGTTGCTTTCCTCAGTATTGGGGCCAGATTGAGACAATAACTGAAGTCATTGTCTCTTAATAAAGCCTTTCTGATAGAATCACTTGAGATGCCACAAACTATTCTGTTCATGTTCTATTCCATTGGGGTTGCAAATTTCACAGAATCTCAGTTTCACACAGTCTGGAAAACACAGCTCAGTATTCACCATGTTTAACCGCGGAACCAGAAGGATTTGAAGAGATGCCAACATTTAAATGTGTTTGCAAACAAGA
Organism: Poeciliopsis prolifica; assembly: GCF_027474105.1. Classification (NCBI taxonomy): domain Eukaryota; kingdom Metazoa; phylum Chordata; class Actinopteri; order Cyprinodontiformes; family Poeciliidae; genus Poeciliopsis; species Poeciliopsis prolifica. The sequence goes on along the minus strand of NW_026562421.1, from coordinate 2,489,272 downwards.
ACAAGGATCAATGAGCTTTTGGATCAGATGCTGCACATTTTCCACTTTGTCCTGATCAAACCGACTTGTTCTCTCTTTAACTCTGCTGCAGGTTTGAAGCCTTCTGTGTTTCTGACTCTGATCGCCAAGATCATCTTGTTATCAACGGCTTTGGTGATTTTCTGCTGCAACAGAACGGCCATGAAGAGCAAAGGTGAGCAAACACAGAAACTGATGTTCTCCATTTATGAACAACTACATTAAAACCAAAAGGCTTTTCAGCCATGAAGGATTCGTCCTTGTTTTCTTCTCCTTCAGAGTTTGTCCAAACCTTAGCAAAAATCAAACAATGAGTCTGTTTGCATTGAACATACTGGAGCAATCAGCAGAGCAGTCAGAGCTGATGGATCCCTAAAGAGGAAGGAGCAAAAATTGAGATTCTGCAACAAATTTATAGAAACGGAATTATTTTCACTAACATTAAAGTTTAAATTGAATTGACATTTAAGTGAAACAAGATAAAGATGTTAGCTCAGATAATAATAATAATGATAATAATGTCCTGATCACATCAAGCTGTTCTCTTGTTTTCTCCCCTGCAGGTCTGCAGCTTTATGTGTTTCTGTTTCTGTTAGTCAAGATCACCTTGTTCTCAGCACCTTTGGTGATTTTCTGCTGGAAGTGGAGAGCCGCCATGATAAACAAAGGTGAACATGAACATTTAAGTTAGTTTAATGTTTTAGCTGCATCATTTCTGGAAAATATTTCTGTCTGTTGTATCAGAGCAAAATCTACCCATCAATCAGCAGCGTTTGGTTCGGCTCAGATCACTAAATATTGTTGCCTGAATTAATACGGATTTACAACTGGACCGTTTCTGCTTTCTGAAAGTAAAGGTGGAGGGAAAAGTTTCAAGGAAAAGAATGATAGAGAGAATATCAGACAAATGTCCAGGATTTTGCTTTTCGTTCCTGGAAAGTTGTCAAGTTTTGAAAGGTTTTGATTTAAAAAGAATAATCTCTAAGATTAAGTTTTCAACTAGATTTCACTCAATGAAGAGCCTTAGTTCTAGTTGACCCGTCTTTATTTACGTATGGATCGTCACTGTAGTGATTTAGGTGAAAAAGCTCAAAAGAAACAGAAATATATCTTAGATAATATTCTTAGATTAACATAATAAATACATTGAGAAATAATCAAACATATTTCAACCCATTTAAACCAATTATATTCCAAAAATATAATATATTGCAAATATTTTAATAGTAAAATTAAACACTAATGAATAAATTAGCATATTTATCAAAATTTAAATGTATTCTCTTATAGTCAAAGCATTCTGTTCAACATTTATTCTTTTGTCTATTTTTCATTTTTATTTATATAGGATTTACTTGACTCTCCTGTTACTAAATATGAGTTTGATTTAAAAAAAAACTTTGTGACAAAAATTACATTTACTAATTTTCAAGCGTGTCTCTGAGTGACAACACTGCCACAGTTTCAACAGCAGATGTCACTAGTGAGAAATGAATGAAGCACCAAGTATTGAACCTTGAGGCAAATCAATGGCCTGGAAGCTTCATTGCTTCAAAAGGCTCCATTTGACCATCAATACTTTTTTTGCACAGTTCAGATTTTACATAGCAGCACTGGTTGCTGCTCATGCTGTGGGTCAAACAGGAGAGACAGGTCAGTCACATCAAAGGAACCATCAAAGGCTCTGGTTCCTCGGAGATTGACTCCACCTGGTCCTCACCAGCAACAGGCAGAAAGGTGCAGCAGAGGAGAGTTGATACCTGAACAAAAGTCTCTTGATCTCTGTGAAGGTTCATCTCTGATCTGAATGTTTTCCAGATTCTGCTGTGGAAACTGAGTATGATGACGTCTCTCAGGTGAGTCTGAATCTTTATAAAACACCCAAGTTTCATTAGTTTAAAAAAAAAAACTCCTCCTCATCATCATTATCTTCTTCTCTTTCTTCCTGCAGATCAATCCAGAACTAGAGGAAATCAAAGAGGAGGACAGACAGAACAATTCATCTTCAGTTTAATGCTGAACTAAACTCTGAAACCATCAGATGACAGACGAGAGCTTCACGTTTAAAATATGTTCATGCACTGAATGTCACAGAAGAAGTTTGAAAGATGACCTAATCATTGTGCTGTAACTGTTTTTATGATAAACGTATTTTCATTCATTTGTGTTCAGATAAAACAACCGTTCATATGTCATATTGTTCATTTGCAGTTTAACCAATAACTACATTATATAAGACTCTGCAGAAATATATTTCAGACTTTGGCTAAATAAACTGTCATGTCTTTAAATTGTGACTAACTCACCCCTTGACAAATTTAGAAAAATTGCTGTCCTTTAATTCAACACAACAGTAAAACCTACAAACATGTAAATTGGATCATTTTTATAACTTAGTATGCAAAAATATTTTGTTCGTTTCTAAAACCTGAACCTGAGTAAAGGAAACAACCCTGTTGTAACACCTTACTTAAAATAAATGCAGACAACTCCTCTGTTTTTCTGTCCAACCATTTAAACTTCCACCAGTTGTTCTGTCACTAAAATCAGTTGGCAGGACGATCAGAGAGCGTCAGCAGAACTTCACTGCCTGAAACTCCAAGATGTTTCATTAAAGGATGCAGATCCAGGAACCATCAGATCTGCCCTGATATGACGAGATGTTTCATTTCATCCTGTCACTGCTGCTGATCTACAGTCATGAATGTGATGAATAAAATCATCTGTTTGGTGTTTTAAATGTTCAATGTCGACTAATTAATGTGGTAATGTTATTATTCTAAATTTAACCCTCATTTCCTAATGTGTGAATCTGAAACTATAGTTTTCTTTGCTTTTTTTTTGTTCTTTTAAAATGGTCTAAATAAGCAGGAAAAATATTGATACAAATAATTAATTGATTCCCAGATGGAAAAGAAACTGATCTGATAAGCAATAATCTCCAGAACTTTAACTCTGCAGTAAAAGTAGTACTGCCCTCTGGTGTTCAGAGGAGGAACTGCATCCTGCAGAGAAGTTCCTGGTTTATCAGTGAAGCAGGAAGAGAAGCAGTTAGAAACCATCAGCAGCTCAGGATGAAGGTCTGTCTGATCTGCCTCTTCTTCCTCAGTGAGTACATTATTATTTTATCAACAGTTTCTCTGCTCTCAGTTCCTCACAGTTTATCACAAAGTTTCTGCAGTTTTATCTGTTGCATCCACTTGGCTTCTGTAGAAAAACATGTCGATCAGTTTTAAATATAAATAGTTTCATTCTAAGAATATCTAAATTATGCAAAGCTTGTCAAATCACTCATTTATTTGCAAATTAGCCATTATTAATGTTACACAAATGCAGTTTCTTTTCTGTATCGATGGTCAGAATATTTCAGGCCAAAACCAGGAAATTGCAGAAATGCTTAAAAATTCATTTTAAATAAATTACAACTCAAAGTTTATTGCTTAGGTTAATTTGAAACACCTTTTTGCTTTTGGATTTAAGGAAACTATAAAAAGAAGCACAAACAGAAACTACAAAGTGCTGCAATAGCAGAAAGTTCGTCACAGACACAAACTCTGCAGAACAGAGCTCGGTTCTGCAAAGATGACAATGAAGGTGGAACAAAGAAACCAGAAGTTTGTTGAGCAAAATAAAAAGTCTGGAGATTTTTTACAATTAGAAATGTTGAAATAAGTGTTAATTTTTTCTCACATCATCAGTTACATTTTAAACAATTTAATTTTCAAGCTGCTGAATCTGACAGTATTTACTGACTGTTTATCTTCTCAGCAGCTCTGCAGGATGGAGACGCTGATGAGAGAATCAGTCGAGGAATGGAAGGAGGAAATATCACAGTGGGATGTAGCTTTAGTTTCACTGGAGCCAAAATGTACTTGTGCAAGGAAAAATGTGAAAGAGAAAATATTCTGATTGAAACACGAGAAAACAGAGCTCAGAACGGAAGATACAGCATTGAGTTTGTAAAAACAGGTTTTATATCTTCTGTTATTTATGTGAACATCACAAACCTGAATCGGTCTGACTCAGGATGGTACCGGTGTTGTTTGGGTTCAATCATTCCTCAATATGATGATTTTTATCTGGATGTGACTGAAGGTGAGTTTCTCTCCTGAAAATGTTCCTTCTTGTCTCTGAATGTAAACTCTGCTGACTGTCAGCTTCTCCTGATCCAAATAACCTCAAACTGAGTTTAAATCTGAGTTCAGATGTTTTTACCTGATTAAATCATCCAACATGTTCAAACTGAGACTCACACAGACAAACATCTTCATTGGTATCAATAATATGGAAAATATGTCAACTTTAAACTTGGATATTCTGATTTTGTTCCATTTCTTACAGCTCCAAACACTTTAGAACCAAACTGGACTCCGGAAACTTTTACAGCAACATTTCTATCATTTCTATCATCAACTTCTGTAACAACAGCAGCAACATTAACACAAAGGTTGAATTCCTCCTCATCTACAACCATCCAACAGTTCAGAACATCACCTGAGCTCAAAGGTAAAACAGTTGCTCATGTTTTTATATTGCCGGTTAATGACAGTTGATGTGTTTATGATTTTCTTACTTTGCTGTAAACCAACAACGTTGACAAAACAGAAGGCCACACAATTTAGTTTCTTAAAGCAGCAGAAATTCAGACATGAACATCTAACTCCAATAATTCTGAATTAATATAACCAAGTTTAATGTGTTTGGTTCTGTGACCAAATATATTGATTTATATTAAAACAGGTGAAACTGATCCGCTGCTTTATGTGGGTCTGAGTCTGGCCGTCCTGATCATCTTGTTAGCGACGGCTCTGCTGATTTACTGCCAGAGGAAAAACCTCCATCAAAAGAAAGGCGAGTCATAACACACTGTGCTGTTCTTTTTAATCTCTTTTAGAAAATTAACAATCAAATTCTGAAACCAAACTTTAATCAATCCGGTTTGTGACTTTTTGTAGATAATTTGCCATGAGATTTTAACTATGCCTCCTCCTTTCTGAATTACATGATCACATATTATATAATGTACTTATAGTCAATAAATACAAACAGTGGGATTGAAAATATCTGCTTTGTTGTAAAGTGTTAAAGGGAAGACTTTCTATGCATCACCTTATTTAGAGAAAAACTTCAGGGGTAAGAAAGGAAAGTTGTGCAAATGTTAAACATTTATTGTAACTTCATTGTTTTACTCTGATGTGGACAGTTGGTGTAAATACAGTCTGCTACAAGTTTTCACAACAAGCTGATATATGAACTCCAGTTTTCTTTAGGATTGGTAAATCTGAAACGCTCCTCTACTTGTAACACCAGGTTTAACCTTTGATTAGGCCATGTAAATGTTGTTCAAAGTGGTTTTGCCTGAATGCCTGTCAATATGAACTCTAATGTGTAAACATTAGATTAATTTTGTCTTTTATATTAATTTGAGCAACATGCCATTATAAATTCATAATGTTTAAAAAGGATGTTGGTCCATCATTTGCTACCATAACAACTTCAACTCTTCCGATAAGATTCCTATGAGATTGTACTATTCTGAAAACCTTGCAGAAAGATTATTAAATGTCCAAAAGGACTTGGTTTGATAAATATTCTAACAAAATCCCTGAATAGAAACATTTGAATCAAGTTAATGCTTTATAGCCAGTTCTTTGCAAAAATTTGCTGACATGTTAAGCAAATTTTAGCATAATTCTTAAATTATATTAAGAAGACAATTCAACCTTTTGAGTTACATGTGTTGGAGCAGAGATGTATCCAAAAGCTGCAGGAAGTTGCAGACGCCTGGTTTAGCTAAAAGAAGCATAAACGTGTTAGAATGGCCCAGTCAAAGTCCAGAGATAAATCAAGCTGAATTGTTCCCAGACTCTGTCCGTCCAATCAAACTAAGCTTTATGTGTAATGCACATAAAAATGAGCAAATATTTCTGTCTGGATCTGGATCCCACAATATTGACTTCATTCACTACTTACAGGTTGAAAATGTTTAAATCAGATAATTCCCAGTTTCGTTTTTCAGGTCCTCCGGTGAAAATGGATCCTACTGACTTCACAACGGTAAGTCAGAGTAAAAACGTCTGCAGCGTCTTTCAGCAGCAGTCAGTTTGTAAAACCTGCTGCTTGATCCAATTTGGACTCTTGGTTCTGCAGATCAACACCGTTTATGAGGAGATCAGAGACGACGACAGAGAGAACAAACCTCCTGCAGGGGAAATATCTTCAGTTTCTGCTGACGCCCAATCCAACAAACCAAACGCAGCTGAAAGCAACGAATTATACAGTCTGGCCAGCAAACCACAGGGTCAAGTAAGTGGGACTCTAGAACGACAGCAATAGTAATATTAATGATAATAATTTACTCTCTGATTAGGCAGATCGGAGATATTAAAGTTTCATTCAGTTTGAGCTAAATTACAAATCCAAACATCTAGTTTTACTCTGCTTTTGTTAGTACATCTGAAATCTGTGTGCTCTCTGCAGTTATTAAAAGTACATTATAATCTATTTATGTGAAACTCAAGTGAAAACTTAAGTAAATGTATTTTCTATTTTGCATAATCTACATAATCTACCAAAAAACTCTGCAGATTCACAATTTACCATAAATAAACCCTTGAGTCATATCCACAAAAGTACAGAATTTGAGTTGATGAATATTAATTAATATTATATTCATATTAACTGTATGTACTTAAAATCAAACTGGTTAAACCTTTTAGTTAGTAATTACTTTTCTCTTTCTTTCCAGCCTAAAGAGGAAGACATAGAGTATTCTGAGGTGCAGCTGCCAAACGTTGCTGCCAGATCGAGCAGCGGCCATCTTGCTGCTTCAGATGACGTCATCTACTCTGAACCTCGGTTAGCCATGACCTCTGGTAGCCAAGACAACGGATCACCTTCTCTTTATTCCTCCATTACTTTGCAAGAATAGCTTTGCTGTGGATCTGCTGTTTGTTTGTCCTGAGAGAAAACTCAAACTCATTGGCTCTATGATTAGCTTTGAGCTAACAGTCACTGAAACTGTACATTTTGTTCATTTGCTTTTGTAGGACACATGCTAACCTGTTGCACTGGACTGTAAAATGCATGTAATATGGACATCTGTTGGAATAGTTAGCAAATATTTTCATTATTTTAAACATTTCCTAATTGCTTTGCACGGATTTAGGTGATATTTATTATCATTATTGTATATTTGTAAAATAGGCAATTAAATATCTGTGATGCTGGTTATAATAACTGTAATTTAGTTGCACTCTGTAAAATGCATAAAACAATGAAGCAACTTCCAAAGTTTGAAGTTACTGTTAATATGAATGAAGGCAGAACTTAAAAACTGTTCTTCTCTTTGTGGTAACACTCATTAAAGAGGAACTGAAGCAATACTTCTGCACCAACAGCTCAAAAAGTGGTGAAGAAATACCTTTTTATAAAAGTAGAGGAAGGAAAAAAATTTTTTAGTGTGTATAGTTGTACATGCATGTGTGGTGATTGAAATAGGATTATTAATGTAGCCCAATTTTAAACATGATTAATGTTTGGTTTATTAGAAAAGTCTTCATTTCAACTCAAGGGTTTTTGTTTCACCAGATGTTAAAGTCCGGATACTAGACAGGATGTGGTTTATAGAAAATTTTTCTGTTTCTCAACTTGGTTGTGTTTTTCATCAACCAGCATTTAAAACTTCTTCTAATCTCAGTGAACAGTAGTTCAATATATCAGTAAAATTATATGGCTGCAAATAAAATTCCCATTATTTGTTCATGGAGATCTGATAGAGCACTGAATCTGTCAGTGAAGTCATTTCCTAAAAGTCAAACACCAGTGAAGCCTTGATTGACTTATGACCTACATAATGTTGCAGTTGTTTACGTCACACATGCAAAGGTTTGTCGACATGGATGCACACATTTCTGTAATTACATACATCTGTTTACATGTGAAACAAAAAATAAAAGTTTTATGAGAGAATATGAACTGAAATTAATAATATTAGTAATATTTAATAATCATGGCGTATTATTGTGGTTTGTGGTAGTGCTTTCCTTTGTGCACTTTGTTTTGGTATTTGGCTGTTTTATATTGAACATGTATAAAATGTTTTTTTCACTGAGGACACATTAATTATTTTTGGTTAATATGGAAATAAATAAAATAGTATTATTCATTATATTTGCAGAGAGTTTGCATTATTTGAACTTAATCACTTCCTTTTTTAAAGGAATAATCCACTAGAATGTAAAATGCTTTAATAATTTAGATTCATAGTTTCACTTCAACTGAAAAATCTACTGTCCATCAAAAAGAGTTTTGTTAATAATTGTTTTAATGAGATGCCATTACAGGGACCATTAAAAACAGCATTTTTCTGAGATGTTAAAACCTGGAACAAAAGGGACAATAAAAAGCAGTAAATTTAAATATTTTAATGAAAAATAAATTTGACTTTAAACATTTGCATTTTTTAAAATGGCCTCTATGTTTTGCAAAACAAATTAGAAAACCAAACTGTCCTGCAGAGAAAATCACACTTATTTCCACTGCAGCAGCTGTTGACTGAGTAAATGTGTTTCACTGGAACTCGCAGCTGAAAATAAAACACTGCCACAACTTACACTCGTGTGATATTGTTGTTGAAATAAACTGGCAATTACATGAAAACAAAAAGAACGTATGTCAGCTTGAAGTAGAAATAAGTTACAATGAAAACAGAGAAAAACAGAAGTCAAACACTTGATAAATATTTCCCTTTGCAGTGTTTCAGTGCTGGAAAAATAAACTAGATACAACAAATGAGGCTGTGGCACAACATAGGAAAGAATTAAGGTCAGCTGAGAGAATAAAAGCTGCAAAAATAAAACTTCTCTAATGTAGAGAAAACGACTGCAGCCTTTATTTAAAGAGAGTTTTGGTTACTTTATAACAGAAAATGATCGTTTTTGTCGCCCGAAGGAAAACAAAAGGTTAAAAATAGTGTCTGCTAAACTGATTAAGCAAAATGGCAGTTGAAGTGTTTAATTTTTTTTTATCAAATACCTTCTGTATGAAGCTCAGTTATTTCCTGAATTGATTAAAAATGGCTCTGCTGTCCAGTATGTGAGCAGACTGCAGATTTTTCAGCACTTTTAATTGGAGCAGGAGAGAAAACCTGATCATGTTTTTGATTTTTTAATTGCAACCCATGAAAGCATAAAGATGGATGTTAATAAAACGTAACAAGGTCAGTCTAAAAACAAAAAAACAAAAAAGAAATCAGCATTCTGAAACCGACAGTGGAGCTGCAGAAACCTCCAGCTTTACCAAGAAAAACATCTGGTCTGTGATGTTTGGTCGAGTTTCTAGTGCAAATATTTTAGGAAACCTGAAATAAGACAAAACTTACAAGTAACTCTTCAGCAAGATGTTGGATCTTGTTTTAAGTCAATAATTTCTTAATATTGACTAAAAAGTACTTGTTACGTTGCCAGATTATTTAACTTGTAGCAAGATATATTTCCCCTATTAAAAGAGAAATCATTCATTACATCAATAATAAGTTATCGACGTAAAACAAGCTCCCATATCTTGCTGAAAAGTTACTTAGTAGTTTTATTTTATTCCAAGTGTGCCAAGATATTCGCACTAGAAACTACACAAAAATACTTTGTATGTTTTTGCAGTACAGGAAGCGTCTCTCCTGCTCCAACAAACGGTTCCAGATGAACCCAAACACATTTTCACAAGTCCAAAAAAACACGAGTGGAAGAACATGGATGTCAGTCTAACAACGCAGAATCAGAATCAGAATCGGGTTGTATTTGGAGTAACTTTCAGCTACATATATCAGCTTGCACATGATTCTCCTTTATCTGACAGATTATTAGCAATAAATACGTTTCTGTGACACAGTTCATTCAAAACAATCAATGTTACAATAAAGATTGTTCACATGTAGAAAAATATTATTACTTAGTGACAAAATAAAGACTGAGGTGAGGCTAAAAAGGCAAAGTGCAAAAATAACCGAGGCTCAGCAGGAAGTGCTGGGCTGGACTTCCCCCAACATGGCCGCCAAGGAAAGAATGCCCAATTTAGAAGGAAGAAAAGAACAGCTGCACACATCCTAACAGAAACCTCGGTTTGGTTACAGATTCATCCCTTTATGGTACAATAAAAACAAAGAGTTCAAGAGTGAGTTCATTATTGCTTTTCTGCTGCAGCTCAGGAAAACAAAGGTTGGAGTTTTCTTAGTGACGTTTCACAGAGTGAGGATGTTTGCAGTCAGAGTTCATTCCCTTAAACGGGACGTTTAGCAGAACTTTTGTTCCTGTTTCACCCTCTCAAATATACATTTTAATCAGAGACAACCATTAGCAACACAAACACTACAGATGTTTCCGGACAGCAGACACAAGACGGCAACGTTTCTCATGCTGGAAGATGTTCAGAGCGAAGAAACGTTTTCTGATCACAGCGTCTGCCGGTGCAGCAGGAGGACGGATTACAGGACTGGAAGACGACTGAATCGGCTCTGCTTTGCATGAAATCACCACACAAAGGCACTTAAACATCCAAACTGCACAGCTGGAGCTTCTGACTGCAGCTCAGTGTGAACAGAAAGGTGGATGACGCTTTCAGGCGCTACGAGAAACACCGTCAGTCCGTGAATAAACACGATCACAGCACATGGAGGAGGAGGAGACGATGATCCCGAAACTTTCCAGGAAACTTCCTGATTATTCTCCGCAGATCTCGCTTCAGAAGCAACATCTGGCAGCAGCTGATCAGATTATTTGGAGTGCAATATAATGATTGTCAAATGCTCAGTAACCACGTTTGAACTCTTCTTTTAACCGTTTTAAAAGCTTTTGCACCTTAAATTCTCCTCTTAGCGGTTTGATGCAGTTAATTTTTATATGTTTGAGAAAGGTTGTAATTCAGCAGATTTATGTCTGTGTTTAAAAAAAAACATTTTAAGTCAATTTAGCGATATTCAGATATCAGTATTGGAAGTGAAAAATGTAGATCAATACTAAGTAACAGAAATTATAATGATCAAATTCTTGGTGCAGGAACTTACAACTTTGTAAGTTGTTCATTTTGAAAACATCTGTTTCACTGCCTGTGTTGAGGAATTAATCAACTATAAAACATTTTTTCAATTATCATGAAATTTTAAGTCAGTATCACCCATTCGTAATACAGCGACACCTATTCAAGCATGATTAAACTGAAAAGATGCTCACTATAACCACTATTTATTGTTATTTTATATTTTTTGTTTATTGATTATTGTTAAGATGTTTCAGTGAATTCAGGTACTAGAAAAATTAAGATCATTTTAAGTTATTTAAATTAATTTAGGGAGAAATATGTCCTTCTTATCACTCAGAAGAGTTGCTAATTTTTTTAAATTTTACAACTGTGTGTAAAAAATTAAGCATCACTGGGAGTGATATGAAGTAAACTGGGAGTTTCCTGGTAGGAACTGGATCTAAAATGACTGGTTTGTACTGGGAACAGTCATTTCTTAGGCCTCAGTTTCTCTATGATTATCCGACCCCCTATAATTCGTTTGTTGATGTCACAGTGTGTCGTAACTTTGGTTCCCCTCTCAGGTTTTTATTGTGCACCACTCAGACGCCTCTGAGCAAGGCATCATGAGGATCACAGTGTAGGTGGTGGAAGGTGCTGGGAGTCTCTGGGTGGAAGACGGAGCAGCAGACTGCCGCTGTGCCGCTGAGCCAAGCGCTGCTACACCTGCTGCAGCAGCCGCCTGTAATGAGGCAACACTTTGCTCTCAGGGAGGTACAACGCCATCTCCAGGGCCACCAGGATGATGAACTCAAACGAAATCAGCTCCTTCCTGCTGATCCTGAAGCGCTCCTCCAACTTCTGCAGAGACAACAAATCTCAGTTCAGTGGTTCGACTTTTAAGAATCACTTAGTTTGGATAGTTTTTTGTAAATCTTCATTCAATCAGCAATTGGACTTAATAACAACTGCTGAGAACATTTTAGCAGCAAAATTAAGATACTTCTTCGCTTTCTGTTTCAAATTTCTGCGCTAATACTGTCAGAGAGGAGCTATGGCAGACAGACTAATTTTGTGTGAACTTTGTTTTAAATTTTTGTAGACAAGTCTTACTTTTGTAGACAAGTAAGGCTTAAGGAGAAGTTTACAAAACAGTTTTAAATATGAGGAAATCATTGACTGCGGCGAGAAGATAAGAGAGGTTTTGAGTAAATTTGCATCACTCGGCTCCGCAGAGTCGCTTCTCACATTAACCAGCTTTGATCCAGTTAAAACTAGATCAAAACAAAACTCAGTTATAAAGCTTGTTTTAAGTAAATAATTCCTTCATATTATTAAAAATAGAGCAGTTCCACTTACTATAAAACATTTTTCCCCATGTGAAATAATCTGCTAGTAGTACTTTATCAGCAATAATCAAAATTATTTACTTAAAACAAGTTCCTATATTTTGCTGAAATGTTAGTTTCCAGTTAGTTAAAGTGCACTAAGATATTTGCACATAAATATGGGTATTTTGTAGTGCACTGAGGAAAAGAAGCTGCTCAAGCTGAAGTTTTTAAATTATTCACCTCCAGCTGACGGGTGCCATGAGAGCGAACCGGGTTCAGAGTTCAGATTCTGCAGCTCAGCGATCCAGTCCGATTTTTTCCGCTTGTTCAGGTGGAACAATCATATAAACACACAAGCAACCTGATCTGACTCGCAGGTAGGAGTCACCGCTGTGACAACCTCTGTGTGTGTGTGTGTGTGTGTGTGTGTGTGTGTGTGTGTGTGTGTGTGTGTGTGTGTGTGTGTGTGTGTGTGTGTGTGCGTGACTCACATCTATGAGGTGTTTGACCTCCTGCTTCTTCAGGTCACTGCTGATCTTAGCAGCTAAAAGGATGCAGGCAGCTGACACCAACTTCCTGTGAAAGAACAACAACAAGATAGTTGATCAGGCGTCTGCAGGGGCAGCCATGTTTGTTTCTTTCACTTTAAGTCATGGATGTGCAGCTTGAACCTATTGATTAATAAGATTTAATCTTTGGAAAATCTGGATGTTCTGCTCGGGTTCCTGTAGTTCAGAATGATGTCAGCACACCCAGAGCGGCCATCTTGTTTGACAAGCGAGTTTTACAGCTTCTATTTATTTGCACTTTAAATTGGGGTGAACTCTTTGATGGAATATTAGGGCAAGGCTACGGTGCCTTTTTAAAACTTATAAGAAAAAAGTTTTAATATTTGGAGAATAAAGCAGTAACTTTATGAGAACTCCCAACATGAAAAATAAAAACATTAAATGAGGAATGTTGAGCATCTTGTGAAGTTATTTTATGACACCAGTTTTACAGATAAATATTTGTAAATATTTATAACTAGACATACTTCAGGTCCTGCATGGCAGCAGGACTTTGAAATGACTGAGTCTATTTTGAAGAACAAACTGAAGAAACTGAGGTGGTTACATCAGATCCTGATAACTCTGGAAGATTTTTCCCCCAAAATAAAATAGTTTGTTGTTGTTGGGTTTTTTTCACATAATGTTAAGGTTTGTTTCTGGTAAAAATGCATCCTTTTTCTGTCAGTATAATGACTATATTTCAGAGTTAAAGAAATATTCTTGTAGCCTTACACTAGAGAGGAGAGCCATAAAATAAATAAAACAAAATTAATTAAAATTGAAAATTAGATCCAATATGAACAAATCTGAGATTTCGTTCTTAAGTCATATCATTTCAGCTTTACTCCTTAACATGTCAAAATTCTGCAGAAACCGTCAAATGAACCAAGAAAATCACTAAAACATGCAGGATGCCATCCTTGGAAAACTGATTTATTTGCTCTGAAAGATTATCAGAATATACATAATTACATTTTTAATGGTTTATGAGTCATTAAAAACTTTAGAGAGGCTAAAGTTTTGTTCTGGTTTTATAGGTCAACAATTAACACTGCAAATAATGACATCATTTTAGAGATAATCAGTGAGGCACAGCTGGTTATCAAAGATATAATTAATGTAGTAGCTTGTTTTTTTATTCTAATAACAAATAAACCACAAGAGGGCGCAAGTGTTCCAGCAGAGTTGAGTAGAGCACCAGGAAAAAAAGAAAAAGAGATTTTACTCACATAAAAGTAATACTACTTCAACATATTTTTATTAAAGTAAAAGTAAAAAGGATCCATCCAAGAAATTACTCAAGAGAAAAAAGGTATTTGGAAAAAAAAGCTACTCAAGTTATGAATAACTGATCAAATTATCATCAATCATTTAATATTTTTAAATGACCTCAGATGGAATTAAATATAAAGATAAGTGGAAATGTTATTTTAAAGATCAAAATCAAATAAATTTATATAAACACATAATTACAAAATAAAGCAAACTAAAAAATGCCTAATTCTGTTTCTTCAATATAAAATTTATAAAAATGTAACAAAAACTGCTGCTGTGTGTCTTGGTTAAAACTCGTCTGTTTTTCATTCAATGAACCAACTCACAGTTGGTAGAGTATCCAGAAATATTTACTCACATATCAGCAGCAATACTTCATAATAAAATCACTCAAGTAAAAGTACAGAGTAGTAAAAATACTCCTAAAAGTAAATTTTTCCCAAAAGGTTCCTCAAGTAAATGTAACTGAATAAATGTAACGAGTTATTACCCAGCTCTGAGTGGAGCCCAAAAACATTAATAAACAAAAGGAAGAACATGAAACAAAAGGTTTGAATTTACCTGTTCTGCTTGTTGAGTCGACCCTGCAGCACCAGCTTCTCAAAATACACAAACGCCATTGCAACGGTGACGGGCTGCAGGCCGCAGTCTTCCCCGATGAGCCTCATCTCCCTCTTCAGGCTGGGCAGAACGTCCAGGACGGTCAGAGACAATTTACAGAATAAAATACACACGTTTAAGTGTTTATATTTCGCACTTTACCTGCGGATTTTACTGAGAGTGAGCTTGATGTGGGGAAACTTCTCCTTAAAAGTCTCGTTCATGTCTTTCTTCAGATCGGACGGTTTGACGTACTCGATAACGGTCGTCTGAGGAAGAAAGAAAAAGAACATAATGAGGGAAAAAATGCATAAACAGAGGAAAGATGATCTCTGCATGGAGTGTAAGCAGAAGTATAGAACAGACAAACAACTGCAAGAGAATGTAAACAGTGAGAGGAGTAAATATTTCTCTCATCATGCCAGGATTACCCAGATTATTTTACAGCAAAATTGGAAATGACTGTTCACAGAAACATTCAGGACAATGTGGAAATATCAAACTTCACAAAAATCCTCTCCATGATGCCGTTTGTTCATGATTGTATTTTGCTTTAGAGAAGGTCATTGTGCTCCATCTCCATTTCACTGAAATGTGAAACATGAATTATATCATTCGTATTTTTGTCATTTAATGACAAAATAAGTTCATAAAGCCCAACTCAGATTTATTTAGTTTTTTTTAAAAGCTTGTATCTGGTTTATAAACAAGAAACTGAGGGATTATCTTTATTTTTTGATAAATTGACATGACAAAAGAGAAAATATAAAATACTTTTTTACAAACTAGCATGCAGTTATGAAACACGGACCACAGTAATAAAGTTGAACGTATTCAGGGGCCATATTGTTTTTCCAATTTAAAACAACTAAGCGCTCAGTAATAAAATAAAGATGCAATATTTTAATGAAACAAAGGGGCAACTTTATCCTCTTAATGTGATGCATGACACAAATGGCACTAATCTTTGAGAATAAGACATTTTTGCACCTTTTACATTTACATAAATATACGTCTTTTTCTCTAAATGAATAAGAATAAAGTGTGCTAATGCAGAGATGTCATCTATTCACATAAAGGTCCTTTGTGAAGGATTTATAAAAAAGATGAACAGCATGAACGCATTTGGCACATTTAAAATATGTCCACTGGTTTAATTAGTTTTATTTTCTGCTGTGCAGAAACAAATGGGAATCATTTGATGCAGATGTGAGGCCTGTAGTGAATGCAGAGTGATCACCACTCTTTCTTCTGCTCTGATTTTAGTTAAATATTTGTCATAAGATGATTTTTCTCCTCTCATGCAGCCATGGGGGGAAAACAAAGCTTTAATACGACCAGGGCTTGATTTACAGCCCAAAACAAACATGCTGGTGATGCCTTTATGCTCTCTAACTGCAACTAATCAGTTGTTTTCAACAGGTTTTCCTCCTATAAGTTTGTGTGATACCACACAAAGAAAAACATGAGAGGTTGTTCCTCACATGGGAACAGAAATGGCAATAAAACATTTTTTTCTCTCAAGCTGACTATGGGGCAGCTGTTACACTGAAAAACATTGAGGGATCTGGTTGTAAATGTTGAGCTGACCCTATTATAATCCATATATTTGTACATCCTCTTGTATCTAATCACTACTGGTGCAAAGTGCAGGAACTGATAAAGAAGCTGCCATATTTTCCAGAGTGTAAGTTGGAAAATATAGTTTATCTGGCAATGGGACTTATAGTCCAGAGCTACTTATAAATGTTTTCTTCACTCTTCATAGCACTTCGTAGCACTTATGCAACTTATGCTCTGGAGCAACTTATATTCCCAGGGCTTTTGAAGAATTCACCAACTCAAAGTTAAGACTTATTAAGACCCTCCTGAATTTAATTTAAGACCTACATCTCCACAGAAATGTGCAAATTTCATCCAGCCAACCAGCGATAAATTTGTACTTACCCATGATAAGATAAATACTAAGTTAGCAAGGCTATGTTAGCAGTGAGTTACCAGTAGCCTACCCGTCTGGGTGGCTAGTTATTTTCCTAGCTAATTAGCTAGTAGGGGTATGTTACCAGTGAATGAGTCTAAGAAAGCAATGAAGGCGTCTGAGTGCGACGCAAACTTTTGCCTGACAAAAAAATCCCGCAAAAAAAAAAAAAAAAAAGACAAAATTTAAGACCTGTGACTAATATATTAAAAGGCCAACTTACATTTTTTTACTTAAGAGTTTTTAAGGATGTCTGGAATGTACTGTATAAATTTTTGTAAAACAATTGTCTGTGTAATTTTCAGAATAAATCTGTACATTGAAAAAAATAAAATCAGCTTCAGTTTTCTCCGGATCCTTTCCTCAAGCTTCCATGTCAGCTGCATCCTACGTTCCCTCTGTCTGCTATAGACAGCAATGAATGAAGGTAAGCTTCCTTAATTAGTCCTTAAAACTGTGTTAATTCAAATGTCAGCAAAAGTGTAATAGTATGCCATGATGTATCCACAGATTAGGCATAATTTAAAGGTGGTAAAATAATCCCACACATCTTGAGTTGCTCTGAAGTGGGTGTCAGAGCAGCCCAACCCACCTCACATTAATCTTCTCAGAGGAGATAAGTAGCATGACATTCAGTCTGCGTGTGTGTGTGTGTGTGTGTGTGTGTGTGTGTGTGTGTGTGTGTGTGTGTGCGTGTGTGTGGGGATGTGTGTGTGTGTGGGTGTGTGCGTGCGCGTGTTTCCATACATTTAATTCATCTCAAGAGAGGGATCAAACTAAGCCACAGCTTTCAGGATGATTCTACCATGTGAAGGAGGTGAGTTTCTCATGATGGCTCTACATTTCCATCTTTTCTTCAGTTTTTTTTTATTTTTTTTATTTAACTGCTAATTTACCCCACTTTTCAGAATCAGAGAAACCCAGAGTCCAGCTGTGTCGTAATTAACTCCAGTATTTATTCCACTTTTAGAAATCAATTTATGACGCAGCATTATTATAAAGAGCTATTTGATATTCCTGATTAGAAACTGCAGTGAGGCAATGCAGAGCTGGAAGTAAAACAGAAACGCAGCAGTGAATGTCTGGACTGGACTGGATTGGTACAAGCCCAATATTGTGTCATATTTTTGGAGAAGCAGTGTTTTTATTTCGCTTGAAGGCTTTTAAAAGTTCATTAGAAATGACTTCACCTTTAAAATGATATTACAATTGTTGTTTTGACACCACTTTTAAATAACATAATGATAATGGTATGATAATGCAAATATACTCTCTCAAATATCAATACACTTTAATTTCTAAATACAAATAACTAATATTTGTATTTAATTTTATGCAAGACATTTTAAAAATTCAAAACATATCAACAAAACAACCAAGACAACAAATAAAATCAATTATGGAGTCTATGTAAACAAAATTGGACTAGTTTAGACCAAAGCACCAGACTGAACACTTTTATTATCCAGTTTTTGGTAGAAAGAGATTAATTTAATCATTTAAACCAATTAATCAACTGATTATCTGGTTTATTGCTTCTGCTCAATAGTCCAGAAACTACAGTAACTGTGTATGAAT
Source organism: Poeciliopsis prolifica (assembly GCF_027474105.1). Lineage (NCBI taxonomy): Eukaryota > Metazoa > Chordata > Actinopteri > Cyprinodontiformes > Poeciliidae > Poeciliopsis > Poeciliopsis prolifica. Next base: position 2,470,928 of record NW_026562421.1, on the reverse strand, counting down.
CAAAGGTTTTAGTCCAGTAAAGTTCCTTCAGGTAACAGTTTTTAGAAATGATGCAACATAAATAAATTGAATTCAATAAATAAGCATAGATGACTCAACTGTGGGCGGCTGCTGGTCTCCCTGAAGGTGGTGGGGATAAACCGTGACCCACCAACGAGGTGTTTAGTGATGAGCTGGAGCAAATCTGATAGGCAGAGGCTTCAAACCTCAACTTAAAGGGCTTAAAGGATCTGCGGCTGAAGTCTTGGAGCCGCCCGGCAGGTCAGAGCGGCGTTGGCATCACACTGAGAGCTCAGAGCATGTTAGTCTGAGGTCGGCTCAGAGGCTGCAGCCACACCACAGCTGCCCCACCATCAAAGCTCGGATTATCTGGACTATTCCTCTTACTTTATACACATTCACATAGCCTTAGATCGAGTAAGATAGATTTTTCATAAACTATCAGTGTACAAAAAGCATCAATCATCTAAAGGTGTCAAGCGTTGGGATGTGGAACGACGAGACCGATAGATGTTTCCAAAATAAAAAACTAAAAATATGAATACGCCTCATAAATAACACAAACAGCGTTGGAATGCAGCAGCGGTGTGAATTCCTACCATGTAGGAAGCAAAGATCAACACCCGTTTATGTTTCCCACAAGGCCACTGGGGGTCACTGAGGAGGTTTGGGTCGTATTCTGACACGTCTTCCACACCTGAACCAAAACAGAATCAGACAAGTTAAAAACAAACATACTGTTAGTAATTAATCACTTTCTGTATCCTGGGGTCAAGAAAGAGGCCATCTTGTTTCCAAAATCTGTCCCAATCTGACTGCAACTAATGACTTTTTAAGAACATAATTATCAAGATGAATAATCAATTATTTGGATGAAATAAACTGAAAAATTCTGTAGATTTTTTATTGAACCACTTAAGCTTTTGTTTTTTTACACAATATTAGAAATACATTGAAACAATCAAGTAAACAAATCATTTAATTAATTTTTATGTTATTGCCTAAATGCAATAACATCATTCATTTAGTGAAAACTTAAACTATTTGTAGCAAAGGATGCAAGAAAATACTCATGTTGATTATTTTTTGATTAATTAATCAATAATTGGATAATAAAAGGCACTTAATAGGAGCTTTTTTCCTGACAGAATTGGAACAAAAACAAACATATTAAACATACTTAAATTAACGACTATTTTGATAATTTTGCAGGTGGAACAACAGAAGAACGTATTTTTTAAACATTTTTTTAAACATCTGCACACAAACTGTTGCTGCCCCATGAAGAACAATAAGGTCAATAAATGGCCATTTTGTTTATGTACTAGCTAAACAATCTTGTTTCTGTATTAACTATACGCTGCTCAACCTGCAGAGAGGCCACATGATGCAGATGTTAGCCGACCATCTGATGAGCTCGGTTATTGCAGCTGGGCCTCTAAACAAATAGAAACTGAAGACAGAGGGGGGCTCTGCAACTTTTTGTCATCTTTAACTTTATATGTAAACTGAGATGTAAGAGGATGAAATATTACATCACAGGAAAACTAAAAATACCATCCTTACATCAACCCGCACACACATCTGTGTTATATTAAAACAATCCTCTGTGAGTGTGCGTGTGTTTACAGATGAAGGATGTGACATATGTTTGGGATATATTCTGACCCAAACTCCAGCACAGCTGTTCGGTGTCCCTCCCTCCATCCTGTATTTGTTTTCACTTCCTCCAGTGGCGTCCTTCATCTGTCTTTGTGTTTTTGCCTTCCTGCACCTCTGGCTTTACTTCCTGGATTCCCCTTTTATATCTAAAACCACATAATTTGCATCTGAAATCAGAGTCATTAAATGTCCTGATGCATGTCAATGTAGAGACTTTCAAATTTAGAACTAAAATTTCAAAATCACGGAGAAATGTTTTATAATCTGAGACAAATACTGATTTATTTGACCATAAAGTTAAATGATAATATTGTTGTTTAAATATCATTTTCAAGTAACGTAATAGTATAATAATGCAAGAACACATTCTCAAATGTGTTCTTTGGACACTGAAAGTGGAAGACATTTTAAATACCCAAAATAGTCAAAACAACAGAAACAACACGTTCTTCCAGAAATGGGCCTGTTGATATCAAAGCACCATACTGAAAACTTTTATCACTCAGTTTCTGATAGAAAGAGAGAACAAAGAAAAATGTAGAAACATTATATCCTTTAGATAGAGACAATCTGACATCCTGAAGCAGGGTGAGAAATCTCAAAATCTGACACATTCTGTTCAAAATGTCTTGGGAATTTAAACCCAGACGAGAAATACAGTCAGTGACATCTATCAGAGTTGAAATGGTTAAAAAGTCATGTCTAAGACCTCAGTGATCCACAGTGAGAGCCTTTCTGCTCAAATGGAGAAAACATGAAACAGCGATGCCCTTTCCCAGGAGAGGTCAGACTCCCGAAGTCCTGACTCATCCCGGAGGTCACGAAATGACCCAGAACAACATCTACTACTCTGCAGGCCTCATTTGTCTCAGATGAGGTCATTATTCACAGCTTAACAGTAAGAAAGGCAACAAACAGCATCTATGAGATCCAAGGGAAAAAAGCAAGTACTGACCAAAAATAAAAAATAAAAAAATAAAAAGGTGCATCTTTATGATCCTGGAACTTTTGGGAAAATCTTCAGAAGAACACAGAAGTTTCCATGACATCGGAGGCATTTCAGAAAATAGTACCACAGGTTGACAGTCAAACAGATTCTGCTCTCCAAATCTGAGATAACACTCAAACTAAAACCAACTTGGATTATTAAGCAGGACAATCCACCTCTAATTTCTCCACATCAATGCAAAACAAACTTCTACATCTGGTGAAAATATTTTAAGTCTGTCACACCTTTTTCACCAAGAGCCAGATTGATTTGAACTTCTCTTAATAAACAAAATTATCATTTGAAAAAGTTTGTCTTTGTCTGATAAGAAAATCTATTTGATGACCTGAAAAATTAAAGTGTGGCACACTGCCTGCAAGCCTCTGGTCCGGCACTGAGCTTTTTCAGCCTTGCAATACCATAAACAAACACTAGGGGGCGTTGAGGTGCATAGATGACGTAATAAAAGTCAGGTAATGTTAGCAAGGTGATTGAAAACATGATTTGGTTCACACACATTAAGGAGCTGCTGATAACTTGATAGAAAAAGTAAACATTTTTCTACCAACACTAGAGTGCAGAATACATTCATTAGGGGAGAAAATAGGTTTTCACCAAAGTCACTTCAACTGTTCTGCACTAATCTCATCAATAATCAGCTTTGATTTCCAAAGATATTCCTAAATATCTGGGCTGAAAACATGGACTGTGGTCAGACGGAGTAGAAATGCTGATTTTTTTCCCCCCAAAAGACAAAAGATAAAAAAAGACACAGTTAGACTCATTTCAGCAACAGATCCCTGCAGCCGGTCCCTATGCTGGGATTTCATCGTTTCTTTTGGGAAAACTCAGATCCACTTCTGTTGTTGCAGCATTAATGCAGATAAACTGGAGTAGCATGCACTGCACCGAATCCTTCCATGCATTTTGCAGAAAGACAATAAAAAACACCAGCTAACCCAAAGGTCTTCCAAAATTTGGATAAAAATTTATAATACACTTTAAAACAACACTGTTGGCCAAAGGGCTTAAACTATAACAAATAAAACAGACATATCAACAAAATAATTAAGAGATTAACGCTGTCGCCTCAAACTGAGTCAAAAACCAAAAGAAAACAACATTTAAGGAATATTTAAATAGTGAAAGTACAGAAAGGGAATTTGTAAAAATAGATCAACTTATTTTTGCAATATATTTGCATTGCTGTGTGCATTTCGTTACCCAGATCCAGTCCCACGGTGCTGCTCAGGCGGCTGGGCGGGTGGCTCCGGCCCGGGATGCTGTGTGTGCTCCTGGACATGGGGATCTGTAGCGTCAGGTCACTGACTGACGACGGCTTGCACCTCACCAGAGCATTGGTGGGATACAGGAACTGGGCGTAGGACACCGACTGATGGGGCAAGAAGGTAAATGAATGGATCTGAAGACAGATGGCTTCAGGTTAGAAAAGAAGAGAGGAGAGGCTTACCCTCCCATAAGAGTCCAGCTGGAAACCCTCGAGTCCTGGCAGCATCTCCAGGGTGGTGGAAATGTTCCCAGAGGAGTGTCTCCTCCTGGGGTGGTTTAATGTGGGGTCACTAAGCACAAAAAGAGGCAGGGAACTGAAACAAATGCAACCGACAGAATAAAAGAGTTTCTGTACATATACAGACTCAATTTTCTAGATGTTATAAAGAAAAAATGACTTTTGATTTTTTTTTTCTGTAAGTATTTTGTGTATAAGATCCAGGATTTCCCCTACCTGGTGGTAGAGGCATGTGGGCAGTTCACCATTTGCCCCATCGTGGTTTTGTATTAAAAAATGTTAAGTCAATTTTGAAGAAAATACAGTTAAATAAAACTACTCAAATGCCATCATCTTTGTGAAGAACACTGCTAAAGATTACAGATATATATAAATCTACCTCAACTCTTTGCTATCACTGTTACTGGCGTCGTCCTTGTTTATTTTTTGTCTCTTTATTGTCTTCTGAAATGAAATGAACAATAAAAAGTATTCTGATTCTGACTTTAAAGTCATTTAAGATAAACAACGCTTAGTATGGTGGTGGGGGGCAAGTAAAGCCTGGTGGCCTGCCAGGCTTATAAAACCCTGAGATGTTTAAATAAACAGTTCTGATTTGTACAAAAGATCCACTCGAAGTGAAAATCATGCCAACTCTGTCATTGTATCTATTCCTCCTGCTGACCGCAGACATCTTTGTTTTGCAAATGTTTTGCATATTCATGAAGACAGACACACTAAATTTATCTAACCTCCTCAGACTGAAACATTTTTCATGTAGTTCGTGGATCTTGTTTATATATGCGGAGACCTTTTGAAGATCAGATTAGCTCCAGCTATTCTGCAGAGACAAATATGTGACAATTTTATAGCATCTAGCTGGTGGAGAAAAACCCCAAATGACTTGCAGCACTCAGAAGGTTTTTTTTATTTTTATCTCTAAGTCATTTTGGAAACCACGACCAATGTCTGATGCATCTTTGTAGGTCTACCACATCCAATATCAGTTTGTCATTAGTAAAAGTGAAAAACTTCAAGGCACATGAGTCATTCTGCAAGGAACTGAGAAACATAAAGTTACAGTTTTTAAGATTCAAGACAACAAGCTAGGAAATGTAAATAGATTGCACATTAGAGCATCTAAAAACAAAAGAGGGACGTGTCTGTGTCTGAAAGGTCACAGAAACCATGTTGCTGGATTCTTTCAGTTCCAGATCACAGCCGCAGCTACTTGATAAAATGTGAGGTCTGAGCTCATTTCCTCTGCGGGTGAAACAGAAAAAAGAAAAAAAAGAAAGAGTCTCATCTGCCTCAACCACCGTGTGTGTGTTCAAACCATTTCCACGTATGCATGTGTGTGTGTGGGTAGTAGTAAGATTCTGATAATTATAAGGATGTTTTCCTGTTGTTCTGCAGCATCAAACCAACGAGACGTGATGACGTGCAACAGATATCAACTTGAAACAAAGTGTATGAAGATTAGAATGACGTTTATGTAACACCTCCTCTGCGTGTGTATCTCAGCGTCTGCGTAAGAGCTAAGTATCTTTGAGGATGTTTATGTGCGATTATGTCGCCGTGTTTGCGTCAGTCATCAGGGAGATCCAAGGTCAACCCAGAAGGCTTCATGTCAGCTTTCCAAATTCCTCTCTTATTTTCCTTTGTCTTGAAGTAGGAAATGACAACTTCCAGTTTATCTCCCCCTTTGGCCAGATTTCTTTCTCTTCTTGAACCCTTTGTCCCCCTCCCCAGTCCTTCAGTCTCAATACACTTGAATGAAGTGTATTGATTACCTGAGGTAGAAGCTCTCTCCGTACGGCAGGATAGAGAAGGCAGCGCACAGAGACCTCTTCGCACAGATGAGCACGATCCTGAAATGGAAAAAAAGCAAACCGGTTAACATCTGTCCACTTGGATCCATTTATAAGAGCAGAACCGAGGCTCGGCTGGGCTGCAGGATCTCAGGGGAGCAGCGGCCGTCGTTATCTCAGAGAAACACACACAGACAATCAACTCTGAAGCACAGCTGTGACTGGAAACAGCTGAGATGAGAAGCTCTCAGCATCTGAAACTGAAATAGTATTTATTTATTATTTTACTCACTTTCTGGACATATTTACATGGTAAATTTATCCGTCGTTTCATGTTAGTAACTCTGCAACACTTGTAATATTTTAATTTTATCGTTATTGGCTAATCCAACAAATTATTAATTAAAACCCATTATAAGCTTATTAAGAGGATGGTAAATATGTTTGATACCTTGAATTTGGTCATTTTAGTATTTTCTGTACCAGAGAAAGGGGGAATCCTTTGGGTCAAGTTGTGTTTCAACATCATTCTTTTTTTGTTCCACGCAACAGTAAAATCTCTTCTGGATATTTTAATATTTTTTAATATTATCCCATGTTTATACTTGCTTCTGATAGCTTTTAGGTCGCATTCACAAAGAGTTAACCTAGAATGTGTAAAAAAAAAAAAAAGAAAAGAGAAATCCTGGTACCTCAGTCTTTCTCCTCCAACTTGACCCCTTTGCTAAACACGACATCAGGGCTTCAGTATGATGTAGTAAAAATCACATTCAGGAGCTGAAAGACCTAACACTCCCAGAAACCAGCCTATCCACGCAGCCTGGAGGTGTGTGCTTCTCTTTCTTTAATTTAACCAGATAAATTAATGAGCAAAAATCCTGAGCATGGTTTTTGTTTTGAATTGTTAATTTGAGCTACCTACTGAGTTTATTTTTCTTGCAGTGCCAGGTCATCATGCATTTTCATCCACAACATCAAAGGTTTACTATAATTTACTTGGAGAACTGAGCTGTGTGATAAAGTTGGGTGTTTGGTTTCGGATGAAAGCCTTAAAAATAGGAGTGGACAATATGAACATAAAGTTTTATCAAAATATTTTGAGGTACCACTGTGATAATGATGAAAGTGTTGATGAGAACTTATTACTTATTTTCTAAGGCTGTGACTGCATGTCGCAAAATCCCAGCCCCACAAACGCACACTGCTCTTGAAAAACATTCTTATTTGTAATGTTTCTTCAAGACACTAGTCCATTAAGAAATGCGATTTTTATCACTAAACTGCACACATATTTTCAAATGTACTGATATTTATTGATAGTCGTCCTATTTTATCCTTTTTCAATAAAAATTTCAATAAAGACAGTTTTGGGAGGCTTCAAACATTATTTACTGAGATTTATCATGAGAACGAGAAATAAAAATTCTAATTATGATAAAAAATATCAGAATAAATGATCAACGATATGATAAATCCTCGCCCCTACTTACAAATGAAATCATTTTGTGTTTTTTTTAAAGAAGAAAGCTGCTTTTCATGCATCTATGCTTTGATGTGTTAACTATGACGTCTCATCAGTGCTCCGCCTGGAGTGTGAGAGAGAGTGTGTGTGTGTGTGTACGTGCGTGTGTGTGTGTTTTTAAAGCATCTCCTACTGAGCTCAAACCCCTGAGGAGAGCCGCTCTGGAGAAACATGTTTACACTGCAACACTTAGGCTCACAATTAAGACAAGTGTGTGAAAACACAAACCACATGCTTATCCGATTTCAACATGAAGCCTTTGGACAACTTCATATTTACTGACCTTGTGTTTCTCTGAAACAGAGGTCAGTGTCGGAGTGACGCAAAACAATGAGGATGACCACAAAATTACAAGCAGCCTGTTTTAAAATTGCTAAAGCGAAGCAGATGCTACACTAAAACGCAGCCAGATCAGCTCTGAAGTTAATCAGAACGCTGGCAGAGAGAGCAGCAAATCTGCTGAAGTGGTTACATAAACTGGATTTAACAATATTCACAAATTAAACAGAGATTTAAAAGAAACCTTGGCTAATATGGCATGCATGGCTTTATGAGATTAGCGCTGACATTGGCTCTATAGCTAAGGGATTAGTGAAAAAAAAAAAGCTTTTGTTTTTAGATTTTCAGGGGGGGGGCTTTATCTCAAAGTGGACCTTCGACACGGTCGCCCAGCTTGTCTCTGATGATCAGTGGGAAAGTCAAGAACAGGAAGTCGCCAAGCAGAGGAGAGGAAGCAGTGGACCAATCACAACATGACTGCTGCAGTCAGAACCCAGCTGGGGAGACCTCAAGTTCACCGAGCTGTTTTCATAACATCCAGTGGCATTGTCACATAACTGACTTCATAACAGACCTCCAGATCGAATTGGTGATCTGGAGGTTCGAAATTAAAATAAACTGAAAATTAACACCAAAATGTATGACATAGATTGACGTAATTTTGCTCATGTCTGTATTTTGGGTGTTTTAAAACCCCCATCCAGTTTGTAAAAAGAAGTGAAAGAGATGATAAGGTTGAGAAAATGGAGGAAATTTCAAATGTTGAAATGGAGGCGGGAGAGCTAGTTGAAAAGGACGAGCAGCAGACCATTCCCCAAAACATTAATCATCTGACAACATTTTGGGTTCAGCAAAGATGTTGGAACATGGAAGTCATTTTACACTTCTACACTTGTTCAGTTGTGCTTATTTGTTTGATAACTTCTAACTAGTACACCAGTGTTGTCCAAACCTTTTGGGCCAAAATCGGGAAATTGAACCTTTCGACCTTCAAAAAACAAACTTTTTGGGCTTTTTCCCCTTTTTTATTCAATAATTGCAGAGAAAAATGTAAAAAAAGGATTTCCAAAATTGTGTTATCATAAGACAGGTAAACAGTTTCTAACTTTTTAGGGTTGATTATTTTCTTTTGTGAATAGAAGTGAACACTTGAATGATTTGTGTTGAGCAAAAGTAGGTCATAGTTTGCAGAAATGTTGATAAATGGAAATTTGTATCTTTTTTTTTTTTAAAGATGTTATTTATCTGAAATTTTTTTTTAGCTCTAGATAAAAAAAAATTGTGTCCATTTGCATGAACCACCTAAACTTGCTCTGAGGTTTGGGGCCACACAAAATCCTTCAGAAGGCTGTAAATGGCCCCCGGGCCGCACTTTGGACACCTCTGAACTACATGTTATTTATTTATTTGTAGACGTTTATTTCAAATTCCATTAAAAATAATTTTTGTCTTTTTATGAACCAATATGAATTTACTGAGATTGAATTTACTGAGATTGATATTAAAATAAAAAAAGGCAAGAAATAAATTATACAGATCTACCAACTAGACAAGAAAAATATTGCTTCATTTTGTCAGATCATTTCTAAAATAAGCTGAGGTGCAGAAACAGAAACCAAGGTGGCAGCAAATCAAGTTGGAGGAACCTGAAAAATGAAATCGCAGCAAAACGGAGATTTAATGAAGGGATTTTTTGACTCATAACATAAAATCTGATCAGGAAAAAACAGAAAGTACTAATCCCTCAATTCAACACAGGATTCTGCTGAGCTTTGTATTTAATCTGGCTCCATTTAAACATTCTGTAACCATTACTCATCAAAGGTTAAAGAGAAGCACAATAAAGAGCTAATGGGGGTTTTCCATTTGCCAATCTGAGTTTGCTCCATGTCTAAGAACGGGCCAAAGGAGAGTGCAATGAAAGAGCAACTAGACTCTGAAAAACAGCCAGAGGAAAACAAACTTTTGTCACAAATGAAATGTTTTTGTTGACTGATATGGGTTTATTAACACTTTTCCTTCTGTCCAAAACATTTGAGATAAGATTTATTTATGTAAGGAATGTTTTGATCCTCAGTTAAGACAAAGGTTTTATGAAGGGCTGGACATTTTTTGTAGTATTTATCATTTATTGTGATACATCTCCTAGAAGAATTCAGATTTATTGTTACGATTATTAATTCCAATTAATAATGATAATCTTGGCTAAACTACAAACATGTCTCAATGCTCCCAGCTGGACCTGTTTTTACAACAATCATTTCTCACGCTGATAAACTGTCCTCAGCTCTCTTGATGCCCAGGTTTAATTTATGCTCTCTGCAGGAAGGACGAGAATAGAAGTGAACACTTCAGATTGACAAAGTCCAGGCTTCCCCAGCAGTGCCACACTTCCTCCTGTTGTCCATGTCAGTGAAAATGAAAGAAAATACAACCTTTATTTGAGCATAGTTATTATATGATAAAAATACACAGCAGGAACTTATCTCCTGACCCATAGACAACTTGTTTTCTTTCTTTTTTTTTTTGCCAGATTTCTATTTATAATTTGTCATAATCTCCTTTCCTTGTTCATTACAAAAGAAGGTTGACAGTGGAAATATTTATTTCCAAGCACAACTTTAATGTTTGTTGATGAAAAGCTCCACATTTGTCTCATCAAATTGCATTTAAAGTCAATGGAGATTTTAAAATCGATACAGAAAAGGTATTTTCTTGGCATCACTACCAAATAATTAGACCCAAAGAGTTCTCCCTGGCTGTAACGTTTTACAGTGTTAATTCCTGAAACCAGTGTTATTAGTTTGTCAGTGAGGGACAGTCCATGCATTTCTATATAAACCTTTCAAAAAATTTTTTTCATGTTTCTTAAACACACCACCTCAGACACAGAAATATTTCAACCTGAGCTGCAATGCTAAAAGCAGCAGCCTGTTTCAGTTTATAACTACTAGAAAGGCTTTTTAAAGATATTTTTGTCCTCTTTCTATACAGAGACAGGAAATGACTCGACTGTTTTGCCTCCTGTAGCTTCTGGTTGCCTATAAGGTTGCTTTTCTTTAGTGTTTTGATATTCAGGATGGTCTGGTCTGTATGTCTGAGTAGCAGTGTAAATTATTCCACAGCTTGCTTGTTCTCAGCAGGACAGGAAAACAAGAACATGAGCCTGAAGCTGTTTGACAAGTGTCTAATTTACACCTTCACAATAAAAGCCTCAGGGCTTTTATGTTCAGAGTACTCTGCACTCGGAACATCAACACTCATTTTTAGATTTGAGACATAATAACTGAGATTTTCTAACAGGTTAACTACTAAACCTTGCATCTCCATATTTCCATAAATGCATCACAGGTTTTCCAAGAGCCAGTCCGCTGTCAAAGGACAACAGTGACTCACTGCTGGGAATGTGCAGCTCAGCGGGGTTAAAACAAACGGCAGATGTCCAAGAGCAGATCTGGATTTCTGCTGTTTCAACATAATTTTCTTTGGAGAAGCAGTGAGTGATTAGTCCTGACAATAACACTTGTGCATGCGCGCTAAAATGCTTCCTACTGGTGTTTGTTGCAGCCTTCGTGTCACTTCTGTTTAAGCTGCACAGATATTTAGAGGCCTGGCGTGCCAGCCAGCTGGCCTGACCTTCCTTTCTATTGCTGTTGTTCTTCAGTAACTTCAAACGGTGTGAACAGGAAGGCTCAGCATGCTGCAGCACCTGGATGTACACTTGGCTGCAGCAATGGAACAGTGTTGGCTAAAATTAAACTTATACTTTCAAACTTAATCAAGGACAAGGTGAAACATATGAAAGCGTATTAGGGCCATTATAAAAATAAAAAAAAAAACATTTCTGCCAAAAATTTGGAAATTTTTAGATTAATCTCAGAAATTTTCTAGAAAAACTGAAATTTCTGAGTTTCAAAAGCCAAATTTTTTTAACTTTAGAAACGAGACATTTTCTAGAAGATTTATGTGACTCATTTCAAAACTTCAGTAAATTTTAGACTTGAAATTCAGAAATTTCCAAGTTTTAATAAAAGTTTTTTGAGATTCATCTCAGAATTTTAAATTTTTTGACAGAAATTTACTTTTTTTTTTAAATAATGACCCTCATACTCTTTCATTTGTTTCTCCCTGTCCTTGCTCAAGTTTGAAAGTTGCAAGTTCTATTTGTTTTACTTTTGAATTGCCTTGTTTTACCTAGAAAATTTCTGTGATTAATGTCAAAATTTCTGAGTTTCTTCTAGCAAATTTTCACTTTGAAACTCTTAAATTTCCAAAGTTTTTCTACAAAATTTTTGATAAATATGAACTTCTGTGTTTTTTGGTGGATATTTTCTTTTTTTCTATCTACACTCGCTCTAGAGCAGAAAAGTTAACTGTGACAAACAGAAAAGCTGGATCAGACTTTGTTTTTGCACAGGATTTCCATAATCTATAGGTTAATGGTGCAGAACAATAACATGTTTCTGTTTGTGTCCCACCTGCTGCCTCTGGTGTCGTACTGCTTCATGTTTTTAATGAAGTGGATCTTCTTAGCTTGTCGGGGCCTCGGAGAACCACCAGAAAGGTTCCGAGTTCTGCAGACAGAAGAAACATAAATATTAATGAAAGGAGTTTACTTGTACTTCAGAAAATCATCTGTACATCAAACCAGCAGGCACTGTAAGACTCCATCTTATTTGACTTTGAACAAACAATGTTTGAAGTAATTACAGTGCCGTAAATATTGACATTTAAGATGCGGAAATAGAGCTGGTGTGTGAGTGCTGAAGGTCAGGTTGCGTTGCTGTGTTGACCTTATGGATTTAAAAACGACAGACCTAACCATGAAAGCAGGCCAAGGAGCTCAGCGTGATGACATCACAGCTCTTACATAACACTGACATCAGCATTAGTTTGTCTCGCCCACATGACACCTGCACTTGGGTGCAGCAAGCATGCAAAATTTCAGAAAATACACAAAACATTTCTATTCCACAGCCCTAACACACTGATGACAACAACAGTCATCCAAAAGTTTTCATATCTGCACAGACTTTCTCATTTGGTGGATGATAATGGATGATATTTGAAAGCAGTAAGTTAATTACCTGCCCAGGTAAATGTAATGCATGTTAAATCATAGAAGAACCTCCACTTTAAACAGCAGTCGTCATCAGTGGGTATGAACATTTGGGCCAATATTAGTACACAATATTAATATTACAGTGACGATAGTGACATTTATCAATATTTACATTTCCCTACCCTTTCATCACCTTAAAACTAATATTACTACTAACATTGCATCTCTCCTTCAGTTTAACATGACCAACATCCTCCGTTCCCGCTCCTTGAACATGAACACAAACAGTAACAAGATGGACATAAACATCAATTATACATATCAGCCCAGTGTTGTTTCTGGTACCAGAACCAATGTGTTAAAAGAAAATGACTAACATCAGCTGATACCAATGTTAAAGCTGATGTATATTTGATGCAATAAAATATATATAAAATGTTATATAATAATGCAAATAGACTAGAGAGATTGAGGCTTTAGCCACATCATCCACATTATCAACACCTTACAGGTCTGAGGGAGTAAAAATGATCAACATACAGGCCTGGAAACAATTAACAGATCATTTAAAAATGTCAATTTCTCCAATTTTACTTTTTATAGCTATATGTTTGAGTTAAATGAACATTGTTGTTTTATCCTATGAACTATTGATAACATGTCTCCAAAATTCCAAGCAAAAATGTAGTATTTATTTTCAGAAAACAAGAAATTGTCAAAATAACAAAAAAGCTGCAGTGCTTGCAGTGCAAAGACACAGCAATACTAATGTTTTTACTCAGGAAGAGTTCAGAGTTCTGTCCAGTGATCTCTTTATTTTTTCCAGAGATACTTTAATTGAAAATGGTCTCAAAACAACAATGTTATTGTTTATCGCTATAATTACTGGAAAAATTTATTATCCAGCAAAATTTGTTATCATGTCAGAGCTACTGGCAAGTTTCCTTTAAATCCAACTCATGCTATTTTTATCATTATGTCTCTTCCAGGTTGTGTGAAGGACCCCAAAAAAAGACTCAAGCCATTTTAAATGAAACATTTTTACACACATACAGACATAAAAACACACAGCAATTGCAGATTTAAAACCACAAGCCCCTGGAGTGAATCACAATGGTTACACAACTGTGAATATGCACACACACACACACACACACACACACACACACACACACACACACGGATGCCGCCACACACACAGAGGGAGCATCTGTTGCTGTTTTTCTGGGACTGACCTGCTGATTCCACAGCACATGGGCTTTAAATCACTGTTATCACTGCTGCTCACTGCCTGACTCACTAATACATGTTTATTGAGAGTGTGTGTCATTCAGCTGGAACATCTGGGCACTAAGATGTTTCTCGTCAGACACGATGGATTTAAGACGCTCTACCCTCTGCTGGTCATTCCACCTCCCAGACATGTTTTTGCAGGACATTCATCTTCCTCAGGGAGAAATATGTGGAAACTCTGTCTCACTGGAAACACACTTAATAGTTTTAAATTCATGACAACATCACACTTCATAAAATTAATTTATCACAAATGATGTCAAATCAGGTTTTAGTTTTACAGCTTTTTCCATGGATGGTGCTGATATTCCTGTCAGGGCAGCCAGTAGCCAGATATTTCTATTCCAATGATGATTAACAATTACCTCATTTTTCCCAGTAAAATCAGCTGATGTCAAACCCTAGATTTTAAAAAGTTAATTTCAAAACCATCGCACTTTTTTAATACATTGGCTGAAAAGTAAGAGACGTGCTGGAGAGACCAAACTGCACATGGCAGTACGCAAAATAATGTTGAAATGCTACCCCTCCCACAACTGTTGCTGCACGCTAATGATCAGCTCCCTTCATGAATGAAACTAGGTTTAAAACAATTCCATCATGGTTTACTTTTGGTTTTACATTTTCTGTTGATGGTGTGAAACAGTTGCATTTCTGCTCTTGGTTCTTATACAGGTCCATACATGGCACATGCATAATATGAACCAAAAATCAAAATGACTGACCTCAGGTTTGAACTAGGCTGTTTTAAAAATAGGTAAAGAAATATTTACATACCAGTAAAATATAAAATGTTCTGAATATTCATGTCAAAAGTTAATTTTCCAGAGATGGATGATTTGGGGTTGGATAAATAAATGAAAGAATGGATGGATGGATGGATGGATGGATGGATGGATGGATGGATGGATGGATGGATGGATCCATCCATGCATTTTCAGTTTCTCAGCAGAAACCAAAGAACAGGGCAGTTCAAATCCAGATGCTCAGTAAATGGACCGGGAAAAGCTTTGTTAATTTTGAGTCCTTCATATAAAAAGGGAACAGGAAGTGGGTCATGGTTCTGTCTGCACGTAGCCTTGGTGGAAGCAAACATGATCCAAGGACGACGAGGGAACAGAAACAGTTTGATAAGCAGCCTTCTCAGGAGGTGCTGGAAGCAGTAGAATAGACATTTCCTCATCACTAAGCTCTCTCACACAATGTAGCATCAAGTTAAACTTGATCATTTAAGGAATGTGCATCAGCTGCAAGATGATAAGAGCAAATGGAATCAGACCTGGAACTGAAGACATCCTGCTTCGCCAGCTGACTCATGCAGCACCATTAGCATCCAGTTTAACATGTTTGGTTCTCTCTTTTATAGAGAAGGCCTATCTGTCAGGGGTGTAATTACTTTGTTTTTGTCTCCTTTTATACAGAGTCTTAGTGCGTTTTCACACATGATAATCTAGTAGATTAGGAAACAAAATTGTGAAATTTGTTACATTTTCAGCTGGTTCTCTTCCACATTGCACTGTCAAACGAATCAAACCCTTTGAAGAACCTGTTCACTCTCTCACCTTTGGTGGCGCTGCACCAAGAACCACTGAAGGAAACGACACAAAAGAGTTTGAGCGCAACTTTCTTCTTCACTAAATGTAAACAAAACTGGAGTCGTGTCAGATTTTAGAGGCTGTA
This sequence comes from Poeciliopsis prolifica, assembly GCF_027474105.1. Lineage (NCBI taxonomy): Eukaryota > Metazoa > Chordata > Actinopteri > Cyprinodontiformes > Poeciliidae > Poeciliopsis > Poeciliopsis prolifica. Next base: position 2,455,124 of record NW_026562421.1, on the reverse strand, counting down.
GGACTTTTCCCGCCATTTTTCCCATGAGCACTAAATTTTTGTGTTTGCTTTGGTTGCCTTTACCCAGAATGCTCTGCACTACAGTCTGCTTCCTGCTTTTGGAGCAGTTTCTGGTCCGCTTGGCATCCACCTACACATTCGAAATGCACCAGACTTCACTTCAACTGAACCGAGACCTATAGGTTTGTAGGGGGACTAGCGTTCGCCGTTTTGGTCCAAATCAGAGTTTAATTGCGTGTTCACACCTCCCCAAACGAACTGGACTTTCTACATAAATAAACTCAAGTTTAATTAAAGTGGCCGGTCAGAACATGATCAGAATAATTTTTTTTACAGAAATGTAGATCAAGTGATCTCCACAGGATAAAAATAAAAATATATTCAGTAAAAATATCCACTCTCTATATTTTGAGCACTACTTCACCAAAATAATGCATTTTAAGAATTTCTATCTTTAGCATTATAACCTCATTCACATGATGGAATATTCTGAGCATTACATGTTCATGGGAACTATCAGAAAAGAAAATCATAGAGAATTACTGGATGAATCCAATGTGTGGGAAGGTCCAGATATCAGCAGCTTTTGCAGCTCAATAATTATGATGACAGTCAACATAATAATGCTTCTTATGACAGTCATAACATCCCAATCTGTCCAAGTCTGAGAGTTAATTTTAACTTAAATGACTGCAGTGTTTATCCAGTCATTTAATTTTAGCCTGTGCCCAAATAAATACCCATCCCTTTCAGAAAATTGCTGAATAGTGGCCAAAGTTATATTTAGAGCCAGAGTAATGACAGCATTTAACTCAGCGCTGGCATGTGCAAATAAGAATCAGATTTAATGAAGCACAAACCAATCTGCAAACACAATTCCTATCATCAAGCTGTCAGAATGGTGGGTTCATCATCGCAGCAAATGTTACTCTGTCACCCAGTGAGATCACAGACACCAGTCCTCTCCCAGTCATTCTAAATCCGTCGCAGTATCTGAGCCATAGATCTCCAGACTCATTATCACAACACCAGCGTCCCATTTCCATGAGAACCAGCCTGCTTCACATCTCTGGGATGTTGTGGAAACTTCCCCCTCTGTGGGAATGGAAAAATCCGGTGGGATAACTCCCTTGATGCTCGACATGATGGTGATGATGACTGTGGTTCACATGAAGAACTTTGTTGACCAACATTCTGACAGGAAGTGACCTTTACCGTACAAAGATGATGACAATCGCTGAAGATGGATTAAAAACATCTGAAACACCAACACAAAATCAGGGAATATTTTTTACCAAATTTGTGCCTTGATTTTCAATCACAAAAATATGTTGCTCACAAAAGATTGGCTATTAGCAAAAAGATGTGTCCAAATTCTGACTAACAGTGATTAATTTATTGGGGGGAAAACTTAAATGGTTTTCAACTAAGTTCTTCGTCAGACCTGAAACTCTAGCTCTTAAAATTTTAGACTTCTGAAGAAAAATCTGACATTTATAAAGAAGTTCAGATGCCTTTCTCTATGAAAAATCCACAGTCAATTAACCGAATCTCACAGAAAACATGTTAAGAACTGAATAATTGACAAGTCATATCAAAAGCGAACATATGAGCCAAGTCAGAAAGTAAATGATGAAGCTCTGCATGGTTGAGTTGACTTTTAAAGGAATTTTTTGAAAAAAACAAAGGAAAGAGGGAAGGCAGGAAGGCAAAATTAAGGGAACTCTGATACTGATACAGTGGGGTCATGTTTTTGGGTCTGAGATGATGAATTGGTCTGAGCCGCAGATTGATTTTACCCAGTTTGAGGCATGTTCTGTACCCTATCACTTATAACAGCTGCTGCTTTAATGGATTTATAGCTCAAATAAAGCAGAAAAAGACACTATGAGAGTAAAGAGCATTTTATAAATGATTTATGTTTTGTTTAAGTGGGAGGAATGGCATTCTTGTGTTTTCTCATTATACTCTCTGCTCAGTGTATGTTTATAATAAAAACTTAAAATTACAGCTTAATTTCCAACTGAAGAACTTGACTTCAGACCTTTGAGCTGCGAGTGTTAGACTGTCTGTCATTGCATAACAAAGGACACATTGAATCATCCAGACAGTCTAAGAAAAGCTGTAATTGTCTTATCAAAGTTGCAATCATTTTCAGTTCTTCACTGCTTCCTGTTGCCTTAGTCTCCCTTTTTCGTTTTCATTGTAAAAATATCAGCTTTGATGCCCCGTTCGTGACAGCCTAAACATATTTTTAGAACTACCGTTTTTATAGCTAAAACCAAGCAGAGAGACATAAAACAGATGTTCTTCACTGAAGGCTGCATCATCATGCTGCCAGTCTGGAGCAGAGCTAAAAAAATAAAGTCAAAATAAAAGCTGAGCCCCAAAGATGACGCCAAACACGCGCAGCTGCCATCCAAACCGTCCGAAGATGCTCACTACTGCTTTCTAATGAGCTGGCAGCCATTTCTTCCTCCACCAAACCAAAGTAGCACACCAGCTTAAATCAACACAGACATTTTAATCTGTCTTTGAAAAGCACAGATTACCCATTATATTAAAGCCCTTCCAAAGCTGAGAGCAATATTCTCCCCTTAACTTACTTGTAATTGTTTCAAATGGGGTATGAAATCAGATTTTCGACAGTAAAGCTCCACTACCGTTTCTCCTCACAGCCTCTCATTCTGGACAAACAACTAACTTTCCACTTCCAAAAGCCATGGCCTCATTTTCCCTTGATGTAGGCTCTGCATCCTACAGAGGAGAAATTTGCACTCTAGAATTAACATTCCTGGGTCATTTTATATCCAACAACACAGTCTGCTGGTTAATGTGATGCTTCCATAATATGTAATTTCAGTAACTATGTTTGACTTGGTGTTAAGCTCCGACACCAAAAAGAGCAAAAAGAAAATCACTTGGGGTTTTTTTCTGGGTCAAGCACTCCAACATGAAAGTGGCTACTTGAGTTGGAGCTATCAGAGTGCATGCATAAACTGCTGAAATAGCCCCAGGATCTTATCTGTTATCCCATTTGCAGATGATGTGATTTTGTTGACATCTTCAAACTAGACAGTCAAACATGAACTGAAGAAGTTCACAGCACAGTGGAGTGACTTTAAGTAACTTGGGGTCATGTTGCCAGGTTATAAAATGTTGTTGGACTAAGCTCAAGAAGCTGAAATACTAAAGGCATGATGCTATTTGACCAACTATTGCCTGGCGTTTGTAAATCCAGGAGCTAAAACTAATTTTTCTCACCGCTGATTGGCTGAAATAAGGATGTTAGCTTCTGCAGTACTGCTAAGGCGATTTCCACTGTGTGTATTAATGCACATTTAGGAATATTTGATGTTTGTACTATTAAAGTAGTCAGTAACCTTTTCAGAGGGGTCACAAGCTTTACTGCAAGTCCCCTTTTGTAGCAATTCACTTAGACGTTTTGTCATTAACATAGGTTTTGGCCAGTGTTCATAATTTTTTTAATATAATGGTATCAAATTGATAAGAAAGTGTGTCGATAAACGCAGATTGTAATTTCTATTTTGGTGTTGTTTGCATTTCTCGAGGGACAGAGATTGGCCATGTGGTATTTGTTTGGTTATCTGACAGCGATAGTAGGTTGCACAGGTTTGTGAGTAGCTGGAAGGGTATTGAAATATACACATATATCAGTAAATATCAGCTATAATGGCAATATTAATATAAGATTTTGATATTATCCCTAATGTAACTGGTGTTACCTGTACGTTATGTGAGTGAAAGCTGTGAACGAAAGGAGTGAAGGTTTCAGAAAGAAAGCATGCCTGTGCTTGTGTGTGAAAGCAGAGAAATGGGGCTTGGCAGTTTTTAAACAGGAACACACACCAAGGCATACAGATGATGTCAGTCAGCTTCTAGCTAGCCTATTTTTATGAACATAGTAAACATGTCCGTTTTCAGTGAGTTGTGTCTGATTAAGCAGTCCAGTGTTTAATCTGATAATTCACCACAACAAATGAATCTAAATGACAGGATGATTACTCAGGTAACGAGTCACCTTTGATTGAGTATGGATTGTGCAATACTTTGCACTTTAAAAATGAGCACATTATACAATCATTTCAAAAGTATTCTGTTAGAAACATACAAGGAATTAAATCATAAAAGTATAATAGTCCATCTGGATTCTGCCAAACTGATTAAAAAGACAGGGAGGGAGATGTAACTATACATCCAACTCATAAGATTTTCATGACCTTAATAGTATTTTAAAAAATCTAAGAGTCCCCAAGTAAAAGTTTCACCAATCTAAATTTGAAGAATCTGTAGACAGTATAATTTAGATTTTTATCTTGTTCTAATGCCACAAATTCCAGTGAGAATTTACCTTTTTTAAGTCTCACAATTACAGTAAAAGGTAAAAAAGATTCTAAACTTATAATTCATTTGTGTTTCTTTTTTTATAATACGATACCTTCAGCTCTAATTGGATCAGTTTTGTTTTTGAGCAAAAGCTGATCAAATGTGGTCCAAATTCCTTAAGAAAATGTTTTGTTTTTTTTTTATACATAAGTTCATATCTGACAAATATTCCACACTATAAATTACAAATAGTTACGAAACAAATTGGATGCATATTATTGCCAATCACTGTGGCGATATTTTTCTTCATGTTTAAAAAAATTTTTTGTCTCGATTGTCGCTGGGTCAGTTTTTTTTTTCTTCTTATTTTTTTTTCACTTCTTATTTAGTCATGCTGACATCATGATGTTGATTTCCTCTAAGCAGGTTATGTTAAGATATTATAATATTTCAACAATAAACATCCTCAGGTATCAAAATAAGTTAATTTTAATGAAGAAAATGTGAAGCAAACCAAAACTCAATGTTACTAATTTGACTAAAAGATAAAAATAAGTGTAAGGACGACGTAATGCTAGCAGAAAAAAATAGTTGCGTATTTAATTACATGTCCATTCCATTATACAATGATTCCAAGTTATTATTAATCAAATAGGGTCCCAGTTTTCTTCCACATATGGTTATGGAATATATGTGATGCAAACGTTATTCAAATAAATCATCTGATTATTAGTAATTATCTGATTAAAAATTATGTAATTAATTCCTTTATTTAGGTCGTTACGCTGTGTCATTCTCACCACGCACACTGCTTGCTCTTTTTTTTTTCTTCCCTTTTTGGTGTTAGATATTTGCTGCACTAACCGGTTCCTTGCAGTGTTACATATTAGCCAATTATGACTTCACAGTCTGAGGTCATCAGGGGAAACACCAAATCATCGGTTTCATGGAGAAACTCGCTTGTTTCATCGGTGCAGCGTCAGGTTTTCTTCTCCAACTCTGAGGTCATTGAACCGTTCAGGCCTGACTGGATGTCATTACTCATTTAGATCAGGACCTTTACAGTTCAAAACAGTCCAATACTTTATTTCTTTTCCCCAAAAACCACAACACAACTTAAAGGGCAAATGTGATCATACTTCAGTGAAACTAAACTTTGAAAGTGTGAAACACAAAATAACTGGTAATTCATCCTTTGAATTGACAACAAAAATTTTTTAAAACATTTCTGACGCAAACAGAGCCTTCAGGTTTCTGATAACGTACTATCTGCAACAACAGACTGAAAACAAGAAAATATTGTTTTTTTGACAAACAAAATCTACTTTCTCTCAGGAATGAGAAGCATGTGTGGCAAAACAGTAACAAACAACCTGAGCTTTGTCCAAAAGGTGAAGAAATCTTCACAAACATCAATCTGTTGAAAACACTTCTCATCTCGGATTAAGAGACAAGTAGAAATCTAGCTCCTAAGGCTGGAGGACAAGGATGGTGACAAGAGGTCAACTCTAACTAGTAATACCACCACTGAACCATTGAAGTGACTATGGGTCGTTGCTTGTGAGCATAAAGTTTTTCAAATAACTGAACATTGTTTGCAAACTTTTGCATTTTTAGGCACAACAACAAGTTGAGAAAAAGTAATATTTTTCTTCTCAGTGTCAAAGCTAAATGAATGGCCTTCTCAAAAACCATTTTTGGAGCCAAACCTCATGTTCAAAAAGTGCTAACTATGGAGGATCTTAAAAGGTCAGTGAGCTGCAGCAAACTGTCTGCAGCCATTTTGACTGGCTGCAGACAGTCTTTTCTAATCATACATTTCTGCATAATGACCTTTGAATTTTGTCCTCTGGGTTTACAGATGCATTTGCTTACTTTGATATAAAGTATTTCAGAACCTAATATAACCTTTAAAACTCTGTGCTTCATGTCTCAGTGTATTCCTGGATATTTGCAAACATGCAGCGACAGAAGGCAAAGGGCCTTTCCCCCAGGACATAATTCAGATGCAAGACTATATAATAACTGAATTAACGTCACTTTAGATAATATGCAAACTACATATTATAAAAATATGATTAAATTTTATGTAAATATTCCATCAATGCAAAAATATACAAGTCCTACTAGGATATTAGGCTTTTACGCTGTCTTCTGTTTCTACATGAGAATAATCTTTCAGTTGGTTAACAGAGGGTAAGTAAAAGAACAAAATGCATCATGGGAACACAGAGTCACTGTTCACCTTGCAGCTAAATGCTTCAGACTCTGAGCTGGAATAGTTCTGCAAAGTTAACACACAGAGTTGTCACTGAGAACATGACCGGACATCCTAAACAGAGTCTTATCTGCAAAGCGTTCTCAATCAGACGGGAGAAAAATCTTACCAACGCTGGAGGGCAAATTCTTCTGGAGGCCAATTACAGCGAAACGTCAGAAGGTTTTGAAAGAGAAACTACAAACTGACAGAAATAATTGACCAACATCTCATTGTTGTGAAACAGACTTTTCACCAGTCAGCACCTGAATGTTTAACCACAGTGCAGCTAATCAGGATTTATGATGAACGATGTTTACAAAGACATTTACAGAAATGTTTCACCATCTCCAATATAATTTGTAAAATCAGTTTTAAACAAAACTTAACATTTGTAAACGAATAAAATCTACTTTTTCTGTAGTTTTTTTTTCCATTATGGTAATGTCTCCACCAATCCTGTAATGCTTACCTCAGTTAGTAAAATACATATCAGGTTTGGTCACTGTATCTATCTGACATGCATGGAGAGCATTACTGCATGGTTCTTGAAATATAATATCCTAACAAATACCGCACTCCCACAGTCTTTTTTATGCAATCGAGAACACAATCATATTGCCATGACAAGTGTCATACTTTGTCAAAGAAAAAAAACCCAAATATCTACTTAAATTATTAAAGAAGTGCATTTAAATACAAAGAGGCTTTGTGAAATCAAAACCTTCTTGACTGAAAAAAATAGTAGGCCATTTCCAGAATGAAGTTCAGCTTTTTCAAAACAGTAGAGGTAAAAGTAAGAATTTGGTTAGCTGGTTTTACCACTGTATGCACTGTACAATGGCTGCTGGAAAAGACAAGTGTTTTGTTGTTGACTTACTATTCAGGATCCACTTGCCACACTCTTATTGGCTGTCCAGTAGGCTCTACTAAAGCTTTTCAATTATGTATAATTGTACATGCTAGTGTAAACGTTGATTCAGGAGGCGAGGCCAAATTCATCCCATTATCTAAGAAAGATTTACTCATTTCTCAAGCCTACTATAAATGTATTAAAATGTAGCGTTTATGTAAATAGGTAAAACACTAACCTGAACTTTAAGATCAGCCACATGGTAACCCTCAACATGACTATAAACCAGCAGATGCAGATGATCAAGCCCTGAATCTAAACAGCATCAAAGCCTGGAGTATCCACACCAGCAGCCGCGCCGGCTGCATGCAGGCGCGCAAGTTCATCAGCCACACGTGTCAGAGAGTGTGTGTTCAGTCAGCAGGCTAATAAAGTGTTGAGCCAGCTGGCAAAATCACTGGCGGGACTTCACACAGAGTCTCCCTGTTCAGACCGATGCAAAACAGAGCAAGGCTGATACTTCTATCTGACGGACAGCGACTTCGTTCAGGAAGCAGCCAGATAAAACCGTGGAGTTGAGGAGATAAGTGCATTTAAAGTGGGACCCAGCAGGAAGCCAGAACAGTTGACAACATTTATTCCCCCTTTGGGAGCGGCTGCATCTCTCCAACTCAATCACTTCCAAAGCAACCAGCTGAGCTGATAAAGGGAATTGAATCAAACAGATGAAGCAACCAGAAATAAAATTATCTGCTTCATCTAACAGCATTGACTCTATGTGACTGGAAGGAGTGTTAGTTAGAAACATCATTACAACAACCAGCAAAGTGTGCAGTTATTTTGACATAGCTGAAAAACCACCCATGCCTTTTATGAAAAATTTTAGTTTTTTCGAAATTGGCGTGTTTGCACAACTTAATGGTTAATGGAAAAGCAGCTGTTGATAACCAGTAAAAACACCTGAGCATCACTGACTGAGAGATACTTCACCACAATAAACGGTTTGACTTCATGCCATCTGTTAGTGGCTTTCAACCGTTCCTGGTTGCACTTCCTGCCTGCCAAACCAAACAACTAGCGCGCTTCTACAGCTGACCCTGTTTTCAGTGCCTTGCAAACATCAAATTAAAATCATCCATTCTTCGATTGTCTACACCCAGTTATCTTTACATGGACCTCAGAGGACTTTTTTAGAGACGTAAGAGCATTATGAAGACCAAGGATCACAGCAGGCTAGTCAGAGAGGAAGTTGTGGAGACGCTTAAGGAAGGGTTAGGTTGCCAAACAACATCCTTGTTGACAAACACACCCCACAAATCTGACGTTAACGTAGAGAGCTCCCCAAAAAACTTCCAGCTGTAATTGCAGCAGAAAGTAGTTTTAGGAAGTATTAAATTTAGATGTTGGGATTTATGACATCCTTTATCATTTATCACAATAAATTGCTAATTATAAAAACGTATTTATTGTTGTCGCAATAAATTCCAACTGATAATGCTTAGGGGGAAAAAAAAGTCCTTACTGTTTGGATTGACAATTTTACCATTTTCTCTCCTGTTTCTTCAATGAAAGCGTCAATAAATTAATAAATTTCTTCCAGATCACTGCTATAATAATGTATGTTTTTAACTTTTTTGTGCAAGCACTTTGAATTGTCTTTGGCTGAAAGGTGCTATATAAATAAAGTTGCCTTGTCTTGCCTTGCCCATTAAGTACCTTGACCTACCAGTGAATTGAAGTTTGTAACATCCAAATAAAAGATGAAAGGATATGAATGAATTTGAAAGGATCAAAAATCAAGCAGGAACAAGCTGCTTGATTTTTGTTGTTGTTGTTCTAATTCAATTTGAAATCCTCTTAAAACCTTTTTCTGAAAACAAAACAAACAAAAAAAAAACGACTCCTGCACACTTTCCAGCATTTTTGCCAGATGCAGAGGAAAATGAAAGAGGGATTTATGGCAGGTTACAACTTGACATCTCTTTGCTTGACAGAGTCTTTGCTTTCTGTGAAGGTCCCGCAGAATCCGTTCAGTTTGACCAGACTGAATGAGAGACTGGTCCAAACCGTTACTGGTCGCTGAAATTACAGCTTCATATGTACATTTACAAAACACCGCAGCGCCGTTGGTCTCACCTGTGCCGAGGTTCGGAGGACACGGAGTTGCAGCTCTGGACCGACAGCAGCGTGGAGGACTTCCGCGGTCCCAGCGGAGACGGTAGCAGGCTGTTGTTGGAAGGGGACGGGGAGAGCAGGTTACCGTCCCCATGAGACGGGAACGAGCCTCGGCGGCATCCCAGCAGCACCTCCGTGCTCCCCACATCGTTAAGCCCTTTATCGGACGGAAGGACCAGGATCGGCGGTACTGGGAGACCTGCCTTCGATCCGGGACTAACGACCCCACAACTGACAGACGCCGACAGTCTGTTCGTGTGAGGGGGATCCGCTGCTGCGGTGCCGGGGTTTGCTCCATCAAACTCCGGTTCTTTGTTGTAGCTCCTTCCATTCTCCGCTGAATTACTCTGGACTGGCCGGCCATCGAGAGAGATGTTGGTCAGGAACAAAAGAGCTGCTTGTCTTCGGCGGGAGTTCTCCCGGTTCCTCTTGTTGTATTCCCGGTAAGTGACCGTCTTTTTGCCGCTGACTGCGGTTGCTACCACAGCGCCGTGCTGTCCGCAGGCAGCAGCCGCCATGGCTCCTCCGGCCCCACTGAGGAAGCGAAGTGCGGGGATCCGCTCAAGACTTGCATCTGTCAAATCCCTTTTACCGGGCGCGAGACCGTTTTACGCCTTTCTGCGAGCTGATTGGTCTACCATGGAATACGTAATGACGTTTTGAACCAGAGCACGCTGTAAACATTGCAAAGATGACCGAGTAAAACAAAGGGATCATCAAAATATTACCAAAGTAATCAATACTCTTACAATATTTTTTAATTTAGAGGTGATGCAAAAATATATAGGCACCTAATAAAAAATTCCCTTCTCACCCACCGCGGGTGGTTCTTATCCTCTGAGCTCGGGTCCTCTACCAGAGGCCTGGGAGCTTGAGGGTTCTGCGCAGTATCTTGGCTGTGCCAAGGACTGCACATTTCTGGACTGAGATGTCTGATGTTATTCCTGGGATCTGTTGTAGCCATTGATCCAGTTTGGGGGTTAGTGCCCCGAGGGCCCCGATGACCACAGGCACCACTGTGGTCTTCACCTTCCAGGCCCTCTCCAGTTCTAATATATATATATATATATATATATATATATATATATATATATATATATATATATATATATATATATATATATATATATATATATATATATATATATATATATAGATAGATAGATAGATAGATAGATAGATAGATAGATAGATAGATAGATAGATATCTATATATATATACTAAATTTATATAGTATAAATATATTTATATATATCGAGAGAGCATTTTCTATTTTTATATACAATTAAAAATATATACAGTACATATATTTAAAGCAATATGGAGCTTTTTAAAGAGTATAATACAATTTAAAATCATTTTTGACACAAAAACAAAATGTCATGCAATTTAATTAATTTCTTAATTATTATTATTATCATCATTATTTATGTATTTATTTATTTTTACTTTTTGTCTTTGTTTTACTTGGATAAAACCCCACTGAGATTAAACACTTCTGTTTCAAAAAAGACCTGACCAAGAGGCAGCAACAAATATAACACATTTTTTTATTTCCACAAAAGCAGGATGGAAAATACTATGTAGGAACATATTTTGGTCATGAAAATTAAGATAACTATTGTGATCAAAACAGTTAGATTTTGTTGGGTGTTTTTAAATCACAAAAAAAAAAAAAAAAAAAAAAAAAATCTGGATTTTAAATTAAATTTTTTTTAAAATTCAAAGTAAATATAAAAGTAGGCTAATTTTTGGCACATTATTGCAAGTCCATGCTGTCATACTCATATTTTTTGTGAGAAGTCAACAATGGAAGCCTAATTCACTTGTACTTTGGGCCAGATATGTTTTAACTATTTAACATTAATATCCCATTTTGTGTTATTAATATTAAAATGACCAGATTAATAGAAAACACTTCAGCGATGTCACACTTTCTTTAGTGTTTGTACATTCCCAGTGATCCTCTCTGAAGTTTCAGCACTGCAGTGGCTTCGACACAGCAGTTGCTGCAGTTCTGCATGACAGCAGCTCTGATTGGCTGTTGCCCTCTTGTTAAGAAACCTCAGTGGATTTTCCCTGTGCTGATCCCCTGCAGTGACATGGTGCTGGCCTGGGTGAATCTAGCAGGACAGTCACAGTGTTCAGCTACAATTTACTAGTAGACTGCTAAATATATCCTGCAGGACACACTGTAATCTCTGCCGGCTTGGATTGTGTGTGTAGTCACCAATTGATCCCCTACATCTGTAATGCGTCAGGTGAGTCACCACTTACTTTCCTGCTAAGCTGGAGCAACTGTAAGGTAGAAAGCCACTTATACCAGATTAATATAATAGGAAATTCATGTTGTTCATGATTTATTTATTTATTTTTGTCAAATTACAACCACATCTGTCTGAAACCACACAGTGTTGTAGATGCATGTGAAATGTTTTTTTTTGTTTGTTTGTTTGTTGTTTTTTTTTTTTTTTTTTTAAATCAAAACCATTTCATTTAATCATCCTCCATGAAAGACATGTTCATTCTGACCCAAAGATCACCATCCCTAGTGTCAGGCATAGAGGTGGGAGAATCATGATTCGGGTCTGTTTTTCTGCTCAAGGCACAGAATGACGTCACCATGCAGAAACGCCAATAGACACAGCAGTAAAACATTAAACTCTTTAACACCAACGCCAAGTATTGGTCAGAGGTTTGTCTTCCTATGAACATAACAACCAAAAAAACATGTCACCAAAGCAACAAAGGCCTAGCTAGAGAACAATCACATGAGGGTCATGAAGCGGCTTATTCGTTCTTCAGACCTCAATCCTGAAATCTTTAGAGGGAGCTAAAGCTTGTGTTTCCAAGAAAACTGAAAGGTTTTGTACCAAATCTCATGACCAACAAAAAATATCTTAAAGCTGCAATTGCCCCCAAATTTTTCTCAATATTCTGGGTCATGTTTTGTTGAGTGATTAACTGCTTACAGTCGCTCCTCTCTAAAACCAACCATGAGGCTTTTGATTTCTGTAAAACATACAAACTTATAAATTCAGAGTACATAGAAGATTACAGGGATGTTTCTAGTCATACTTTTGAAAAATTAAATATCATTAAACAAAAAACTAATAAAACAGGTTTATCTACTTTACATTCTTGTGATTTTAAAACATGATGCAAAGAAACTGTGAAAACACACAAGTTTTTAGTTTTACTTTTATTTATCCATGCTTTTGCTTTTTTTTTATCATAACAAGTGGATTGATAAACAAGAAAACCTTAAAATTCAAGTCTCCATCTGAAACACCACCTGCATTATTTCCTCTATTGACAAGGATGAATTTTATAGAAGCAGGACTTTGCATTAAATCGTTAATGACAAAATATTCATCCTTCTTGCACTGTGTATCATTGTTATTAAAAGGAAAATTACTTTGTTATGACAAATAAATTGGTTCTGTTACATAAATAAGCAGAGCGAGTGGTGCAACTCGGGTGAAGCCCCTGAGTGCTCTGACAGTCCCTGCTGATGTTCACTGATGTTGGCACAGAGCAAAGCCAGGAGGGGAAAAGAGAAGCAGTGCATCATGGGTAGGTCATGATGCAGAACAATGGGTCAATGCAGCATTGGGACTCAAATGCATCGGACTTTCCGTGTATTCAAATCAAAATCAATCTCTGCTATTTATTCATTCATCTGAACTGCAGAAATATAGTTTTTCTTTTGTCCTCACCTGCCACCTTGTGGTGATAAATACATATTACATCCTTATCAGACAGCAGTAAGACCACGCAGTCATCATTTAAGATTTTCTATGTAAACTGTTTGTACAAGATACACAATTTTATACCGATTTTATATAAATGTGAATATTAATAAATGTTTTTTGCGGGACAGCAAAACTCAAAATAAGTTTTGTTTCGTATTTATAACAACAACTATACCAGTAATGTTTTCGACAGATGGTAAAATACATTTTTGTTCGGTATTTGTCAATAACAGAGTGTCAATCAACTTTATTTATACCGTTATATAGATTTGTTACCCAACAAAAAAAAGCCTGTTTGCTTTTTGTAACTTCAGTGCAGAAAGCAACAAGTTCAAGGTAAAATTCAAACAATTCAAATATTTATTGATAAATAAAGATTAAAAAAATAATCCCGCCCTGTCAGCCACCACCATAAAGAGCAGCAGGGGAAGATGGAGGAGAGGAATATTGTGTTATGTTGGGATTATTTAGGGCTTTGTTTTCCATCTAAGTGCCTCAGATTCAGTTGCTTTTGCTGTTTTTTTCTTTCTTTCTTTTTTTATTCAGTTTTTAAATATAAGCTGGATGATTCTGATGTTGCTTGTAGTAAATATTACCTCAATAGGAAGGAGAGGATTTAGCACAAGTTCTAATTTTAAGGATACCAATTTTCACCACTGGGGGCAGTAGAGTAAAGCAAATAGATGAGCCTTGCGTCCTTTGGAGCAAAATGAGGAATATTTCCTGATGCCAAACGTGTTTTTGATTCTTGTTGTTTAACGAAATTGTTCTGAAATTATTTTTAAAATGTTTGGAGTTGATGATAAACTATGATATACGATTTTCAAGAAGCAGGGGCTTTTAAATGCATGAACTTCCATGGTCTTCTGCATTGCATTCCTCATTTAATTTAAAAATTGATCTAGTAGAGTTCCTGCTACCATGAACTCTGGAGGATTCTGCACAAATCCTTAAATTTGAACAGCTTATAGAGTCATTTATCACCGTTAAGACGAAATCTTAGAGTAGTAAACAAACAGTTGAACAGTAATACTCTGTTCCAGAGGCCAGCTGCTACAAAATAAACTAAAACTAAACTAAATATTGTGTTTTAGACATATGAACTGATGAGCTGTTAATTTTGACCACTAGAGGGGAGTGTTGTTGAGCAAATGTTTGAATTGCGTTCCTGGTTGCAACAAATTAAACAAAAAGAGATTTAATTTATTTTATATGTATGATGAGAAAACTGACAGATATGCGATGAAACTCATTTATGACTTTGAGTGATTTAGAATAGGTCAAAATTGTAAAATAAGAGTCACAATGACATAAGTTTAAAAATTATGAGGTCAAATTATTTTCAAACCCATAGTGTGATATGCAAAGTCTGAATTATGATTATATAGTTTCTTAATTGCAAGATTAAATAGTCATAGTCACAAATGTCAAGTTTTAAGTTATAAAATAATAGTTATACTTATGAGTTTGTCACAAATCTGAGAGAAAAAGTTTTCAAAGTCATGTTAAAGATAAAATGTGAAAAATAATTCTGTATAGTCATAATTATGAGTTTTATTGTAATTCGTATAAGATTAAACTTATCTGCTTTGTATACAATTCAGTTTCTCGATAATTAAGTGATAATGAAATGGAAAAAATCCCATTATGAGTCTTTAAGTCAAAGTAAACACATAATCATGAGAATAATTTATATTGTGAAATAAAAGTTATAAGATGAAATACATTCTTGAATTTCAAATTTCAAAAGAATGAAAAAGAATATTTTTTAAGGTTGTGAGATACAATTTCATAATTATGAGATTAAAGCTTCAAGTTTCAAGTTTTTGCAATTAAATGGTAGTTGTAATTATGAATTTTCAGTTTATAAGTAATAGCTTTTAAAGTTATTATAACGCAATTAAAAGGTTGTTGAGAAAGTATTGGGTTACAAAGTTCTAACAATGAGCTAAAAAGTCAGAACTCTAAGTTTCAAAGGCATATTTTATGACTCTAAAAAAAAAGTTTTTGAGTCAGGAATGGTCTTCCATAGAAGACCTGCAGCCTAAAATAAGGTGATATCCAAAGTGGCCCCCGGGATGAACGGAGGGTGTCGCATGCTGGCAGCCAGTTCCTGTTTAAAAATACTTCAAACTGTTTTCACCAGACTTGGATTCATCATGTCTGAGTAACATGGTAAAAACAGACCTTCCTGCTTTACTAAGGCAAAAACAAAGCTTAACAATGTCCTGGAAAAAATGGGTTCTGGTGACACTTAACTCAGTTCTTCAAATAGCATTACATTTTCCTGCACACTCACTTACAAAAAACACCAGAGGAAAAATTGTGGAAGATTTTTGTTCTTTATTTTAATGCAAATACTTTTAGGCTTTTTCCTTCATCAACAACACCATCAAACTTAACGGCAGATCAGCTTCAGATACTTCTTCTCTGTAAGGCCCCGACCCCCCACACAAAGAAAGAGAAAATAAGTCTTTTCACTGTAAGACATGGAGTTAAGAATCATTCTGTTTTTTTAATCTAACTACAGTGAGGTAAATTAATTTAGGATTTGGGGTGGCTTAATTATTTTAGCTATAAATAAAAGGTAACAGCAGAATTCTGTGTAAGATGAAAAGGCGTACTCCCAAAAAATGTACAAAAGTACAGAAAATCACCTCCTGCTTCCAAACATTTGGCTCTAAAGCTGAATGCAACACAAAGTCGGGATCTAAAGAGACATATCGATCACTTTAAAACTCCTCCTGCAGGAATAACAATCTACAGATTCAGCACCTTTCTTAAAATATACAGTGATTGCTTTGGATAAATCTGAATGAAGACATCATTCCCCTTAGCTAATTAGCAGTGCATGGCTCCACAGGAACAAACAGGACAAAACATCAGCAGGGACTCTCAAATATCCTTATTTCTTCTATTTTTTTCCTTTCTTAATCTATTTTTATCTTCTTCCTACACAAAAAGCAGCAGAATAAAAACACACACATACAGTAAATCCCTGTAAAAAGAGAACATATGTGTTAGATGACTGACACAAACACACAGCGCTTTACCCGCTGCAGGCGTCAAAAAACACAGTTTTTCTGCACAAGGACGCTGCTGTGTCCGAGCAAATTCAAGGCAAACTGGAGTGAAAGTTCAGTCTGGATGAGTTTTCAACATTACTTCATCTGCAGTTACAAAACACAAACACATGTCGAGGCAACGTGTGATCTACTGATTCAGTGTCGTGAGGACCACTCGGTGTAAGGCAGATTAGCAGTAGGACAACCCATATTGCAAAATGACGGCAAACCTTGTGACACTCTGTGACAAAGTTGAATTCTGGAGGCCCACCCAGCTCCAAGACTTGCTCAACCATCTAATCACCAACTTTAACAGAACAGTCATATTCAGACGTTTCAGCTCTTCATTGTCCTTCAGTTTTCCCCTAAGCTCTGCAGAAGAAGAGCTTCACAGAACCAACGAAGAAGACTCCAGGAGGCTCCTGCCAGCAGTCAGTGGTGTCTCTGATCTCTGGTCCATGAGGTGGAGGAGCAACGCCATCACAGTCCAACGCCACCTGCCACCTGCAGCAGTTACAAAACGCAATTAAACTTAAAGAAGGAATTGTCCGGTGGTAACTAAGCAGATTAGAAGCTGTTTCCAATACAAATGGCGCAAATCTTTTCATAAATTAGAAATTAAATTCAAATCATACGTGAATAAGTTTGTTTATGTGACAAATCAATAAATATTGTGGCAGTGACAGACAAAAACAGTTATACGTGATTACATTCATAACTCAGTCATGATCTCATCAGCAATCAGAGGAGACGTCTGCATCTTATTCATACTTGGGAGCAGCTACATATGCAAAGTTTTGGGAAAACAGTCACCTGCAAATTTACTGCAGAGCTTTGCATTCAGCACAATCAAAAGATGCACCTTTCATGAACTCTGCATTGCTGTGAGAGCTCTGGTGGAAGCAGCTTCCATTGCCTGAAAAAAATTAAACCAAACCATCTTCCTCCTACTACTTCCTGTAATCTTCTTCATCATTTTCGCCAGTAGTCACGTGACTCGTGATGTGATGAAAGTGTTTCCATTGAGTTTTGGGAAATACATCTATTTTGGTTGAAAAACTACATCATCCTCGTGAAAAAAACATTTTATAGAAAAAGTTTGCATAATTATATGGTTAATGGAAACACAGTTAGAAATTGGCATATAAAATATGCTGGGACAAGTATAGTGGCCTCAGGTCCTGCAGATGGTTTTAGCATTTAATTGACTTGGAGATGCTTGTCAAGAATTGGTTTTCATGGACTAATACAAACCACTGGGTTATATTTTGTAACTGTCTATCAGGAGTTCCTCTATATAATATGGTGCAAGACAAATTGAGTTGTTAAGACCCCCTAAGGCAGGGGTTTCCAAACTTTTTGATCTCATCCACTTCCATATTTGGAACTAAATAGGATAATTATCCAATAGTTTTCAAAGTGTGAACAGTCTGAATGGTCATGTATTATCCACCTTTTACGTCATTAACGAGAAACATGCATCGTAATTCTGCGCCAGAAGAAGCCAGATGCGGTGAGTCTGAATGTAAACAATGGCTGAAAATTATTATTCTGAAAATAGTAGACAGTATTGTTAGGAAATTGCAATAAAACAGAGTAGAAATTGTAAATATTATTGTTGTTAATGAATGTGTCACAAACTCAATTTTTGCTGCATAATCATTAACAAATCCTTTTTACTCAAATGTCAGGTTATATTTATCACCTGATATTGTGGGAAACATCTCATGACAAAATGTGAACGAAGAGTATGGCCAGGCCGATGTTTAGCAGGATCACCATACACACCATGATGGTGTTTGGGCCCTGGAAAGGAAGGAGAAGAGCAATGATCACAGTGTATTCACTGAATAGAAACTGTAAGGGAACAATGACTCCATATTTATTCCACAGTTTTCACATCATGTCTAATTACTGGCTGGCTGATTAGGAATTACCAGAGTACGGTAGACGCAGTTGGTAAACAAATCCCTTAATAATTAATGTAAAGAATTATCCATGAAACTATATATTTATACTTGCTGGTTTAGTTTTTGGTGATCTTATAAAGCTTTGGAAAGAGTCAAATGACTCAGAGTTATGCTAAAAAGTTAATAACACGAAACAAGACGCAAAGACTTTACACAAAAATATATGATGAAATCGAAATATTTTTAAATTACCCCAAACTCCCTCAACTCAATATTTACACTTGCACAGGAAAATGGCTGCAAACAGATGTGCATTTTTACAACAGTGGATCTTTGAAAAGCAAAAGTGGAGCCTCCTGCACAACCAACAAGAATGCAGCAAGTGGTTTCTGGATGGTAAGTCAACAACAAAACACTTTTCTTCTCCAGCAGCCATTGTACAGTGCATACAGCAGTAAAACCAGCTGACCAAGTGTGCTGGAACTCTATTTGGGCTGCTAGTTCATGGGCTGGGATTTGTTGGGGTTGCTAGGTAATGGTGCAATGCCTGCTGATTTGTGACATTACATTAGGAAATTTTTTGAAATTGATCTTTTTTTTGACACCTGAAAACTTTAACTTACTGCCAAAAATCAGCTGGATGTTTATTAAATCGCTTGAGCTGTTTGCAGAAGCAGTCGAGACCCAAATGGAAATACAAAACATGCTAATTGTTAATACTGCATAACAAATCCATTTTATGTCATGTATCTTCACCATCTCACCTCCAGATCTGAAGACTCTGCTGTTTTTCTCGACACCAGGCTCTTTACGGGTGGCTTGGCAATTATGGCTTTGGGTTCTGCCGGCTTTGAAACTGTTTTAGGTTCATGATTAGCAGCAGCTTTTGGAGGCGGAGCAGGACTTGGTTGTCGTTTTGGAGACGGAGACGGAGACGGACTCAGTTGTCGTTTTGGAGATGGAGACGGACTCAGTTGTCGTTTTGGAGATGGAGCTGGACTCTGTTGCCGTTTTGGTAATGGTCTTGTCTCTGCTCTGCTGCCCGGCCTGCTTCCCTCCCTGGATGGCCTTTTCTTCTCAGAGGTAGAAGGTGGCCGCTCCTGGACAGAGGGAGCTCTTTCAGTTTTTATCTCAGGGACTTTGGGTTCAGGGGTCACAGCTTTTGGAGGCCCGCTGGCAGCTGGAACAGGAGCTTCTTCTTCTTCTTCATCTGGAGAGATGAGGCTATTCATTTCTGGAGCATAAGTGGCTGGAGGGACATCTGCAGGTTTTACCTCAGAGTCAAATTTCTGAAGTGGTTTAATTTCCAAATCGGATCCCTGCTCAATCTTGTTACTCAGACGACTCGGGGTGCGTGAAGGTTGACGGCTGGAAGCCGTTCCCTCCTCAGGTTCAGCAGCTGTCACTGAAGGAGTGGTGGCTCGACTACCTGGTGCACTGCTGGGCTTAAGGCCACCCTTAATGGAACTTCCTTTCATGGATTTGTCTTCATTCCAGCCTCTTGGACCAAGGAGTTTGGGGTCCTCCTTGTTGATTATGGCCGGACTCGGGGAGGGAGTTCGGGCCGGGGACGAGCCGGGCATGAGGCTGGCCAGTTCATTCAGAATCGGACTCTCTGGTGGAGTAGGCAGGGGCTCTTCATCAGCCTGCAGAGGCTCCTCTTCTGCTAGCAAAGGCTCATGCATTTCGGTGTCTTGGTTCTCCGGGTCTTCTGCAGCCTCCAGCAAAACCCTCTTTTTCAGATACTCAGGGCCTAAAAATTAAAAATAGTCAAAAGTTTCAATTCAATTTATCCACAAATAAAATTAGATCATATTATTAAAATGAAGGGCAACACTAGCTGAAATTTGTAACAATAATCTATTGTTATCAAAGCGACCACCTTTTGCATTGTAGATTATTTTGCTTGCACATAACAACACTTTCCCATCTGTCCTATACTCATGCAGACCATACACCCCTAATTTCACTAACTTTCACACTTGACATGAATAATATGGATATTAATTTTTGGTTTTGTTGAACAAATTTATATATCAGAACTCCAATATAACTCCCTTTTTTTGTGACCTTTGAGCCAGGTCATAGTTGGGGGCTTGTCCGGGATTTGAATCCAGGAGCTCTGCAGGTTAGGGCTGGACGGTTTGTTGAGGGTATCTATGTTTGAGTATTATAATGTGTAAAATTGACTGTGTATACTACCATTTTAAAGTATTACAGGTGTTAATTTAGGCATTAATTGATATGACCATCCTAAACTCTAAAATGGATTCTCCTCTGAGCTTTCCTGTGTGTCTTGTCTGTTCAGTAGCCACCTCTGATGTTTGTTTTTTGGTTATACCTGGACCAAACATCCAGACATTGTAACACTACTGACAACTAATCAAACCTATCAACTTTTAGTTTACTTAAGGACATTGCTTTCTTAATATACTACCAACTTGTCCTGTCATGTTTTAAAAAGTGTAGCCCTAAATCTTCTCCAAACAAATAAATAAAAATGGTCTAAAGACAAAATGATTTAAACTTTATGGGCAACAATGTAAGTTCCTGAAAGTAATTAAGTCTGTTAAAAAATTTTATTAAAGCAATGTTGAATACTTTACTGACATCAACCTTCCTTATTTTTACATTTGAGTTCAAAATCACTGAAAGTGTTAAAGCCAAAAAGGTTTCCTCTGACCTTTGTAGTAGTTCATTTGCATTAAAAATATGCATCCTTCTATTTTCAGAACTGGTAAGTAACATCAGAAGGCTGGATACCTTTTTCTGTCTTTGTCTATTTGTGTCTTATTAAGCTTACTGCTGAAAGAGAAAAGCAAGGGCCTCTGAAGAGGCTCTTTACTTTTGTATCAACGTGTGTGTCGAAAAGCCTGTGCTGAAACTGATACAATCCCCAGGACTGAATAAGATGATCCTTTTTTTAGACATTCAGTTCTGCTCGCCTTGTGGTGGGCCAATGCACAGAGATTCAACAGCATACGCTCTGAGATCAGGGGGCAAAGTATTAAGCAAATTTTGCATATCATAGACAGAGTACTATATATGCATCTCACAACACTGCACCATCTTTGGTTACTAAAATGTTGATTTAGCACAAGGTTAAGAAAGTATTTAATAACCATATCTTTGCTAAAATTTATGTTTGCACCAATTTTTTCCTGAAGATGTTCTTAATTTATTATAACAAAATGTCTCCACCACCTTCAGTTAGCTTTACGATCTCAACCACCAGATACATACATCATTTGTTAGCAATAAGGATGATTAGAGTCAATTCAAAAATTATAGTGAGATGCAGTTTGCGTGTCTGACATCTGCAACATAATATCTTGTCAAATGTTGAATACTAGCAATGTTTAGTCATTGCAGTATTGCTCACTAATTTTAGAATGACAGTTGCAATTCAATACATTGTGCAGTTCTAATATTGTACTATTGTCATAGTCAGAGCTGCACAATATTAGTCCAGAACAATATATTAAATTGTTGCTCTATTGTTAAAAAATTTTATTAAAAAGCTAACCACCTTATTATTCATCTATTAATTTGCATATTTTGTTAGACATGAATGGAGTAAGTATTTAATGCAATACTTTACTTTACTCTGACAAACCTAATAAAGTTAAGTGCAACCCACTGCATTAAGAAATCACTTAATTAGGAAGCAAAACAACTAATCAGCATGTATGTGTGCAACATTAATAGAAACACAAAATACTTCCAGCTGTTCCATAATCTGCAGATTGAGGCTTGTATTAAGACAAAACATGAAATCATATTATGCCCTGTTACTGAAGAGTTGCTGTCCACTGACCTGGCTGATAGAAAGAAGGCGACAGCTCTTTGGCAACCAGTCTGGCAATGCTGGATTCACTGTTGGAGGCCTGGGCGGCCTGTTCAGCGCCGTCTGACTTGCCCTTTGCATGGGATGTCCTGAAGTCAAGAGATGCAATACAAGTCGTGAATCACTGACAACAACAGTCCATCACACCTTCCTTTTTTAGACTGCGTCAACAGAATACAATGTTGGCAAATTGTCATGTGTAACAGTACTATTTGTT
Source organism: Poeciliopsis prolifica (assembly GCF_027474105.1). Lineage (NCBI taxonomy): Eukaryota > Metazoa > Chordata > Actinopteri > Cyprinodontiformes > Poeciliidae > Poeciliopsis > Poeciliopsis prolifica. Next base: position 2,432,697 of record NW_026562421.1, on the reverse strand, counting down.
ATAATGAACATCAACAATGCACACCATCATTTGAGGTCATGAACCAAGACGTTAATAATATCTATATGCATAAATCCGTATGGTTACAGCCAGTGCACCTAGATTAGTTTACCGTCAGAGAAAAGGCAGTGGTGCATAAAAGATAAAGTCCAGATAATTGTAGAAAATGTTTAATTAACTCTCGACAATAAAGGAAAAAAGCAATTTTGATTGACTATACCCAAATATAGACATTCAAATTATGTAGCAATGAAGAAAATGTAAAACTATGATTAAATCTTACAATGACAGTCTTCTTCAAAAGAGACATTATCATTGTCTATAGTTCTGGGATTAAATGAGAACGCAACGACTTCATGTTTTTACAAACTTTAGGTAACGTCAATATGATGTCACAAAAAATGTAACAACTAATGCATTAAAAACCAATAATGTCTTGTTATTAGTTTTAAGCTCAGAAAGACCACTGGTTGTTGGTAGGTCATCAATACCTTTGAGTTTGTGCAAGACAGCAAATTGTTCATAAAAGCAAACTGGATATGTGTTATGAATTCAAAATCAATTGGAAAGCCCCCTCTGACCCTGCAAACGAGGGGGCTTTCCAATTGATCCTTCTCCAACCTTGACATCAAATTCTGACATGCTCACTGCTTATAAAGAGCTTAATGAAAGTTACAAAAATAAACTGTTTATTCACTTCTGATGGTGTGTGTCTCAGTCAATCAGTCACACAAATAGCACAGTACAACTTCTGTTAGGGAATATGTTGAAATGGTGAATGTAGAAAATACATAGAACTATGTTGTGTTTAGTTAAAACTAATAATGCTGCATTCAGTTTACTTGAGAAGCTGAAACTCCAGATTTTGAAATGACAACACACCCTTAACTAGTGTCTGGTTACAAGTTAGAAAACCAAAAAGATGTGAAACATAAAGTAAGGCCCAGGAGAGGTTGACCTGACCTTTGTCAACCCATCTGAATTACATGATAAGATTGTTAGCAAGACTCTGTAGAACCTAAATGCACAAGGAAGTAATTCTGTAATTTGATTTAGATGTATTGCAATTTGGACACATTCAAAAGTTGCATGTTAAACTTGAACTCAAGAGTTGGAATTGACACTCATGTCTTAGACTTAATGAGTCCTTATTGAAAAATTCAAAAATTGATGTGAGGCATGATTATTTGGACCTTCAGAGATTGGTAAGGTACCACTGCTCAGACACTCATTGTTCTGACCTACAGAGACAGATGAGGTAGCAATGCCCGCAGCCTTAGACTGCGGGCATTTAGACACGCCAAGCTTCATGATGCATGTTCCACAGGATCTTGGAGACAGATGAGGACTTGGGGTTGGAACCCTTACAGAGAGCATCATTGCTGGGAAGCTCTGACTCGTCATCAAGACTATCAATGATCTTTAAGTTGAAGACTGAAGATGCAATGACACTCAAATCCTCAGAGTGAGACAGTCGAAAACTGACAAGGTGCTGGCATTTCAGTTAAAGTTGCATGCTGTCATCCAGCAAATTTTGACCCTGGTAGGTTTTGTTTTTTGTGAAATAGCTTGGTTTCTATGTGTAAAACAAAAACACTAGTTAGGTTTGGAAAAGTGTATTTTAAAAAATCATTGATTTGTTTTAAAGCACTTGGCAAACTTTTTTTTTTTTTTAAAAAAAGGACATTTCAATCAAAAGGCTAATGATTTTGACTTCAACTGTACATTGTGTTACACTGAATCATCCAAAAACAAACAACGATTCAGGATATCAGATCTTGTCCTAAAATTTCTGAATGGCCCAAAATTTCTAAATGTCTTTGAAATAATGAGGAAAACTTTCATACAGCTGCAGTTTGTGTGTTAAGGTTCAAAGTTTTCCATCAACAATCTGGAGAGATATTTCTGTCTTTACCAACTGACAGACTTCTCTGATAATCAATGCAGCTGCTGCTGCTGTTTGTCTCGTAGTAACTGGGAGAATAACTGAATGTGATTAGTCTGAAGACACTTGGCATACTGTAACTTAATACCAATCTGAATTTAGCTCCCTGCTCCAGTTTTAGACCCAGTGGAGAAGGTGCTTCCCAGTGGAATAATTAGAAAGTGCCCTGATTGACTTGGATGATCTCCACCTTTCTGAAAACTCATTGTTTAAATATATTTACACCAGTAAGTACAAATTAAATCCAAACATGTTTTAGGTTATGTTTATTTAGATCCCAGCAGCTCTTCCTGCTGTTCCTAACCAGGATTTCTTACAATTGTAATATCACATATTTTGATTTCAGTTAAAGCTATAAATGGCCATAAATTACTTGTTTTTGCCTGACAAGATCTTTATCAACAGTTTACTTTTAGGCTGCGTAATCAGGATTCTAGCATAACTAAAACACTTTTCTCTGGAGAATTGTTAGAGTTTGTTTACTTGTTTTGAATATGGTCCAGTAATTGTTATTTTATTCCATAAGTCTGCTATAAGCATTTTGAAACCAATTTTGATGCAGTCAGAAAATTTAACTATTTGAGGTGAAGTTGAAGAATTTGAGGATTTTCTATTTCACCAACACCACTGAAAGCGAAACAGTCCAACATGACGCTAACACCATCATTTTTTACAGTGTACGTAAACCCTCACCTTCACTCCTCCAAACTTTTTTTTCCAGCTAGATATCTTTAAAATTAATAAAGCAGACTAATATTAATCTTTCACAGTAACTACAACCTTGTTTAAGGTCACTGCCCTCTGCTTAAAAGCTGCAACAGTACCAGGAAACCTCCAATCCAGTCAACTAAACCTACTTCTGTATCAAGCAGTGACTGGATGAGAGGAAGGATACAGACACAGTGAAGACACACTCGCAATTTAGAGAGACAAACTAACCAGAGAGAATCCATGAATGCATTTGGAGAACATGCAAACTCCATACAGAAAGATGCCAGGCTGGGATTCAAACTCAGGACTGTCTTGCTGGAAGGCGACAATGTTTCCATGTAAATGAGCATTACATCTATCAAAACCAGTGATCAAATAAAGAGTCTGAATTACAGCACAACACTGTTGAAGGCAACAAAAAGACTTTAGTGACCACAAATTGCAGATAACTTACACATACGGTGATGCTGGTTGTGCAGTGCCTATGAAACATTCATCACCTCGAGTTTTACTATTTTTATTCTTTTAGAAATCAATCATGTTTAAAGAATCCATTTTTATTTTGGATAAAATAATTGCAAAAAAACTCCTTTAATATCAAAGTGAAAACTGATTTCTACAAAAATAATGACAAATAAAAATATTTAACATGATGTCAATAAAAAGACATTATTGTCTCTGTGATGAGACATTTAACCAAAACTGGTCATTTACAGCTCAGGCTGTTATGCAGCACCTAAAAAACTGAAGGTTTCACACTTTCTACTTCTTTTTCAAATCAATTGTGATTTTAAAAGAGTCTGTAAATAATTACAGAAAAAACAGTCAAACTGAATTCCACAAAATAATGATTAAAACGATATTGCATAATTATTCTATCCTTTAAAATTGATTGACCTAATTCAACAGAGGTCCAGCTAATTGGTGCAAGCAGAGTCACAATGATTGGATTGAAGATTATCTGAGTCCAGTGGACTGGATCAGACAATATTTTGTTTGAACTGTAAACTGTAAAACAAACCAGTTCCACCTGCACAAAAACCAACGCTGTGAACGTGTCCCAGAGTTTATATAAACATGCTTCGATATCGGTTAATTTCATGGCCGAATAGATTTTTTTTAAATTTATTTTCCAGATTCTGCAGCTGCTCAGCAAAATATATTCACAATTATTGCTTTCATGAACCATTCATCCAAACACTTTAATATGAATATACTGAAGTGTCGGCAAAGAATGCCAACTGGAATTATAGATCAACAGGAGCAAGTGTTAATGTGACTCTTAATTCTGCGTGCTGACAGTTTTATTAAACTAATTAAAATAGGACTCATACATTTAAATTATGAAGAAAAACGCAGTGGATTAAATCGGACTGAATAAGTTTCTAGCAGTTCTTTGAATGCACATCAACGTTCCTGATAAGAGGGAACTTAGCTCCAAGTTTCCAAAAATGTATTAGTAGAGATAAATTCAACCCATTTAAATGCTCCATAAAGTCTTATTTAAATGTGAGCGAACAGTTGGCACAGCAGCTGAACTTGATCAGCTGAACTATTTTAAATCTTCAGTTGCTTGAAGTCTGAGTATTTGACAGATGTACAAACTCTGGTTCGCACATGTTTAGCGAGCGCAAATAGTTTTGTGAATTCGCCCCTGTGTATCTTATTTACAGTAATCATACAGTACTTTATATCTGTATGATTAAAGTACTCACACACTGACTCTTTGAAGGCTTTCTTTTCAACATATGATGATGTGATTGAGCAGGTATCTTTTTTTTTATGCTGAGATGGTAAGAGATCTCAGAAGCTTAATGCACGCGGCAAAAAAAAATCTTAGCAGGTATTTTTGTCTCATTTCTAGCTCTAATGTTTTAGTTTGGTCTTATTTCAAAAGCACAAACATAATGAGTAAATTACAAAATCTTGTTTTAGGTCAACAATTCTTGAACAGTGATAAAAAAATATTAGTTCCTATGCCAGTTTTATTCACTTTTCACAAAAAATGCCTTGTTGTAAATTAAATATTAAGGAATTGTTTATTTAAAACAAGCTTCTATAGCTTGCTGAAAATATACTTATCAGTTAGTTTACATTTATTTCAAGTGTACAGATATGTTTTCATTAGAAATTGGACCAAAAATACTTGGTAATTTTTGGTAATTTTTCACCAAACATTAGTGAAAATAACTAAGATTTTCAGTCAGAAAACAAAAGTCTTTTTTTCTGTTTTTACTTTCCGCAGCAGTTAACCTGTCCTAAAACCAGCTGATGTCAGATATTTTCTCAATCTCTGGCATGTGCTGTTAGATTTTTCTGGATGCAATTGTTCAGCTGCACTGCAAAAAAACATCGTCTTACCAAGTGCATATATCTTAATACACTTGAAATGAGACGAAACTTACTTACAAATAACTTTTCAGTAAGATATAGAAGCTTGTTTTGAGTTGATAGACCCTACTCTTGATGAAAAAGTTACTTGTAAGTTAGTGTTGTCTTACTGCAAGATATTTGCAATGAAACTAGACCTAAATGCTGGGTAATCCTGTGTTTTTGCAGTGTGCAGTGTGTGAAAATAAAGATTTTTTTGTCAGGAAAGTACAAAAGTTAATTTTGCTTTGTCTTTTTTCTGTTCTTCCTTTGAGCAGCAGCCTTCCTGTCCGAAAACCAGATGGTGGCGACATATTTTCTCAATCTGGCATGGGCCGCAAGAGATTGCTGGATGTTAACGTTCAGCTGCACTGCAAAAACATATAGTCTTACCAAGTTTCTATCTTAGTATACTTGAAAGGAGAAAAAAACTAACTCACAAGTAACTTTTCAGCAAGATATATAAGCTTTGTTTTAAGTTAATAATTCCTAATATTGATGAAAAAGTTACTTGTAAATTACTTTTGTCTTATTTCAAGATAATTGCAATTGAAACTAAACCAAAATACTTGGTAAGATTTGGTGTTTTTGCAGTGTGTGTGAAGTGAAGTTAAATCCATTTGCTAAAATGAGCTTTCAGCTATATTTAATACTGTCTAGTTACCTTTTCCTCCTCAACAATAGCTACATTTTCCATTTTGAACATTGTTTACAAAAGACGACTGTGCAAACAGCTTGTATCAGCAGAACAGAGTGTAATCCAAGCCCGACTACTAAAGCAAGGTGCGGTACATGTATACGCCACCCCTTTATACCGAAGCACTTGCTTATGAGCTGTGCCATATTTTTATCTGCAGAACCATTTGACACCACTGCTGACGCAAGGCGAGCCGGGTCTTTAACTGTCGCCGCCTAGCAGAGCAGCCGAGGCTCCCAGAGGCGGACACACAGATCAGACCGTCGACAGCAAGTCCCAATCAATAGAGAGGAACTCTGAGCAACCGCGCAAACAAAAAGAAGAGTCACTGCGCTTCTACAAAGAAAAAAACAAACGTGCGTGTCTGTGTGCAGGCAGGGAAGATGGGGTCAGACAGCAGCAGGGGAAGAGGGATAATCAGCTGTTGCATTCCCTTGTGATTGTGATACAGCAAGAGTGTGCCTGTCCATATTTAGTCAGAGGCCCGTCTGTGACCGCGCAGCCTCGGTGTGCGTCATTTACACCCCGTCCTGCCACACAGGCCCAGCTGCCAGCCAAACGCAACAAAAAAAACAGAGAGAGAACAATGTCCAAAGAGTGTCTGAATACCAGCAAACACTTTAACCAACTGGACCTGAAGAGGCCCGGTGTGGCATTCCATGAACCACACTGCTGCTTGTATTTTTAAACCCTCCACTTCTCTGCCAAAGGATCATAGCATGAGAAAACCGCTGCCAGGAACAGATGTGTCATCTCTCCGCTGCTTATATAATAAAGCTTAATGCTCAATGCTGCTCGCCACTTAGTAACTGTGGTAACAGAAGTACTCTGATATACTACTGCTTCCCAAAACGTTCACACCACCATGTTAAAGAGTTACTTTTACGGAGGAAATTTAAATTATTGTTGCGTCGTTCTAAAAGTAAATGCAAGAGATTTGAATAAACAAAAAGTCCTGTCAAGGGCACTATTTAATTACTATTCAATTTTTACTTATTAGTTAAAATTCCTGTTTCACATTGAAGCAATAACAGAGTTGCACTAAAGTTGGAATTTAAAACTAAGAAACCGGAAACTTCCTCACCAAAATCCAATATGGCTGCCTTACATCTGAAACATAAGATAAAAAAACAGCAACTTTTTCTTTTTTGATTATTTCTTATCTCTTAAAAATTTTCAGACAGTCTTTTAATGAACGTGATACTTGTATTGCTAATAGCAGTTAGCCTGCTAATAGCAGTTAGCCTGGTCCAAGTTAACTGCTAAACTCGAGTCAAAATCGGGTTTTATTTCATTTTCAAACTATTCACTAAATCAGTATCATGTTGTCGTCACACCATAAAACATTGAAGGTTTTATGGAGGCCATTTTATCTTGTCGTGTTGTTTTTTCGTTTTCAACTGTCATTTTCTAACCGCCCATTGTCCCCCTGGCAACCACCTTCAGATTAAAAGTACATAAAAAAAACTTTAAGCTTTATTAGAAAAATACTGCAGCATGTTTTGTGCTTAAAGAAAGAGGATTTGTCGACAGTAAATTTATATATATGTTGCTGAAAAATTACTTGTAAGTTAGTTTTTGTCTTAATTAAAGTATTTTTGTTTATAGTTTATTGTGCAAATAAGTTATATTTGCACAATAAACTATAGACAAAAATACTTGATTAGATTTTGTGTTTTCACATGTGTAATCTGAATTAATAAAACCAGAAAATAATCTTCCTTTAAAGTTATGAGGTTAATACTGTATCTACGAGTATTGAATGAGAAGCGACAAACCATTTCTATTCCTAACTGGTGCAATCTGGAGATTATCCAATTCCTTTAAGATAGGAGCAACGGTAGATAGCCAACACAATGAATCTATTATCAATGCATGCATTTGATAAAATCTGTTCATTATTTTCCAGCAGTTTGAACATTGCTGGTTGTTTTCGAAGCCAACTGAGATATTTCGAACTCAATCCTGCATAAATCCTCATGCGCATGCTGTAGGTGCACCTAACGCACAGACAAAAACAATAACTCATGTTTAGTGGTTATCTGTGCAGTGCGATATTTAGATTTGTGTCTGCAGAAAGTCTGCAGAGCATCAGCGAAGTGTCCGCCCGCTGTAAACACTGAGCTTACTTTGGGTTCTGAAGATGATCGTGGACAGGAATACCAGCACCTTGTACGGTCAAAGACAAACTGCATGTTGAACAAAACATCACCCTGATTTGTGGGATTTTTATTTGGGAAGAGGTGCAACTAAATGTAACGACCACTGCAGTGGATTTTTATAGTTTATTCTGTTCCATTAAAATAACAAGTAAAAAATAATGAAACCAAAAGCTACACACTTATGGAAATAATGAAAAGTTTTCTCCCTTATGTATTTATGTGCTGATCAATTTTTTAATTGGCAGTGCTGACGGGCGTTCGATAAGGAGTCCATGCCCAGATCTGACCTGTAAATTGATCAAGTGAAAACACTCTGACATTTCTTCAACCACAAGAGATTAAAAAGTCACCATAAAATGCCAGAGAACATTTTGAATCTGGGCTTGGTCTGCTGTTTAACCAAACAACTCCAATGAGTTGTTATAAAAAGAGAAACCATTACTTCACCTCAGAGGATCTACCCTGAAGGCCAGAGGACTGAAAATAGACAGCTTACATGACAGATGGTTTGGATGAAAGAAGCCAGTATCCTCACAGAAAACCTGTTCGACATACTCGCTCTCTGATATACAGAGAGTTTTACGTTCTTCTGTTTTGCAACTGGCAGCATCACTACCAAAATGCCAAAACGACGCGAGTCGGACCTCGTTTTGTTACATTAATGGGTCCTAAAACCTGTCTGCTACAGAAATAAATATCAAGATTCAGAGCAAAGCTTTTGCAATTAGTAATAAATTTCATTATAAATTAAAAAGAATTTGATCATTTCCATTTGAATGCTTTGTTTTTCTTTCATTTCAAATAGAGACTGGATGACAAAGGCTTCCCTCCAGTCCATCGGTCTCCACTGACGCATAAATTCTTGCATTAGTTATTTACATGGTTTTGAAGCATGAGAGTCTAATTAGTAGTAGCAAACCAAAAAAATGGCAGTTGAGTTATTTAAATGGAGTATTTTTGTTGCTCATTTGCAATATTTGTTTACAAAAGCTCTAACTGGCGGTTTTGCCTGTGTTCACTGTCTGAAACCAATGAATAATACAACTTAAAGGACAATTTTATTTAATCTAATCTGTTTTATTTAGGTTTTCGTTTTGGTTGTTTTTTTTTTAATTATTATTACTATTGTTATTTATTTTAGATAATTAAAATGTTTTCCAGTTCCAATGACCTACTATGCTTCTTTTAACTGGTTGGATAGGTCTATGGGCTGTACAAAACACCTTCCTTGCATTTATTTTTTTTAACCTAAAGTCTTAATATAACCAGATTTTATTTCTGCCTATTTTAGGGACTTTGGTCCCTTTAGATCCTTATAAACTGCTGCTGGTCACGCCCTCCAACTCAATCTTTATAATCACACATGAAAATGGCTGCAAACAGATGTGCAATTATACATCCGTATATCTTTGAAAAGTAGAAGTGGAGCCTCCTACACAACCAAAAAGAATACAGCAATTGGTTTCTGGCTGGTAAGTGAACAACAAAACACTTGTCTTTTCCAAGTGGTTTTACCATTTACAATGGTAAAACCAGCTGACCAAACATGCTGGAGCTCTGCTTGAGTTGTTAGGTGATGCACTGGGGTTGCTAGGTAATGGTGCAGCCCACGTCAATGGCTGCTTAACATTCAGTAGGTTTTTGAAACGACTCACTTTCTGTTGCTTTAAGAGTTCTTTAAACGTTAAAGTTTATCAATAATATTATTGTTTATCGTAACCACTTTTTGGGACGATTTATTATTAAAAATTACTTACAGTGACAAACCTATCTAGAATTCAGTGGCTGGTTTTTCTGAAGATATTTTCAAAATCCATTTATTCCTCAAACCATTTAGCTGAATAAATAAATAAATAAATAACAACCCATCTTGACTCATAATACCAGAAAAAAAAAACTACATTGACATAAAGTGGAGCAGAAAGGTGTCTCTGGTATCCTTACCTAGAAGCAGCAATCTCTGCCTTCTGTTTGGCGATGGCTGCCGCTCTCTGCGCTCCCTCAACCGCCCGCTCCACCTTCTGCTTGATCTTGGTTCCCTTGAGCTGGATCACCCTCTTCTTCATGGCCTTCACTAGCATGTTGTTCATGTACTTGCCCTCCTCCTTCCCTCCCTCGGCAAATGTGGTGCAGCCATACCCGTGTCTCTGGTTGTTGAGCCACTCGCCCTCGTACTTCAGGCCGCTGGATCTCTCGCTTATCCCGTATCCTGAGCGCTTGTCGTTCTTCCACTCACCCATGTAAACCTCTGTGGTGGTAGCGTCAATGTCAGCCTCCACTGGGGGAAAGTCCTCTGCTCCGGCCAGGCTCTCATCCCCACTGATGGTGGAGTTTGTGTCGCTGGCATTGGAACTCAGAGCAGACTCTGTCCTCAGGAAGCTGATCTTGCTCTTCTGGCTGGAGAGTGATGTGCTTGACTCGGATTTCTTCAGCTTACCCAGCAGGGAACCTCTTCGGAACAGGCCCTTCTTCTTGGGCTTCACTGCCTCCGGATCCACCTGGAGGGTGAGAGCGAAGCCTCCGCGGGATGGTCCCAGCTGGGTGGGGGTGGCGACAGGCGTCTCTTCTCCCGACGCATTGGTGGTGGTGATGACCGGGACATCCTGCTGTAGAACGGTGCCGTTGCTGTGCTCACTGCGAAGTGAAGTTAACGAAGTACGAAGAGGGGAACGCACAACTGCTGCCATGCCATAGGGTACGCTTTGCCGAACACCATAGCCATGGCGCATCCCACCAGTGAACTGACCCTGGTAGGTACCTGAAAATGAACCAAACCATATAAGATAGAATCTGCTCTATTAAGCAAAACTATTCCTCGGTCTAGAACAACATGGTAGTACTTATAGGAAACTCTCCTTTCCTGTGCTTTAAATGGCAGGCTATTCTTTGCTGGGGTTGCTCAGTGACAGGTTGATCCTACGCTGGGGGCCGTGCCTGCTATCCGCAGCGTGACGTTACATTCCAGAGGCTTTTGAAACGGGTCATTTTCCAGACACCACAAAACATGAATTTACTACCAAAAACTAGGTGGGTGGTTTTCTGAAGCATTTGAAACCAAAATGGACGTACAAAAAGATTTAAAATTGTGAACTTTGCATAATAGAAGCTTTCAATATGACAGATAAGGGGTATTTTTGGAATCTGAAATTGATACAGAAAGAGAATATGATCAGAGACTGATCGTAAACTGCCAATTTAATGTATTGTAAGATGCATTAAATTTGATTAGATTAAATGCATTTAATTAAAGCATGAAATGCTTTAATTGTAAGTATTTAATGATTACATCTAGCACTGTAAACTGCCAACAAACCGTGTTTGCTAATTGTAAACAATTTTTACAATTGCTTACAAATGAAAAACAATTGCATAGTTGGCCTGTTTCTTGAAGACCAGAGTCATGAATTTTTTCATTATCTTTGCAGGGTGAATCTTTGCAGCAGTACAAACACCGGCGTCCTATACTAGACAATGATAGCTGAAACACTGAATGGCAGTGACCTGTTTTAAAACAAACTGGAGGGGAAAGGTCAGACAGAGTCCCAACCATGCTATGCATGTGTTGAACATTTTTGTATTGTTATTTATAGATGTGTAATAAATGGACTGAATATATATAACAATTTTTTTAGTCATACTGACAACTCAACGTACTTCACACTAGAGCCACATTCACCCAGTCAAACTTCGAAATGTGCAGATATTTATATACCAGCAGAAAAACTTGGGCTTAAGTGACTCGCCTAAATGACTCATTAACATGTATGAGGAAGCTGGAATATTTAGAAAACACTTGTTCAATTTGATCAATATTTTTCTCAAAATTAATTTGTATTGTTAGCATGTTAGCATGCTCTATCTGTGAACCTTAGCGAGATACTGACAGACAATATTAACATGCACCAGGGTCAAATTTTTGTGACAGCTGAGGTGCCATAGTTGGCTTTTCTTACGATAAACATAATGTTTCTAGACCAAAACCAGAAGCATCTTTAATTAACTCAATGGTTTGATTATGAAAAGTTAGTTCTTCCAAGTTGGTGAAATCTAAATGGGTAAAGTTAGATTTTCTTAGATTTGCTTAAAGTTTATATAACAAAACAATAAGCACATTTAATTGACTTTAGTTAACTTTTATTAATATTTGTAACCAAAATTATTACAATGAATATTTCCCAACGGTTATTAAATGTTAGCTCTGTCCAGCTGGTCAAAGCTACACTATCAAAGCTAGTCTTGTGCCGGTAAGGCCAAAAGGTCACTGAGTGGCTGTGCTATTAATAAATCCTGAGATCTGGTGCTGTCACATCCCCCACCACAGCTTCCAGTGGACCAGGTTGGAACCTGATGAGTCAGGGAAATGCTTTTATTGTACCTTGAATATTTTTAATTTTAAGCATGCACATGTCTATTAGCTGTGTTCATGAATAAAAAAACTGCGAAGGTGTTATAAATATAAATGTTTGGGAAAGTAATTATTGTTTAACTTCATGCCAATATTCACTAGTTAATGTGGATTTCTGAAGGGAAATGTGAACTTTGTAATGATAACAAATTTTCCATTTATTTACCTTCACCAATTCAAAATAAACAATGTGATGCAAAACATGATGCCATGTTGACCTACACAGCAGCATGACTCCATTATCCATCATAATCTATCTTTGTATCTATATTTTTTAAAAATTGAATATCCATTTATTCTTGCTCTTGATGTCTTTATAGTAATGAATGAAAACATTTTGTGAGTTTCATTCCCACCATGCTCAGACTTCTGCTTGACTGACAGCAGCAGGGTGGTGTTTTCTTCCGGTTACACTCACATCAGGAGATCATTGGAGATGGACTCGTTCTTACACACTCACTTCCTTCCATATCTCTAGAAAGAATCTGGGTGCACACTAATGATAATTATAATTTGGCTGCTGGTTTGATCTGATCTGAATGATATTCACCTTTGGTGAAGATTCAGAAACAAATCAAAATTTAAAGCAGAACATCATAGAGACAAACAGAGTGCTGCATTTCCTTCACTGCTAATCAACTTTTACCAGAGAATGAAGGTAAATGACTTTTCTGCAGAAATGAGGCAGTGAAAAGAGTAGTTTCCTCATAATCTGAAGGTTATGGGCTTGATTCCAATTGTCACATATTGATTCAAACTGACTAATTAATGCCTAAGTTGACAACTATTGATATGTTTGAATGTGTGTCTCTGTAAGAGTGACTGGTTTAAAAGTGCTTTCAGAAACTGTTCAGATCATGATTTACAAAATGAACCTAATCATTGATCTGTTAAATTTTTTTTATTAATTTATTGCAAATTAATGTAAAATATTTCTTACATGATACATATGAGTAATAAAGGAATAGTGAGAAACTTTCTTTGATTTTAAGTTGTTACTTATAGTTTTACTCACTATATGCCATGAGTAAAACCATTACAACATTGTCATATTTACACAAAAATATTAAACAAAAATGTTTAATTTAATTTCTTTTATGTTTACAGAAAAGCAACACTACTGTTCAGTGACATAACGCTGGAAACTGTGATTATAATAATATTATTGATAATCTTTTATTGTTTATTTTATAAACTTGTGAAAAAATAAAAATTAAAGAACTACTAAATTTGGTAGTTATTTTTTACTTTTATAAATTGTCACTTTTCCTTTATAGAAGAGCATAAGAAGCTTCTATAATCTGGTTAATTATCTGGGCTATTTAATTTTAACTTCATAAGTTTCTCTACAAATAAACTTTCCTTTGAAGTATTATTGACCTCTATGTGTTTTCTGTGACCAGACGTGTTTCTTTTCTGTAAACAAGGAAAACATTACAGGAGTCTTGGTGCAGCCAGCTGACCAGCAGTGTGCAACAAAACCTGGTATATTAACATTGCAGTTCTAGTTTGTACAACATCAGCTTATTAAACTGTATAGACAATATGAAAAAAAGGTTTTGGTTTTGAAACTGTAACAGTTTCCAAATTTGAGTATACTTTCATACTAAGCATGTGTATTTTTACTTTTAAAATCTTAAATTAAATATTACTTTTGCACACCTACTTTTTTCTTAAAACATTTTTAAAGAGTCAGAATAGGATTGTAAAGCCTCGGTCTTATATAATTTAGGATTAGACCTCATGATAGACACAAATGATATTCCAATACCATGATAGACTGTAGAACAGGAAGATAAAATAATGTGAACTGACTTTCACTTTGGTACCAGGTCCAGGTCTAGTATGCTCCAGCTCATTCCAGATGACATCAAACTGTTTCTGGGTCAAAACGCTACGTCATTCCTGCTCTGGGTTCTGATTCTTTACCACATTTATCTATTTTTTTAGTGAATTGTATAAATTATTACATAGTTATAAATAAATGTAACTATTCAGAGTATGTATTTCCAATTTTATATTCAAATTATTCTATAAATAAATATTAATTAAGGACTTATGTACTTATTGAGTTTTGTCACTTTAGGCCTTCCAGACATTTTGGATTGAGACACTTTAAGGCATATTTCATGACTTTCTCCTCCATCTGCATGTATTTCTGTCCTGGCAATCTGTCGTGGTTCTTGTTCAAAGTATTCTATTAATAAATATTAATTATGGAGTTACTTACATATTTACTTTTGTCATGTTTGGCCTTCCGTACATTTACATTCTGGAAACCTTTAAGGCATAGTTCATGATTCTCACCTCCATCTCTGTATGTTTTTGTGCCTTATCCAACCTGAAGCCTGTCATTCTTATTCAAAGTATTTTTTTAAATAAAGGGCTTATTTACACACCGAATTATGTCATTACATTTACCGTACATTTAGGGACTCATGGACATTTTTATGCTTATTTCATGACTCTCACCTATGTCTATGTATTTCTCTGTCCCATATCTATCAGTTATTCTTATTCCAAGTATTTTATTACTAATTATTAATTAAGGACTTATTTATTTAAGTCACTTCAGGCCTTCCGTACATTTAAGAACTTCAGAAAACTTTTAAGTCTTATTTATGACTCTCACCTCCATCTGCGTATGTTTCCGTCCCGTACCCATCCTGAAGCCCGTTGTTCCAGGTTCCTTCGTACTTGGCTCCGCTGCCCACGCTGACCCGGACCCCGTATCTCCCTTTGAAGCCGTGAGTCCATTCCCCTCGGTAAATCCAGTGTCCCTTGGTTTCCACTCCCAGTCCGTGGCGCTTACCCTGCGACCAGTAGCCTTCGTAGGTGTTCCCGCTGGGCCAGGTGTAGACCCCCACCACCTCGAAGCCGTAGTTCCAGGAGCCCGAGTACTCGCCCTGGCCCTTGGGTCCGGTGCAGATGCCGTGGCCGTGGGCTTTGCCCCCCTCCCAGCCTCCACAGTAAGCCCCGCCATCATCAAACTCGAAGCGACCTCCACTCATCCCGAAGCGCAAAATGAAAACTGAAAGACGGCTCTGGGTTTTCCCTTTCCTTTTACCTGCCCGAAGTTCCTGACGTGGATTTCACCTGACATGCAGCTGCGAGATAAACTTTACTGGGTTTCCTCTGTTGCGATCTCCATTTGAGTTCTTGTTATTCTAAATCAAGCATCGTTCCTGAAACATCGTTCTTTGTGTGTTGCGGATTTATTAGAGCGAATTGTGAATAAAATGTGGATGTGCGTGCTGAAAAGCCAGAGATCTTACATGGCTTTCTCAGGTGGCATTTCCCCCCCTGTCCCTGCCACCCAGCTACCTCCTGACAGCCGCCGCGGTTGGACACACTTCAGCAAACCTAACAAGGCGACCAATCCACAAACACACACACCCTTCCAAAAATACAACCCAATCCTTAACTCCGCTGCATGCCTGCAAGGAGCCACGCCAGAGTCTTCCCCTTCGGGACAGAAGTAGCTGCATGCCTTTCAGGTCTCTGCTGTCCAACTCCACACTTTTTTAAAAAACATTTTACGCAGGTATACAAAAAAAAGTTGAGCACAAAGATCTCCACATCTGCACATAAATCCAACCATGCGTTTTCTATAATTATTTGATTCAAGTCAAGAGGGCTTTTAATAGTAAGACAACGTTTATTCTATGGAACCGGAATTGTTTTTGCGCTTTAAAATACATTAATTACTATTTTTGATCTCTAAGTTGCATTAAAATCAATGTAACATTTGTAACATTATAGCAGCATTGTTTATCAATCGTATTGAATTTTCATTAAAAAACAAACAAACAAACAAAAAACACCTTTTACCAACTAAGTTGTTAATTTCGCCCCCTGCTGGATCCTTAAGAAACTACAGTGAAAGTCCTAATACAATCTCTCAATCTGAATGTGTGTCTGTGTCTAATTTTTTGGCGCCATGTTGATCACCACTAAGTGAAACAGATCAGATATTTTACTTTCTGAAACTGACGAAGCGTTTGTGCCTTTTTATTTAAAAATATTTCATAAGTTAGTGATTTAACTCTTGCTTTCAGTCATAAAGAAATGCATTATTGTGTGTTATTTATTTTGTCAAATTGAAAAGGCTGTTTGTTTTAACATATAGGCCTATTCAAAGACATTTAGGGAGCTAATTATCAGTAATATCTTATAAATTATTAATTAAAACAGACAACAAAACCTTTCAGAGCCTTCAGAGCAGTCAAGAGTTGAAGAGTTTTTAGGTTAGCACTTAAAAAACTGAAGGAAGAAAAAGACAGAAGTGGGAACTATTTCCCAGAATGCTTATCGGCATGTTTTTGTATCCTGAGATTGCGTTACATTCATCTGACTAAGAAAAATCTTCATTTTAATGCAGCTGACAGTTAGCAAAGCTTAAGGATAATGTCCTGTTCACACTAAATGTTTCTGAGCTGAATTCATTGAGATGTTTAATAAAATTCAATATCGGATCAGAAATTCTGCTCATGCATTTGAAGCAAGAATTCAATTATTTTAACGTAAAATAAGCAGCTATTTTAACTTCATATTGTGAGTGAAAATAAGAGAAACGTCTCTTTAACGAGGTGAGGGCAGTTTTTTGTGAGGGCAGTTTTTTTTCTATATTGTGAAATAATTATTTGGTTTAAATTTAAGCATTAAGTTAAAACTCTCGATTGATGAAATTGAAAACAATGTTAAATCAACTTTAATTTCTGAGTTAAAACCAAAGTAATTTCCTTGATTTCATTTTGAAGTCAAACCTTCAATGTAACTGAATTATGTTTATTGTCACATGTTGCTGATAAGCGCTGTTAACTCGACTGATTGATTTCCAAACTGTGCATCATTTTCCTTCCATCTCAGTCACTGAGCTCGTATTTCATTTAAAATCCCAGTAAAAACACATAAGAGTCTGAGATGAAGCGTGTGGATTCTCCTGCTGTTGGTTCATCCGATTCAACATGAAAAGGCTTCGCTGTGTTTATTTTTCCACGTCCTTACAGGAGCCGCATGACCTTCCCTGCCTGCTCCTTTCGCGGGTCTCCACCGCGCATGTTTGTGCGTGCCTCACTGCGTGATGTAATACGGTCCTTCTGATTTATCCGCGTGCGGCAGCAGCATCATCATCCTCCTCATCGTCAGCAGCAGCAGCAGCATGCTATTACGCAGAGGCAGTTTGCATACGGATTAGTCTGTGCGGGGTTTTTTGCGGGAGGTGAGGCGGATTTCAGCACCGGAGCTGACTGATGCTGGCGCCGCGTGCTCAGGTGATGCTGCGCTCGAGCTGCTGACATCCTCCCTCCCCCACCTCTCCCACCTCCACCTCTCTCTCTTTTTTTCTCTCTCTCTCTTTCTCTCCTCCCTCTGCGTGCATCCAGCCCCTCCGTCCCTCCTCGCTCCGCTCCTCTCCTCCACACGCACAAAACGCTCTGTCATGGCGTCTTCCAACCATGTTACCCCCACCAACTGTAGCTGGTGGCCCATCTCAGCCATGGATGAGGACGGCAAAGTGGCGGACGGAGAGGAGAGCGAGGAGCCCACGGCGGAGTCCAAACCCTTCAACAAAGACAGGCTGGTTTTGTACCACTGGACGCAGTCTTTCGCCTCACAGAAGGTAAGACCTGGAGCAGAAAATGAAAATGGAGATGGCTTCATGTCTCTGTGCATGCTGTCTGTTTGCTATATGACCGAGGCATGTCTGCATCTGGGCTTGTTTACCTCCTCCTGTGCAGCACGGTACCGCCGCAGCGGGATGTTCATTTCTTCGACATGCAGCAGACACAAACATGTCATCTGTCATGCATGATGATAGCAGAATGTTTTTCTGTTTTAGTTGGTGCAAGTGTTGTGCAGAGCCAGGCCTTTTCCCTGCGAAGCAGACCATATGGTGCTGTTTCTGTCTTTATTCAAGCCCACCTTTTGATCACCACAGATAATAAATTATTAGTGAACTTCCTGGAATGAGCCTGTGTCATTAAAACCAGCATTTAAGCCAGTCAGCTGCACATAAAACAAACATAATGACAACAGCATGAAGCCTCCCAAACTGGCCTTTTCAACAACATCACACATAAAGCAATATTTATTCATTGTATAAATACAGCTGCATTACCTTCAGGGGAAACGTTTGTCCACAGGAATCTGAATTGATTTTGTGAAAATGAGAACAATAAATGTGTTTCCATCAACTCTATAAACACGCAATTTGACATTTCAAAAGTAAACTCGCTATTTTAAAAAATACAGGCTCAGTTTAGCATTTAGCTTCTTTACCAAATGCTCAATATTCACTTTGAAAGCCAAGCTTTCATCCATCCCAATACCTGAGCACTCGTAGAACTAATAAGGTTTCCTGCCTAGTTTATAAAAATCTCTATTAATCAAAATATGGGAGAGATTTCTAGAAAATAAAATTAATTCTGTTTTATTCACTTTCAGAACTAATATCAAGCAGTGGTGCAGGCTGTAAGTAGCTGGAAAGCCATTCAAAGCCTTATGAATAAAGGAGAGTATCATCAGCATAGTGGTGCACTGTCATTAATAAAAGCAGAAAAATAAACAAGGCTCAAGAATGTGCATTGGGGTATTAAAATCTTAAGAAGACTGGAGTCATATTTGTGTGCGAAGACACTGGTGTGTGTGAAATGTAGCTTTCAAATCATCTAAAAGCGTCAATAATGGTTCCGAATTAACTGGTCCAGCAAAATAACATTTTCTTTTGTTTTCTTTTTTGTTTTTGTAATGCTGTGAATTTACCAAAGTAAAGTTAATCTGAATGTGAAATGATCAATTTAGTGTTAAGAGAAATGATGATCCATTAATATGCTTCATTATTATAACTGTGGGATTGAGTCTTCTTGAATCCTGATACTTTACAATGTAACCAAATGTAGATCTGCTCATCACTTTTAGTGAAGTTGGACCCTCTGTTCCATCGTTTTGGGCTTCCTGTCCTCAGTCAGAACCTCATCTTCACACGTGGATTATGCGTTTATGTCAAACATCCTTCAGTACTTTATGTGGGATTATTGCTGGCCTAAAAATAACCAGCAACTACTTTGATAATGAATAAATCTAATGATCCATTCAATCACAAATGCAAACCGTTTAGGGCTTTTAAGGTGTTGAATAGTTGCTAGATAAAAAATAAAATAAGCTTCTTGATTTGAATTGCTCTCTTGGGAAAACTATTTCCATGATTTTGGCAGAAAGAGTATTAGTTGTTGTTTTTAAATGGTGCAGAATATTATACGTTTTTGCTGTTCTTAACTGCATCATATCATAAAGAGAGATTTGTGGTTTTTCAACGATTTCCACACCATAACTGTTCATGTTTTTAGCAACCCAAAAAGTTTCCAAACAGCCAAAGTTGACTTTCTTACAGGGAAAAGAAGATGTTTAGGTGTGTTCCTGGAGCCATTTGAGTGGCAGTTCATAGCAACAGGTGGGGGAAGGGCAACACCATATCACATCAAACCTCAGGTTATTTTCTTCATGCAGACTAGTGGCAGCAAAAATAATCCAGTTTGGGAAAAAAACAGCACATCTGGATTGCGCCAAATAACTCCAGTGATGTACTGAATCCATTAAGCATTAAATCGTTTTGCAGATGGAATAAAATAATTCACATTTGGGGTGAAATGATAAATTGGATTGATCGTGATGAACCAATTGTTGATGTAATGGTCAAATAAAAAGGAATTTTGCTCAAAGAACAGCACATTCAGATCTCTGGCCTGCATGTGGACAAAATGACATCTAAATGGGATCATTAGGTTTTAGGTGCTGAAATAATATTGATTAATAATGCATAATGCTTACTCTGCCTTTTCACCTAAGAACCTTTAACCAGAGTTTTTTTTATTGCTATATGTTTCTGCTTCTTGTAATTGTGTTGTTATGAGAATTAATGGGACTCATTGTCACTGCTTGTTATTCACTGGTGGATCAAACAGATTCTGTCCCACCAGCTCCTGAGTTGGTGGGACAGTTTGTATTTCTCTGCTCTGCAGCCGGACAGCAGATTCTCAGGCTCTGATCTGATCGACTCCGATCTGAGCTGCTGATTGAAACGCTCGTCACTCAGCGGAGGGTCAACAGAAAGCTTGCTGTCATGATTATCGCTTCAATCTCGGAGCCAGAGTGGCTCTCAGATCATGTGTCAACAGCATCACATACCGGCGTCTTCTGCGGCTCTGTGAAAATGATTTGTTGTTCACCTAAAAAACAAAAATGTGATGTATTATTTATGGTGGCGTATCATAGGGCCATACTAAAAAATAAAAATAATTAAAATTATGAGAATAAAGTTGTAATATTTCAGAAATTAAGTCATATGAGAATAAAGATGAAAAAAGATCAGAATAAAATCATAGTATGTTCAGAAAAAGTTATAATCTACAAAATAAAGTTGAAATAATATGAGAATAAAGTTGAAATACTAAAATAAAGTTAGTTTTACAAAAAATGAAGTTATAATATCACAAGAAAAAAGCTGTTGTATTGCGAGAACAAATTTTAAATATCATGGGAATAAAGTCACAAAATTATAAAAATAGTCATAATTTTACGAGAATAAAGTTGAAATTACGTGACAGAACCATCACAATATTTTGAGAATAAAATCAGAATAACAAGAATAAAGTCATAAAGTTATGGTAATGAAAAAGTTGAAATAAGATGAGAATAAAATCTTAATATTTTCAGAAAAGTCTTGTTTTACAATAATGAAGTTGTAGGAGAATAAAGTTGAAATAATGTGACAAAAAAAGTTATAATATTTTGAAAATAAATCATATTAACAAGAATAAAGTCACAATGTTATGAGAATTAAGTCGTATGAGAAAAAAAGTTGAAATAATAAGAATAAATTTATAATATTACCAAATTAAAATCATAACGAGAATAAAGTAATATGACTATTGTTGTAATTTATTCTCATACAACTTTATCCTCATAACATCATGACTTTATTCTCATAATTTCATCATTTTTATTTTCTTAGTGTGTTTTCTGCATTTGTGAAGCTTCCATCTCTTTTCATGTGCTTTAATATATAAATTTAATATCATATTTTCATCTTACTGCATACACAACACATATGAAAATGTCAGAGATGGATGCAGCTTGATAACGGCACATTTACGTGCAGCTGCATCGATCGATGAGGACCTACAGGTCAGAGATTTACATCTCCAGCAGTACGACTGTCAGACTCAGCTGTTTCACATTCCAGGATCCCTCAGATCAATCATGTAAAAGTTAGTTTCTGGTTTTATTTTTTAGAGTGGAAGGGGTCAAAGGACAATGCAGGTGGAAAGATATGTTCTGCAATTTTTGCTGCTTCACTTTCCATTGTTTTTATATTATAGTGCAGAGTCATCAGATCACAGATTTACCCAACTATCTGCACTCGCTTAAAAATGTTGCTTTAAAACAAAGATTTCTGCAGAAGATCATTTTCTTCCGTCAGTTCAGCCCGTGAAGCTGTAAAGGAGTCAATCTGAAGCTGATTTTTAAATCTGAAAAGCAGACTTCTGGAAAGAAGGACAGATGTTCTCAGAATTCATAATTTGTGTCAGCCATCTGTGTCTCATGTATGAATCTGCTTTTGAAGGTTTTTTCACCTAAAACACTGCAAAACATAAAAGTCTAACCAAGTATCTTTCATAGATTCTGGTGCAAATATTTTTGTAAACTTCAAATAAAACAAAAATACCTTATAAGTACATTTTCAGTAAGATACAGGAGATTGCTTTAAGTCAATAATTTCTTAATATTGATTTAAAAAGTTAAAAGTTTCCCTTCCAGATTATTTCACTTCTTATAAGTATAATATTTTGTCAAAGATGAAATAATATGCCAGAGGAGATACTACTTTTATATTTTAAGGAATTATTTTCTTTAAAAAACTCCTCTATCTTGCTAAAACATCACTTGTAAATCAGCTTTGTCTTATTTCAAGTGCACTAAGACATTTCCAATAAAAACTGGACTAAAAATACTCTATTTACTGCAAAATATGACATTTTATAACAACAATAAAGCAACAATAACTCTGAAAAAACTCCTGCAGGTCTGTTATATTTACTCTTAAGGAGCCCAAACTAAATGTTTTCAATATTATACGCATAACTGGAAGTGTTTTGTTTAATATTAGTACTATGTATAGTCAAAAAGAGTTCTTCAATTGCAATAGGATGAAAAGTCAATTTAAACAGAATATTACAGTTTTAACTGAATATGTTAGCAGTTTGTAATCTGTTCCACCATGTTTAACTGCTAAATCATGGATAAATTGTTTTTTTCCTTCTTTTTATGTTTCATTTATTGAGGAAAGATTTAAACACACACCACTGCTGAGAATTATT
Organism: Poeciliopsis prolifica; assembly: GCF_027474105.1. Taxonomy (NCBI): domain Eukaryota; kingdom Metazoa; phylum Chordata; class Actinopteri; order Cyprinodontiformes; family Poeciliidae; genus Poeciliopsis; species Poeciliopsis prolifica. The sequence continues at coordinate 2,410,031 of NW_026562421.1, read as the reverse complement.
CATTAATTATTTCAAACTTGTGTTTCATTCATTTAGGATCTAGATGCTATGATGTTAAAACGTCTTCTTTCATAGTAGGTTTGAGTAAATCAGGAATATTATTAATTTGTTCCCAATCTGTTTTAATAAAAATAAATAAAATAAAAACAAATTGATTAAGAAAGTCTGACACATTGCACTTTTTCACCAGAAACAGTGCTACCTCTCGCTGCACAACAAGGAGCCAGAGCTCGTATTTTGCCTTCCAAGCATCTGAACATCTTGGCATCATTAGCAGAGAGTGACTAATCTATCATTACATAACAAACTCTTCCTGCAACAGTAACCGTGTTATTTGTGGGCATCCTTATGGGACACCTTAGCGGTATAAAACAGGAACTTGACATTGAAGAACTTATAAATCCTGGATTAAATCCACTGCTCATCGAGATTTCTCTTTTAATCAAACAGCACTGACTGCATTCATTCCAACTGACCAAATCAGTAAATTCATTTAACGTGAAAACATTTCAACAGAGATTAAATAAGACTAAATCACCTGTACTGCAAGCTGAATGTTTTAAAATTAATAGTCATGCTATTTTTTACATCTGGAAATTTCATGAATGCACGCAATGCTAGAGGGCAAGAGATGATTTTGTTTTACTTATCATCCATAGCCGCGCTGCTGCAAAGAAGCAAAGTGAAACCTGGAGATGAAGGTATTAATATTTTAGTGCAGCAAAGGGGAAAATAATGGAGAAAAACGGTTGAAGAATAACTGAAAACCGTTCATGTTCTGAACTTTTCTTGCTCTCTGTGTCGGCTTTGCTACACGCACGTTGCCATAGCAACTGACTGATAACAGCTCCACTAGCATATTGTGCTCCAAAAAACACTCAAACAATTCTCACGCAAATGAAAACAGAACATTCAGTCCATTAGAGTGTTACAATATCAGGCTAGATGTTTATTTTGTGATTATTAATAAGTGATTACTGTGATAAATGAGCTACTGCTGCTGTTTGCTAAGCTAACAGAGCAGTGGTTGATCAGTTAATTTAAAGACCTGATGATCTGTAAAATTGGACTTTTTAAAATTTTTGTAAACTGAACTGAAAGACACCAAATTCCACAGCACATCTATATTAACGTTTTCAAAGTCAAGCTAGCATAACTGATCTACTTCCTTTTCCCTCGCTGTTTTTTTCTGAATTGAAACCTTTTTTTGGTGCATGATGTTACATTGCAGTGTGTCTGAAACAAACAAGCGCCCGTATGTTGTGAGCTGACATCCTGTTTGTTTGGAGCTAAGCCACGAATGTCTGTGTAATTTCAGGTACGTCTCGTGATCCATGAGAAGAATCTGGTGTGTGATGAGAGGGATGTGAGTTTGCCGCTGCAGGAGCACAAAGAGCCCTGGTTCATGAGACTGAATCTGGGGGAGGAGGTTCCCGTCTTCCTCCACGGAGACACCATCATCAGCGACTACAACCAGATTATAGACTACATGGAGAAAAACTTTGTGGGAGGTATGGCACAGGGATCGTAACTAGGCCCGACATGTGTTTTCACACTTATAGTCCAATAGACTCTGTTAGATTAGGGATTCAAAGTAAAACATTTATGATATGACGCAGTTAAGAACAGCAAAAACATAATATTCTGCACCATTTATCTTGAACTAATACTCTTTCTGCCAAAATCATGGAAACAGTTTTTCCAAGAGAGCAATTCAAAATATGACAGTTTGTGATCCAGCAATAATAACTATAAAAACCCTGCATATCGGTTAAATTTAAGCTAAACATTAAAAAAACAAACATATGCATATCTGGAAGTGTTTATTCAAATATTGATTTAAGTAATATGTATATTAAAGTACGTGCTAGACAACTTTGACATTAACTCAACAGGAGAAGCAATTTATTATTAATAAAAGCTAAACATCTCATAATTTGCATTAGAAGGAGTAATGACTATGCATTTGTTGCTGTTGCTTTTTTTTTTTTTTAATCAAAGGATTTCCAGAAGCTGAAAAACCTTCAGTAAAACAGCAGGAAGTTTGTGCAGCTGCTGGTTCTGTTCATACATTGTTCATTTGGACTAACAGGGACGACTAGAAGACATTTCAAGGCCGCCTGTCGTCCTTATATGGAGTGTCAGTATGAAGTCACTGCTGCGTCTTTGGTCCAATGTCACCAAAACCATCCTGGATCATTAGATTAGAAAAAAAAACTGGAATGTTTTCCAGGGAGGAATCGAATATGGAAGATTAACTTTTGTATCTTGAAGCTGTTAGTAGATATTGAGACGAAAATTAACAAATACTGAAGGTGAAAAGCAACAACAGCTACTTATACAGAAGACAGGGGCATTTACTATTCTTTACCATTTTGGATGCCACTGCAACAAAACATACAGGAGTTTGTGTTATAGTGTTACACAGTAACTCCAGTGTTGCTTTAGTTTTCTCAGCTGAGATGTTACATAACACGAATGGTCTCTATTGAAAGCAGCAGATGACCAGACTTTCTGCTTCCTCTGAAACAAAACGCAGCAGCTGAAAGCTCTTTCCCCTCCACACTCCTACATTTTAAACAAATTCTGCATAACCCCAGCATTTACAGCACAACCAGAGACATGGGATGTCTTTATGTAACTTATAAAGCATTAAAAACAACCCTTAATGCTGTAAAACCAGACATCCTGCTGGACAAGCTTTTACCCAGAATTCAGTCTGGGATTTATGACTTGCAGCGTGTTTTTTCTCTGCATTCAGAAGCCTAATGAGAGCTGCAGCTGGTCTCAGGTGCCTCAGAGAAAATAAATATATAATCTCTTTTATCGTTTAAACTACGTTGCACATACAGTGCTGTGTGAAGAATTTCCCTGCTTACATCTTTCTTCAGTTTTTATCCTTCTAATCACCTTTAAAAGTTTCAGATCGTCTAACAAAATTTAACAAGACAAAAATAACGTGATAAAATAGAAAAAGTAGTTTTCAGATTGTGATTTTGAGAAGCAAAAAATGCTTCTCAAACTAGAACTGTGGTAATAAACTCATGAAACAAAACATGTCTGACAACAGGAAGTAGACTAAAACATATCAAAAAGCAAAATATTATAACCAGATTTGATGAAATTCACTTTCTCAGTTCTTCAGGCTTCTATTTAATGTTTATTTTACTTTGTATGTAGGTACTTTATTAATATACCGTTTATATTATTGTCACATATTTTTACATTTAATTGGGTAAATTTTCTTACTGTGTTGCTGTAACAAGCAAATTTCTCCACTGTGGGATTAATATTCTATTTATTTTATTTTATTCTTAACTCTTTGCCGGTTATCACAGGAGTGGAATAGAGTATATAGTATATGACATATTAGAAGAAAAGTTGATTTAATGTTTTTTCCTCCATATCAGTTGAATATATTAAAATTTGTTCATGTTTTGTTTGAATTTACAACTTGTATAAAAATGTGTAACATGACAAGGTAATAGCAGTGCTTGCTAGCAGAACGCAAAACTACTACAGGATAGACTGTAGCGCTGCTGAAACAGCAGCTGCATTTACGTTACAAATGTATGCAAAACTTTGTTGATATAAAAAAAAACACAATTTTGCAGTTGTGGTGTTTCCATTAAATAAGAAACACAATTAAAATCACACGTGAATAAATAATAAAAAAAAAAGCGCATCTCCTTCCTACAACTTCCTGTTGTCTTTTTCGTCATTTACATCAGTGGCAACATCCGGTTGTTGATTTGATTTTTCTTTATTGAACGTAGTGTAAGAATAAAATAAAGTAGGTTATATTCAAACAAAATAAACTTAAATCAAAAAGCATAGAAAAGAAAAGGACAGTAGTAAAGCATATTTACACGTTCAAAGAAGTGGGTAGAAGTCTGAACTTATTTTTACACCTCCTCTCTTACTTTTGTTATGTCATCCAATAAATTAGTAGTCATGTTAACTTGGTTTTCGACAGTCTTTTTTTATTATGTTTTATATCATCAAATGATGGAGTCGATGAAAATGCAGCTGCTGAGGCTCCGAAAACATTTTAGCCAAATGGAAAAAAACAAAAACTAAAGTTTAGCCTCTTCTATCTTGTGTATAAAACAGTTGTGAAGTTCTTTGTTCTATTGTTGCTACATTTGCATGACAATGCAGAAGCAGGCCTTCAGGATCACTGCATGGTCTGCACATCTACAGACCGATTACTCAGCATTCTGGTGCGTTGCCAAGCGCAGCTCTGCTCCCCCTTTTGGGAGCTTCTCCAGCGGCTGAAAGAAGTTGTCTGATCGTTTCTGTTGGGTCAGAGATGCTGTCCCTGAAAGCGGCTGGCTGTGATAAGCAACGCTGCTGTTCAGTCATTAATGGTCAATGCTGCATTTCAGCTGCAGATCACTGTCGCTCCTCACAGGTTCATGGTGTTCTCCGGCTTAAGCTCTCCAACCTTTCATCAAAATTTGATTAAAATGAAACATTTCAGTTTTTGCTTCTTCAAACAACAGGATATGTCTCCAAACTTTAAAGTTGTAGTATGTATGTTTTATAAAAATATATAGTTGTTTTTTCATAATTGTTAAAACTGTGAAGGTGGTCAATGCTAATGCTAATAGTGGAGAAACAAAATTAATTCATTTAACCATTCCAGGGCTAAATTTCTTTTTTGTTCCGTTTTAGCAGTTCGTAAGAATTGTTTTCTCTGTCCAGCAGAGACATTTTGGTAATTTTGCAGACAGTTGCTTAGGAGTTTTGGAAAATCTCTCGATTTGTTTTTGGATCCATTGAACGTGAGAAATGCTACCTTCCTGTTGCGTTTCTGTCTCCTTCCAACAGAGGCGGTGGCTCAGCTGATTCCTGACCCGGACTCGCCTCTCTACGACCGCGTGCAGCAGTACCGCCACCTGCTGGACGGCCTGCCCATGGATGCTTACACGCACGGCTGCATCCTCCATCCAGAGCTCACCACCGACTCTATGATCCCAAAGTACGCCACCGCAGAAATACGTAGTAAGTGACGCCAGGCATGAATCTGCATTACTCTGTGGTTCTTACAGGAGGAAAGGAGAAAGTTTGGGTTGTAGAGTTTTAAAGATACTTCAAAGCAGCTTTTAATGAATTAAAGCTGTTTTAGTTATGGCTATGGCTGGACAATAAATCAATAACAAACTTTGGTTACCTATCAACAACCTGTTGAGTAACTTGCAGTTTCAGGTTGGTTAATTATTTAGCTGCTCTGTTTGTAATTTTGCTTGATTCTTGTAAAGTGTCTACGTTTTTAGAAAAGCGCCAAAAAAAAAATAAAATATTTTTATGATTAATATTGTTTCTTTTGTTAAATAAGTATAACAAGATTTATGTTTATTGCGACCCAGTTCTTTTTCAGACATAAAAGTATTTTGAAGTGTAATGCCCGAAATGGGCGGAGCCTAGAAACACCGGGGCGTGGCCAGGTGTGGGGATGAGCGGACAGAGTAGGACGAAAGAAGCACTGTTGCTTACTTATATACATTGTGGCTATATTTAGCGACTTTCCAAACCCCAAAGTGACTTTTTTATATATAAAAAAGTACAATTAAATTTGCTAGAATTTGACAAAGCTGTAGGAGAATTTAACTGCTTAGGCACCATTTGACCAAAGGGGGCAGCACTGAGATGGTTTTAGGCAAAATAATGTGGAACTAGACAAATTTACATGAAAATGTCAAAATTCAGATAGAAACATAAATATGGAACCCTAAATAACTTATTTAGTCTAGTAGAAAATAGAATGTATTTATGGGTTAGTTACTTTATTTTTTTTAAAATAAAGAACTAAATATTAACTGAATATTTGAAAGGGGGCCTTATTTTCATCCAAATGGATAAGAACAAATATCTCCACTGATTATTTATCATGATTAAAATACCTTAAATGATATTATATATTACCACTTGATAAATTTTCTCCTGTATTCAATTAAATAATGCAAAAACACTTGACGTGTGTAACTTCAGGACACTTGGCTAACGCTGCGACTGAGCTGATGAAACTGGACCATGAAGAACCTCAGCTGACAGAACCTCATTTGTCCAAGCAGAAAAAGCTAATGGTGAGTTTGTAACAAACCAAGTCTTCTTCAGTTAACTTACCAAGTTTATGTTAGTATAAATATTTTCCTACGTTTGAAACAAGACAAACTAACTTAGAAGTAACTTTTCAGCAAAAATATAGCCGTTTGTTTTAAGTCAATAATTCCTTAATATTGATGAAAAAGTAATAATTTACAACAACATATTTTTCACTTCATAAGTGAATAATCTACCAGATTAACAAGTGTTTTTCATCAGGATTAAAGAATTACTGACTTAAAAAAAGCTCCAATATCTAAAAGTATATAAAAGGTGTTTGGGAGTTAATGTTTTTTTTTGCAGTACAATATTTAGTATATTTAGTAGTCAAGATTTTATGTTTTTGCAGTATTTTAATAATCTCACTACTACTACAAATTAGATTTGAACCAAATTTGGTCCTGCTCTAAGTAAAATATCTTTATAATCATTTGAGAAAAAAATCACAGATATGGTTAATTCATAAAAGACTTGTACTGAAATGTATCAGTCTTATATATACAGTAGTTAATTAAATGTGGACAATTTGTGTATGTTTTGTGTGTGTGCACAAAATAGAGCTTTATGCTGACTAAAGTGATTCTATAAACATTTTAAAACATACTAATTAATTCTAATTAATGATTTCCAGGCGAAAATCTTGGACCATGACAATGTGAACTACTTGAAGAAAATCCTGGGGGAGTTAGCCATGGTTCTGGACCAAGTGGAGGCTGAACTTGAGAAAAGAAAACTAGAATATCAAGGTAGTTTTCAAGTGATAACTCAAAATGAAACAACAAAAAAAAGAAACAACAACCTAAAACTGTTGATCTTATTGTTGCTGTTTTACCTCACAGGTCAGAAGTGTGAGTTGTGGCTTTGTGGACCTGAATTTACGCTAGCTGATATCTGCCTTGGAGCCTTGTTGCACAGGCTCAAGTTCTTGGGACTTTCTAGGAAATACTGGGAGGACGGCAGCCGGCCCAACCTGCAGTCCTTTTTCGTGCGTGTCCAAAAACGCTACGCTTTTCGAAAGGTGTTGGGCGACATCCACACGACTCTCCTGTCAGCAGTCCTACCCAACGCCTTCCGAATGGTAAAAAAGAAGCCGCCATCTTTCTTCGGGGCCTCGTTTCTCATGGGCTCTCTGGGTGGGATGGGCTACTTTGCCTACTGGTATTTAAAAAAGAAATACATGTAGTGAATGCCCTCTTGTTGTGTTAAATGTCTGTGTATTTGTGTGATGCTTTAACTTTTCTGTAATGTTTTATGACTGCAGGAAAATATAATGAATCTATATAGAAAACACTATTACTTACCTGAGTACACAAAGAAATATGAAAACATTCCATAGTATGAATTCAATGACAGCACATTTTCTGGTAGTAAAGGCCTTTGTTAATTCTTCATTTCTGAAACTTGCAGCTTTTGTGCATGCAAGATCTCATTTATTTATGATTTATTTTAGTTTTAGTTTTTGGGAGGCATGCATCATTTCCACATTAAAACAAAGACCTGGTTAAAACGGTGAGCATAACCAACTCTTCCATTTCTTTGAGTTTCCAGCTCATAAAATCACTGCATATAAATAAATATGTTCTGAAAAGTGCTGCTCTGCTGGAAACTGCCAGATAAAATGCTACGGAAAGATTTTTTTTAGTACGGGTTTTGTTTTTTTTTTTAGTATGGGTTTTGTTTCCTAGGAGGAAATTGTTTAAGACTGGTAAAAGTTTTGATCTTTCTGAAATATATCAGATTTATTGTACAGATATCACTGATGCCCCTTCAAAAATATTTCAAATTACCACAGTTGTTAGTTGTTAATGATGATGCATCTCAGAGGTATTTTTGTCCTTTGATAGAATAAAGTTAGCTGCTTTTGTATAATAATTTAACTTCTTTTATCAGGGCACAGTACAAATGAGAATAATGTCAAGATATCTACAATATATATATATATATATATATATATATATATATATATATATATATATATATATATATATATATATATATATATATATATATATATATATATATATATATATATATATATATATATATATTCCACAATTTTAAAAACTATTTCATATATATGTTCCAAACTCTGGCCACTACAATGCTACAGTTGTTAGCATTAGTTTAGCATGAAAACTAGAAAACTAAATAAAAATAAACTAAAAAAAACAAACTAAATCCATGCAATTCCTAAAATAAAATATCTTAAGTTGATGTTTATAACTTACAAAATGAGCTGTGGAGTTATTTCTTCTGAAGTGTTTTTACCAATAGACGAAGAACAATTACTTTGTTTTATTAGGTGTTTTTCATACATCTCCAATACTAAACGTTGGAGCCAGTAGAAACCCCCCCATTAATATCAACTTGAAATGATGCATTTTTAAGAAAAAAAAAACAACTAAATATTTATATCTATCTACAAAACTTAAAATCAGCCAAGGAAATGTTTTTTTGAGGATTTAACCTTTGGCAGCAGTTTCTCGTCTGTCAGCAATGCTAACTATTAGACCTGTTTCAAAAAAAGACGTAAAAAGAAGTTAGGAAGACAACAAAGTCTTTATTTTTAATGTTTTTTTTTAATTGGTGTAACTTTCAAAACAGCCACACACCCATTTGTTGTTAATTGTTTTTGCCACAGAAAGGAGATAGCTACCGTTAGCTTAGCATAAAGATCAGAAAAAGAATGGACAAGATCAACTAATGTTAGCTGTTTTTTACTGTCATTTCTGATCTTACCAATACTAAATTACATAATTTAAACAAGAAATATGGTCATAATAATACAATAAAAAATTTATATAAATTTCTCAATTGCTGGAAATTTAAAAGTAACACCATTATTGTTAGCTTAGCATAATGAAAACTTCTGTAATATTAGCATATTATAGAAGCTAATAAAAACTAGCTTGTCTTTGGCTAAAACATATAAACTAACCAACCTGAATCTCACTAATTCACCTTGTAAAAACTTTTTACACCAGGCGTATTTATTGTTTATCTATAAATTCAAAATGAGCCATGGAGGTGTTAATGATTTCTCAAGTCACCAAAAATAAATGTTAGACATATTTCTTTCAACTCATTAATAAAGGCCAAATAATACAGTCGTATTCCAAACTCAAGCAAATATAAAACTTTAATGAACTAATTTATTGCATATAAAGAGCAAAGTAAGGGAATGTAAACTAGATATAATTATAAAGTACTATAACTAAATTTACCAGTTATCTTCAAAGTCAAAGTGAGCTGAAAAAGCTTTTTGTTGGGTATTTCTTGGAAAGAAAATTAGCGGCAGCACATTTTTCACCAATATTAAATGTTGGACCTGATTAAAAATGTCAACATTGTTTTTTTTTGTTTTTTTCTTTTGTTCAACCCTCAAAATAAACATTTTACACATTTGTATAAAACAGTAGGAATGTTAAATCCACAGGGTGAGATAAATGGTTTACATATGTTTACATGTTTTTGTTTTATTCAAATCAAGTTTTCTGGTCTCTACTTCTGTGTACAATCACTGTGTAAAACCTGCAAACTGTCTTACTGCAGATTCTCAGTGATTTCCAAAAGGTTTTTGAGTTGTTAAACCAGGTCACATTATTTCCTGCAGTCAAACACTTTCTCTGATTTCTGATCCAGTTTTTATTTCACGCTAACAGACTGTAGCTTTACTGAGCCTCATAGTGACAACTCTGCCCTCTTCTAATCCACAGAATAGTGATTTTTCCAAAAATATAAATGCAATTACTCTAATGTTAGCTCACAAAATACCACACAGACATTGTTAAATTGGTTTATTTTCAACTGCACAGGCTACACAGCACATGTCGGGTCATTGTCACAAACTTTGGGTGTTTCAAACGTTACACTTAGCTTTTACGATTATTAAAGTTTAAGTTCTGCATCTGTGGCACCAAATGTTGAATTAGGTTTAGGGTGTGTGTGTTTCATTGCATGGGTCCTGTTTAATGTTTTATGCTGTGATGGGGTGGTCACTTTGTGTTGACAAGAGGTAGCGGTAACATTTAAAGCACCTGCACTGTTCAGTGTCCAACTGGTCGTCCTCAGCAATACCAAGCAAGTGAAATTACGTTTAATTGCTGCTGTTTGTATAACGCTGTATTTGGGCCAGGAAATGAAAAAAGGAGAAAATTTTCATCAAACAACTCAGATATTTTGAAATTAATCCAAGAAATTTTCAAGAAAAAACTGAAAGTAAAAATTTTAGACTTTTTTTTATCTCAGAAATATCTTGTTTGATTAAAATGTTTCTAGAGAAAACAAAGAAATGTTTGAGCTCCAAAAGTATATCAGACAAATTTGTGAGATTAATCATTAGTTGTTCTCAAACTTTCTGAGTTTCTTGCAAATTTTAAACATTTTGAGCTCAAATTTTCTTTTTCTTTTTTTTTTTTACAGAAAATTCTTCAAATTGATTTCAGGATCTCATATTTCTCTTCTCACAAATGTTTTACTTTTGGAGCTCAGAATTATTTTTTTCAAGAACAATTCTGAGGTTAATCTCAAAATTTCAGATTTTTTCTCTCAATTTTTAATGTTTGGATCTCAAAAATTTCTTTTGTTTTTCTGGAAAGTTTATCAAATTCATCTCAAAATTTCTGAATTTTGTCTTGCAAGTTTTCACCTTTTGGAGCCCAGAAATCTCCACCTTTTATTCCAGACAATTTCTTAATCTCAAAATCTGTTTTTTGGCAGAAATTTACTCTCCTTTTCTTCTATCTGCTGCCCCGAACATGCTGTCGTATGTTTGGTATCAACCTCTTTTTGCCGGATGCAATGTGTTTCCAAATAGATTTGTTCTTGTAGAAATTGCTTATCTATGCCAACACACCGAAGTTATGAATGAGATGAAGATTGTTTCCCTTTTTGCAAGCCTTGCAAATATTTGTACTTTCCGCTGTAAGTTGCAACTGTTTCCATTTTTTTTAACTCTCCATACTTCTGTATGAGTCCACTCCCAAACTAATGTTTTATGTTTTCATGGACTATTTAGGCACAGAAATGTAAGTTGGGAGTGTAAATCAGTGCATCTGCATCCATTCAGTCAGGTTGTAGTAACCCAGTGTTTTACACAAAACGGTTTTATTTGTATTTCAGAACTGACAGAAAGAAGCTTTTTTTAGTTCAAAATGAGTGGCAAATGTGTACAAACTATTGTAAACAAAACTGCCTGCTGACATTTGTCATGTAATATTTTAACACTCAGATTTTTTTGAGTGACTATAAAAATGGGAGATGATGCTGAGGATGGAGACACATTGTGAAAAGTCATAACCAGCCAATCATTGTGTTCACTTGACCAACTGTCGTCATTGCAAGCACACGCCGCAGCACCACTGGTTGTTTTTATTTGCAGTAAAGGTTCCTAACGGGTTGGACCAGAAATCCCAGCTGTGGCCATTACATCTCACCATATTGTTTTCATTTTTATTTATTTTTTTAATGTTTCTATTTGTGTTAATATGCATTTATTTATGGTGCTTTTTATGATGTTTGTTCATAAGCCTTAATTTATTCAGTTGCCATCAATGACAAATAAATAATGGAAAATGGAATCAAAAGAAACTGGTTTTTATTTTTGTTTTTTTATTTCAATAAAATTGACACCTAGAAACTACAGTTACACTAACAGAAGCTTAAAAACAGAAATGAGTACAGGAAATACATTTTGTTCCCCGTTTTCTTAAACATAAATTTTAAAGAAGACAAATGACAATCGGATACGCAGCACCCTGAAACTCTGTGTCAACACTTGGTTTCCTCTGAAAAATTAAATATGTTAAAATTAACCAACTTATTTATGGCAAAGTGGCTTATAATGGCAGCTGTCATACAAATACACAAACAAAAAAATATTTAAACAGGAGAGAGCAGGCATGGACTAACAGTGATTTCCAAACTCAAAGATTTGAAAAAAATTAAATTAGGGGTTTAGAAATTATTTAATAAAATGATCAAAAATATTTAAAATCCACTAGTACCAGATTTTGTTTACTACAATTATTAGATACAATTAAAACAGCATGATTATTTGATATAAAAATTTTATTTATATTTTCTATTATATCAAATAAACATGCTGTTTTAATTGTATCTAATAATTGTAGTAAACAAAATCTAATTGAATATTCTGAATATGAAATTGAAAAAAATTAATATGGCTGCTGCATCTTTTTTTTTCTTCTCACAAAACATCATTAGTGTTTTTATTCATGAGGTGCAGACGAATCATTTAAACTTCATTTGGAAAATTTGAATACCTGATAATATTTCAAACCTTTAGGTTTAGCTTAACAGAATAAAAACATGCTGCAGCTTCATTAGAAATGCTTCTATTCTTTCTGTGCTGCAATTATTTTGTGTTTTAGAAACTAGCAGCCAATGGGATAAACACGTGCTGAAAACATGAGGTAAGTACAAATAAATGTAGTAAAAATAAATAACATGCACTTTAAAGAAATACTTTTTTGGGCAGCATCATTGTAGGCATTTAGAGGCACATATTGTTACTTTTCTGCCTTTTTAAGCCAAGTTCTGGGGGAGGTTTGAATACTTTGTTACACACATCTTTAAAATGACATTATTTGTGATTAAACATAGGAAAAGCAGCTAAATTAAATTCTGTTTGTAAAATTATCAAGGTAGCTTTCAACATTCAGCATCAGTGGTAAAGAACCTTAAATGATGGCATTTTTAAAACAAATGCAGACAAACGGTAGTGTGTGCAACAAATTAAGCTGCGCTGTATTTAAATAATGTTTTTTATTAAAATGTTGTCTTCTCAAATATTTTCCCATTCATTTAATTCATGGCACATTTTCAAATAATTTCAAAACCGATTCCCCTAAATGAGGTGAACTAAATTTAAAAACCAAGTAAATGAAAACATGCAGGTGTTTCTGACACAGTGAAGTGTTCTTCTTTAACTGTATCTTTATTCAGTACAAACTCTTAACCTCTGACCTGGAGAGTCAACACTTTTGACAGACTATTTCTCTTAAAACATGGGAAAAATGTCATGTTATAATGAAATAATCTGCAAATGGAACGATAACCTTTTCATAAATATAAAGGAAATATCAACTTACAACAAGCTCCTGTTTCTTGTAAGTTATTTCCAGTGCACTAGGATATTTGCATTAGAAACTGGACCAAAATCCTTGACAAGATTTTGTGCTTTCAAACAAAGCAGCCTTCCTATCAGGATGCAACAACTTAACACGTCTTCAAGTTTCACGTCCAGCTTGGACCCGGATAAAAATAACCTACGGTTTAATGAAGCTTGTAAAATCAGCGGTTTGCCTCAGGCGAGCTCCTTCTGTTCTTTCTGATGGTGCTGCAACGGCAGGCCCGGTGAGAAAGACTTCTGGTACCAGTACCGGTACGTCAGGAACCACCCCAGCAGACCACATGCGGTCCCCAGCAGCTTGTCCTGCGGGCTGTGAAAGTAAACAGAGGTGCAGGCGAACATCCACACCCACGTCGCCACTATCAGATTCAAGGCCACGTACAGAAGGTTGAGCAGCGTTCTGTGCAGCCCGCCCGTCTTCAGCACCGTCATGATGGACGTTTCCTCCATGATGAGCAGGGAGGAGTAACTGAGGATGAACGAGTGCCCCGAGATGTCGTGGCCCTGCCAGTGGAAGCCGGCCCGTCTACAGGCGGCTTTCGAAGTGAACGTGTTAGCGATGGAAGCAGTTTTGCTTTCAAAGCATGAGCCAGTCACATCCTCGATGTAGAGGAAGGTCCCGGTGCAGACGTACCACACGGCTGTTGCTACGGCTAATGCCAGTAGGCGTTTGAGCAGGGCGGAGCGGCTCTGGTTGGCGAAGCTGGAGAAAAGGAGGAAAGGTGAGAGCAGCAGCAGCGTCCATCCCCAGGAGACTTTGACGAAATACCTGCAAAGCAAAACAAATCATGGAAGTTTACACGCATTTATGTTTTTCCCTAACCTTCAGAATCACGTAGACAATTACAAAGTCGTCCTTCAACCTCCTGAAGAACATTTCCAGAAAAATGAGGAAACTCATCCTTTTGTTTATCTCACCCAGAAACAAAACTGGAGAAGCAGGATTCAAACTGCAAAACAGCCAACACACTTATTTATTTTAATCAAAGCTAAAACTTTACCTGTTTAGATTTGCTTTTGAACCGTAATAAATGGACTTGACAAAATGTAATGTCTCTTAGTAGTTTTCACATCTGTTTACTAAATGATATGTTTCTGTTTTCATGACGAACTGACGTGTTGCTGAAATGCTCTATGCAACCAAATGCTAATAAACTATTTAATCTGAACATAAACTCGGATGTTTTCATGACCTACTTCCTCCTTCTGACGCTACATCACTGAAAGATAAAGTAAGGATAAATGACTGTTGTATTCTGTCAGTTTAAACATCACCAGCAGGTGGGGAGTTTTAAACGTCTGAATGACGCAATTCTCACAAGGACCGGACTTACAAGTTGACGAAGTTCTTGCTGCTGCTGAAATAGGACTGCGGAACCAAGTCCAGTTCCTTCAGAATAGATCCGAGGAAAGAAATGAATAAAAATAACAAGGGAAAACTCTGCCTGACCGCCGGTATCCTCCATACTGACACCAACAGCTCTACAATGACATCCATGGCCGCCATGTTGACGTCTCTGATCTGACTGCGTACGCAGGGCTGAAGTCTGACTGACGTCACCGGCAACTCAGCCAATCGCGCTTCTCCTTCTTCATAGATTTTACTGGCAGTTGGCAAACGGCTTCAAAACTGCATTAGCGCCATCTTCTGAGGTGGAGTAAAAAGAAAACAAAACCCTCCAACCTACATTCAACTAAAACGTTCTGACTTTACAAGAAGTGAAAAAAATGTAGTACTTAAAACGTGACTAGAATCGAAACAAAGTAATTCAGGTAACTTAATCTTCACTCTTTGCTCTTAAAACCCACGCAGAAGAATATGTTGACCTGTCTCTTGCAATCTCACTCATGCAGTCCATTGCTTTTCTTTTCTGTTCAGACTTGTATGAACAAACCTCAGTCTTTATAAAATGTATTTCCTCTTTCTCCTTCCTGTTTCTGTCATCTTACACACCGTTTTCCTGATCTTTATTCCTGTCATTTTCTTGAATTTCTTGCTTCACTGTAGATTTTGTTCTTCTGTTTTGCTGTATTAGATATCGCACAATTTCTCTCTTTGTGGCTTCTTTAACGTAGTTTTCTGCAAGTTCACAACTCCTACAAGTCGGGATCTAAGATAATCTTACTATCTTGACAGGTCTGGAAATCTGTGGAATATTATTGATTATTTTCAAAATAAAAGTCTAAGATGCTTTCCTCCCTAATATTAAACATCTGTATTTCTGTATGTGGTTGTTTTCCTGCACTGAAAGAAAGCTTAAAAGCAAAATCCACATCGCCACCTAGTGTACAGATTTGAACACTACATGGCATTTTTTAAAACAAATGTGCATTTTTTTTCTCAAACAGGTGAACATTTGAATAAGGACAAAAAATGCATTAAGATTAACAGCAAAACAATAATTTTTATACTGAATGCAGAAATTCCATTTGAATTGTGTGAAACTTTGCTTTTTACTTTTAATTTAAAATGATTAACATATAATCTGAAGAATTATGAAAACAGTTTTGTACATGTTCTATAATTATGGCATGCATAAAAATATTTAATTAATCATTCATTTAGTACCTCTGGGCATTTCAGACCCTCAATAGCATAATAGCGATTGCTTTATAGAATAGATAGAATATTTGTTCAAATTGAACCCATAAGCAGAAATACAATAATGTTTCATTTCATTTTCTTCTTCTGAGTTTATTATTGCTTGATTATATCACTTTAAAATTCCTCTAAGCAGTACCACCAAATTTGTTTTACATTAATGTTTATTAATCTTTATTAATGACATTAATAACATCTCTACAAGAAAATAAAAACTACTTTTTTGAGCAAAGTTTAAAAATTGTCAAACTAAACCATAAAAGAGTCCAGTTTAGTTCTGCAACAAGATAAATACTTGATAAAACTGTCAGTGCAGACATTTGTCACTTTCTACATGATGGATTTAAATCAACTTTCAGAAATAGATATTTTATTTCAGCGCACAATGTAGGTGTTTGTTGTAATTTGTTATTCTCCTCACTTTCCAGAGAAGATGCAGCTCAATACAGAGGAGTTTTATTAATCAGTCATTCTGCAGCGTTTTGCATCAGACAGACTGTGAGAGTGGCCATCTGCAGCAAAACTGTCTGGTGTCGGCAGTCAGGCTAAAATATCTCAGAGTGCAGAGAAATAAATTAACCCAATCTGCAAAAAAAAGATCATTTATAGTTTTGTCATACTTTTAGTTGATGTTTAGTTTGGGTTTCTCAGCTTCAGCCTTCCTGGGATCTGACTTGATGACGTTGAGGTTAAGTCTCTGTGTGAGAACCGCACCAGTTGCTGCAGAACGCCCTGTTCCTCTTCTGGCTGCCTTACAGGCCTTGTGAACATTGGATACAGGTTGCAATAAGTTCACAATGCTTTTTATGATATTCATTTTAAAAAATCCCTCACTGGAAATAAACACAATATTTCCATCAGCTTTGCCTTTTAAAAATTGACATTTTAAAGGCCTGGATTCAGTTTATAGACATAAAGAGCAACTTAAATATTCACTCATATTGTAAATATTTATTCAATTACATTTACTTGAGTGACGTTTTTTTTTTCAAAGGATGTACTTTTAGGAGTATTTTTTTTACCAAGCTGAGAAACTAATACTTTTACTTGAGTGAACTTAGTTTTAAGTTTCTTACTTCTTCTGACTCCTTTTCAAGCATGTTAAGATTATTGTAGTATAAAATGTCTTTTATATTCCTTGTTCATGTGTGTGAATTTATACTTCTATCATGTTTGAAATAAATAAAAATCCTTCGTCCTTAAAATACCAAATTCCCATTTGACATTTACTGATTCATACAAACCAGAGCCATCATCAAGATACAAATGCAAAACGAAACAAATAAATAAATAAATAAAATAATACATACAGTCATAAATAATTAATAAATTGTGAAAAGAATTGGACCAAAATTCCTCCCTAGTAACAAAGTGGATGTGTTCACACATGTATTCTACAGTTTGTGCTGCGAGCCATTGAACGATGAATTATGTGTTGCTATATAAAACTCTAGCAGTGACAGTAGGAAATACAGCTGCGGCTTTACAACATTCAGCAGTGCGTGTTTACCTTTCACACAAACGCTCGCTCACGTTTCAGAGGGAAACTGGTGGGAGAAACTAATATTCAATTCTGAGAAGAACCAGAACTCAATACCTTGACAGAGGATCAAAGATGGAGGCACATCACTTTGAATGATGTGTCTTTCTGAATTAGGTTAGCGTAACAAGTTGAGACAGTAATCATGGCAACAGCGTGAGGGGGAAAGCATCACCTGATGAATGTTTCACACAAACATTGCTGTTGATTCTTCTGACTGCAGTGAGCAAATACTATTTTTAACAAACCAAAAGACGAGTTTTAATTAGAAAAGTAAAAGTTTTTGCCAAACAAAAACTGAATGTGAGACGAGCTTCTGATTGTAACTTCAGTTTGACAAGTGAAATATTTTCGTTTCGTTGTGCGCGTTACTCCCACGCTAAAATAATATAATTTATTCTTCTGTGTGTGTCTGACTGGCCATTAATTAAGTCATAAATCAGTGATGATTCACAGCATCCTGCAGGCAGGTGATATGATGTTGGCAAGTCGTGTTTGTTCAATGCTGCTGCAGGAAATTTTCTGGCCTGCATTTCAGCTCATTACGTCTCCTGATTTACCCATCGGAGACTTTCTCCGCCATAAAACGAGACACTAATGCAGCTTTTATGGTCAGAAAAGAGGGGAGTATTAGTTATGCTCGTAATTTGTGAGCACAAACAGGAAGCATCTGAAAACCAGAATGTCCTCAAAACATGTTAACACACATTTTCTCAATTTTCTTTGGGATTTGAAGTAAGAATTCAAGACAAGCTAAAGGAAAGGCGGTTTTATGCATTTTGAAACCTCAGTCTTCACTTATTGCTGCAGATGCTCTACTTGATTTAGGTCTGAACTTTAACTAGGCCAGTCTAAACCATTCTAATACAGCAGCTCTTGCAGTTGCATCATTTTCAATTCTTTTAAAGCATCTAACATGTTTTAGCTTCATCCATTTTCACTGTTTCTACAAAGTAAAAACAGGACCATGGCATCACACTGCCACCACCATGTTTTACAATGGTGATGGTGTGTTTAGGGCGATGTGAAGTGTTAGTTTTCCATCAACAAATGAATAAATAAAATAATTTTGGTCTCATCCAACTGCAACACTTTCTTTTACATGACTGAAGTAAACCTTAGATGTGACTTCTGATGGTTTTCTTTCCAGCAGCTGCTTTGTTTTTTTGTCATAATTGATGGATTTGTGGAGTCATGACTAATACTTGTCCTGTTTACAGATTTTTCCACCTGAGCAGCGGATCTCTGCAGCTCACGAAGAGCTAATAAGGGTTGGGACATATTTGTTCAATTTCCAGATGATGGATTAAACTGAGATTTAAAGCCTTAAATGTTGTTTTATGACCTAAACCTGAGCTATCTGCTGTGTTTCCTCATTAATATTCCCTAAAAAAAACCTCTGAGGCCTTCATGGAGTAGCTGTAAATACTCAGATTAAGTTGAACTTAATGTTTTTTTTAAATATTTGAATCTGAAAAGCAGCGTTATTTAGTATTATCGGAATGAAGAGAACTGAATAAATATGCATGCACACTTCATTTTTTAATTTTTACATAATTTTGCTCTACATTGTTACCCACTGTCATATAAATTCACTGTGAAATTCATGAAAGATATTGGTTCAAACGTGATGAATTCAGAAAAACTGAAAATGTGTACACAAGACCCAACTGTGAAAAAAAAAAAATAAATAAATAAAATGGACACTAAATTATTCAACAGCCATTTGTTCTCATTCTCAGTCATTTTAAAATAAAATTTGTAGCAATGAAAGTATTTATTTCATAACAGAGAATGAGTCAAATAGCAAACTGTCTATCTATCGCTTGTAACATCTTTAGTTAGCTTAGCATAAAGAACTAAACAATTTGAACTCCTTCAGTTTTAAACAGGTTTTAAACTCTAATTAAAAACCAAACCAAATTACATAAATGTGAAAAGATGTCAAATGAATGCAGAAAAAACAGCAATATTTTTGTTTGTCAGTGTTTTATCAGAACTATTAGACTATCCTGCTTTAGATTTTTAACTTTCGCTTTCATCCGCTTGGGTCTTAAACTCCAGCAGCTGAGCAGTAAATCACTTTTCCCCATCAGTCAAACCAAAGTCAACAACATCACCCACCACTTGCTCTGAGTGCTGCCACCCTCTGCAAATCCTCCACTCCCCTCCGCCTTTCCCCACCCAGTTTCTCTGCTGTTTTACTTCAGACTCTGAGTCGTCTCCCATCCCTCTTTCCAAATCTTATTCTGCAGAAACGAGTGTTTATTAGATGACAGAGAAAAAGAGAGAGAGAGAAAGCACATCATAACTTTTTTTTCCTTTTCTATTTGAGTTTCTATCATCATGTTGCTATAGTTACAGAGCTGCTATATGGATTGGTGTCCATAAGAGCCTGGTTACTGTTTAACCTCCCCACCCACATTTGCCCAGATTAGGAAAATCAATAAGATAACAGCAGCGACGCCGGCCTTACCTTGCACTAACGACACCCTTCTCATACTACGGCACGTTTGGGCCAAACTCACACATTTTTTACATCTCATACTATAAAGAAGGACAAAGCTGGATCTTTACATATTTATGCTCCAGAGGAAATAAATGACGACATGGTCAATGTAAACACTCAAGTCAGTTCAAGTATGGAACCTCCATTTGGTGAGTGCCCACTTTCTGTTTACATGCTTTGTGAAAAGGAACAAAAATGTGTTTTTCTTTGTTTTGGGATTGTTCAGTTGTTTCCGTTGTGGCTGTCATTTTTTTCTTTGTTTCTTGGCTCTGAGAAAATTCATAAATATGTCCGCCATATGTGGCTGGCTTTTTCACACGGCTGGAATCCAGGAGGTGTGTCAGAGACATGGAGGTTGTTAAAAATGAAAGGCAATGGGAGAGCGAGACGGTCACGACGGTTTCAGAGATGATGAAACAGAGAGAAAGAAAGAGAAAGTTTAAACAGATCCTGATCATCTTTCCTGCCTTTTCTCATTTTCTCAGCGTTGATGACATTGTTCCAGTGAAACTTTGCAGTTTCAGTTGGTGAGAGTGTTAGTTGCCCACCTGTGGTCATTCATTCACTGATTTGCATGTTACAGTGGGATGTAGAGATGCAAATCGGTGCATTTTCATAAAAACCTTTGCGAAAATAAAGGGGGCACAGAAAGCTGATTTATTTCTGAATGTGGGATTCTGTAACTGATGCCAAATTATATTTATTTCACATTAACACCAGCCAATAGTCTCTACAATCTCCAAATCCGTTTAAACATTCACTGGCATGTGGGGAAATATGCAAAATCTCATTTTAACAAGAAATCTGAGACAGTTGTGTGCATTCTCACTTCTTAAAACTGTTTTTATTTGTTATTATTACTCAATTATACTTCCAATAATCTGAGTTTAACATAAAATTGTTCAGGTTTAAACATTCCTAAAGAGTTATGAAGTTTGAAATAATGCCACACTGCTGGATCAGTACAGCAGAACCTTCACATAATCTTACCGTGTGGCTGCAAAGTTATTGCTAGCAGTTATTTGGCGTAATTAGAGGCAACCAGAAATAACAGAAAATCATCAGATATTAATGAAGAAACTAAAATATGAGTTAGAAACAAAAGAATATTAAAATGCGAGATGGGAGAATTGTTTCCAAGGCAACAAACAATAATTCATGTTGCCACTATATGACTTTTACAGCAATAAAAGCAATAACTGAGAGTTACGATGGATCAGAAGATATAGAGTACAACTAAAAATAATTTAATGAAAGTTCTAAATTATTTTGTAACTTATCTTAGAAAGTGGAACTCAGTGAATTTATCATCCAGATCCACAGAGTGAAATGTTTTATAAAATTTGAATATTACATTTTTAAAAAATTTAAGGATGATGAGGAGTGTGTTCATTTCCATGCCCTCTATACTTGGTTGGGGCTCCTTTTGCATGAATTACTGCATCAATGCGGCATGTCATGGAGGCAGTCGGCCCGCGGAAATGCTGAGATGTAATGGAAGCCCAGGTTATTTTATAGTGGACTTCAGGTCGTCTGAATTACATCATCTTCCTCTTGACAATACCAGATTATTTCTTCAAGTGTCATGGATTCTGTGCCTCTCCACTTTTAATCCAGTCTCTGAAATGGGAGACCTATTCTATAGGTCTGGAAACACTGGTTTCCAGATTAAATGGCTTTATCAGAAAAGAAGATTTTGGACCACAGAGATATTTAATCCTATTTAATTATAAACAGACATACCAAAATGGCTGCAAACAGCAATAAAACAACTGTACATATTTGAAAAGCATTAGTAGAGCCTCCAGCACAACCAACATAAACACAGCAAGTTTCTTCTGGATGATGAAGAAGAAAAACTCTTGTCTTTTCCAGCAGCCGTTGTACAGCAGTAAAACCTCTTCACCAAATTTCCTGGAGCTCTGTTTGGGTTGCTAGGTAATGACGCAGTTCCTTCTGATTTGTGACGTTTCATTCAGAATGTTTTGGTAACGGCTCATTTTCCAGACACCAAAAAGTACAAACTTATTACCAAAAACAGCCTGGATTTTGTACAAAAGTGTGCAATATGTAATTTTTTTTATAGCATATCCCCTTTAAAAAACTCTGTTTCTGCCACAGTTAGTCTGTTTTATTCACCCCAAACATGACAGCATCATTTTAGGGTTATGTGATTAATCTTAATCATTTTTAAAAAACAGTAAAATTTGCTTCTTTGCTGTTGAGAAGAAGAAGTAGTTAGGATTCAGGCGCCTCCAAGAGAAACTCGCTTTGCAAAAGGAAACACGAAGACCACTAACCCAGAGACTCCAGTTTATTTTGACCAGTAAACAAACAAATATACATTTTTCAGACAGCCAAAATGCTAAATCCAGTTTTAATTCTCTCTCACGGAAACAGACTATTTATTACACTTGAAGAAATGGTTAAAACAACTGAATTTGTTAGATAAATGTATAAAAAAGGAAGAGACGCTGATCTGAAGAGTGAGAAAATTAGATGTTTAGAAATTAGTTGTGTCATATAAACTAAAATGAAATGTTTTAGAGTGCAGCAGCAACATTTTCTGGAAGGATTTGTGTACAGTTTACTGAATGCTGGTCAAATCCTCCAAAACCAGGACGTTTATATTACAAATGCATTCTTTGGCAGCTGTGGGCTTTAAGCTCCTTCTGGCCCAGAGTCACTGGAATTTCTTTCTCTCAACTCGTCGAAACACAGATTTTATTTCACTTTATAAATAAACACTTTCTTTATAAAGAAAGTGTTTTCTTTCTTTATAAAGAAAGAAAACAGTTTACATTTACTTTTTCTTGAGAAAAAGTACTCACGGTCACAGATTTCTTATGATTTTGCGATTTTTTTTTTGTCGCATTCATTCATTTCATATCATCAAACTCATTTTTGTATTTTGCCAAGTTTATCTGGGTGAATATTAAAACTTGCATGACTATTTGCTGCATAATCGGAGAAAAGGAATCCAAACCAATTGACCCAGTGTGGGAAAGCAGTCGGCCCCAAATCATAATAACTGTTCAGGTTTCTTAGGTTTCGACAACCTATTTAAAGTCATGGCTCAGCATTTCAATCAGACCTCAGTCTGGACTTTGACAGGGCCATTCCAACACATTCATTTAGTTGTTTTTTTTTAGTTTGATTTGCTGATTTTACGATCTGAATTAAAATTCTCATAATAATTCTCAGCTGTTTTATAACACGTATTATTTGCTTATGTCAAGCAGGTCAATATAAGCCATGCGGATAAATGCTAATGTGTGAGTGTTAACTGTGATTAAATGCACTAAAGCAACCAAGAAACACTGTGAAACAAGAAATAATCAAATTCTGCAATACTTCTTTGTTCCACCGTTTTTTAGAGTAACAGACTAAGCTGCTGTTAAAGGCTGAATATTGAATAATTTATCATGACTTATTACAGTTTAGGATTGCTTTACAGTAATTTTGTGTAAAATCAATATTTGCCATGTTTTGTTTTTGTCTACAACAGTAAAATAGCACTTCCTGTTTATGCTATAGGTTAGTCATTCTAAATGTGGCTGAATAAATTCAACTCAGCTTTCCAGAAATGTGCATAATCAAAATAAATTCATGATTTAGCACAAATTGACATATAAATTTTAAGCAAGGTTACCCTTTTCTCCTTAACAATTGACATGATCATCTGGAAACTGTAATCTTGGGTTTTAATTTACTCCTCTGATCTGATATTGATATCAGAAGATACAGGTAATTTTTAACAATTTTTAGCGATTTTATCAAAACATTTGTTGCCATTTAATTCCTCCATAGCCTCTTTCATTACATAGTAAGTGGGAGCTTATAGAAGAAGCACTGTTGGTGTCAAACACATGGCGTTGATAACTCAACGGTCTCAGTAAAGGACAAACTCCCAGTAAGGAGTGTAAACAGGACAACAGCCGGTAGATAGGCTCATTTCTGTTTGCCTACAAAACTGAAACATGGCCTCTGAGTATTCATCGGAAAGTAAAAATAATACAAGATGGTCTGTTTATAGAATAACAGAAAAAAAAGCTAAATGATGTCAACTAAAATTCAGTATTCTTTTAAATCCTTTTGGAAAAAAAAACTTGTGTGTTTATCGACTGATTTACTGAAGCAAAAATGAGCAGAAAATTTACTTTCAACATTAAGACTTTTTTTTTTATTAGCACCATCGATATAGAAGTTAAATGAAATTATTACTGAACAGCAAAATGTAAAGTGTATATAAAAAAAAGATAACAAGAACTGAAAAACCAAGCTTTTTTTATTCTTCCAAAAATGAAAAATAAGTCAGACATTTCTAGTGATTGTTCTTTTCAGTTTTTTATTATCCTACAAGTATAAATTTTGTTTTGGTGCACATTAGCAAAAACAGACTAGACATGCTCCACACATTTTAAAATTTAATAATAATATAAACCAGAAATAAAACTATTCAACATTGTAAAATGTGCTGAGTTTGGTTAAAGGTTAAGAGCTAACATACAAATGCATTTCAGCATATAAGAGCTTGTTTATTTAACAGATTTAAAATAAATACAAGTTTCACCTGTAATATGTGGAAGAACATCTTGTTATAAGTGTAATGATCTGCCAGTGGGACTTGTCTTTTTTTATTATTGATATTTACACATTTTTGACTTAAAACAAGTGCTTTTATCTTGCTGAAAATGTTACTTGTTCACTAATTTCAAGTGAACTAAGATGTTTCCACTAAAAACTAGACCAAAAGCACTTGGTAACATGTGATGTTTTTGTAGTGCACAAACACTATGTGACTTTCTGACAGTGATACTCATCAGCAGGAGTATGGCTGCAGATCAAACTCAGAAAAGGAGATGAGCAGAGTGCAGAGAATGTGACAAAATGTTCAAGACTTTGTTTCTCATGCTTGTGCCAATCTACATGTAATGTGAGTGATGCTAATACCAAAAAGCATCAAAAAGTTGTGTTTTTTTATTTCAGCAAATTGCATTGATCTTTCTAGGTACTTGGTTTGCATTATGAAGCTTCATGTTGAGAACAGTCAAATCCGGGATACCCTTGATGTTAGCTTGTAAGGTTAACATCTCCTTCACTGTGATGATCTGATCTAATCTTTAAGAACAAGGCATAACTTGTTTTCTCAAAAGAAATTATGCAAAAAGGCATCTGAAAACAAAAACATTTATTAAATCTATACTAAATATTAACTCCTCGCTGCTCATTCTGAGGTATTTTTACATCGTTAAACTATTAATCTGGGTGTTCAGGACTCCAATCAAATCTCATTGTGACAGGCATTAGGGGATAATCCCCCTGTGGCCTCACAGTCAGCCGCAGGGCCCCAGCAGCGGCGGCGGCACTGCCTCAGCCGAGCTGGGCCCAAGAGAGCCGCCGAGGCTCATGGGCCGTCGATCAGCGCGCCGGCTCGCTGTCAGAGCTCGGCCTTCACAGGGATGTACTGTCAGGATGGGACGCTGCGTTTCAACGACCCAGGTAAGGGACAGTTGGGTTTATCTGGGCGGAGAACAGAAAGAACAGAAACAGAGAACAGAAAGTTCTTTGGAGACGGAAAAGCTGCTGAAATCCGGCCGATTTGTTTCTGCAGAAAAATAGGGATTCACTGCAAAAACACAAAATTTTACCAAGTATTGCTTAGTTTCTAGTGCAAACATCTTAGTAGAGTTAAACTGAGCCGAAACTAACGTACAAGCGACATTTCAGCAAAATGTATATTATAATAATACTCAATGCTTCCCCCACATGAGTTTTGTGTTACTTCAAAAGATATTTGCACCAAAAACTAGACAAAATGTATTTTCAGATTTATTGTTTGTACAGCTGAGATAAGATATGTCTTAAAACAGAGCCCAGAGGAACTCAGAATGAAAGGTTTTGTGTTTTTACAGAGTTGTTTTGAGAGAAAGGAGAATGTCTTGATTCTCAAGTGAATCCCAAAAACTGAGGTCAAGCAAGAGGAAAGTGATGTAGTCCTAATGCAGACGGCAGAAATTAAAACACATTTTAAAAAAATATTAGCGAGAGGAGGTTGTTGTAAGTAAATATGTCCTTAATATTAATAAAAAAAAGTAATATTTCAACTGGCAGATTGTTTCACTAATTACAGGCAATTTTTTCCCATTTTATAAGTGAATGAATCTGCTAATGAACAAGCATATTTTCATCAATATTATTGATTATTGTTTTAAAATAAAGCTCCTATATCTTGTTGAAAAGTTGATCATAAGTTATTTCAAATGTACTAAGATATTTGCACTGGAAACTGGACTAAAAATACTTGGTAAGATTTTGTGTTTTTGCAGTGAAAAGATTGGAAGATGTGCTGAACTTGACCCTGATGAATTAAGGTGGAATGTTGCTTTTTGTCCACACGATGGCAGCAGCGAGCAGTGTTTTTAATTACAGTGCAGCTGATGCAAAAAAAAAAAAAAAAAAAAAAAAAAAAAGAAGGTAATTTTAATTTCAAATGGGTCAAAAATCAGCATGGGATTGCAAAATAGTTCTTTAGTTCAGCAATGAATGGAACTCTCAAGAGCTTCAACATCATCCTTGTGTTGCCTACATAATTTCAAAATAGATTTTATCAAAGTAATTTTCATCTAAATATGAAAAGATTTATTTAACTTCAGGAAGTAAATGACATGCAAAAGCAACCATTTATTGAAATATTAACAGTTTATTACTGAGTTTTATCAATACATTCTACCACAACCATTCCTGTAACAGAATCTGAGGGAAAAAATAAATAAAAATAAAGCTTTCTGCAGTGCGAACTAGAATCAACTAATCAGAGCAAGGAGGAGGGTCTTAGCGCTGTCAATCAACCTCATGCTCCTGCTCTTTCCACCGTTTCTCTCAGGTATGCTACAGCTAGCAAAGCCTGTTAGCCTAGTTAGCATGGTCTGCAATGATGGCAGGTAAACGATTTTCCTGTAACGTTGCTAGCACTTAGCAGTGATTACATAAGGATGATTGGCAGCATTGTGTACAAGTTGTAAGTTTAGAGCATGTTCCTGGCTGGTTTTGGTTTGGAGTGCTGCGTTTCTTCAGACAGCAACAGTAGCTCAATGAGGAAGTGGAGGAGATTGAGCTTTTCTCAGATTATCTGTGTCATAAAATCCGAATGCGACATGTTAAAATGAGGGAATTTAACCCAATATGGTAAAATTGAACAAATATGTTTGTTTTTTTTTTTAAAAAAAATCATATTTACATACTAATTAAAGGTACAGTAGATAGTATAGCTTTAACGAATAGTGTCCGTTTGACTTTGTTTTAGTGTTGTAGTTTGACCGCCGACCAGCAGAAGGCGTCCGAGCAGGTTGATATAGAAACCAACACGCAAAACGCACCTTATGCGATTCTGATTTGAAATATAAACACTCGACAAGCCCCTTAAGTTTCACATAAACAACTCTGCTCATTTAGTCGAGTTGCGTGACGTAGCAGGGGCAGGAATTAGAAAGTGGTTGCCATGTCTTGTTCCTCAAGCTGAGGAGGTTGAAACGCCTATTGGCGGCTGAAGGAGCCAAACAGCCACTCAGAGCGGAGCTGCTGACAGAGGGGATTAGCACAAGAGTCAAAATGAATTCTCAGCAAAACAGAGTTAATGATTATCGAGCTTTATCAGACACTGTGATTGATTTACGTCAAGCATGGCTCTTCGTGTTTATTGATGCAATTGTTTACTTATTTGCTGCACAGGGGCTACGTGGGGTTTTATTTTTTTTCCTTACTGTGTCTGGAGATGAAACAAGACCAAACAGGTTAGAGTGAGTTTTACACTCAGAAAATATGTTTCAAGGTTGAACTTAGCTATTTAAAGGAGTGAGTGATTCAAAATTAGATTTTTATTAGTTAATGTTCAGAAATGCACTGTTATGGACACTGATTCTTACTTGATAAGTTTAATTTACATTTAAAATTTGAATAAATCACTTTTTTTCATTTAAATAAATGTATTTTAAGATTGAAGCAGGTTATGCTGTGAAAATATTACTCTCTTTCACAAATAAGTAAAAAAACCAAAATGACAAAAACAACATGGGATGTTAAACAATTATTTTAAACTGCTTCAATCATTTTTATAAATATAGTTCAAAATTAGTTGAAGAAAGAAAAGAAAATTGAAAAAAAATTCAAATCAACACAACTTTTATGCAAAATCTTTAAAACAAAACCATAAAAGTGTCTTTTTTTCTTATTCGTTGAATTATGTGAAAGTAAAGCTGCAGAACATGAAAGGAAATAATCTGTTTCAAAATAATATCCATTAGTGTAAATCACAGCACATCAGACAATCTTCCACTGGCACAAATGAATTGCTATCCACCGCCGAGCCACAGGGGCTTGCATAAGCTGGCTTATTTGCAGATAGTTATCTGTTGACAAGGTCTTTGCCATGACGCTCCACTCACCTATCTCCTCCATCTCCCTCTTTCTGCCGACCGCAAATCTGCTTCAGGCAGCATATTGTCTCCCTGTTTCACTCTTATCATCGTCAACACGCTCCTCAATGCGCCTCACTTTTCCACCGTGTTGCAGATCTCTCAGAAACAATCCCCAATATGAGACAGAGTATATTCCTCATCTCCTCCAGGCCACAGCAGTCGTCTTTTTCTCCCTCCAGCTGCTGTTCATTTTTACCGTTTTGCTTCTTGCCTGGCCTCTTGCCTTTGAGATCGGACTTGGGGAAATGAAAACTAGTCATTGAGGAGAAGGTACAAATAGGCAGTGGTTACAAATGGAGTTTGGTCTGTGGTCGGAGATTCCTATTCAGAAGATAGACAGGACTTTGCTCACAAACTGGAGTTTGAAGTTTCAAAGGGGAGAATCATACAAGTGTTACATCAGGTCTCGGCGATCCTTTGACTTTTAGCCCCGGGGCAGGAGTTTGGGTGACTGATTATACGGCAGCTGTGTCTGGCCCTTCATATTTCTCCAAGGCAACAATTTAATATCACAGAAGTGAAGAAAACCATGATGCTACATTTAATTCTGCCATCATCTGAAAATTTAATGAGTGATAAAAAATATAAAAATAAACTATGCAAAGAAAACGGTTTCTGTTGTGTAAACATGCTTTGCTACAAACACAAACAAAAATACTTTAAGTAGACGGTCAAGGATTGTCGTTCTGCAAATTTTAGGTGAATCTCTGCTTCGTCGCTTCTGAGTCCAGGGCCGTAACAAACAGTTTTGGGGCCCCAAGCACATTTCTTTTAAGCCACCTCATACCAACAGGTCAACTCCAGACACTTCATCATTCCTAGGTTACTCCAAATGTGTAACATACCTTTAATTAGCCTAATGTTTAATTAGCATACATCATACTAGTGTTAAAATTGAAATTGGTTTTAACCCAACAGGAATAACAAAAATATATTTTAAAATGTAGAGTGATCTTTAAGGGTGCCACACTATTTTAACTATTTGAAAATAACATCAGCTGATAAATACTAAATTTACAGCAAACAAGTTAGCATGTTTAATATTTTGTATTTTCCTAACAATGGCAGCAGCAGGAAGATATTAACCTATTTGCAAACAAGCTATGTTAGCTGTGTCTTTTCATGTTTAATACTGCAATTCAGTTTAATTCTTTTCTTTTTATTGTGCTTGTTTTTGCTCTTGGGGGCCCTCTGGTGGTGTGGGCCACCTGATCAGCCGAATAACTCACATGTGCCTAGTCAAATAATCAGATCATCAGCAGGACACTGTAGAACTGAGGAGGTAATTCAGTCATTTGATTCTTGCGTGTTGGATCAGAGACACATCAGGAAGTTATGTGCTGCATCCATACTGAAATTGAAGCTCAGAGCTCATGACAAATGTCCAGATTTTCAAATTTAGTCAGTGTTCCTCTTCCTTTTTCCAAGTTGGAGCTCAAAAACTCTAAAGTATGAATAAAGACTGATTGTCGTCGTTTCCACCTTGCATTGCTACAGTATTAAACTGGTGTCAGACCATGTGGTAGAACTCAAATCAAACTGGATTATTGATGCTTACTGACTCTTTATCTCTTCATCTTTTCATAGTATGTGCTGCAGCCATCTTGGATTTTGAGGTCAGGGTTGGTGATATGGTGAAGAACTTCTGACCTTTATTAGGAATTGGTCCAGTTGATATTTTGATGTTTTACCATACATATACTGGGGCATTATGTTAGCAACGTCACACTGGAACCCAGTGAAGATCCTCGTTCCTGCAAAATAAATGGAAAACAGTTTAGATGCCAGTTATACAATGGACACTATTAAAAACCGAAGCTCATTAAAGACCCTTAGCTGAAGAACATTCTGCTTTTTGATAAATGTTTTTTTCTGTGACCTTTTCTTATCTGCTTATTAGCCGATGTTGCTTTATAGACTTTGTCAGTGGCCTATTGCTGAAGGAAAAATTGAGGGTGTTTAGAAGTTATCTGTGGAAAAAACACAGCGTTTTACTCAAGTTAGTCTGTAATTCAAGGTTTTCATAGTTGATTAAAACAGAAAAACAAATTTAGAAAAACTTTTGATAACTGACAAATAAAATAATTAATGGAGTAAATACAACTGGAACAATTTTGTGCATTTATATAACTAAAACATGCTGAAGTTATAGATGTCATATTCTGCGTATTTGTGTTAATAATTCTATTTATTGGCCTTTCAAACTGATGCGAAATTTATTTTGTTTGCGCCCAAATACAAACAGTTTACGTCAGATGTCGACAGATTCAATTGGTGGTGTTTATGTTGGTCCTCAAAATGGCGACAGGAAAAATTGAAAGGAAACGCCAGTCAGTTGTTCAACAATAATCGAGTCACCCAATCGATGTAAACCTTTAATTCTAGACTTAAACCATCTGTTTAGTTGCTTTTGTACCGTAATAAATGAAACACTGACCAAAAGGTAGTGCTGGCACTTGAAAAATGTAATAATTCACTCGTTGATTTTTGTGTTTTTCACTTTGAGCTGAATTGCTGCTGAAATGTGCTACAAAAATAAAATTTAATTGCTGATGTATAATGCAATGCTTTTTGAATTCTGCATCTAAAATCAACCAAAGAATGAACAAATTTTATTATTTTTCCCCCTCTTTTGTGCACTTCTTTGCCTGTTTTATTTTTTATTTCATTTATTTGTTTATGTTTCGCTTGTCTCTTGCACCAGGTCTGAAAACATAAAAGTAAATATTGAAAAAAAAACAGTAAAAACTAATTGAAAACTAACTGAATTAGACAAAAAGTCAGCAAAATAAAACAAAACTACAATGAAAAATCTATCTATTGCACACATTTTTAAAATTTAGAAATCAGGTTTTCATTGTTGAAACAAAAGCCTCCAAAGCAAAATTCAGATAAGTCAGAGATTTTTTTTTAGCAGCTTTATCAAACCCATGAGAACAGCTTGTCAGTTTACGATTCAGAAAGCTGTAACCTTACAGACTATACTTTATAGTTCAGTATATGACTGTTCCTTGAGGACTTTGCTGAACTTTAAGATGGGAGCAGTGATAAAAGCACTTTAATGACTCGGAAGATAAGATTTGCAGTGAGTGACTCATTCATAGCAGCACAGTGATTCCTGCATCTCCCTCGCCGCCATCACGCGCTCCCTGCTTTGAAATAATCAGCACACTTCTTGAACAAATATGACCAGAGCAGAAGAGCAGCACGGATCGAACGCGGAGCGGTGTTGTAACCGATGACCCCTGTACACGCAAGCGAAACAGTACGCTCTGATCGAGTTGCGGCCGACACACGCTGACCAGGCTAATAATCTGTTTGTTAATCTTGGGTGTTTCCATTGCTTCATGCTCTTCTTTCTGTAAAGGTCTTTAATCTAAACCAGTGATGCCACAAAAGGGAAGAAGGGGAGTTTCTTCCATACCAAATCCCATTTTCTTCTTGAGTGGATTACTCTAAGGGTGGCGTTTGTCAATATTTAATCAAATCATGTCAGAATCATGAACAGCCCTGAAGGAATGTTACTATGTTTGCTTGCAGGAAAGAGAAAGATATGTTTATGAGATTTCAGCGTAATTTAAGGGCATGGTTAACAAGTCATCCTCTATGGGGCTTAAACAGCCTCACAGGTCTGGGTGAACCTACGATCATTGACCTGTTGGTGTGTGCTGGCACTTTCTCTTCAAATACAAGACTACTGTTTGTTTTGAGGCATGGAAGAGGCGGTCACTTTGCAAAACAGTCCGATTTATGGTATTGTGTGGAAAAAGTCGTATGTAAAAAGCCTTTTACATGTTTTCCAGGAAAAGTCTGCCAACTCCAGGTTCCAAAACATTCACTTAGTGATTTTATGAGGGTTTTTTGCAGCTACAGTAGGTATCACGTGTCTTTTTATGCAATGTATGTTCCCAACAATTCAAATATGCTCAGATCCAAGTGATGCTAGAAAAAACAGCAAAATCTGAATTTTGATTTTAATCTCAAGTAGGGCTGAAACAATCCCTCGAATGATTCAAGCACCTCGATTTTTCGTTACTACCCCCCGGTCTTACGTTCATCCTCTGGTCTACTGGTCGTCTTTTCCCACCAGCCTTAAGTTCATCCTGTCCCTTGGTCCATTTCCTCCTCTCCATCCCCATTTGAGGTTCGTTTGCTCGCCTGCCCCACGCCCCACTCAGGCGACATTTCCCATTTTCTAAAACCTATAAAGCTTGACAGGTATGGGCCAAGGTGAGAATTCATCTCTTAAACTGACTGAAGATAAATACATAAACTAAAAGCTGGATTTTAAACATTTTCTATAAGCATATTTGTGAGCCTGCCTCGTTATTATTAAATTGAATAGAATTTCAGATCTTTATATAACTTTTTTCTCAGGTTAACTTAGAAAGTGAGCTATTATTGTTACAGGTTAGTTTTCTAAACTACAAAAAAGTTAGGGATGCTCAAAAATGAAAAACTGGACTGATATTGATATCCGATAGTAACACCAGGCTTATGCCAGAATTACCAATATTTTATTTTATTTTTAATTTTTTTTATCCGATTATTCGTAAAAATAATCGATAGATTACTCGATTACTAAAATATTTGTTTACAACAGCCCTAATCTCAGGATTCAGCCTTTTTTTCTCATCAGAATATTGAGGATAATCTCAAAATTCTGATTTTTGTTGTCAGAATTTTGACTTTGATCTTCTGAAATTAAAACTCAAAATTGAGCAAAGTCAGAATCCTAAAATAAAACAGGATTCTAAGTAATCAAAAATTTGTCCCCATTTTTCTCAGAATTTTGACTTCTTTTTCAATATTTAGATTTTTTCTAGCAAATTGTGAGGAAATCTGTAATCTTCTATGATCAAAATTTAATTCTTAAAAAAGTTAAGTCTGACTTTAATCTCAAAATTCTGACTTTCTCATAATTTTAATGGTGACACTTTATTTGATATGGTGTGCACAAGGCTGGCATGATACTGTTATAAACATGACACAACATCTTATGAACATGAAGGAGTCTTTATGAATGTCTGACTGTTGTCATGAAGTGTCATTTGGTAAATAATGATGCTTTTAATGGAAACCCTAAAAGTTGAATAGAAACTCCATTAAAAGTGCCAACTTTGCATTAAATTGTCATTATTTATGAAATCATGACAAGAGTCATGATTTCATAAATATCTTTGTACACTTGAACTTCATGTTCACAATCATGAACATGAAGGAGTCATAAAGACTCCTTCATGTTCATGATTGTTGTTATGCCATGTTTATGACAATGACGTCAGTCTTATGCACACCCGTCAAATAAACTGTTACCATTTTATCTTTATTCTTCTAAGATCAAAACTCAGAATTAAAAAGAAAATCTGAATTCTGACTGATCTCAAAATTCATACTTTTTCTCAGAATTTTGACTTTTCATCTCAGAAGAGAAAAGTCAGAATTCTGAAGAAAATTCTGCACCATTCTCCATGATGGTATCACTGTTGCTTTGAAGCAAGAAGGTTGTGGTTGTCGAATCCTGACTTGGGGTTTGCAGTTTCTCCCATTTGCTCTGCTGGTCTCTCTAAAGAATGTATGGCTGTTTGCTTTTGTGTCTTGTTGCAAGAATGAGAGGGTCTGGACATCAAATGGACGGAAAAACAGTTCACTACCTAATCTCCATAAAAAAACAAATGCATAAATTTGAATAATAATGACTCCACAGCATGCTGCCACCTCCACTGTGCTTCATTTAAAGTATAATCTTCTTTAATGTGCATATTTTCCTCTATCATGGAAGCAAAAAGGCTGAGATGCAAAAATTCTCTGCAATTTTTTTTTTTACCTCTTTTCTGACTGATACCTTTGTGGTACCAAGAAACAAGTCAGGATAGTGTATTATATACCCTAAAGTATATAATATGTCAAATTACGGTTGAACATTTTTTGATATTGTATTATTTTTATATTGCAAAATTAAGACATTTTAACTGGAATGTAAAGAGTTTTGAGAGATTTTGAGTAAATGTTTTTGGATATACTTTCAACCATTGTGACTGCAGAGTTTTCCCTTGGATCGAAATTTAATTAATGTTAATCAGCTTCTAATATCTCCGTATGATTGCAACAAATTGATTATAAATTTGCGAATAAGCCTCGTTGACTTTTCTTTAACTGAATTAAAATTGTATCCATAGACAAAAATCTGAACTAAACTAGTTCATTTCAAATAAAATAAATTATTTTGAAATTTAAAAACTAGCACATGCAACTCTGATTCAGTTTTGCTAGAAACCAGGTTGCCTTTTTGTTCATTAAATTTTGACTTTTTGTGAATCCTTCCTCAACAGTTTGAACTCACTATTTAAACAAACAAAGAAAAAAAACACACAACTTTGTTTTTGTTGTTTCCTTGATTAGTTTCAGGTAGAGGATTTATTTTTGCATAAATGTGAAATAAATATTACCTTTTTTCAGCATTCTGGGGGGAATTTTATAAATCTGTTAATCAGTCAGGACTGCATGTTTCACAGAGAATCAACTGCATTTACAAAAAATTCAGGTCATTTGGATCAAGCTCACGTGTAACTTGTACTTTCACAAACAAAAAGCTTTTACACAAAGGCGTCACTTTTCCTGCAGGGAGAGTAATTACCCCAGTTAATTATGACAGAATGAACTCAAGACTGAGCTCCTTTTAGTTAGTTGCAGTGCAACATAATTACAATAAATCCACTTAATTAGCCAGAAATAAGAGTAATATTGCATTTTATCAAGCTAAAAGACCATTTTCAAATAAAATGAAGTACATTTTTCTTATAGGAAAGAGGACAGCCTCATGTTAAGGCTAAAACAATTAATCATGATTCATCGATTATTGAAATAATCTTTATGTAATTTAATAATCGGTTAATCATTAATTGGATTATATAAACTTTAAAAATTTCAACAACATTGTCAGTGCAGTGATTAAACCAGAACTGTAAAAAAAAAAATTTTGAAAAGCTAATTTTGAGGTATTTTCATAAAAGTTCAAATTGAATGAAGAAAAACTTGATATGGTTCCCAGCAAAACTGGATCTGTATCACATTTGCATGTGCTGCTGCAATGTTGGTTTTTGCTACCCAATTATTAATCCAAGAAACAATCATCAGATTATAATTGACAGTATTTATTTTAGCTGCAGATGCATCTTTTGCTACAAATGATCAACTCTACACTAAAGAACTGCAATGTTATTACATTTTTGTGCAATAAGATGTTTTTTTTATCTTTAAGGATTTTATTTATTTTCTTATTTGCATCTCTTTTTGCATTTCTACTATTTTGTTAGTTTCACTGGCAGATTATTTCTCTTATAACATGTGAAAAATATATTTAATGCGTGAAATAATCTGCCAAATAAACTAGTATTTTCTCCTCAACATTAAGACTTTTTTTTTAAAATGCTCCTATTTATTGCAGAAAAATTACTTGCAAGTTTTGTCTTACAAGATACAAACCTAAGATAGTATGTAGTCGCATGAAGAGTCTGCAGGAGTATTTATACACGTCAGTGGATAGACTGAACGCGGCCGATTAGCTGATGCTTACAGTGTAAATGTAGCTTTATGGACGAACTGCACAATAAATTGCATTTCATCCCAGTCTGAACAAACAGGTGGAGGAGCGCACCATGGCGGTACATGGCTGCAGATTAATTTCTGAGTGTGATGAATGAATGTGCCGTAAATATCCCGTATTGTTCCCCCCAGTCTTACGTTCGTTCTCCCCCGATAGTGCAAATATCTTTGTACACTTGAACACAAACACTGACAACACAAACAGAAGTAAATTTTCAGCTCAATATAGCTTGTTTTCAGTCAATAATTTCTTTATATTGAGGAAAACATCCAGTTCTACTGGCTGATAATTGCACTAATGACATGGGGGAAATGTCTTAATAATGAAATCATTATTTCATTATTAACTTGTACATTTTCACACAGTATTAAGGAAATATTTACTTAAAACAAAACTACACATGCTGAAAAGTTAGTTTCATCTTATTTCAAGTGTACCAAGATATTTGCTCTCGAAACTGGACCAAAAATACTTGGTGAGATTTTGTGTTTTTGCAGTGAAAAGCAAATTGTAAGTCGCTGCTCCTGAAAAAAAAAAAAACTATGTCGTTTGCACTAGAATCGAGACAAAAGCACTTGGCATGATTTTACACCATAAAGAGATTGTTTATCCCACTTCTAAAGGAAAATTATGCAGAGGTGGCTGATATTGAAGTTGTACTATCTCTGCTTAAAAAAAAAGGAAAAAAAGAGGCAACCCTGTGATTCACCTCTAGAGCGTTTAGTTAACCATCAACCGGAGTCACTCCACCTCTCCGATGGTTGGCAGGACTGCTTCCAGTCTCTGCTCTCCGTTCTGACAGCAGCGGGTCTTCATCACGCCAAGCCAGGACTAAGACTGGTTCTGACTCTAGGCGGGGCTAGGCCTAAAGCCTCCAAGGGAGGGGGCAAAATTAGAGGTGTGAGAAAAGAAAGGAGGAGGGGGGCATTAGTTTCTTGGACAAGTCTTTCTGCCCCACTGTCAGGTAGTTGAGACTCCCTTTGCCCAAACCGGTGGTAGACATGGACATGGCAGACTACAGCGAGGCTCTGGACCCGGCCTACACCACGCTGGAGTTTGAAAACATGCAAGTGCTCCCCTTGGGTGCAGGTGAGTCTCATATATGCAGCTCTGGCATTGAACTTTGAAACTTTTACTGATTTAAAACTTTGTTCAGAGGCGAGTTTTGGCAGGAGGTGATAATGCGGGGTCATTTGTCCATCTGCCCCCTGCACTCGCATGGGATGACCCTGTTGCAGCGGTGCTCTTTTATCACCTCGGGGTGCGATAGTAAAACATTAAGAGCTTTGCTTTTATGAGATCTCCATACTCCTAAAGCACACGGAGATTAGGGCTATGCAAGTGGCTCTGACCTGTTCCAGCTTGCACCGTGACTTGGTGTGACTCCCGTAACGTCGGATTGATATTCACCCTGAGATGAAGCAGTAGCCGGAGTATCACGATCGCCCTTCTCTTGTTACAAACCGTCTGTTCCCACACTGTTGAAGCTGGAGAGAAAGGGATGAAGTTCTTCAATTCGTCCTCAAACTGACACGGACCTATTTGTACAAGCAGTCTCCCATGACAACAGGCTTGGATCCTGATTCCAAAATTTCCAAAGAGAGTTAAAAACAAGAAACTGAAACCAATAGGGCAACTTTTTATGAAAATGTTTTTCTCTACACTAAAGATTTCAACATAGCTTCTCACTGATTGATTTTGCCTCATGACTGTGACTGTAGCTAAGGAGAAAACTGTCTCCAGTGATTATCTCCTCAGAGGAAATCAAACCAACATCAATTATCTTCTGTTGACTAACTGAATCACTCGGGAAGGTAAAAGACTCCCAGGCGCTCTGGATTGTTGTTTTTGATTAGAAACTGTGGAGCCAATGGGTTTTTCTTTTTGACTGGCCTTTTATGACTTTTAAATAACAATGGTGATCAAACAATGCAAACAAGACCAAATCCTTCCAAGTATTTTTGTTCTAGTTCCTGGTGTAAACATCTTGGAACACTTTAAATAAGAGAAAACTAGAAATGGACGCTTGTTTTATGTCAATAACTCTTTGATATTGATGAAATTTAATTCCTTGATGAACTTTTAAGGAATTATAACAAATGACTTACCTAAAACAAGCTCCTATAGCTTGCTAAATGGTTAGTTTTGTCTTATTTCCAATGCACTTCACCAGAAACTGCACAAAAAATACTTGGCAAGATTTGGAGTTTTTGCAGCAAACATATTTCCACAGTTTTTTGGCATCAGGTCACCCTGTTACAGAATATGTCCAAAAGATAATGACGCAAGTTTTCTGTCTGTCTTAGATTCCTCGCCGGCTGAAAGTGCTAACATGAACGCCACGGGCCACCTGGCAGCAGGCAGCTTGTGCGCCATATGTGGTGACAGAGCAACGGGGAAGCACTACGGGGCGTCCAGCTGCGATGGCTGCAAGGGCTTCTTCAGGCGCAGCGTCCGCAAGAACCACATGTACTCTTGCAGGTGAGAATGGTGAAATTGGAGAAACATTAATGTTGCGTTTGAAACTCAGGCTTCACTAGCAAAACCCAAACAAATGTCTGTTTTACAGGTTTAACAGACAGTGCATTGTAGACAAAGACAAGAGAAACCAATGCAGATACTGCAGATTGAAGAAATGCTTCAGAGCTGGCATGAAGAAGGAAGGTATGACCGCTTAAAAACATCCTGCAGATGACGAAATCTTGCGTCTGACCAAACAGAAGCAAATCAAAAACAAAATTTCCGTCAGAATCAGCAAATCAGAGCAGTCTCTGCAGAATTGATCCGACTTGTCTCTGGGTGTTGCAACACCCAAGAGAGTACGGATTTGTTAATGTTCACTCTGCAGAGCAGTGGAGTCTCTGACCAGCTTATGCTGAGCAAACATTTCCAGGCAATAATGGCCATATACTGATAAACATAATAACCTCCGAAGACTCATTTTTCTTTGCGGTGTCTCCACATTCAACCTGAGAGAAAAAAAACAAATCAACACTTCCGTTTATTTCTGCCAGTTTTATCTCAACCTGAGTGCAAGAAAAGAAAATCAGTTCTAAACAGGATCTTGTGCTTAAAGAAGACCACATATTCACCAAATCCAGATTACACAGCAAAAACACAAAATCTTTTCAAGCTTATCTAAGTAGTTTAGTTTCTAGTGCAAATATCTTCAAAAAGACCAAACTAACTGATAAGCAACTTTTTAACAAGATATAGGTGCTTGTTTTAAGTCAAGACTTTATTGACTTAAGGAACTATTGTCAATAATTCACTTATAACAAGACATTTTGGTCATGTGTCAGAAGTCAAATGACCTGCCAAAGTAACCAGTATTTATTTGTCAATATTAAGGAATTATTGACTTTTAAACAAGCTTCCATATTTTCCTGAAAAGTTACATGTAAAGGTAGTTTTATCTTATTGCAAATGTGCGATTTGCACTAGAAACTAGACTGAAAATACTTGGAAAGATTTAGTGTTTTTTGTGAAGCACATTGCATTTTTTTTATTTCAGTGAAGACTTTGAAAAACACCCAGCACTGAAGCTGAACTCCTCAGGGTGTGAAAAGACAAACAAGAGAATTGACAGCCCCAGTTTTATTGTCCATTACCTCTGGCTTTGATACTAAACTCCAAGAAACAGAGTGAACTGATCCAATACTTTTCTAGCCATACTGACCCCTCAAGGCACTTTGAGCCACATTACGTCACCAATATGAGTCTGAAATTAAACCAACAACTTTTTGATGAGCCACAGCCTTCACAATCTGGTGAAAATCCACATCATGAAGCCTTTTCACTCAGAAAAGACATCTCTCTCAGCTGTACACTGCAAAAACACAGAATCTTACCAAGTATTTTTGTCTACTTTCTAGTACAAATATCTTTGTACACTTTAAATAAGACAAAATGAACTTACAAGTAACTTGTTAGCAAAAATATTGTTTCAAGTCAATAATCCCTCAATTTTGATAAAGTGCTACTTTAACTTATCTTGCTTAACATTGAAAACATTACTTGTTATTGAAAACATTGCCTGTGCAACTGGTACTTTTTAATCAAGATAAATAAATTATTGACCTAAAAAAGCTCCTACATCTACCAAAATGTTTGCAGTAGAAACAAGACAAAGAATATTTGAAGATTCTGTTTTTACAGTGTATATTAATCCCTATTAGGCCATATTATTGTAATTAAATTAATGAGACACAAGAAAGCCTGGTGTATTTTTCTATAGGAACTTCACATTACACAATTTTCAAAACTCCAGCTTTGTTTGTCGAATATTTAGAAATGGGTAAATGTTGGTTTCTTTCAGTTATACCCTGAAAAGCCAGAATATGAGCCGGAATATTTCACCCAATTAACTACAGCTGATAAACATAAGTGTCAAATTTTATATTTGCTGTACAACTTTGACTTAGAAGCAACTGATGACACTTTTATTTTTACCTATTTAAATTTTTGCTATCTGTCTTAACAAAAAGCTCCTTAAGCCTCCGCAGTGAGACTCCAAACTGGAAAATTTATGAGGAAACATCACATGTGTGTTATCTCTAGCTTTTTCTGGTTACTGTCAGAGTTCATTTTAAAATGTTGCCATATGGTCAAGCTTCCAAAATTCATTAAGTCTTTAAAATAATGCAGCTAGGGGTGAAAAATCAATTATTGAAATAATTGTCAACTAATTACTTTATTGATCAATTAATTGGAATATACACTCTATAAAAGTCCATTTGAGCAGTAATTAAGCCAAAACTGTATAAAATGTATGCTATACATTTTGCATTTAAGATAAAACACCTTTGTGTGTTAATAGGTTTTAACTAAAACTTCTCAAGTGGCATTTTATTTTAGCTTCACCCGGTTCAGATTCACTACAGGATTGTAAACCGATTCATCGTCAGAATAATAGATTTCTAAAATAATTGTTGGCTGCAGCCTAAATACAACATGTAAGTCAAAAGGATCATTTTGCACTGGCAGATTATTCCACAAGACATTTTCCCACTTTATAGATTAAATAATTTGCAGTGAAACTAGTACGTTGTCATCAATGTTAAGGAATTATTTACCTAACACAAACTGCCACGTCTTGCTGAAAAGTTGGTTTCATCTTATTTCAAGCGTACTGTTACGACTGGCTCAAGGTCATAACAAAAACGGGAGACCATGCAGTGGTATAAAAAGAAATATTTATTAACAAAGCCAAAAATGGATTGTGAATGTTGGTATCAGTAGAGTAGTGCAAATGCTTGGATGTGGTATAGGAGCGCATATGGAAGTGTTGAAGTGCAAAAACAAAGACAAACTCAAATGTGCAAAAGGAAGGGAGTTGAGGCCGACAGCAGAGAACCACAAGCATCATGCGGCAGAGTGGATGCCGAAGGCGACCAGGAAGGTGGAG
The DNA here is from genome assembly GCF_027474105.1 of Poeciliopsis prolifica. Taxonomy (NCBI): domain Eukaryota; kingdom Metazoa; phylum Chordata; class Actinopteri; order Cyprinodontiformes; family Poeciliidae; genus Poeciliopsis; species Poeciliopsis prolifica. The sequence goes on along the minus strand of NW_026562421.1, from coordinate 2,368,629 downwards.
ACAGCCTGGCTTAAATACTCTGTGCTCCAAATCAACGGACCATCAACACCTGCAAAGGGGAGGAGAACACAGACAGACAAAAGCACCTGCAACCCAGCCCACAAGGCCCAGGGCTGTAACAGTACCACAATATTTGCTCTAGAAACTAGACAAGAATACTTAGATTTTCTGTCCTTTTGCAGTGCATCTACAAACCCAAAGCACTCTGTTCTATTTTAACCGTACAAATCTGTGTTTTCCTTTAGCTGTACAGAACGAGAGAGACAGAATCAGCACCAGGCGGTCCAGCTATGAAGACAGCAGTCTCCCGTCTATCAACGCACTCATCCAGGCAGACGTTCTATCAAGACAGGTAACTCCCAGCATAAACCCAACACCCGACTGTTAATGACCATTGGTAACTCCCAGCATAAACCCAACACCCGACTGTCAATGACAATCGGTGATGAATCTGTGTGTCTCGGTGCAGATCACGTCGCCTGCGCCCATACTGAACGGTGACATAAGGACCAAAAAGATTGCCACCATCACGGACGTCTGTGAGTCCATGAAGCAGCAGCTGCTGGTTCTGGTGGAGTGGGCTAAGTACATCCCAGCTTTCTGCGACCTTCCCCTGGACGACCAGGTGAGGCTCAGTCACAAGCAGAGTTCAGCCAGTGTGGTCACTTATCAACCAGTAAGCTCACATCTGCAACCTAGAAGACTTTTCTATTGGCTGTAATCTCTTCTTCCTCAATAAAACCCTGTTTAGTGCACTGCAAAACATGACGTCTTAGCAAGAATTTTGGGTCTAGTGTCTAGTGTGAATATCTATGAGGGCATATTAGGACCATTGCGGATGGGAAAAAATAAGAAGTACATTTCCATCAAGAAACCGAATTTTTCTAGAAAAACATGGACATTTCAGAGCTCCACAAGTCAAAAATTGTGAGCTTAATTTGAGTTTTTCTTCTAGTTTTTTTTTTATTTTTTAGTAAAGTTGAAAAATTGCTAAAAAAAATATGATTTGAGAGTAATCTCAGATTTTATCAAGAAAATATTTGAAAGTTTGAGATCAAAAAGTTAAAAGTTTGCTACAGAAAAAAAACAACTTATCTTGTGTTTAATCTAGAAAGTTTCTGAGTTTAATCTAGAAACATTTCAGTGCTTTGGCAAAAATTTACTGCATTTGCATTCAATTGTAAATATCTAAGTAGCAACGTTTCAGCAAGATACTGATTATTTTCAGTAAATAAATCCTTAATATTAATTTTGAAAAGTACTATTTCAACAGGCAGATGGTTTCACTTATAACGAGACATCTGTCCCATATTATAAATGAAATATAATTCTTTTAATCGATATAAAGGAATTTCTAACTTAAAACAATGTCTTGCTGAAAAGCTTCTTCCAAGTTAGTTTCGTCTTATTTAAGGTGTACCAAGATATTTGCTCTACACACTAGGTAATAATAGTTGGTAAGATATTGTTTTTGCAGTGCACCAACTGGGATTTTATGGAGGAAGAACAGATTACAAGCCAATATAAGGCGCCTGTAGATATGAGCCAACAGGTTGATAAACTTAAGAAATTATTTGCTCAAAACAATGCCTATATCTTACTGAATACTTACTTTCAAATTAGTTGTTTTATTTAAAGTCTTTAAGATATTTGCAGGAGAAACTTGACCCAAAATATTTGATTTTGTGTTTTATCAGTGTGGGAAAAACGAGTACAAGACAAATGTCCAAGAAAAAGCAAACCTCTTCTCAACAAACCTCTTCAACTTTTCAACCAGAATAGTTAATGTGTTTTAATCCCCAGTTACAATATGATGACTTTGGTTTTTAAAGTCACATCCCTCCTCCAAAAACGTCCACAATCATTAACAGTGTGATCACCGGGTCTTAGTAACTCATTTGCTGATGGAGAGAGGATGGGTCTGTTTGTGAGAGACCTTCAGGAACGGATGCATTCCTAAAACCTCCAGAAACACCGTTAACTGATTTAACTTAACTTTATTCTAGGTGGCGCTGCTGCGAGCTCATGCAGGAGAGCATCTGTTGCTTGGTGCGGCCAAGAGGTCCATGCTCTACAAAGACATCCTCTTATTAGGTAAAACAGGCACAAATCATAACGTTATATCCTCAGTAGGTTCTGGAATTTGATGAAAACATGCTTTATTTGCAGGAAATGATCACATTATTCCCAGAAACTGTCCAGAGTTGGAGGTGGGAAGGGTAGCAGTGAGGATTCTGGATGAGCTGGTGCTTCCCTTTCAAGAGCTCCAGATAGACGACAACGAATACGCCTGCCTGAAGGCCATCGTTTTCTTCGATCCAGGTGTGTCTGGATTTTCAAAATCCTCTTTGAATTCAAACAGACAAAAACACAAAGTCTTTCCAAGTGTTTCTGTTTGTGGTTTAGTGCAAATATCTTAGTGCACTTGAAATACGACAAAACTAATTCAGATATCTTTCCAGAAAAATATAGCAGTTTGCTTTAATTTAGTAATTCTTGAATGTTGATGAAAAAGTATGTGATACAGTGATAGACTATTTAAAATAAAACCTAGAAAAATGTCTTAAGTGGAATAATCTGCAAGTGGAAGTAGAATATTATCAATATTGAAAACTTAGAGTTAAAACAAGCTCATATTTCTTTGTTTAGGTAAAAGAAATTCTTAATATTGATGAAAAAGATACAAGTTATGCTGGCAGTTTATTACACTTTAACCAGACAATTTTTCTATATTGCAAGTGTAATAATTTTTAATCAATATTGAGAAATGATTAACTCAAAACAAGCTCCAACATCTTGCTGAAACATTACTTGTAAGTTAGTTTTGTTCTATTTTAAGCTTTAGACATTTTCACTAGGAACTCGACCAGATATAGTGCAAAAACACAAAATCAGTAGTTTTGGTCTAGTTTCAAGAGTAAATATCTTTGTACACTTGAAATAGAAAAACACTAATTTATAAGTAACTTTGCTGCAAGACATAGGAACTTGAGATAATTCCTCAATCTTGAAAAAAAAACTTTATGTTATAAGTGAAAGAATTTGTAAGGAGAACTAATATCAGTATTAAGATTTTTTTTTTATTTTTTACTTGTTTACTTAAACAAGTAGATTGCAAGTTAGATTTATCTCATTTAATATAAAATATTTGCCCTAAATTACATTTAAAGAAAAATCCTTAAGATTTTGCCATTTATGCATGAACTTGACATTCATCTGCACAGAGATGCAGCTCAAAACTTCCTGTTTTTGTATTTTTCTTTGTCTTCAGATGCAAAAGGCCTGAGTGACCCAGGGAAGATCAAGCGGATGCGGTACCAGGTCCAGGTCAGCCTGGAGGACTACATCAACGACCGGCAGTACGACTCCCGGGGCCGCTTCGGGGAACTCCTCTTGCTCCTGCCGACGCTACAGAGCATCACCTGGCAGATGATCGAGCAGATCCAGTTTGTAAAACTCTTTGGCATGGCCAAGATTGACAATCTGCTGCAAGAAATGCTTCTTGGAGGTAAGAGCTCTCAGAAACTCTTTTCTAGAAAATTTTTAAGATTAATCACAAAATTTGACTCTTTTCCAGCAATGTTTTGACTTTTCAAGCTCAGAAATTTTAATCTCAAAATTTCAGATTTTTCTATCAAACTTTTGAAACTCAAATTTCTTTTAGATAATTTCTTAAGTTAATCTCAGAATTTCTGACTTCTTGTAGCAAATTTGACAATCAAGCTCAGATTTTATTATTATTATTATTATTATTATTATTATATTATTATTATTATTATTATTATTACTTATTTATTTATTTATTTATTTTGGTTTGTTTGTTTTGGGGGTTTTTTTCCGAAAATTTCTCAGATTTACCTCAAAGTTTCCAAGTTTCTTTTCTAGGGAATGTTTAACTTTTCAAACTCAGAAATGTCCGAGATTGTTTTGGAACAATTTTGATTAATATCAGTTAATTTACTCCTTTTCTCCCCCACTTCTATCTTCAATGGCCCTGATATGTTTTTGTACAAAGCAAACCTGAATTCTCTAAGTTTTGAAGCAAAATGTCTTTTTCCTCTTAATTGTATATCATCAATTTATTAATGTTGCAGATTCTTCCCTCTCCCCAGATCACACTGTCATCTTATGTGTTTTGTTAGATTGTTAATAAATGCCCTAAGAAGGGCTGTACTGTTCATTTCATTGGACTACTTGCTGTATAATAACTATAAATCTAATCAAATTCTCTAAGGTTCGGCTAACGAAGCTCCACATGCGCCGCACTCTCTGCACCCTCATCTGGTCCAGGAGCATCTCAGTAGCAACGTCATAGTGACCAGCAACATGCCAACGCCAATCCACAATGGTCAAATCTGTAAGTTTATGAAAATTAATTCAGGAATTGTAACCTCTACCGAAGTATGCACTTGCAATTGATATGACAACTTTAATATGAACGTTATTTGACCTTCCAGTGCATGACAATTACCGTAAATATAAAACACAATACAAAGGAGTTGATAAGTTCAGTCTGTGACAGACCAAATTCAACTATTTTGCAATGAAGAATATTGAAAAACAGACAGTGTTTAGATTTGTAAAGCTATTGGAGATAGACTTGCTGCTGTTGTTGAATGCCACAGTTAAGATTTTTACTTTAAAAAAATACAGAACAAGAAAATGTATATCCTTTTTATCTCACTTCTTAATTATGCAGTACTTCCTACAGTTGCACTGTGTTGAAATGTAACCTATTTTAAGTTGCATAAATGCTTTTGTAGATATGGAAGATTAGGGCCACCAGGGGAAAAAATTATTTAGTTTTTCTCAGAATTTTGATTTTAATCTCAGAATTCTGTCTTAAATATTCCAAACTGTGACTTTGAGATTTAAAAGATTAAAGTCAAAATTCTAAGGGAAAAAGCTCCAAATTATGGGATTAAAGTCAGATTAATGGCTGTAATCCTCTTCCATATTAAGCAATCTGTTCTGAAACAAGCATTTAAGGATTTTTACATGATTTTGCTTAACTGTGCAAGATCTATATTAGTAAAATAGAACTATTATAATATTTAATAAAAATAATAAAATTCAGACTCATTGCCTCTTTCTTGTCGCTCAGATGTGGAGCAGGAAGAAACTGCGCTGAGACGTTTCCACTTTCCGTGCAGTTCTGGCTCTAACCGTCCATTTCGTATTTCATTTTCCAGCCACTCCTGAAACCCCGATCCCGTCCCCGCCCACCGCCTCTGGATCAGAACATTACAAAATACCCCAGGGCGTCATAGCGACGGTGCCCAAGCAGCCGACCTCCATCCCTCAGCCGACCATCACAAAGCAAGAGGCCATATAACAAAAGCTTGAATCCTTCTTCTTTCTGTTTTTTTATATTGTGAAAAGTTCATACAGTCTGCATTAACATGCTGTCAAATTCAAAGTTGCTAAATAAATGTAATGTAATTTCAAGCTCCTTATAAATAGCCTTCAGGGACATATTTGTATATAAAACGCAGCTGCGGTTGAGCTCCACGGCTCATAAATCTACCTGCAACGTAATTTTCCACTGCTGTAAACGTTCCTCGTTATCAGGTAACATTGCGCAAAAACACTGAATCTTACCAAGTATTTTAGCTACTTTTAGTGCAAACATCTTATCATACTTAAAAACTTAAACGTAATCTTTTAGGAGTTTGTTCTAAGTCAATTCCTAAGTATTGATGAAAAAGTATTAGTTCAACTAAGAAGGTTTTTCTAACTTCTAAAAATACATTTTCAAGTGAAATAATACGCCAGTGAAACTGAATTTTTATCAATATTAAGGAATTATTGATTTAAAACAAGCTTTTATATCTTGCAGAAAAGTTGCATTGAAGTTAATACACTTGAAATAAAACAAAGCTAAGATATTTGCACTAGAAAACAAATCAGAAATACTTTGAGATTTGGTGTTTTTGCTGCTAATGATTTTCCAATTAGTAATTATAATAGTTCACAGCAAAAAAACTAAATCTTACCAAGTACTTTTGGTTTAATTTTTAGTACAAATATCTTAGCACACTTGAAGTGAGACAAGATAACTTAGAAGTAACTTTTCAGCAAAATTTCTTCTACTAGCTGATTATTTTATTTACAACAGAACATTTTTCCTGTGAAATAATCTGCTAGTGGAGCCAGTATTCTACATCAATATTCAAGAATTACTGAATCAAAACAAGTTCTTTTCAATATGTTTAGTTAGTTTTGTCTTATTTCAAGTGCAGTAAGATATTTTAAATAAAAACTGACAAAAAAACTTGGTAAGATTATGATATTGCAGTTCAGCGAGGCTCATGTTTTATGCAGCAACGTGATCATGCGAGTATTTTACGAATGTTACAACAAGCCTTACATTTTTATACATTTAATGTAGCATGGTTCTGTTTATTGGTGATAAATAAGAAGCTGAAGGACAGCCCTTTTAGGTTTCTTTAAAAATATATTTTTTTAATTTATGCACTGCTACATGCATATTCACGAGAGAAATCGAAAGAGGATTTTGTAAATTTAGACCCGAGATGACCAAGCTTGGCACGCAGTTTCCCTACGATGTTTTGTGTTTGTTTTACAAAAAACAGAAAAAAAGTAAATATATATACATATATAAATATATATATGTATTGTATTTTTGTTTAGTTTTTGTCACTGATGAAATGTGCCTTGTAACCCGTACTGCCTTACAAACCAGGAAAGGTTTACCTTACAATGTGAAAATGACTGAATAAATCTTATCGTCTATTTTTACATCACATTCCCTGCTGATTATTTTTATTTGCTGAGGTCATAAACGAAGCGTTTACTGAGGGGGGGGACATGGCTTCCAACGTGGCAGTCATGCTTGGTCACTGATAAACAGATAAAGTGTCATAAAATCATTACAGATAGCACCAACAGCAACTTCAAAGATAAATTTATACATGCCAGTGAGAAATAAAAAGCTAATCTGCCGAGGCTGTATTCTGATTTTATATCTCCAAAATACAGTAAAGGCATAAAACAAACATGAAAACTTAAAAAAAAGCTCTTTCACTTTGCTGTAGATAGCATGCAAACAAGTCATTTCACATTTTTGTCCTATATGCTAACAAGTTGTACAATTCAAGAGTTTTATCAGAAAATTTAAATAATCTGGTCTGTAGGTTTTGTATTATTTTATAATAAACTCTTACGTGCTATTTTAATTGGTTATGATCAGTGATCACCAGTATGATAACATGGTGAGGTGGAACAACTTAAGCCAAGCCATTGGCAAACATGACGCAAAAGTATTTTTGGGTAGTATCTCGAGAAACACCTAAAATAGGACAAAACAATTTTTAAATTCAGAAATTATTGACTGGTGGTCAAAAAGTGCTAGTGTCATAGACAGATTCTAAAAATGTCAAGTTTAAAATGCTCTCAACAGTGAACACAAACCTGATAAGATGCCAGGTTTAAAGCAGTCATTTTTGTCATTTTGCTAACGTTTCCCCACGCCAACCAGTTCGGCTCATTACTGACAGTACCGCAGTCTGACTGAATCAATCTCAGACACTAATAAAAATGGAGAAACAGAAACCCAGCTAAGAAAGAAGCTGCTGAGTGCAGGACAGGAGAGAGGAAATCCTCTTCTTCTGGTTCTAACGAGGATTAAAATACAGGTAACTGAGTAAAATGTTATTGAAATCAAAAGGTATCCCTGGCCCAATACCTGAGGCCCGCCAGGCTGATAAAACACTGAAGAAAACCCTGACTTTTGTCTATATCTCTAGCTCTAAGAGGGAACTATGTATATTTCTAGGCAGTTTTAGGGCTGCTCTTGGTCTGATCCCAGACGGAGGAGCCGTTTGTCCCGGCAGACCAGACCCAACCAGATCCCAGAGATCCTGCCGGCTCCTAGGATCTCTGGGACAATCAATAAGGCTGCAACAATAAGGTTGCAGCCAGAAACAGTTTAACTGATCTGGAGAGAGGCCTGAATTAAACGCCTGCCCAACTGCAACAACCAAACATCTCAAACTCTAATAAAACTCATGCTTAAAGGACTAAAATATACAACAATAATAAATAACACTGAGCAGTGATAGTCATAAGGATACACACATATTGCTCTTTATTTACATATTTATCTGCTATAATCTGCAGGTAGAAGACGATGGGATGTTGAGTTAGTATAGTTAACTTTTAAATGCAATGAGATATGCTTTTAAAGGGGCATGAAGCATAAAAATGTCTATGTGAGTTTGTTTCCGACAGACTCCAAACACATCAGAGCAACAGACACTGCATTTAGCAGAGTGTCACGTGACGCAAACGGACCAATGGGAGAACCCCGTTTGCAAAACCCGGAAAAAAAAGGATTTCGTACCGACAGGTCAGTTGTGATTTTTGCCTTAGTTGCTGGTTTTTTACAAAGTCTTCACCTCTCTTCTTTTAATATTTATATTTCTTCCCGGCGGAGCTTGTTAGGTAGACCGCTGTCTCTTGCAGGGGTAATTATTTGGCTCATTTTGGGTCAGTATGCATATTTGTTTTTGCTTGAACCAGATTCCGCCTTATAGGTTCCGTCCGTTCTGGGTTAGCAGAACTAGTACAATAATATTTGGATCATATCGTTGCGTTAGAGGCTTGAAACAGTTCTGTGACCTCCGAAATTATAAAGCAGCAGAGCTAAAGTGGTTTATTATGCAAACATCGATGCACCTGAACGCACCATATTTTAATTTTAATGCCCATCATTGTATCTTGTGATAAATAAATCACAAAGTGATGTTTGTCTATGTTATATTAGAAATAAATCACCCGTTTTTGCTGTTAATTTATCTGGATTCACTTAAAAAGATCTGCCTTACTATTTAACCAGTGGAACTATTCTGCTTAGCTGGAAGTAGTATTGCTTATGTCTTTGTGTTTTCACAGATGTTTCCTTTATGTCTCTCTTTGTTTTTGTTCAGATTCTCTCAGTCAGTCCATGGCCGATCAGCATGAGTCCGTCAGCCTCAGTCCTCCCCAGGCGGACCGTGTAACAGCTGCAGGACACAGCTGGTTCCCTGGCCCACCTCCACCCATGTATTCCTGCACCTTGACCCCTGAGCTGGTGGCCAAAGCACGGGAAGAGCTCCAGGAGAAGCCCGAATGGCGCCTACGAGATGTCCAAGCACTGAGAGACATGATTCTTAAGGTTTTCTCACTTTTAAGCTTTTATGATAATAAATACTGCAAACAACCAACTATTACAAAAATGAATCAGCACAGATTTGTTTTTTCTATTATTCAGGTGTAATTATTTGGGTTTGTTTTTCAATCTTTAGTTCAAAACCATAACATTCTATTTAATCATCTGATTTTTGTCTTTTTTTTGTCAGTAGGTGAAGGTTTTCAGTACCCTTTTGATCTCAGAGTCTAAAGGGAGATCATTTCCATTAAAGAAAAGCTTTGTTCAAACTCGCTCATCCAATATAAAGACATCTGCCAATTTATTTTATATTACTTCTGCTAAAGCTGATGTAATAAGCTGTTGAAAAGCAAGGGTGTGGTTGACTTTTTCTTTGTGTTTCTGCTTCCTATTTAGAGATCTAGAATTAAAATGAGATCTTCATATTTGCTATAAAGAACATCCTAAAATAAACTACTGCTTTGGGTGTTTTGGACCTTCATCCACATAAAAACTCAATTTAACATCACTAAAAATATTTTTTTTAAAACAAAGTGCAGTTTCAGCAGCTTTTAGCTTTGTTTGGCATGTTTAAAACAACCATTAGGGGTAAGCTTGTCACAATAAGCAGTTAATCGCATGACATTTTAAAATGAGATCAATATTTCATGTTATTTGCTGAACAATGTATTGTTCAGTAAATCTTGAATTTTGTGGGTTCATTTGGATGAAATTGTTCTAATATTATTTGCGATGTTATTTTTGGTGGTGGAGATATTATTTTTATAAAGATGCAGCTGTGTGTGTGCAAAGCCTCAGAGTTGATATTTTGAAGATATAACAATGTATTACTTTTTCTTGGTAATACAAGGAAAGTAATCTCATTTAAAAATTCTTATGAAATTCATTCAAATCTGTGGCTGTAATGAGTCCAAATTTTAAACAAACAAATAAAGAAGTAGGAATTATTTTTGCAATGTCTCTCAACTAAGCACTTTTTATTTAGTGAATTTATTTTCTTTGCAGGAACATCCCAATCTCAGAACCCGACTGGACGACGCCTACCTCCTGCGCTTCCTGCGGGCCAGGAAGTTCGACTACGACCGCGCTCTGCAGCTGCTGCTCAATTACCACGCGGGCCGTAAAACCTGGCCGGAGGTCTTCCAGGACCTGAAGCCATCCACTGTCAAACATGTCCTGGACCTGGGCTTCCTCACGGTCCTGCCGAGGCCCGATCCCAACGGCAGATACATCCTCTTCCTCCGGCCAGGTCCGTCTCTTTATTTGCCTCGATGAAGTTATCAGCAGTTCTGAAACTAATAAGCAACTCCATAACAGATTGTTAAGCAGATCTGCCTCTGTCCTCCCTGATAGTCCAGGAGACCTGGTTCTACTGGGAAACAATCACACTGCATTGTGTCAAACAACTCAAACTAATTGAAAAAAGTGTTCGTCTCTTCGCCTGCGGGGGCACTGCACTAAGAACTACTGAAGGAATTGATACAAAACCTCTGAAGAAGAACAGCGTAACTTCCTTCTTCAGAGAATGTAAACAAAAATGGAGTAGAGTCAAATTTTAACAGTTGTAGGATTTCTCCATTGATTTCTCCAAGATTGAGGCTTGATATTCATGACTGGTTTGGACATCACCTATTAGCCGCTAATGCTAGCTGCGGGCGATTGAGGCTTTTAGGGAGACCAGAGTTTTTGGGGAGGTTTTGGTCCAAATCAAAGTTTGATTGCACTTTCACATCTCCCCAAACAAACCAGACCTTCTAAACAAAGAAAGTGGAGTTGGATTAAAGCAGAATAAACAGGGCTGGTATGAATGCACCCTTAATTTGCAATCCACAACCTTTCTGTCATCACATTTTGTCAATATGGATTTTCTCCCAGGAAAATGGAAGCCAAACGACTATCCGTTTGTGGACAACGTGCGGGCCCTTTATCTGACTCTGGAGAAGCTGATCCAGCCCGAGGAAACGCAGGTGAACGGGTTGGTCATCCTCGCCGACTACACTGGGGTGGGAATGTCGCAAGCCTCCAATCCAGGTCCCTTTCTTGCCAAAAAAATTGTGAGCATCCTCCAGGTGAGATACCGTAAAGTACGATGTGTTTAATTTTGACGAAAGGTGTTTGAGCAAGTTCTGATTGTGGTCTCTGGTTTTGATCAACAGGATGGCTTTCCCATCAGAATCAAGGCTGTTAACATAATTAACGAGCCCCGGATTTTCAAAGGCATCTTCGCTATAATCAAGCCTTTCCTGAAGGAGAAGATGGCAGAGAGGGTAACTGTTGTCCTAGAGTTATCTTGAGTCATTTTTCTGATCTCTTTAGCTATATAAATAAGAGTAGAGGGTTTCACTGGATATAACCCACTATGTTCATGTGAAAACAACCTACAGCTGCTGCTTTTATAAGGTGAAATATTGATTAGAGTCGGTGTAATCGTCTCCTCTGTCCCTCTGAACAGTACGTCCTGCACAGCTCGGACCTGCGCTCTCTGCACCGGAACATCCCGCCGTCGGTTCTGCCAGAGGAATACGGCGGCACCGCCGGCCGGCTGGACATGAGCGCCTGGTCGAGGCTGCTGCTGGACTGCGAGGAGGAGTTTGTGGTGGAGTTCTGCCAGCCGGATCCACTAGAGGGCGTGGTGCTCCCAGACTCCATGCTGTGTGAAGGGGAGCAGGCAGGAGGGCGGGAGGAAGACGGCTTCAGGGCGTTGCGCTCTCAACTTTATTACTGCTACTGACGCTCACACAGCCACAGGACTTTTTCTGTTTCATCTGAAACATGAACGGAAACTTTTATAGGGCAAGTTGCCGATATTCCACATGATTTATTTTACGAATTAAACAGCACTACACTATTTAAAATTTGCTAAATTTTAGAAGAAGTCCAGCATTCAGGCATCCAAGGCAGCTCATTCGGTGTGTTCACTCGTCATTTTATCATCTTCACTGATAGTTGTGTGCTTGGATGGTACTTGTTTATTTAATGATCTCACACATTACAAAAACAAAAATCCTACCAAGTAATTTTGTTCTAGTTTCTAGTGCAAATACCTCAGTAAACTAACTTATAAGTAACTTTTCATCAAACTGGAGGAGCTTGTTTTAAGCTGATAATTTGTTAATATAGACTAAAAAATACTTTCCACTGGCAGATTACTTACCTTATAACAAAACATTGTTCCCATATTTTCGTGTCCATTTCTTGGAGGCTTGCTTCCCAAAATTCCATATTTCTTATCTAATTATATTCAGATGATTAGAAATTCTACAATTAATTGAAATTTCTTTGAAAAGTATCAATCAGTTTTTTTCTTGCCAATTCTGACTTCAGATTTTCTTTGTCATTTTGACCGAGTCAGTTTTTTTGTTTTCTGTAAGGACTATAAACACTATAAAGACTAGCACAAATCTTAGTCTTACTTTTAGGAATCTCTTAAAATTCCTCTTAATTGGTGTGTTTATAAACCAAAAAAGCTTGGAGTTTACAGTTTTGTTGCATTCAATCACTAAGAAAAAGTAAAGTATTTTCTGCTTTTGTTGGTCAAGCAAAAACTGGAAAATGAATTTTGTTGTCCTGTCAGTGTTACATTTCCGTTTATAACCATGAAGCTGAATACGTTTCTTTTTTGTGTGTAGCCATCAAAAACATTGCCTTAAATTGTTTTTATGTTACACTTGTGTGCACCAAAGCAATATGTGTGTTATCGTCCAGTGTTTGAAATGAAACATAAGTGGCTGCTAGTTCAGTTTTAGAGTTTAGTCTTTGGGCTTGGTTCTTTTTCTAAGTTTGATAATCTGCCTTATGTATATTTTAGGTTTACTTGTCTTATTATGCGATCTTAATCCGTTAAATCACATGACTATTGAGATCTGATTTGCCAAATTGTACATAAAAGTGCAATAATATTGCATTGTTCATCTTGCATCTGCTGAGTGCTTCTGTTCAGTCTTTTATTTTTTTATATTTCCAGCATGTCTGTGACTGAGCTGTATTGTATTGCAGGGTATTTATTGTTAACGGTTAAGACAGTAAAGCTATTATACAGAAAATGCTATTTGTGTCTTGTTTGTGCTGTTGTTGGCAAATGATGGGGTATGCTGCAGCCCCAAGGGAAGCTGTTGGTATTTTCACAACATAGCTGTATGTGTCCTCAGCTGAGTTTCCCCAATTGGTTCCTTGGGTCTCTGCAGAAAGAGGTTTTCTCGTCTTCTGGGACTGGATGTCCAAGTAGGTTTACTTTAAGGACAGACTGTGCAATACTCAAAGAGAATACAAAACACCGAAAACTCCCTCTTGGCCTCTAAAGGCCTGGTTTCAAATGTTAAATGTCACGATTTATGACAGTGCAATTAGCAAAAACGGTTGTGCTGGAAGGACTGCCAGTGTAAAGCCTTTTTCTCTCTAACAGGGACATGACAGCATTGCTTAGACTTGCAAAGTTGCACCTAAACATGCTACAGAACCTTGGAACGATATCACTTGGACAGATGAAGTGGCGCTCATTCATCCATCCATCTGTTTCTAGCTTCTGCAGCCTCATAATCTTGTTTATTGTTGCAAGGGGTGAGCTGGAGAATATCCCAGCAGTCAAAGGACAAGAAGCAGGGTTCACCATGGAGAGGTTGCCAACCTGTATCAGGGAAAACATGGAGACGAACAATCAGGCATGATTAATAAAGATTTAGATGCAAAATAATTAAGCGCTTCAAATCAGTGTCAGTCACAGTTTAGAAAAGCTAATAATTTAAGCTAATTTTACAGCAACTGTGAAGCTTGGTGCTGATTTTTAATGAACGTGTCAAAAGTGGTAAAGCTAACGAGTCATAACTGTTACAAATATGCCCAAAACTTTGTCAATCTTCAGCTAATGCTGGAAAACACAATTTCACTTGTGTGTGTTTCTATTAAATAAGAAATGCAGATACAAATCACGTGTGAATAAGTTCATTCACGCGTCATTCTCCTGTCACTTCCTGTCGTCATCTTCATCATTTCGCCCAGTAGTAACATTCAGTTGTTGATCACACGACTTGTGTGACATGAAAAAGTGTTTTCATTAAAGTTTTGCGAAGTACAGTTATTTTGAGGCTGCCAAAAAACAACATTATTCTAGCATGCAATTTTTTTTAAATCAAAAATGTGAGTTTTTTTCCCCCTGAAATTATCTTTGTAATTCCAATTTGCAGTGGAACTGCAGCAGGAGTGAGAAATAGTAATGGAGTGTAGGTTTAAAACAGAAAGGAGCGTTTATGGACAGCAGTACGGTTTCATGCTAAGGAAAATACATTTTTGATTTTAAGACTGCAGTACATAACTTTTATATGGAAATGTGTTTTTCAGATCCCAGAGCCTGTCAAAAATGCTCAGGCTAGTTAGCATGGCAGAAGTGCTTTGAGGTTTCAGTGCTTCATCTTAGTTTAGTTTTAATCCAATAAATGAATAGAGTTAGCATTAGTAAACCTAGCATTAGCGTTGTAATCAAAATTTGCAAGAACAGGTAAACGAAGGCTTGATTCATATTTTTGTTCAACTTTAACACCAATAAAAGACTAAATAACTCGTAGCATATTAGATTTTATTATTGTTTTATTATTGATTTTATTTATTGTTTTTACTGGTGAAACACCAATAAAAGACTAAATAACTCGTAGCATATTAGATTTTATTGCCCTGAATTAGTTTTCTGATAACACACATGGTTTCCTGAAACAGTTTGACTTTTATGGTGTTTAGACATCTATTGATGGAATATTTATATCCCTCTATCATCTCTTTGTACAGTTTATATATTTTCCAGCAAGTCTGGAAATAAAAGCGAGAGTATTTTTTTCTCTTCTCATATGACTTCTATTTTTTGTTTTTGTTTTGTTTTGTTTTAATGACCCACAAACTTTAATACACTGCATTTATGTTGTAAATTTTCCTTCCAAACCTGACACAAAAAGGTACAGAAAAACAAGATCCCATCAGAAGGTTCTGCCACGGTTCAAGAATTTTAAAAAGTATTTGCACAGGGACTGTTTGTTCAAGGCTGAGATTGTTGTTTGCATTTCAGTGACAGATGAAAAGAGGCAGTGTAAGCAATGACTCAGCATTTTCCCACTCTCTGACTCCAATATTATTCACCAAGATGTTTTGTCTATTAATACATCATCAGTTAGATGATGCATTACTTTGTGATTTCTTCAGAGATTTATTTAGGCTAATTTTTTAAGCCTAAACTTGTTCACACTCCTGGGAGATTCAGGTTGGACACTGATTAACAAGCTAAAATGATGATGGCAGTTGACAAAATGGGATGTTTATCACTTGTTTGACTATTGGCGACTGTATGACAAACAGATGGGTATAAATAACATGTGTTGATTATGTCACATGATGGATGAAAAAAGAGTTTGATGACTTGATTGTACATATTGATAGATGGATGCAATTTTTAGACAATGGAACAGGAAATATGTTGGACAACGGCTCACGAATTTCCACGTTTATGTTTCAAAAATGTCTAAGATTTATGTTTAAGTTTAAGTCTATTTCTAGCAATCTTTTGACTTTTGGAGCTCAGAAATTTCCTTGAGGTTTGTAGATTTTTTAAAAAAAATTAATTTTAAAATAGAGTTTTTTTTTAAATTACTTTTTTTTGTTTTTTGTAGAATAGTTCTAAAACAAACTGAGTTTTTTTCTTCCTCATTTTCATCTTTTGAAACTCAGAAATGTTCTTATTTTCTGTAGAATATTTCTGAGATTAAGCTAAGTATTTCAGAGTTTTTTCTTTAATTTTTATTTTGTTTATGGAGCTCTGACGTTTTCTTGTTTTTTGTAGAAAGGTTATGAGATTAATCTCAATATTTCAGAGTTTTTTTTTCTCCAAAATGTTCTACTAGTGAAACCAAAAAATTTCATAGTTTTTGTCAAATATTTCAGAGAATTTTTGAGGTTAATGTGAAACTTTCTATGAAAATTTCTGAGATTCATCTCAATATTTTTCCTTGTTTTTTGTAGAATTTTTCAGACAATTTTTCAGATATTTTTTTTGATTATTTTCAGAAATTTTCATAAGAAACAAGAACGTTTCTGAGATTAATCTAAAATTTTCTGCGTTCTTGGAAAAAAACTTCCTGTTTTCTATCTATAATTTCCCTTATACCCATTCGTAAAATGACAGTTTGGTTTTGCATAAATATCGACTCGTGATATTTCTGGTTCCCACTTTTCCAGTGGGAACCAGAGCAGGGAACCTCACGGGGTTCCCTGCTCGGAGTTTCATGTTGTTTTGATGTCTGCCTGAAAAAAGCCTGAGACACATAGAAGATACAACAAAGGCTCCCCCTCCTGTCCTCTCCTCTCTTCTCCTCTCCACCAGAATAAACGAAGTGCGTCTCATCGTTGCGTGGCGTGGATTTGGCTCCAGCCCACAGGAGGAGCGGGAGCGCCCACAGCCTGGCTCTGATTGGCTCACACAAGACTAAACTCCATTTTGGAAAAACAGCTGTTTGAAGGCGCAAGCTTTTTCCAGTTTCTCACCGATGCTTTCCTGAGAGGAAAAGAAAACCCTCCGCAGACGCTTTCTTCGTCCTGCGCCGCCGGAGGTTCCGAACCGCCGCGCTCCCGGGTTTCGGCCCTTCTCTTCGGGGGAAGCTTTTGTGATTTTGTCCTACTGCCAGGAAACTTAACTGGAGATCCATGGTGTTAAATTTCCATTGTAACAAGTGGATAAAAGGAGGCGAGTCGACCAAGGTGAGTGCAGCGAGGAAAAATGAAATGTTTATGTGAGAAGTGGGCATCCATCCGCAGGGAGCTGCGGAGTCACGAATCAAGCGCGTCCACTTTGATTTTACTGAGGCATTTCCGAGAGAGCCATGCCGAGGCTCCAGTCAGCCAGAGACAATAACGTCTGAAACGCACGCTGCATACAAACGACCAGGCTCTCCTCCGGGTCAGCCTGGGCTCAGCTACCTCATCTTTCCTGATCATATTGACGCGTTTCTGTCAAAGGTGATCGAGTGGATCCATTAATGTGAGCGCTTGTGTTTCGTGTGGGTTCCGTTTCTAAAAGCCTGGCATGCCTGTTCCTCCTACACATGAGCGCTTTGAATTCCTCCTCTTCCTTTTCTCATCAACTAGCCTCATTCTTTTCCGTCAATGCACCACGCTGCCGTCCATTCTCCCCTCCCCCTACCCCGTAAACCCACATTAACTTCGGGTTCCTGACTCCAGATGACCCGTGACAGCGCGTCAGGTTCACGGCTCCTCTGCAGCGCGGAGCTCCGGAGAAGGTTTGGGCTGAGAGGCTTCGGTGGGGGAAGGCTGGTGTCATCAGAGCTCTGCGTCCAACCACGCATCCATCCATCTATCCATCCACACATCCATCCATCTATCCATCCAAGTAAATCCATCCATCTGTCCGTCCATCGAAATAAATCCATCTATCCATCCAACCACACATCCATCCGTCCATCCGTCCATCCATCCATCCATCCATCCATCCATCCATCCATCCATCCATCCATCCATCCATCCATCCATCCATCCATCCATCCAAACACATCCGTCTGTCCATCCATCCATCCATCCATCCATCATCCATCCATCCATCCATCATCCATCCATCCATCCAAAAACATCCATCCATCCATCCATCCATCCATCCATCCATCCATCCATCCATCCATCCATCCATCCATCCATCGTCTGTCCATCCATCCATCCATCCATCCATCCATCCATCCATCCATCCATCCATCCATCCAAACACATCCGTCTGTCCATCCATCCATCCATCCATCCATCCATCCATCCATCCATCCATCCATCCATCCATCCATCCAAACATCCGTCCGTCCATCCGTCCCATCCATCCATCCATCCATCCATCCATCCGTCCGTCCATCCATCCATCCATCCATCCATCCATCCATCCATCCATCCATCCATCCATCCATCCGAATGCATCATACCATCCACCCAAAACCCGTCCAACTGTGATTAGTCTAAGTCTATTCCTTCCATCCATCTTTGTATTTATTTTATTACACAATAATCAACCATTCCTGTTTTGTAAAAGAAACTTTGCCACGATAAAGCAGAGATCTGTTCTTCCACAACTTTTACTCCTTGGTGTTTGCCGTTATCAGAGGATAACAACAATAGTTCAAGATCTGGGTGGTGATTGTGATTAAGGCACAGCAGCAGCAGGACCCCCCACTTTGTGAGAGTGTGTGTGTTTGTGATGGTGGGCAAGTGCCAGTGTTACTGGGCATGTACTGGTGGAAATAAACACTGGCTCCTTGCCTGCCTGTGGTGGCTTGTTTCACTGTTGACTGAGACAAAGAAGAACTCCCAGAGCGTCAAGCGCACTGAGCTACCTAAATATGAGCGGTGTTTGTGACGAGGCAGAAATAACACGGCTTTGCTCTGTTGCCCTACACCAGAACAATCGTTTAACTGTCATACAGGTGCTGGGAAACGGAGATGCAGCTTGTCCTAACAGGCAAAGGCTTAACAAAATGTTTTAAAACCCTACGCATACGTACATATTTGGCATAGTTTTCTTTTTTTTTCTGTGTGTGAAAGACAAAAGGAACTACTGTTTCTAGGCCAACGATTAAAAATACAACATGTAGAAACCAAACTAGGTTAATAAGCAGGCCTGAAACTGATTTGATGTAGTTTTCCTCCTAATGAGGGGACTTCCCAAACAAAATACATGTTTTAATGAGTCAACAAACAGTTCACCACCAAATAAAAAAAAAAATCTGAAAATATAAACTCTCTGAGGGCATTTTTAAATCCTAATACAGTTGATCATTTTATTTATTGCCAATATTTGACACCGAATGCTGCTTTTAAAATACTAAAGGGTGCAAATTGGTGGAAATAGTTTGAAGTCTGTCTTAGGGTTAATATTAATGCCTACCAGCATTTTAGTAATTTTTGTCATTTTATCTTTATAGAGTACATGATGGGTGATATGGACTTAAAGTTTTATCACAATACCATGTGATACTACAACAATAAAAGTGAAAACAAAAGCTATTTAGGTAACAATGCAAAGCCCTACAAACACAAATATGAGAAGGTCATCTCATAATGACAACCTTCAGCGAAGTCACTGTATTTTGGTTTTAATAAATTAAGGTCATTAAACTGGATTGTTCAGGTTCCTAAATATAAATACATGCAAATCCAGTTATGTATATTTCTGAGTAAAAATACCAGTATATCACTGTTAACACAAAAGATTGAAAACAAAGTAAAACATGATTTTATTTTTCCTGTAATAGTAGCTTTTTATATGCAAAAATGATAAGACGCTTATTCCAGATGTAGTATCAATACCGTTTATTTATTGCACTTTTGGATTCCTAGAGTCTTTTGTACAAAACAACTAAATTTAGAATCAGTAATCTGGGTAATTTGTTGGGCTATTGTTGACAATTAGACAGCTTGCTGTCTGCTAATTAACAGTCATGGTATTCATAGAATGACCGCTGTACTTTATAGACATCATTATATTTTAATAAGAATGACAGTGATGTTTCAGGAACCCATAACTAATTGGGTTTATTGAACAGGGACCGTTTCCAAACGGCTGAGTTAATATTTGTTGTGTGTAGTAGTCCTCTGAATAGCAGTGCCCAGCAACTGGTGGAGGAGGGGCAGAACTATGATCCACGTAGCTGGAAAAAAACTTCAAAAATAGAATATTTTTAAGTGTTATAAAACTTTTAGTTTTAAAATCCCATTCTAAAGAGTGTTACTGTGCAATCCTTTTACTGTATTTTATGCACTATAGAGTGCACTGAATTATAAGGCGCACTGTTAAGGAATGCTCTATTTTCATTTTTTTTGTAAATATATCCACATTAAGCAAAACAAAACAGATAAGTCAGTCAGTCAAAGCACAGTATGTTTTACTCCGCGATGCTACTAATCAGTAGCCGTAATATAACTAAAACATTTTGACAGAGCGCTGTGATGAACCCTCACAAAATCGCTTTAAGGTCCGTAAGCACAACCAGAATTAATCCATATTAATTCACTAAAAGTGGCTATTTTACTCCAGAACAACATATGACAATATATCCGGATTATAAGGCATACTGACGTTTTTAATAAAATTAAAGTGCGTCTTATAGTCTTGAAAATACGGTAATTCCATATTAATCTGTTGCTTTTCCTTGTATAAAATGAATCAAAATGTTTTCAGTGCAAGAACATGAATCCAATCTAATTTTTAGAATTTGTTCAGAAATTAACTTTTAGAGCTTACATGTTTAATCTGTAACAGTTTGAACTAATATTTCAAACATTATTATTATTACTATTGCTAAAGTCACTTTGTGAAGAATTTTCAGTCTGAGAAGTCACTAGATTATGCTATTATTTATTAATTTATGGATTTATTACATAAATAAATTGAATAGCCGAAGTGAGAAGGCTTCTAAATAGTAAAAATAATCCAGTAAAAAATAAAATAAAATTCTACTTTCTTATCTGAATATAATTATTTTTAAACCCATCTTTATTTCACTCTATTTTTATATTCCTGGGTTAATTTATTTCCAGTTCAGGGCAGATATTACCTCTTTGCTTAGCAGAAAGATTACATGTCAGAGGGGATTAGGTCACCTGATGAATTTAAGATTAAATTTGGCACAGTTTGTTCTCTGAGGTCAGATGTGCTTTTCAGTGGAGCAGCTTCACCTCATCTCTAGACTATATTCGTTACCAAACATAGCCTGTTGTCTGTCAAAATGGCTAAGGGTGCTGGAGAGTGTCCAGAAACGGCCATGCCACCAAAGAGACGCTCATGCCCTGCTGACCTTGGATTGAGCCCTGCAGAGCCTCCTTCAGTCGATGCAAAACGCGGCAGGCATTCAGGCAGGGGGAACGGCTCAGCCTCTCCCAATGAGATTACACACGCTGATGATTTGACAGTCATGAAATCTTGTCCTCGGGTTCTTTGTGTCACGTATCCCCTTAAACTGTGATGCCATTTTGCTTTTTTTTTTCTCAGAAAGCGGTTAGATACTGAGTAATCGGGTCACAACGGTGCTGCTGCGATCATCTGCAGCACTGAAATGCATTTTACTCGATCTGTAAAACGGTAGAAACTGGAACCACAAACTGAGACAACAGTTAAATGAGTGTTTGTTGGTTCATTACTGGTCATCAGGTTGTTTTCCTGTCACTGTTCCCCACTGTGTCCTGTTGGTCTATTGCTGGTTATTCTGGCCTTAAATGGAAATCTTAGCAGCCACTTTTTTATTTTTTTTTTCCTGCGTTGGGGACAGAACATGACATTCTTTAGCTAAATATAGCCATCCATTCTCAAAAATTAGCTCAAATGCCTTGTAGATTTCCTTCACAACCCAAAGAGCGTATTTAAGAGTCAAACATTATGTGCACACACAACGATGAAGCAGAGTTTTAATGCTTTGTGCTTTTGCTCCTGTTGGTCTATTTCTGTCCGCTTCGCTCTGTATAATCATTGCTCTGATGTGTACATACTTTGCTCTTGGGGGATTTGTCAGTTCAACTCTCTCCAATGACATGTTTCTCCTTTACTTTTTTTTTTTTATTGGTGGGGCCTCTGAGGGTCTCAGATTTTAGCTTCCCAACTTCCCCATAAGGAGAAAATGAGCGCCATCGCCCCGGCCTGAACTGTCTCATGTGACAGATGGAAAGATCCAGTCAATCTGTTCTGCTGCAGACCAAGAATCTGCCTCATGTTCTACATTTTGGCTGCATAATTCAACCCTTTCATGAATGTTTTCCCTAGAAAATCCATCAGGTTGCAGATGAAGCTAAAACATATTGCTGGTTTAAAGGAGTATTCAGATGTTTTTGTGTCTTAATTGTAAAATTTATGTGTTTTATGTAAAGTTTTGGCTTAATTGTTGATTTTAGTGTGTTGTTTTTTCAACAAATGGCCTTTTTTTCTGAGTCTGTATCCTCCAGTTAATGATTAATCAATTTATAAATTGGTTCAACAGTCGATTAATTGCGATTAATCGTCTCAGCCCTACAGATTATAATGCACCTAAGTCATGAAATAAGTAAACAGAAGCTGAACTCATCGGAAATTTATCCTCTTGTAAGAGATTTTCATGTTGAGGTAAATAAACCTTCCTCGTTGCAGACAGCGTGTCTGCATAACATAGCAGGACGTCAAGTAATGCTAATACGGGATTATTTCTGAAACCTTTGAGTAGGATTTGGGTACATTTTGTTGCATTACCCAAATCACCTGGTTTGTTGCATGTGTAAAGTAACTTGCTTGTAGCCTGTCATAACACATTTTACTGGATGACAAATTGTCCCAGAATTTATTGCGATAATCGATAATATGGCTGATTTGAGACCATTTTCAAGTTTATAATGCAGCGACACATTCTCAAAGAGCAAGAAACTTGAAGTTCTACACTGCAAACATACAAATTCTTACCAAGTAATTTTCATTTAGTTTCTGGTGCAACTATCTTAGCACACTTGAAATAAGACAAAAATAATTTAAAGCAACTTTTCAGCTAGACATGGTCTTGTTTTAATTAAATAACTCCTTACTATTGATAAAATACATGTTTAATTGGGAAATAACTTAATTTTTTACAAGTGAAATTAAGTCTGGCAGAAAAAAAGTTACATGTAAGTTAGGCTTGTTTCATTTCAATTGGACTAAGATATTTGCAACATAAATTACACCAGAAATATTTGATAAGATGTGTTTTTGCAGTGTAATGAACATTTATCACTTATTATCAATGTGATTGGATCAAAGTGTGTCAGTATTGGAATGCATCCGATCAATCTGAATTGGATTTGGACTCTCTGCTCATACCTTGAGCTCTGAGTTATCAGGAAATCTCCCAAAGAGCAGAGCAATGACTGCTGTGACCTGCTTCAGTCCCACACATTGTGCGAGTTGGACTCCATCCCTTGCTGAGAAAATCACTCAAAAGGTAGATGAACACAATCAATGATTGGCATTACAGCAGCTCAGCCAGCAGGAGGGCATGTTGGGCCACCGGAGCCGATCTGAGCAGTCAACAGTTCAAAAAAGATATAGATGGACCTGGGTGGCCAGCAGCAGCTCATCTGGATTTAAAGTGACAGAAGCCCGAAAACAGCTAACTCTGAAAGGAGCTGAAAATAGGCAGAAAATCTTATATTCTGAGAATGACTTTCTAAAAGAATGTAATAAATATGTTTTGAATAGCCCATAAACCAATCTGAACCTGTTCAATGAAGCATAATAGGTCACCTTTATGAATTAAAGCATTAAATCTTTAAAATAAGCTATTTTAAAGTGGTGCTTTATCTGGATCTGACCAGGCGAAACCAATGTAAATGAGATGGTATGTAATAATGAGTCCCACACATAGTAACTTCTCAAATTCACAGCTTCCCTTAGCTTATTAAAGCTTCATGGCAAGCCTCAACACAGCTGTCCTCTTACATTAGAACTGCTATGACTCATTTTCACTGCTCCTCTAACATAGTTTCTGGCAGCTGCAGCTGTTTCCACCAGAAAACCTCAGAAAATCTCTCAGCTCTCTACCTGCTACTTGCCAAACGGCTGACAGAAGCAGTTAGAGGCTACCTGGTGAACACAGGGTGCATTTATCTGCCAGAGAACTGCACATTTCCCTTCAGTGGGAAAAAAAATCAAAAGGTCCGAGTCTCGTCGATGCAACATCATCCTAGATGATTTATTGTGATAATGGTCATCCAACCATTGATATTTCATTTATTTATTTTTTAAACTTGAGTAATGATTGCTAAGTCAGAGTGGTACAATGCGTCAATGAGGTGAAAGATGAGATGTAGAATGAAACCCCGTTACTCAAAGAGTTTAGAAACCACCGCTAATAGCTAAAGCCTGCAAACACACCACCTATTTTAATAGTTCAAATGCAGACAATCCATAACAGTGCAATAATAATTGTTCCACACAGTTTAACCTGACGTAGCACTTTGCTCAGATGCGATCAACCAATATAAATTGGATTGGCCACTTTGCAAACTCGAGCCAATAGCGTGTCGTGCAGCATTTTGCCAAAGTGTTTCAGCTTCCCAAGCCAGTATTTAGCTCATAAAATCAAAAATTTGGCTTTTTTTATTGTGAAAAATTTCCTTATTGTTAGGAGAATTTAT
Organism: Poeciliopsis prolifica; assembly: GCF_027474105.1. Classification (NCBI taxonomy): domain Eukaryota; kingdom Metazoa; phylum Chordata; class Actinopteri; order Cyprinodontiformes; family Poeciliidae; genus Poeciliopsis; species Poeciliopsis prolifica. The sequence continues at coordinate 2,344,304 of NW_026562421.1, read as the reverse complement.
GAGATTAAACTAATATCAGAAATGATATTAAAAAAAGTCAGTTTTTTGGCTGAAATTTAGTTTTTTTTTTTTTTTTAAATAATTTTTTTTATCTACAATGGGCATAGTAAGCCGTTGTTACAAACAGATGTAAACTCTTCTTTTCCAGCAGCCGTTGTTCAGCGCATAAAGCGGTAAAACCAGCTGACCAAAGGTGCTGGAGGTCCGGTTATGTTGTTCGGTAATGGGCTGGGTAAGACTAGGGTTGCTGGTAATGGAGGAGAAACATTAATATATTGCCAGAAAACAGCTTGGTAGGCTTTTTTTTAAATGCTTGGGTTGTATTTTAGAAGCAGTCCCCTTAAGAAACCATCCATCAGCTTTGACCATTTTGGGATCAGGAGGCTGTTTCTTTGGCAACCTCAATCCCAAACACAGCTCTCCTTGAATGTCCAGCAGGGTCACAGTGCCCCAAACCATACATGGAGCTAGGAATCTACTCTGCTGCAAATCTACATTGTTTTTACTCTGTCAAACTGTGTGATAATAAACTAAAATTAAACACACCACAATCCCTTTTCTTCCTGCTAAAGATGAAAACATATATTACGCCCAGAGGGATTGTGTGCGTCACAGCCTGAAGGGAATTTCAAGCTTTGGTTTCCCACTCCTGCCTAGACTTGGCATCGTAAACAGTATTTTAATCTGGGATAGGCTGCAGGATGGCTGGATCGTTTCACTAAATAGCAACAAATTTTCCCGTTTTTCTGCATTAGACTAGCAGACTTTATAGGTTGATTAAATGAATTCACACAGTGGCATTTTAAATCTGTTGTGCAAGGGAAATTTTAATCAAGACTTCTCTATTATGAATGGATTGTCATCAAAGTGAACCGGCTTGTCCCGTTTTAGCCCAACAGGTCATTGAAAAGATGATTTGATGGCCGTCTCTCCTCATGAAAAATGAAAATGAGCTTTAATTATTTTAGATGGATCGGCACATTTAAAGCTCCACGTGTCGCGATCAAAGAGGTGAAGTCGGTGAGCTGTGAACGCAGCGAGACGGAAACATCCAGGACAGCTAAAAAGAAAAAGGACAAAATGCTCCTCTGTCGTTTGGCAGCAGATCAGAGTTTCATTATGTCTGCTTCAATGCCAGTTTGATTTAAAATGCTTCTGTCAGTCAACCAGTGATTTCATCAGTTTTCTCTTTATCGGTTACGATCAGAGGCCCAGTTTGGATTTTGAAAAACATTTTTTTTGTCTGTAAATATGGAATTTTTGATTCACTTTGTTTTGAGTTCAGTGAAAATTCTATTATTAAAAGATGTGGTTTGATGCGTAAGTGGGGATATTCTTGTCATACATTCATTGTTTGAGTCAATGCTGTCCTCTTAAAAAAAAACCTGCAGCAAATTTGTTGTCAAATATATTTTTATACACTTTCAGTTGATTGTTGAATTAAAACGATGTTTACACAAATGAGTTTGGATATCATAGATCGTTAAGGATTAAATTTGCTTACTGCAAACACATCAAATTTGAACAGACGCATACCACAGAAGTCACATGATCAACAACCGGATCTTACTACTGGCAGAAACGCCAGGAAGTACTACAGAGGAAGTAGTGATAGGAAGATTTTTTTATGCAGTTAGAACTTAATGTTTGTGGAGAAAAACACACATTTACACAACACTAATTATGTGAAAGCCTCTTTAATCAACTGTTTTTTAATGGTTTTAGCACTTCATTCACTGATTTGATGCAATACTGCTAATTGGTCTCAATCAGCTTAAGTAGCACTCTTGTAAATGCATAAAACACTTAATATATCATGTTTAAATGTGTCCAGTTTGCACATTTAGATTTACAGGTGCTTTTAGCTTGAATTTATTGGATAATTTTAATGCTTTTCCACTTTAATCTCTCAGCTGGACTCTTCCTGCGCAGAACTTCCTGCTCCAATATGTCATGAATTCTGGTCTTCTAAGGTCCAGCAGGATGCATACTGGTTGCTTCTGCTCATTTTTTCTTTTTTGTTTTGATTAGCTTGTGAATGAGGGTCACATGTGCTTCTTGTCACATGATGCCTCCACCCTCTTCTGACTTGTGGGAGAAATATGCAACGGAGGATTTGCTCTGCAGAAACGCAGCAGAAGTTCTCTTTTCATTGGAGTTGTGGTTGGAGATCGAAAAACAAAGCGGCTACAGAAGCAGGTTGTAGCCGAGAGCGGTTGGCCTCAATCTAATTGCATGTTCTGCTCCAAGTTGCCTTAATAACTGAGTGCTGCTCCGATGCTGAAGGAGGGAATTTTGTTTATGGAGCGCTTAAAAAAGTAATGCAAACACTGGAGCCTGTGAAGGAATATGTCCATATTTAGCAAGCACAATAAACATGCATTCCTCCTCTGCCGCCCTCATCCTCAACTCTTCTTTTTCCCCCCATCACTTCCTTGTCCTCATGTGCTTTCTGACCTTTCCCCATCCTCTCTTCTCGTCTCCTTCCCTCCTCTTCTTCACCTCCAGCTTGTCCTTGCCTCATTGTGTCTTCGCTGGCCTCCAGCGTGTGCGAAGATAGCCTGGGAAAAGATGAGGGCATAAACAAGGCACGCAAACAGAGCACCTGCTTCCTGCCGAGGTCTCGTGTTGCTAAATGTGCGGACATAAATGGGAACGCTGCAGCAGAATGAGACGAGATGGATTGGACCGTGGGAGGAAAAACACAGACTGGCGCTGCAGCGATCCAGAAAGCCTCTGTGTTGCAGAGATAGAGAAAGCATGACAGGGGCTGCGATACCCTGAATAAACAGCTGATTGGGATAATTAAAGCAAATGTTTAGGATCGGGTTTTTATTTTTGTCTGTTTGCCTTCGTAACTGCAGCAGGGCGGCTGGACGATTTGGCTGAAAAATGTGTCATATTAAATTCAACATTTTGACAATGAAACTACTTTGTTGTAGTTACTTAATGCCCCTTTAAAAAATAATTTTTCTTCTACTTTAAACAAGGATCGCCTGTTCTCATACTGGCATAAATAGGTAAACATTGAATAAGCTGCTTCACTTTTGATATTGTACAGTGAAATTAGTTGTTACACTTTTGAAAAATGTTTTGAAATATTAACAAATTTTGCTGGATGATAAATTGTCCCAGAAGTTATTACATTAGATGATAGTATTGGTGTTTCAAGACCATTTTCAAGTGATGTAGTAGTGATGGTGGCATGATAATGCAAGAATTCATTCTCAAATATGGATAAACCTTAAATTCATAAGGTTTAACATTTAACACAGGAACTGGAAGACATTTTAGGTGTACAAAGTACATCAAAACAACAAACAAATACAATTAACTATAAAGTCTCTGTAAACAAAACTGTTCTTAAAAAATGACTGAAGACTTTTGCCAACCAGTTTTTGATAGAAAGAGAAAACTGAATCATTCAAATGGAAATTATTGAGCTTGTTTTAATTTTGTCATGTGATTAATCGATTTATTGCGACAGGCCCATACTTTGTGCAGCCCTAATATTTGTTATCCACATTTCACTGTGATTAATAATGTAAAGTAAAATTCAATCTATCAATATTATGAATTTTTTTTTCTTTTAAATCTCTGAAATTGTAACTGCTGGCGTGACCTTTCTTGTTTTATCCAGTTTTTACTCCTCTTTGTTTTATTTTATTTTTTAGCAGTTAAACTGCTCCTCAACAGGCCGTTGCTACGTAACCAAGGAGTGAGTGAGTTAGTTGATGCCATTCAGCTAGCTTAGCAGCTAAAGTCTATTAGAACTCTAAAGTCTTTTTTGAGGAAATATATATTTTCAAATAGTTTTTTTAGTTATTCTATCAAAACTGCTTCTATAACATGTAATACATTTTTATAATTTTATGCCATTAGAAGATTATTCCCGGTTATGTCATCACCAAGGGGTATCTAACGTGAGGCCTGAGGGCTATTTGTGGACCTTTTACTGAATTTCTGTGGCCGCCAACTGCAGTTCAAGAATAACAAAAATTTGGCCCAACCATCACTGCTGTTTGAAGTAAATGGTGATGTTTTCTTTTATTTAATTATTACCAACAATCTTTTCACAATGTACAATCCAAAGTGCAACACAAAGTATTTGCTTATTTATAACCAGAGTCCTTCACTGAAAGCCATCTTTACTCCCAAATCAGCTTTTGTCCAGTTTACTAAACTTGGCTAAGTAAATTTTAGATAGCATTCCTTTCCTTAAAAAAATATTTTTCTTGGTTGGTTAAACTTCTGCACATGTAGTTTGTTGCTGAGTTGGCAAAAAAGAAAAACAGCTTTCAAAATCAGAACAAAAAGTTGTGATTTTATATTTTTATTTCCTCGGCCCACTTGACAAAACATTTGGACACTGCTGCAGCAAAGGGAACAATCCTTCCTCCTCCCAGTCTAGCGCTCTCTTAACTCTGGACATAAAGCAGAGTCTGAATATTTTCCACTGGGATGTTTGCTTTCAGCCTCTCCACTTCCTTCTTCTGCCTCTTGTAAAGAGTGCGCTTACAACCGGCATAACTTACGTCAGATTCATAAGAAAACAAAAGATTATCTGTGACTCTGATCGTTTGTCTCTTTTATTGTTCAAACTTTCAAGTTGTTTGATTCTCTGTTTGATGCACTTCTTTGTTTCTGTAGAAACACCAGACACACACTAGTTGCTTAAGTTTGAAGTAAAAATGGGAGTTAAAATGTGTGTCTGAGTCCAGTTGAGGCACCTGTTTGTGACTCAGCCGTGAATCACGGGTTCTTAATGAGAATCAGTCAATCACACACACACACACACACACACACATGGAGTGAACGAGGATTTTCCTGTTTTCTGGTTCAGTCTCATATGTCTGCTCGTCTGCTGCCCGAATTGATCACAACTTATTTGGAGTTTGGCACACACACACACTCGCACACATTTCTCCTGTAATTTGACCTTTCCGTCTATCCGTGTGTGTTTCTGTATCATGTGAAGCTAACGTCAGCTGCCATTGATCGGCCCAGCTGTTGCCAGCTTTTTGCAGTAGGAGCATTGTCTTTCTGCCTCTTTGGTGTTTACTACGTGATCCGGCCATCTGTTGAACGGAAGAGGCGTTTTATCTGCTTTACAGAAACTAAGTGTGTTTGTTGGTTTTTGTGGCTGGGTTATTTTACGCTCCAGTGTCTGTTTTAAGATGAAAAGAGCGTATCAAACATGCAGATTTTAAAGAGGGACCTGTTATGCAATGTTTACATTTTTTATATTTTTTAACTTTTTAAACATTTCTACCAAACAGAGCACCAGCACATTTGGTCAGCTAGTTTTACTGCTGTACATTTGCTGCTGGAAAAGGCCGATGTTTTGTTGTTGACTTACCATCCATAAACGATTTGCTCCTTTCTTTGTTGTGAAGGGGGCACCAGTTCTGCTTTTCAAAGCTGGGCAGTTGTATAATTGCACATCTGTTTGGAGTCATTTTCATGTGCGAGTGTAAACTTTGAGTTGGCGGCGTGGTCAGCAGCAGCGTATTTGGATTTAAAGTGAAAAGATGCCCTAAAACAGCTCAAAACATGAAGAAGTGATCAGACTAAAATGTAATTAGGTGGACTTATCCTAATATGGTCAAGGAAGCATAATAGGTCCCATTTAAAAATGCAAAGCAGTACTGAGTCAGATGTGCGTTTTCTGGTGCAGCTGGTTGCTGTTTGTCGTTTCAAATAAACAGTCACTAATGCGATTGCGGTATTTACTCTTTTTTTTTTTTTTTACTGGCATCAGATGAGAATACAGCTTTCAGTGTGAGGCAACAATCAAGATTAGCTCCACTTCCTGGAACGTTTTGATCACTGGAAGGTCTCCTGGTAACCAGTGGAGCTGAGCTCAGGCCCGGTTACAGCCAAACGGCTCTCAGGCCGCCCAGTTAAAGAGGAAATCTACTGGCTGCATAGAATGTAACATGGATTTCAGGCTTTGTCCTTTAAACGGATACTGATTGTTTATATTACGACTCCTTTGATGAAACTGATGTTCGTAAGGACAGAATGACATGAGAAAAACCTCAGATAATGTTGGTAGTGCTATAACTTGCAGTCATGTAACTAATATTTGTCGATGGTAATGTGTTTCTGTTTTGGATTCATTGCAAACACAGATCGCAGAAAGTGAGGATTTGTTATTTTGATGATGACAAAAGTTTTACTCTGGCAATGTGTGACATTTAAACAATAGCACAGCTTAGTTGTTGTTACTCATCGCCTTTCTAAAACATTTTTCTGTATTAGCAGTGATTTTGCTGGCATAATGAGCCTGAATATGTTGTAAATGCTAAATTAACTTCTGTCTATTGGAGTTTCTTACACTATTGACATTGAAAATAGCAATATTGTGTAACTTCAAATTTTTGATGCATTGTGCTGCCATAATATTTACGATGTAAGCTTTATAGTGACAATATAGCTTTATTGGGCTGGACAATATAGCTGGGAAAATATAAGCCTTTCATGTTAGTTGATATCGATCATTTTAGTTTTTTGTTTTAAATATATGAAAGACTAGCAAACGTGGCATCACTTTTCCAGTTTTATCCAAAGTTTTTTTTGTAATGTTTTTTTATTTTCAAGCAGTTATTAAACACTGTGGAAAAATCTGAAACTGTTGCTGCACCAGTTACTCAACAGGTTGTTGCTAGGTAACCAAAGAATAAATGATAACTGGCTGTTAGCGGTTGATTGGCTAAAATCAGCTAAATCTGGTGCTTCTGTAAGCGAACTGGTATCCAGCCAGGAAGTTGCTATGGACTTGCTATGACAATAATAAAGAAGCGACATGCTTACAACTAGCTCTCACCTCATTCCTTTCTAACTTATAAACATTATAGGTACATCACAACTTAAATACGTCACAATTTTTGGCCGGTATCACACAGTATTATTCACCCCTGTCTAATACTAAGATACTCTGTGGAAACTCTGTGTTGTTTTACTCGCAACCAAATCTACACAGCAGAAACTCCAGCTCACTGCCCGTTATTCGGATTTTAAACGAGCAAATGGCGACTTGGCAGAGATGGGAAATAAAGTTTCGCCTTCCACTTGATCTTCTTTTCCCTCCCAGAGGTTCGGATATTATTACTGCTCTCCATGTTTCTCCAGTTGCGTATGCGCTCAGTCCGGCTATATAAAGTCGTTAAAACCGGACATTTTGGATCTTGCGGCGTTCCTTAATGTTCATAACATTGTTGACCATTAAAGCTGGTAGATTATTAGTGCTGTGTAGAGAATGTGGCTTATGAAGCAGCAAAGTGTTTTGCTGCTTCATAATGCCTCGGTGTGTGAGAGCCAAGTGCGTTTGCTTAGGATGGCAATTATGTGAAAGTACTTTCAGAATTTCTGCAGAGTGGGATGAGGAGGAAAAATTACAAATCACCTCAGTTGGTATCGCCTGTAATCCTGGACGTCTGACAGAGGAGAGAAATTTTATGCTCAAAGGTTTCACAGTGGTGATTAGAGGAGAAAAATCCTTTTTATTATCATTTTACTTTTAGAAGTTTTCACTATTTCTGCCTAAAAAGGAAAGGAAAAGACAGCTGTGTGCAAAGATGCAATTCATCAGGGGAAATTAGGTCTTTACACCCAGACTGGATCCCAGAAGGAGAGGAAGGATGTGGGGCAAATATACAAGGCGCAGCTGAGCAGTCCAGGCTCTTATTTATTCATGAAGGCCGGAGAGAGACAACAATGCTAATCCCGATGAGGAAATACAGCTAGTTGTTGACCAAACCGCCGCTGCGTCTTCTGATGGAGGTTTGAGAGGCAGCGAACATGAGTGTCAGTAACACTTGGCCCTGCAGGAGGAATGGATTTGCATAAATTTGTCTGAAGTAGTTTGGGTCTGCCTGGGAGCTGAAGAGGTGACTATACATTCTCTTTGGTAAGAAAGTGGTTCTGCATACTTTATTGCACCGTTTCAAAGAGTTGTTGACATTTTTGCAATGTAAATTGTGCTACAGTTGACAGTAAATGCTGTATGAAAACACACGAGGAGAAATGTGTGATGTTCATTAGAGATGCACTGATCCAGTATTAATATCTGTATCAATCAATACTGATATTGGAAATATTCTAGATCTAGTGACAATGTACGCAGCCCATAAGGGTTGATCTAGTCAGTCTAATTCTATGTTTTGAACTCTGAGCGATCATGTTTTATTTATTTTACATTATATTTAATATTCCTAATTGTACTTTACAAAACTTTTGAAAGAATTTTACTTTTTCCTTTTACATGTTTGACATATTGTTTTAGTTAGTTTCAGTTCTTTATGCACTTTAAATTTATTGTTATACCCCTAATTACACTGGCAGAAAAAAATTAAATTTATGTTGAAGTTATTTTGTATTCAAAGTCATTAAATAAGTTGGAAATTCATTATATTTACGTCTGTGTTTTTAGTCAATTCGGTTCTGTTTTTCTGTATCGGATTGGTATCAGCCAATACTAAATGTCAGATATCGGTGCTGGAAGTGAAAAAAGTGGATCAGTGCTATTTCTATCGCATTAAATCAATTAATCACTTAATCACATAAAAAATTAAAACAGTTCAAGAATTTCCATTTGCATGACTTATTGTTTTTCTCCTCTTTTTATGTACCAAAAACTGGATGATAAAATTCTTCAGTCTAATCAGTGCATCTCCAATGTTCATTTAAATACTTAAAACATCAAACTAAAAGTTAATCGTTTAATGTCAGTGATTGACAAATATTTATGCTTTTTGCCTTTAATAAAGCAAATGCCTCGTCAGCTACATGTTATAAGTCAAATGAAGGACGAGTGGAAAATTTCAGCTGCAGGTGACTCTCATCCACGTGGATAATTCCTGCCTCATCAATAATCGCTGCAAAAATAGTCGACACACAGAAAGTCGGTCGGGCGGTCGGCTATGATGGACAACCGAATCGGCAAAGAAGCCGACTGCAGAGTGGCTTATTGCAGATAATACAAGTTTATTACGCATAAATCAGGCTTAAAAGGTTCCAGTGGGACAGAAGTGAGCCTGAGTCTCTAATGGGGGAAGGTGCTCTGACTCATGTTCCCCCGTTGAACCCAAAGGCTTTTTGTTCCTGGTTATCTCCACGCCTCAAGCTCCGCTGTTTATTGTCATCTTGCAAGTGTTGGTCGATATCTCGGTTCAAACGTATCGCGTCAGAAAGTTTTCTGAATGGTGTCGCTGCTCCACTTCAGTGTTTAACAGGGACAGGACAGTATGAAGTTCCCACCAAGGAAAATACCAGTTTCATTTTTCAGGAGCACACAAAAAAATGACAATAAAAACTGTAACATGAACCAAGTGCTCAAATTTAAAGCCAGAAAACAATGATTTGTCCTGCTTATGTTGTTTATATGTGCAGAGGTTTTTCTTGCAACTCCCACATTATGTCTATTTGGACAGAGTGAAATTTGTTCTTTCTTCCTGATCATATCCCCCAAATATTGTCATTTTCTTCTGTTGAAGGGCCTCAGACATCCTTCTTCCCTTCTCTGTCTGTTTTAGTTTTGTGATCAATTTCTGACATATGTGAAGTTTTAATCTGGTGGAACTGAATGTGGTCGATTTTGAAAAGCACAAAATGATGTCAACACAAAGTGCTTTGTAAGAGATTTCATAATAAGACAAGATTTTACTATGCTTTGAGGTCTTTAGCGTGCTACATTAGTGGTTAGCCTGGCCAGCACAGTTAAAAATAGCATCTCTACAGGTACTCAAAAGGATTAGGAGAGAAAAACTCTTCTTATGTGCTTAAAGTATTGCTCTCTCTCACTCTCTTGCAGCCAAAAATGATCAGGATGATCATTTTAATTCCAAATTACAAGGATTAACAGATTTTTAATGATTTTTGAGGTCAGGAAGGAGAGATGTGTAAAAGAGGGAGGCTGAGTGGAGATCAGCCAATAAGCTGAGCTGCGCTGAGTTTACCTTTGAGGATTGGGTTATTATTGTCTGTGAAAACTACACCAGTGACATTTGTCTGGTGGTGGGTTTCCAGTTGCAGCTGTCGTGTTTCTCCTTGTAAACTCCCGGGGGCTTTTCACATAATTGGACATGGTAAATTAAATGTAGGCAGACATAAATGTGAATGGCTCAGCTTATTAAACATTTAAAGAGAGGATATTGTTTTCCTACATTTATGATGCTTGAATGTAAGAAAGCAATGGTGTGGATTTGATTGGATAAAATCTGGTTGTTTTGTTTATAATTCCTTTAATCTTTAAAATAAATGTTCTTAAAGTGCTGGTTGTACCAGAATGTATTGATGAGATCCATAAACGAACTGTCAACATATGAATAAATTCTTAAAATTAAATAATTTTGAACATCGTTTCATTTTATTCCCTCCAGGATTTTGTGACTGTTTTGGGGATTTAAGTCAAATAAACCTGATGAGTGAGTGTTAGAAGTAAGAAATACTGCCACCTGCAGGTTTGGAGTATAAAGTCACTTGGATCCAATATTTTCACCATTTTGCCAAAAATCTTCAATAAACTGACAATAAAACATTATGTGAAAAAGTGCAGGGATTTGTTGATTTTTTAAAATTATTTTTTAAAATGAATTTCCACAATAAACAGATAAAAATTGCTTTGATTTGATCAATAAAGCAATATCTGTTATATTGACGATTGTATTTATATGTTGCTTTAGAGCGCATGTGTCAAACCTAAGGCACGGGGGACAAATCTGGCCCAACACAGCTATTTATGTGGCCCTCTAGACTCTAAATTAGTCCCTCCAATTTCTTGAGAATTATTGTGGAAATTTATGCGAAAATTAACAAATCATACTACTACATGATTTGTAGTATTTTTTCATACTACTACATAATTTAGCTTATTGAAGATTCTCGGCAAACATAATGAAAAATATTAGATCCAAGTAACTGCTTACTCCCACCTGCAGGTGGCAGTATTTCATACTTGTATCTATGCCTGTTGCGATAAACAATAAATCAATTAATCACATGATAAATTAAAACTATAGACCTCATTTCAATTATCGGCTTTATTGTATATATCTGTCCTTTTCTCTTTCTGTTGATGACACTGAATGAAAAAAGGTTCAACGCCGATGCTCTCCACTGGCCCTCCCGTCCTCATTTCCTTAATGCCCAGCGCACACTACATGATCTTAGAGCTGTCGGCCGATTGTCGGCCCATTTTCAAAACCTGAGAGACCACACACTCGCCGACAGAAATCCTAGATCTAACGGTTTGATTGAACCGTGTGGTGTCCGACAGTGGGCACAAAATAATAAGTCCAGTTGACTAATTTTAAAACCATGTGGCTAGTGTCAGTCCTGTCTGAATGAAAATCATTATGACCTATTTATGTCACTTTAACAAAGAACACCTGAAAAGTTACCGGGTTAATCAACTGCGGAAGCAATTGATAAACGATAAATGACTTAATTTTAAGAATTTATTTATATTTTAACAGTTCGTTGATGAGTTTAGCAATACATTCTGGCCAAAACTCATTAACCGGCCCTTTAAGAACATGAGCTTCATTTGGCCCAGAATGAAATTGAGTTCGACACCTTTACAGTCCATAGGGCCACATAAAGAGCTACAGCGGGCCAGATTTGGTCCTTGCGCCTGCAGCTTGACGTGTCATGAGCATTTAATGTTTTTTTCTATGACATTATTTAAACAGCAGCAGGTGGACCAAAACGACAGTATAACAACCAGGTGAGAATCGAGACACAATAACATCTTAATCATCACAGTTCCCTTCATGATTACTGGGAATAAAATCTGTGTTTTCCTCTGCAACACACCATTAACGTCCTGCCACTGCAGCTGAGACCAGAAGAAACTGGAAGCTGAAGAAACATCATCGTCTCCACCATCATCATGGAAACCATGTTAATGACCTTGGAGTTGGAATCGATCCACATGTGCAGGCGACTAATTAGACAAACAAATGGCAATTAGACGGGAGTCCCATAATCCACTTAACAACCAGGCGAGTGGAGACGAACCAGTGCATCGAGGCGTTGTCATAAATCTCTCTGCGAAACATTACGGTTGATGGAGAAATTACTCTTCAACTGTTCTAGTGGGATTTTAAACAGCCAATTTTTTGTAGGAGGAAATGGAATCAAAATGTCAAACACTGTTGATGTTATTTGCGTTTCTCTGAGTCCTGGAGGCTTTCATTGACCAAGAAGAAGACCAATTATACTCGGCATTTAAACTCTTAATTCCAACTTGGATTTTGTAGGCTGGTTTGTGCAAAGAAATTGATTGAATGCAAGCCAGAAACAACTTTCAGGCCTTTTAGTCTGTAGTGACAGTTTCCTGAGCCATGAATTAAACCTTTACTTCCTTTTTTTCCCAAAAGCTTTCCCAGTGCCTGACAACAGCTGCTGCTAGAGAAAGTCATTTGCTCCTTGGAGAGACATTTCTTTGCAAAACAAAGATGTCTTTTCCATTAAATTTTTCCGTCAGTTAGCTCTGTTCAGTCCAGTTAAATCAAACTCCATTTTGTTTGCCTAGAAAGAGCAGCTCGCTTGGGGAGGTGTGAATGTGTAATCAAACTCTGAGGTGGACCAAAAAAGCAAACTCTGCTCTGCCTAAAACTTTGTGTTCCACTGGTTTGATGAGATGCAAACCGTCTGAAAGACAATCAGTTTTTTCCCCAATGTTCACGGTTTTATTTGCCCAGCAGTCATGTTACATTTGGTGAGTAGAAAAAGCCTTTTTTCCTGGCATTCTTCCCAAACAATCTTCTGGCATCAGTTATAACACATCTCACAATGAGCTCTTTAGATTTCTCTCTTTTTTACCTCTTTCCACTCCGTTCGCTACGGTTGGTGCCAAAATTAAGTTGGAGTTTTGTTCGTCGGTGTTTGTCACAGCTGAAGTTGCTGTAAATTTTTAATTGTGGCTCCAACTGTAGACAATAGGCATGTTTAGGTGATCAGCTACTTTCTTGAAGTAATCTTCTGGCTTATGGCATGTTCTCAGTATGGCAAAGTGATCAAAACGGCATCTGGGAAATGTTATTTGTATCATAAAAGGTACAAAGTCGTCAATTTTATATTAAATCTTCTTACTCAGAAAAGGAACACATTTTGGTTAATATACAATTCTGATATTATTTTAGTTTTGTTCTGGCTTATTTTGATGTCTTTTGGAGTTTCATCTGTATATTCTGACTTTGACTGGTTGACTTAAATGGAGAATTAAGGATTTTAAAATTTCACCTCTGTTGGTCTCTTTTTTCCGGAGGATAACGTTGGTGGTTTTATCTTCGTCTGTTTCACCCCTCAGTTCGGGGAAGGGCCTTTCAGTGAGAGCCTCCTGCTGTGCTTTGCTCAGTGAAGATGGCACCGCCTGCTTTTTAAGATCACAATGTTATCCGTGGATCATACTTCCATCTGCGGCTGGGAACAGACGGTGGATTGTAGGAGGAGTCGGGGAGAAAAAACACCATCAGTTCAGAATACGGACACATTTCCAGAGGTTTCACTCTGAATACAGGACCTCAGTTCCTCACTTGGCATCAGTTGCCTTCAGCAACAAGGCAGTTCAAAGTGCTTTATGTCATAAAAACATAATACAAAGTCATAAAAGATCATTGTTAGACATCAAAATTTTGGTCATTGTTTTATTTATTATGGTTGGAAAGCAACACAGGTGGCTTTTTAGTCTAGATATAAAGGATCTCAGAGTCTTTTTGTAAGTTTTTTCCAGTTTTATTGTGAATAGAAGCTGAAACATGCGATCAGCGGAGGAGAAAATGCTCAAACGCTGTTCTTCAAAAATAAAATCTGAATGTGCAAAATTTAGATTTTGCACATTTTTGTACTTCTTTTTGGGTTTCCACTGCTTCTAAAAAGAGCACTAGATGTTTTCTGACTATCAGTGAATGTTTTTTTTGGCTTCTGGAAAATGTTCAATTAAAAAAAAAAACATGTGAAACTACAAATCAGCAGGCACTGCCCGTTACCTAGCAACACAAGTCCCAGTACTTTTGGTCAGCTGGTTTTAAAGCTGTATGTGCTGTACAATGGCTGTTGGACAAAAGAAGAGTTTTGTTGTTGATTTACCATCAAGTAACTTTGTGCTACATTCTTGTTGGTTGTGCAGGAGGCTCTACTTCTTCTTTTCAAAGATGTATGGTCACTGTTTGCAGCAATTTTCACATGTGAGTGTAAGCATTGACTTGTTTTCTGTCGTCTTCTTCTTTGTGGTTTGTGCCAATGGCAACACCTGGTTGTTGAAATGTCAAATTGCTCACTTCTAATATCCACGGAAAAGCATAAAATGTGAGTTTCAGTGAAGGAGTTGAAGTGTGCGATCCCAGGTCAGCGTGATGTCATCGTCTCTTGCGGCTCCTTTTCTTCTTCATGTGATTTGGCTCTCGTCGCTCAGCTGTTGCTGTAATTATGCCTCACATACGTAGATCTCTCCAGGGAAACCTTTAGGAGTCGTGACGACGTCTCCAGTCTGAGAGCTTCTGCCCCCTTTTTCTAACCTTTTCTTTTTGTTGCTGCTTTTCTCGGTTTATTTAACTCCTTGCAGCAGGTTCTTCCTCATCCTTTTTCTTCGAGGAAACAGTTTCCTGGCCGGCTCTAAGACCCATTTGAGAATGGAGTGAAAACAGGAAACGGACGAGGAGTGAATTGCTAATGGGGTTTCTTTTATTTATATTTCCCTCTGGCCCCACATCAGCTGGCTGTCAGAGCACTCCTACTCCGGATTTCCATATTGACAGGAGCTTTATCCACTCCTCCTTTTTAAACGCTGTGTAAGTACCTTCAGGAGAAACAAATGGACTCTGAGAGGGGTTGGACTGAACAAGTGAAGGCCCTTGATCCTGATGTAATTAGGTCAAGCATTTAGGAAAGATGTCATCCATTAGTCTCGGTTCAGAAAGAGGAAGAACAATGATTAAGATCTTCTCTCCTTTTTTCTTATTGATTCTTTCCTCTCTGCTTTTTTTCTTTTTTCACCCTAAAGATTCAGAGTTGCTTCCTAAATATTGTACTTTCTCTCCAGTAACTCTTTTTCTCCTCTGTCCAAATATTTTGTCAAAATCAAAACGTTGAATCTACCTATGAGGCCGCAAAGTATTTCAAGGCAAACTAAAGTAAAAATGAAAATCATTGGCGATGCTAACCGGCTCACAGTTTCAGACTGTTTTAGGTTCTCGTGTTTAAGTGCACGTACTTTGGACACCCCTGGTTTAAGAAGCAGTAGCAGACGAGTAGAAAAGTGCATCTTTTGAGCGCTCTGCCGCAGCCTGACTCTCCCTCCCTCCTCAGGTGTAATGAGAGCGCTGGTCATGGACAGATGATGGACGTGGAGACGTCGTACTCGGATTTCATCAACTGTGACCGCACAGGCCGCCGGAACGCCGTGCCCGACATCTCAGGGGAGGGGACGGCCACGGCGAGCACGAGTGAGCTCACCAAAGACATGGCAGAGATGGATCTGAAGGCTGCAGGTGGGTGGAACCGGAGATGTGCATCCAGTGCCAGGAAGTACGGTTTCACTTACAGCTGAGGAGATGAAGCTGGAAATGGAAAGTAAACCGGTTTTTCACAGGGTCTGAGTTTGTTTAAATCAAAGTAGAAATGGGAAAATCTGGAAGACACTAGAACTTAATGCAATCACCTTTGAACACGTAGCATCATGTATAGTACATTTCATTAGGCCTGTCGCTATGTTATATTTTACTGGATGACAGATTATCCCAGAAGTTACTGCGACAAACAATAATGTTGTTGGTTTTGACACCAGTTTCAATTAATATCATGGTAATGGCGTAATAACTTATGTTGTAAAATAATCAACATCTCCAAACCTGATTCCTGCAAAACCAAAAATGTCTGCAAGACATTTTCTTTTTTTTTAAGTAATGTTTTGCACATTGCTCTCATTTTTTGCTCATTTTTCTTACGGTTAAATTTAATTGTGCATCTTAGTGCCTAAGTTGTTTTTTATCGTACCTGTAGCAATAATTTATCTTTTTATTTTACATCCGAAAAGGCTTCCTTCCATTTTAACTGCAGTGTGTACAGTTTTTAAATCCCCTGCAGCAGTAGTTCTGGAAATCACAACATTTATTTTAAAAAATAAAGATCAGAGTTCTAATTATGGGCTTTTCCACGTTAATCACAAGGCACACACTCTTTCATAAAATTAAATTATGGGTAGAACTCAGAAATGTTGAGCTTTGGCACCATAATAATGTGCCTGCAGTGTTTTGCAACAGGGTAAAGATGGAGTATTTGTGTCTGCTTGACCAGCAGTATCCAGAATGTTGGTAGGTTTTATGTCTAAATTCCTTTTTTTCTGCAGACAGTGGAAGATTATTTGAGCTCTGTGTTTTCAGTGAGGAGATCAGGCAGATTGTTCTGTATCTACATCACAACAATAAAGGACAAAATCAAGAATTGAAGACGTTTTCACGTATACTGCAGTATCAATTAATAATTCATTTGTTTTCTTTTCCAAGGTGGAATGATGATGCTACATGCACTCGCTATGGATTTTTAAAGAATAATTGGTTGCACCAGTGTGAATCACTAAACAACAAATGTGTTCATTTATACAACACCCCTTTTAATATTTGTGTAAATATTCCTTAGAATGTCAAAGAGAAATTACACAGTTTTGTACCAATTTAGATGTGGATATTAGTTCGCTATTTTCACAGAATTGGTAAAATTAATTAAATTACTTGCTCAGCCTTTAATGTTTATAATATTGTTGTGGTCAGAATCATACAAAAATCTTGATTATCAATCATTTTAAAACCAACATGGATGTGTGGATAGTAAAGTTATTCACCTGACTCAAAACATTCATACTTAAATGACTTCAAATCTCTTCAGTTCAGGAATAATCAGTGGTGAAAAGCAAGTCCTGCTAATCATAACCACTAGTTTAGCTAAAACCAACATGGTGTTTAGCACAAGCTAATGCTAAAGTGCTAAATTGAGCCATGTTGATACCCACCATGTGTCAACGACTCAACATGTTTTTAACGTATAGTATTACGCCCCCAACAGGGTGAAATTTGTCATTGCACACCTACCTACATGCTGTTTGTGCTTCAGAAACTTATGGTTTCAGTTTTATAGTTGCTGATTATTGCTAGCTTTGTTGCTGATTTTGCTTAATTGAACATGGCTGATCAGTGGATTTCAAACTAATGCATTCTGGGAATAAAATAAACATAATTTTCTGGTTTTAGAATGGAGGACGTGAGGCTAGAAAGAGGTCTATACCCACTTCAAAATAAGAGCCTGAATATAAATATTTAGTTGATTGAAGAATCCTTTACAGCTAGAACTAATACTTTAACACAAATGATTAACTTTATTAAAGTGAAAGTTTACAAAACAGCCATGTAAATTATGAGTAAATTAATTTAGAGGAAGCTAAGTGTGCTAAACATTTTAAAAGTTAATAAAAAAAATTAAAAAAATATCTGCACTTATTACCCCCAAATGAGTGTGTTTTAATCTTCTGGCTATGGAAATGTAGCCTTTTTTTTCTGATACTTTTCTTCTTAGTGGTTCCTCATAACCCTGCAATAATGTAAACCTGAATTTGAATTAATTTGACTCTTAGAGTCCTACTTAAATCCAAAAAATACCACTTCCTGCTGTGGCTAGCTTTGCCTAAACTTTAATTGTCCACCATTAGATGTAGGCGTTTAGCTTGTGCCAGTGCCAGATGTATAACCTCCATTTTCTTCATGATCATTACAGTTCTTCTGTGTCCTAATAATAGAAAGTGTGCAGGTGAGCGGCTGAACTTGGAGTGGTTGGCACCAACAACCCGTAGCTCATGCAGGTGTTTGGTTTCTCAGCTGTGGGATTTCTGTGTTAAATGAGCCGGAACAGCAGCAGCAGACACAGCCCTCAATTATTCTTCATAATGGCGTCTGGTTCCCTTTCATATTACTCAAATCTTTCCGCTCTGATGCATTTTTCATTGTATTACCGGGAAATGACTTCCTTTTTAGTTGTAAAACAGTGACCCCTGACCTGCAGAGATAAGACCTACTCTGGTGAGAGAAGGACCTCTTGGGAACAAACTCATGTCAAGGCTTTATCAATACCTAAGTAATATATTATTCTGACATTTAATAGATTTTTCTGATGATTAATTGATTAAATCAATTAAAAAATGGCCACATTCTGCATGATATATTTGTTTAATTATATATTTTGTACAGGTTTAGATTGTCTGCTTTGAGTATGTTGTTGTTTGAGTAAGTGACCTTTTTTAGCCTGTATGCTCCAATAACAAATAATTGATTATTAGTTGGTAATTATTTCAGTAATTGATTAGTTATGATTAGTCATGATTAATCTGATATTTTATACAGTTTTGGCTTAATTACTGCTTTAGGAATGTTGTTGTTTGAATAAGTGACCTTTTCTTCAATCTGTATGCTCCGGCCAACAATCGATTACAAAATTAGTTGCCGATTATTACAATAATCGATTAGTCATGATTAATTCAATCAATCATGATTGATTTGATTAATCAGCCCTAGTTGCTGTAGGAAGTTTTTCTTTTCTTTTTTTAACAGAATTGTCATTTTTTCCCCCCTGAATGAGTCCTATAAACATTTTCTCTCCGCAGAAGGAGACCCGGGGGCCTCCCCGGCTCCGGAGGCCGAGGGCTCCACAAGCCAAGACGCCCAGGGCGGCGGGGGCCCGTCCTAAAGGCAGCAGGAGACAGAAGTGGCGTGGAGAAACGCAGAGAGGGAAATGAAGAGGTGGAACGCTAGCCGTCCTTTCTGGAGCTGAGGACACTTTCATTCACTGCCGGCCTGTTTGGAGCTTCCCTCGTCCCAAATGTCGCCCACTTCTTTCTTCTTTCTTCTTTTTTACCGGACCAGATAGCAACATGGCTAAGAGAACTGAGTGGAAGTGGAAAATGGGATCCTTTGCTTTATACTCTGTAAGTCATTTGTATTTCCTGACAGGATGAGGAAGCACAGAAACTTTGGATTAATGCCTGAGGAGAAGAACTGAGCTAAACAAAATTATTTATAACTAAAGTCAACGCTCCGGCCTAGAATGGAACTGTGTCATGGATTCATTATCATCCGTTTGTCGTTCTCTTTTCACGTCTGTGTGCGTTTGTGACTCTCTTGTTCAAATTTTTTTTCTAGTATCATCTCCATTTTACTGTCAAGTAAAGACTTCATATTTATTGCTAAATGTTAAGTGATAACTTTGTGATAGAACTATTCTTTGTGTAATAAAATACTGATGAATTACTGTAACATTTGTATGTTTCTAAGAGACAGTAACGTTCTTAGACTAGGAATCCATCCGGGTTGTGGGTTACAGAAGGCTGCAGATCTGGGAGCAGTGAAAGGCCGTGTTAATTAGATACATAAATATTCCTGAACGCAGCTTGTTGTGTACATGAAGATGGTGTTGACATTTCCATCCGGCATGGCTGCCGTGTTTGTCGCTATGCACAATGTCGAAACAGACGTTTGTACAACGGTGTGTTAAGGACATTGTAGGTCAACAAAATAAGTAAAAAAAACAGAAACTTTGATTTTTCTAAAGTTGAAAATGTTTTAAAGTTCAGACATTTCTTTTCTAGAATTTTTTTGAAAGAATTCAGACATTTTTTTTTCAGTGTATATATGTATGTAATTGTTTTTTCTAGAAAATTTTAGTTTTTAGTTTTCAAGCATTTTTTTTAACTTTTCAAGCTCAGAAATATTATTTTTTCTAGAAAATGCAAAATATTTAATTTTTGAAGATCAGAAATTTTCTATTATAAAATTTCCAAGAATAATTCCAATTTTTGAGTTTTTTTAGTAGAAATTTACTTTTTGTGCATCTATAATGGCTCTAATACACCACCATACAATCCTTTGCTGAAATAGTATGAATTTTAACAATCAGATGTGAAAAAATTTCAAAAGTAGAAGAAAACTGTCTTAAATGGCTTTTATTGTAATAGCAGATTTTTTTATATATATAAGAGCTATAAATGAGTGCTGACAAATAAGCGCTTTTCTTTTCTAGTTAAATGAAAATATTTTAGACATTTGCATAAAAAAAGGAAAACATTAGGCTGTGCTTTTTCCGCTTGGGTGACATCGCGTTGCCACCTAGCGGACACACATAAGACTGCACTTTTGGTATGGAGCTCTTTTCACCTGCTTGTTCTCCAGGGGCCAGATGCAGAAACATGGGGTGGAAAAAAGAAACGAGCATCTTTTCTTTTGAGAATGAGAAACGGAACAAAAAACAAAAAAAAAAAAAAAAAAAAAAAAAAAAAAAAACACAAAAAAGATTAACCACAAAATAGAATGAGAAATGAAAATATTTCTTATTTATATGCATTTCTTTTGCTAAAGCATCTTAAATGGAAGAATAAATATCTAAATTTGTTTTTTCTTCTTGTGCTGCTGTTATTTTTTCATAATTTCTACTAGTCTCTTAGTAAAACTGGATGGCAGATTCAATAAACCATTTATTCATCTCATGCAGAAAAAGCAGGAGACATAGTTTATTAATGGAACCATTTTTTATTTTCATTTCGACTCTGAAGAATAATTTGCTTTACTTTCTTCCAGTTTGGCACCAGTCATTTTTATTCATGAGTGCAGCAACATTATTTATGTTAGAGATTCTCCTAGAATTAAAGATGGAAGTGGGAATAAAGTTAATGTGTCTGCTTTACGTCTCCCACTGACTAATAGTTAGAAAACTGTAATCATCCATGTTTTCTTGAATGTTTCATGCATCTGGTCCCGGGTTTGTTTCATGTGGAGAGCAAAAAGCATCAACTGCTTATGCGCATGTTTTCTCATATTCTGCTCTTAAATCAATTAATTTTTCCATCATATTTTAGCATCGCAATTTACCTCTACAGGATGTAAACAACAAAAAGCAAGCCGGCATCTATAGGTTGCATACATTTATGAATATCGCATAACTCTGCGTTTTAAAGCTCGTCTTCATAACAAAAACATGTAAACTCAAGATGAGATGATGAGACGACAACCCTCGGATGTTTCTGCACCTTCCAGAGGAATGTAGCCTCAAGTGGATAAGAGCTGTTGAGTTTTGAGATGAAACTAGATGACGAGGGGAAGTGAAGTGGTCGCCAGCTTGTCTGATGTTCTCCAGGCTTCGTGTCGGTTCACACAGAAGTGAAACCACATTTCTTTGTGTCGTTGGGAGCTGGCTTAGAGGGCGGTGCTCTGTATCATCCCGTACGCTTCGTACAGTTTGTGGAGAAGCTCATTTTTCTCCTTCTCTGGGAGGAAGCTCGATTTTGCAGAGTTGATGTTCTGCGAGACAAAACGACAAAGTTCCCATTCAGTAAGCACTGAGCGTTCCCTCCTGCTTGGCTCAGGATGATGAGAGGAAATGGATTTCAGCTTCTTTAGCTCTTTTTCTAATCAAATGGATTGGTTAAGTGATTATAAGTCAGTGTGAGCAACTCAATATAAATTTTTGGCTTTTCTCTCTTTCTACCAAAACTGATCTTCCGTCTTGTGTTTCAACTATCCTTTTTGTTTTTAAGACTGTTTTGTTTACAGATATATCTCTGGTTAAAATAAAATAAATTAAAAAGCTGTAAATCTACAACAAAAAATTAAATTAAGGCAGGTGGTCGGTCAAAGTTCAGATCTTAACTTTAATGAATTGCTGCAGTTAGACCTTAAAGGAGTTATGCAGAAATCTGCAAAACCCTTGAATTGTTTTGGCCACTTTACAGAAGTGAAGCGCAAATGTCATCAGTAACAGTCAGGATATTAATTTATTTACATGTTGGTATTTAATATAATCACTTACCTTTAATGGAGCTGGTGAGCAAATCTAAGGTTAAGGTTGAGCTATTCAGGCTTTGAGGTGACTCGATTGTGCAAATCCAAAGGCCAGTTTTTTTCTCTACGGTCTTATGCAAGGCCATGTTTCATGCAAACCTGCTTTGTTGTTTTTCTAAGTGGAATTAAGAGTTTTTGCTGGATAAAAGGAGTTGAATTGTTAAACAGAACTAAGATGGAATATTTTTCAGAGTAAGGCTTTGTTCTTGTTCAAATAATCAGCGATAAAAGGCAAATAGATGCCGTGTTCTCCTTTCTAGCCTCATTTAAACGGCTTCTCCCTGTGATCTGGTGCTATTATTAAACTGCATTTGATCTCACCAGCCGTTTGAATTCCTCCTCCGTGAATCCCATGTGTTGGTGCACAATGCTGTAATCGAGTAGCAGGTTGGAGTTGAAGATCAGAGGGTCGTCTGTGTTCAGGGAGTAGTTAGCCTTGTCCTTTCGAAACCTGCAGAAGCAAAATAAATTTCGGTTTTATGAACCTTTTTGTTTTAATCTATACTTCAATGTGAGGGGAAAAAAAACTCACGTTATGATGGGGTGTTGGGTAAAGTCTGAGTTGCAGGCTCCTGTCAGCTTACTGGAAATAGGACACATCTGTAAGAAGAACCTTTCATTTAACTCATGTCTCCACCAGAGGGCGCAATATCTCCACTTCCATGGGGAGTTCACCACTACAATGACTAAAACTACATTTAATAATCAGGAGGAAATACTTTCAGGATGCTTACATAAAGTATAAAGGATTTGGGACATGCAAAGAAAAAAATACAATAAAATTATGAGAATAAAGACAAAATAATTTGAGAGTATGGTGATAATATTATGACTTTATTTTTGAAATAATATGATATTCTCAAAATATTACATCACAGTATTCTGATTTTATTCTTGAATTATTAAGCCTTTATTCTCAAAATATTCTGACTTTATTCTTGCAATTTTATTTTTTCTTATCGCGGCCATAATATGCCATCATAAATACAAGAGAATAAAATAAGTACTTTGTTTTGATGGAAAGGCTTGAGGTTGGTGGTTTACCTCAAAGTGCATGTTTTGCTCTAGCAGTTTTCTGTACAGGGCTGAGTCCTGAAGCGTGTTGTAGCCGTGTCCGATTCGTTCAGCCTTCAGTTCTTCAACAGCCTGAAACACCAAATCAACGTGCAAAAAAAAGTTCAAAACAACTTTAACCTGATATACTCTGATCACTTCAGTTTTGATAAATTCCTGATTTACTTGAGATCAGTTTTTTTCTAGCTATAGGTAATGGGGGCTGGATTGGCAGGGGCTGCTAGGTACCGGGGCAGTTCCTGCTGATTTGTGACATTACATAAGGAAGGGTTTTGAAACGGCTAATTTTCCAGACACTAAAATATATTTTTAAAATGCGCCACCTGTTTTTAAAAGCAGAAGAAACCCAAATGGAAATAATAGTAATAAAAAAAACATACAAAATGTGAAATTCTGATTCTAGGTTCCCCTTTAAAGGAAGCTTGTAAAGGCATGACATGATCATAAGCCTTAATTATTTAAAGGCATTAATGTCTGAATTTGAAGGAAGTGGTTAAAAAAGCCCCTCTGATTATTCTGTCATGTGGAAAAAACTGAATATCCGGTTTCACCTGTACATTTCATTTACTCCCAGTTTTATCTTCACCACCTCACAGCAGGTAAAGTTTGGAAATTTTCCCCTTTCTTCGTTGCCTCCATGTTGCTTCTTTTTTAAGATATTCACACATCAGGACAGATTAAACTTCTTCTGCAGGTTCAGAGTCCTGTATTGTTGACCAGCTTCCTCATTGTTGAAACAAAACACATTCAGTCGATCGCTTCTCTTGTTCTTCCCAGTTTGTTCTCTGCTCTGCTTGTTGTGCTTGGCTCTTTGCCCTCATCTCTATTGTTATGCCGTGGCTTCGGGGTTTTGTTTACGCACATTTAAGAGCGACTAAGATGTCAGACGTGTCGGCCAAACCTTGGAGCAACGCTGGCTGTTGCCGTCGAGCGACTCACCTCCTTCACCACCGATGCCGGGCCCACCTCTCCTGCGTGAACCGTGCGGTGAATCCCACATCGAATGGCTTCCTGGGAACCACATCCATCAAGGAACATATGAGAAACAAATGAGCACGGCCAAACATCTGGCTTTCACATCTGCAACGCTTTGTTTTGTTCTCACTGCAGCAATGCTTTGCAACTTTTCCAGCTCTCTCAATAAAACCACAACGAAACTTTACATAAATCCAAAGACGTAAAATACTCCCCATGTTAATGGCATCTGCTTTTATTTCAGGATTGGCAGCATTTTGTGCTTATAGTGGTAACAAGTTACATAAACTCAATTACGTTTACTTGAGTAACATTTTTAGTATTTTTACTATGCTGTATTTTTACTTTTACTTCAGCATTTTTCTGGATTCTCAATGAAAATCAAACATATTTGAACAAAACTTCACCAGACACAAATACTACAGACACGCATATAGTATTTGTTAAAGTTTCGTAAGTTTTTTTATTGAAAGAAAACGATTTGTAAAATTTTTTTATTTTTTGCTGTTTCATGACTTAATGTCATTTTGGTCCTTAAATGCCAGAATTTCCACTTCACTTTATATTTTGGTTCATCTGATGATTTAATTTTTAAACAGAAAATGGTTGATAATTTGATCAGTTACTCAGTTCTTGAGTAATATCTTGGACAGCTACTTTTTACTTTTACTTGAGTAAAAATATGTTGCAGTAATGTTGCCCTTACTTGAGTACAATTTTTAAGTACTCTGCCCACTTCTGCTTGCTCGCCACATTTATATCTGATATCATAAACTGTAGATGATAAAACTTGCGTTCGGAGAGGACTCTGATCTTTCTCCTTGCTGAATAATGTTTCCATTTCATTCATCAGAACAGGTTTCTAGAGATAAGAGCAGCGTGGGCAGTTCATGTCAAATGCGTCACTAGTATTCGATCCAAGGCTTTTCACAGGTAAACAGACTTCTTTATGCTTCAGCGCAGAAAGAAATATTAGCATGAATGACAACCTAAAACTATTAAACTGGAAGCACGAGAATAGAAAATCAGAAAACTGGAGATTGGAGTTTCAGAAAAACTTGTCATGGAGCATGCAATAATCTTAGACCTAAACTTTATTTGAAGGAAAGACGCCAATAAACGACAGAGTAACAGATGTGAAGTAATCTCTATTTATCGAACAAAGATTAAGCCAAAGTTTTAAAGTTGTGTTGATAGACGACAATATTTTAAAATTCATGCATAAAGCGCAATTATTTTTTACTAAACTATACTCAAAACAGATTTCTAATAAGAGAAAGCAAACACAACTGAGGTCTTCAAATAATCATCAGTGGAAAGAAGCATTTCAGTGAAAGGTATTGATTTACTTTTTGCATTTAATTTGATAATTATGATGATGTGATATGACATTGATTTTTTTATTGTGTTTTCTTTGTGTAATTGAGTGTCTTTAATTTCTCACTGCAAAAACACCAAATCTTACCAAGTATTTTATCTAGTTTCTACTGCAAATATCTTAATTCACTTGAAATCAGACAAAACTAACTTGCAAGTCATTTTTAAGCAAGATAACAGAGCTTGTATTAAATCAATATTTCCTTAATATTAGGAAAAAGTTCTAGTTCTACTGGCAGATTATTTCACTTATAACAATATATTTTTCCTACATTATAAGTGAAATAATCTGCCGTTGGAACCAGAACTTTTTCTGAAATATTAAGGAATAATTTACTTACAAAAAGCTACTAAATCTTGCTGAAAAATTACTTGTAAGTTAATTTTATTTTATTTCAAGATATGTTCACTAAATACTAGACCAAAAATAGTTAAGATATGTTTTTGCAGCATGCCAGTGAGACCAGCACTTTTTTTAAATATAATTTTTAAGGAATTATTGACTTAACTCAAGTTCCTATATGTTGTTGTAAAGTTAGTTGAAAGTTAGGTTTATCTAATTTCGAGTGTACTAAAACATTTGCTCTAAAAACTAGACCAAAAAATATGCAGTGAGATATTGTGTTTTTGTAGTGCATGTCGAGACATGTCCAGAAAAAGTTATTCCTGAAAAATTTGTAGTAAAAGTGGAAACTACTTCTAAGTTAAGACGTTCAGAAAGATGTTTATCATCTAATTCTGCCGTTTTTCCATTTTCCTGACTGAAGTTTGGAGTGTTTTTAATGTCTTAATGGTTTCCCATGCTCACCTGGTAGGCAGTCCTGTGTTCTGGGTTTGCTTCGAGGTTCATCGACTCATCACCCGCCAGATCGATGGCCACCACACCATCATTTTGATACTTCTTACACAGCTCCACCACTTCTATGGACCAGCCTGGAACCAGTTCAAACTTCCATTACGACAGGTTTTAGGCCTGCTAACTGAACACAATGTGTGCAGTGTGCAAAAGAAATGAGACATCTGAATAAATCCAAGGAAATCCTGAGTCTAGAAAAACATGAATCGACATGCAGGCTGCAGAATTTAACATTGTGACTAGTTTTTTATGATTTGTTTTAGGTTTTGAGAAGAATTTTTCTCATGTCTGTGCAGGAAATGTGAAGCTCAGCCAGCAGCTGGGTTCTTGAGCTCAACTTAGAAAAGTCAAAATGAGATTTTGCTGGTGCCAGGCTCATGTGTCACCTGGGGAGACATGAGAGACACGAGGACTCATGCAACTCTGCAAGAGGAGAGCTAAAAAATATTCAGATAATTTGTTGTTTGGCTGCTTTAAATTATATATTTACTGCTATAAACACTGAATAATACCAGAATAATCTGTAACTAGCCCACATTTTCTAATTATAACATATTTCTAAAACAGAAACAGAATCCTTTTTCCACCTAGGATATCTGCATAATGTTTCCCGTTGGGTTTATTTAAAACATATTCACATTTATTTCGCATGTGAAGTTAATTTGGCTGTTGGGTTGCATGGAAACAGTTGCTGGAACAGAGCAGCTCATGTTACTGCAGTTCATGTTACTGTCAGCGCTGCTTCATGTTAACGCAGTAACACCAGCTGGTGCTGAAAGTGCTGCAACACCAAATTAGAGGAATAAGGTTCCCTGGGTTGGAAAATGTTTCTTTTTTGATTAAAGCTGCAAGATTTTGTTCTGTTTTTTCAGATATTTTATCTTTCGCTTTATATTATAATAGATTTAATCCTTTCAATACTTTGTCAGGTAGAAAATACAATTAAATGTGACTCAAATGTGTCAAATTATTCTGACTTTATTCTAAAAAATAACTCAGACTTTATGCTTGTATCATTTTGACTCTAAGTTTGTCCATTTATTTATTTATTTTACTTTTATTTTTTTATTTACACTTAGTAATACATCAAATTATGTCAGAAAAAATATTCCCATGCTAGCAACTATTTTTTTTCCTTTTTTTAAGCCATTATGTTCTTCAACTATCTCCACCTTAACTGACAGGTTTTGGACATTTCTTGGAGTTCTCAATAAAAGCACATTTTGCTCTGAAAAAGAGTTTTGAAGATTTCTAAAGCACAAAATCAATCGAGCCTTTCTGAAAGAATAACCGAGGCAGAGCTTCGATGACACAAGACATTAGCACACAGGACCCTTATCTCACAAGCGTGTTTTGGCAGACATGAGCATGAACAGGTCATTACTTGGCATGTGGCGCATGCAGCATAGAATGGACCTGGCTTTGATATTGAAGGCCCTCTCCCCCTCGCTGAGGCCCTCGTTAACCAGACGCACCACCTCATCCGGGCTCAAGTCTCCTCTGTCCACAAAAACACAAAACAAACTTAATACACCCACCACAGCCAGAAAATGATGAAATAAATCATTAAGAAACACTCACTCTGTCTGGTTCCAAGGAATGGGTGTGCCGACGTCACAGTTAGCGAGGAAATGTGGGCTGTACCTGACCTCAACGTAAATGACTCCTTCCTTGGCTTTGTCCTCAACAAACTCGTAAGCGATCCTCTTTATGGCGTCTCTGTCGCCGCTGAAATGGAAACAGCGATGAAATGAATCATTAACAATCAATAATCTATCATTTGGGCAGCGGCAAAATGCTGATGTGATGAAAATCATGCTGTGCACCGCAACACTTTTTATGGCAGAGTTTTTCACCAGTAGTATTTTTGCTTATCATGAACTATTTAATGTTCATGACAAGCTGAGATATCAGGCTGATATCTCAGCTAATAGTTACGGGAGGTAGTGTTGAATATCAATCAATTAATCGATCAATCAAGTTCATTTTTACTGCAACAAGGCGGTACAAAGAGGATCAGTCCCACTGAAAAAAAGACTTACCATAATCTCAGAATTCAGACTTAAATCTAAAAATTCAAATTTCAATTTCAGATTTCTAACTTTAATCTTCAGAGAAAAAAGTACGACTTTTTAATTTTTTTATTTTACTGGATCTCACCTGTAGTTTCTTCCTAAATACATTTATTTAATTTTATTCTTTCCAACAGCTTTAAAAAAAAAAATCAACATTTATTGTTAATTTATTTACTAATAAGGAAAAACCTGTTTGTTAATGAAACTTTTTAAACATGATTTATGAAGATGGATTCAAAATTGATATCTGTGTAACGTCACATTTGTTCCTCAAGGAAACAACAAGTCATTCATCACTAATTAAAAATTCCAGTCAGACCTGATTAAAGTAGAAATTTAATTTTATATCAGTTTAAATTAATGTCAACAACTCTGACCGACTCGGATTTTATTTTAAAACATTTGTTTACTGGAGTCACAGATGAATTTATTTCGTTTTTTTTTCTTTTATTTTACACCTCTTTTCTAGCAGTCATATTAGTAGAGCCACCGTACTTTAGCTGTAGTGCTATGCAAAAGTGACAGACTAATCCAAATCTCTTTACTTCTGTATAGTTTGGCAATACGGAGTAAGACGTTCCTAAAAAACATTCAGAAAGCCTGCAGACGCAAAACAATACAAAAGACTGACCTTTGATCTGCACTGTACACTGCCTTGTTTTTACATTCAGGTTGAAGGTAAACTTTTTTTTCACCAGCCAATTATACATTTATGTCAGGAATCTTGGAGTTTCTGTGTATCGTGTCAAACAAACCTCAAGGGCAGCCTTTTTTCATTTCTATAAAATCTACATTTAGGTGAATTATTTCCTCAAAGACGCAGAAGAACTCGTTCATGACTTTATGTGATGCCATCTGAGCTGGGCATGTAAAAGATTTTGGCTTCCAGTCCCAAAAATGTTGGCTGGTTCATTTGCTATTATTCTTTGTAAGATCCAGATTCTTCTACGGTTGACCCATTTAACAGCTTGTTGAGCATTTTTATTTACAAGCACTGGATGAGGAAAACTTGGTTTCTACATTCAAATTCCTTTAGCTTTTCTTCATGTTCTTGTCTTTTTATTGCATGGTCTTTATACAAGTTGCTACAACATATTGCTGTGCTTCCTGTTTGTTTTCTTACTACATGTTCAATTTGGTGAAAAAGGATCTTGAAAACTGACAGGAATTAACACAAGTAAGTTTTGTCTGTGGATGTGTGATAAGATCACTATACTGTGCAAACTACTGACATCAAAATATTGAGGTAAAAAAAGATCTGATCTGGTATAGTTCAAGTGCAGCTGGTGCAATTGCATCAAACGGTCTGCGGTGAACTTGTTTTGTTCAAATTGACAAAATTTTAACTTACTAGTTATAAAGCACATATAAAATTTGCACATGCCTGTAAGCATTAGCGCAACAATGCTGTTCAGAACCGGAGAAGAAACAGCAAAACACAAAACTTCAAATATTTTTAGTCTAGTTTCTAGTGCAAATACTTTAGGACTCATTTTGCTACGTGTCACAGAACAAAACGCTTTCAGCGTTTATAGTGAATGCTGCCCACCTGAATGACTTTTGTTCTGCAGCATCCTCCTCTTGCATAGAGCCACACTACTGCCCTGCAAGAGCTAAACCCAGCCAGCAAGTTCCCTAATGTTCGAGCTGCACAGAAGAATGGTCCATTCAGCACGGCTCCAACCCACTGCACCGTATTCTGTATGTTGCAGTGTATGTTGCGTTGCGCAACATGCACTGTTACAGAGCATTATGAAGTATTATGTGACAATTTATATTTTCATAGTTGCAATATTAGTGGTAAGTTGTTGATTGTTGGACTTTTTCTTTATGTTTTGAGAAATGGCAAAGTATGGTGTAAAACTGCAACAGCGCCTCCTACAGTCACAATATATGGTGGTGACATAATACGGTGAAACACCGGCTGCATTCAGGGCTGAAAGACTGTATTTGGTCTGTTCTTCAGAGTTTAGGATTAAAAATAAGGCAGAGTGACACATGAAAGGCTCTCCTGAATAAGTTTACTGTCCTTTTTCTGGTTGGTTGCCAAGGTGGCACTTGATCTCAGTGATGCCGGGTTCCTGTTCTCCATGTCTGGAATTTAAAAGTGATGCCCCCTGCTGTGGGGTAGAGTTACATTGCATAATCTTCCTGTGCTTTACAGACCCAACTCCATCAATCAAACCCAGCCTTTTTTAAAGACTTTGGATGTAACATAACTGCAGTTATGAGATACTGGACTTCAGCTCTCAAGGTGAACTCTGACCCCGCTGTCACACTTTGCACCTCCTCTAAGGAAACTCCCTCTACAGTTATGCAATTTAAGAAGCTGCTGTGTCGATACTTACGCAATCACGTGCATGTACTCCTCGAATTTTCCCAAAAATTTTGTGAGAGTGGCAGGCTCGTGAACGACAATCTTCTCCTTCATTTCCTCGGCCGTGTTTGCAGGAAGAGAGATACCTCGTCTCCTGGATGGATAAAAGACGGAAAAATGGAAGACATTGTTAAAAGACAGTGTAAAAATGAAAATGGGTACTTTATTTTGGCGGTGCACCAATCCACTTTTTCTTACTTCCGATATCGATACTGATATCTGCAGTGCCATTTACTCAATTACATTTTTCTGTTACTTTTTATATTGAGTAATTTTGTTATGAAGCATTTACTCGAGTAAAATTTCTTATTTCTCTACCTACTGAATGAAAAACAAACAAAACATAACCAGAAACAGACACACCTGCAGTTTTTGTCAAACTTTAAGTTTTTTTAATTGAAAGAAACTGATTTAGAAACATTTTCTTTTGCCTGATTTTATTTTTTTGTTATTATTATTGTCACTTTGGTTCTTAAAATAGCAAAATTTCCAACTAACTTTATATTTTGCTTCCTTTGATTATGCAATTTTTAAATATTAAATGATTGATAATTTGAACAGCGACTCAGGACTGGTTTAGACTTTTGACCAAATACTTTTATAGTCTATTTCTTAGACAGATGCTTTTTACTTTTACTCGTGTAAAAATATGTTGAAATAGTACTACTTTTACTTCACTTCAGTACAAGGTTTTGCTACTCTGTTCACCTCTGCAGCTGACCAAATATGCTGGAGCTCAGTGTGGGTTGCTAGGTAACGGGGTTATGCTGTGCTGGCGTTGCTAGGTAACGGCTCAGTGACCATCGAATGTGATTTAAC
The DNA here is from genome assembly GCF_027474105.1 of Poeciliopsis prolifica. Taxonomy (NCBI): domain Eukaryota; kingdom Metazoa; phylum Chordata; class Actinopteri; order Cyprinodontiformes; family Poeciliidae; genus Poeciliopsis; species Poeciliopsis prolifica. The sequence goes on along the minus strand of NW_026562421.1, from coordinate 2,312,873 downwards.
AAAAAATATTAACTTATAGCCAAGAAATTGGCTGGGTATTTATTTTTGGGTTGTTTTCAGAAGTTGAGACTCAAATGAAAGTATAGAAACACGCAGAACGTGAATTTGTGCTTTAACTTAAAACAACCATTCAGTTTTTTTTTCCATGATTAAAATGTACATAGCTGTACTGTTTAATTTTAGAAAGTATATTAAATTAGAAACTATTCCCTATAGAAAGAATTCAGTAATATGGATTTTCAACCGTCGTTCTGCTTTCTGGAGCTCTTCCCATTGGGATTTGGAGGAAAAAGTCTGAGCAGAGGTCAACAGGCCTCCTTTTCTCACCACTTTCCAAATCCAGTTCAGCTTTCCAAATCCAGCTGGAAGACACAACCTTTCCACCATAGCTCGATCTTCCCCTAGCTAGACCTCCTCCCTCTGAAAGCAAACCCGCTGGGATAAATTTGGAAGGCCTCCAACCAAGAAGCAGAAGCCCCTTTTCACTTTTTCGCCTCTCAAAGATAGCTGAACTTTTCGCTCTCTCTGGAAATGATTTTCATTTCTGGCTGTAAATGGAGAAAAACTTGTACTGAACTCCTTCTGTTACAAGATCCAGTCGGTTGGTTTTGAAGCTCTTTGATTGATATCCGTCCACCACCAGAGTTGCTGCAATCGGCGTTGACAGCTTCCACTTTATGTAATGCCTGACTGTTTGCCAGAATCTTTTCATGGCCGATGGAAAACTATGCTCTCCAGCTTCTCAAGATGCTTTCTTTAGACTGAAAGATCCTTTTCATCTCAGGATCTACAGCCACGACTCAGACCAACACCAACACCCTTTTGGCTACAACGACATATCGCTGTGGTGGACCACATCACATTTGGTTTCAATGGAGTTTGAAATACCAGTGCCAAAATAATTACTGGTAAATCCAGTAAAACAAATGACCAGTTTTGTTGGTTGGTGCATCATTCACACCAGCTATGTCCAGTCAGTTTTAATCGAACTGGAGTCCATTTTTCTAGAAAGTCCAGTTTGTTTGGGGAGGTGTGAATGCACAATCAAACTCAGATAGAGTTTGAAAAAACAAACTCTGGTCCACTCAAAAACCTTGGTTTGATTGAAGTGAACACTAGTGCAGCTTGAATGCGTATGTGAACGCCAATCAGACTGGAGACGGTTCCAAAAGCAGGAAGTGACTACAGCGTAGGGCATTCTGGGTAAAAACAACCAAAACAAACGCTAACACAAGAAATGGCTCATGATTGTTTACCAAAGAGAAATCCTGAAGCTGCTAAAATCTGACACTCCTCTGTTTTTGTTTAAGGAAGATGTGCTCAGTTTCTTCTTCAGAGGTTTTTGTGTCGCTTCCTTCAGTGGTTCTTGGTGCAGCACCCCCACAGGTGAGGAGGGGAACAGATTTTTAATAGTTTGGTTTATTTGTCACAGTGCAGTGTGAAAGCGAACAGCAGCCGCTGAAAGTGTAACAAATGTTTAAACTCACTTAAATCCTCAGGTTGCATTGAGAGCTGGAAATGTTTACTTTTGACCTGAGATACCAAAATTATATATTTACTTAACTTGTCAAAGTTCAGAATGTTACGCCTTAACGGTGTAAATTCTTGTGTGATGTTGTGATAATCGTTTCTGTTACTCATCAGCAATACGGCAATAAACTCACTTTATTGCGGTATACTCAGAACTCACACGCTCACGTTCAATTGTATATAATCCAGAAGGTTAAAGGTCACACAAACACAGGCTCATATTTCATTACTCAATCTCTCCACTTTGATGCCAGCAGAAACCGTGATGTAATTAAATCAACCACACGATCAGGATAGCATCCAACAAAAACACAAAATCTTACCAAGTGTTTCTGGCGCATACATTTTAGCACACATGAAATTAAATAAAAGTACTTGAAAGTAACTTTAGATAAAATAGCTTTTTAAAGCAAATAATTCCTTATTATTGTGATTTTTATTTTAATGGCAGATTATTTCACTTCTAACGAGACATTTTCCGCATGTTTTAAGTGAAATAATCTCCCAGTTGAAGTAGTAAGATTTCATCAACATTAAGGAATTAATTACTAATAACAAGCTCCTATATCTTCTAAAAAGTAACTTGTAAGTTACTTTTGACTTAGTTTAAGTTTACTAAAATACTGGCACCAGAAACCAAATAAAAATACTCTGTAAGACTTTATGTTTTGTAAAATTTTAAGGATTTAAAACGAAGCTGTTATCTCTTAATAAAAAATTACTTTTGTCTTATTTTAAGTTATAATAAGACATTTGTGCTAGAAACTAGACAAAAAATACTTGCTAATATTTCGAGGGGAGGTTGGAGTGTTTTATAGACTTAGGCAAGCAGGAGTAAAAACATGTTAGAATTCAAGGAAAATTAAAGAAAAGCAAATCCACCTACTTGGCAACATCCAGAATGGTCTGCACTCTGATGGCTCCATCAAGATGAACATGCAGCTCGATCTGTGGATGAAGAAATCAATCAATCAATGTTAATTTCTCACACACAGGAATGTTGCCACATCTTCCTGGACCAAACAGAGCGGCGTAGCTGAGGTTGTGCTTTGGCTGCAGCTCATTGTGCATACAGAGCGCATGGTTGGGCAACCGGTGGCAAACAGGGCCAGGGGTCCCACAGGGGGCAAACAGGAACGGCTGGCCTGGTTCCCCCTCTGTTGCCCAAAGCTGTGATTTATGCCAGCAGATGAAACAGAAGAATCTCGTCCCTGAACGAGTTAGATAAGTTGCTCCGATAAAGAAAGAGCAAAGTGAGAGGCTCGACTTGACCTAAAGCTTTAGAGCAGGCCAGGAAAAACTTGAGATGATTCAAAACGGACTCCTTGTTGATGAACAGTTTGGCTTGTGTTGCTTTGGACTGGAAACACAGCTGGGTCACAAGATTTTTAGTTTTAAGAAACAAGATTCATGCAGAAATAATAAAAAAGCTGCAGTAAAACAAGGCATATGTTGTTTTCCTTGGATGTGAACAAACCACCAACTTATGAAGATATTTCACAACATTTTCCCCAAAAATGACCTGGCAGAGACTGATTGAATGTAAATAAAATCATTCTGTATATCAGACATTTTATGGTAACATTTGAATAATAACTACACTTTTTTATCTCCTCCTTTTTTCTATCTACAATGAACTGTAACCTGGAAGAGGAGAGACTTGGACAAACCCTGGGAAACATCTTGGGTCCCAACTCTTGGTCTTGTTACCAGTTTAACTGAAGATGATGGACAGATTTTTTAGCTTTAAATACCAAATATGTTGCTTTAATCAAACATTACAAATGTTATTTGTTATCAGGGATTTCCCAAGCATTTTTGGGACACTGGGCACATTTCTTTTCATCCACTGTTATTATGGCTATTGATTTTAACTAAAGTACAAATTATTTGGACTATTTGGAACACTAAATTTACAGTAAATAAGTTAACAAATTTGATATGTTATATTTCCTCAACAGTGACAGCAGGAAGATATCAACCTATTGTTTGTGTACAAACTATAAAAACAATACAAAATTGGATCTATACTATATATATTTATTTATATATTTTGTATTTATTCTTATTTATTAGCTCTTTTTATTTATTGAACTTTGGCCAGCTCTGTTTGTTGCCTATTTGTTGAGAAAAACTGTTTCAGTTCTAAAATAAGACCTCCATCTGCACAAATGAATCAATCTAATCTCTGGTTCACGTGCGTTTTATAGCTTTTCTTTTTATTAACAATCATTTTTCATAAATGTTTTTTTAAATGTTGAAGCTGCAGAGCAGTTGACAGATGATAAAATGCTTCTGCACTCGATATCTACTTCAGGAAATCATGTGGTTGTTCTTTCAGTTCACCCTGCAGCATGTTGCAGTCATTTTAAATTAATCTCGTGACACTGAAAATTTCTGCAGTTTTGCAAGAGAAAAGTTTTATACCACAGTATGAAGCCAAAGAGGAAGCTCAGATGAACCGAGGAGATTCAGATTTATGACCTTCCCTCATGCAGCTGCTTTATTCATGTCTATTTTTGCAAAAAACACTTTTAATGTGATCCAGCTGTGTTAGAAACTAAGAGAAACTCATAATTTTTTTACTTTGTTGTAAGAAAACTGAATAAGTTGGATAAAAATAAGCTGCAATATCTCATGAAAGTATTAATTTCTCTCTAACTTTTTCTCATTTTGGACCACAGTCAACACCAGAGCATGATGCTACCACCATCGTGTTTTACCATGGGGAAAGTTTGTATCTTTTCATCACTAGTAGGATTTGTGTTGGTCTGTTATATAAAAATGTAAGAAACAACTAAGACTGTGGTTCTCACCTGATAAAGAGTGAAAAACCTAAAAGGATATGAATATTTTTTTAAACATTTTTGTGCAGAAATTTTCCAGAAGTCATTAGATTCTTATGTGCATCTTTTAATACATGATATCTCAGACAGTTTTTAGTCCTTTAGTCCTAATTCATATTTTTGTAATAAGCCAATTCATGCTAGACTGTAAGTTTGGGTGTGAAGCCATTTGTAGGGATGAAATGATGCAGCAGCTGCATCATTTCATTCTGCTACGTGAAACTGTTTTTGATTTTCACTCACATGCCACAGAAGTGATGGATAAACCTAGTAAAATGTTGCAAACTGTGCAACACATGTTGCTCATTCACGCTGCAATACGTCATAAATGTTGACTCATCCACTTGGGGAATTATCTGAATTTGTCAACTGACCGCAAAGAAAGAGTCAAGATCGACTCAGACTAAACGTCCTCCATAATTAAAACCGTTAGACACATCATGATGAATTTGGGAATGGTTGGTGCATACAAATAGTTTAATTAGTTTTTTTATTACGTTAGAACTTTAAGAGCCTCTCCGATTGCCTCAAACAAATTATGGAAGAGTCACAACAACGTTAGCAGTGATGTAGCATCGCCTCATTCTTTGTTTGCTGAAAATTGAACGTTTCCAAACAGAGATGATTTTGATGTTACATAAATCAGATGATCAGACTTCTTCAGAGTTTGTTTTTGACATATGGTGGCTTTTTGAGTTGTATCTGAGAACTGTGTGGATTTTGAGAAACTCTGTGGGCAAAAAATAAATTGGAGACAGAAGGTTTTCACCGTTAAACTTACAAACTTTCCTAAATGTCACAGTTTCAAACTAATTATTTAAGAAATAAAATAAATATTCAGTTCTAACTTGGTGCTAAATATTTAGCGATCAAAATATTTAGTTTACAAACTAAAACAACTAGTGTAATATTTGGAGCTAAGCTAATTATAGTTAGCTTACAAATTATAATATTTAGTTGTAAGCTAAATATTTAACCTACAAGCTAACTATTTAGCTCCAAATTAAATATTCTGCTCCAAACTTTAGTTAGTAAATTTAGTTATAGCGCCAGACTAAATATTTAGTTATCAAACAGCAACTGGAAAGCTACATATTTAGCTCCAATCTTGAGCTCTATGACTTCTTTGCAGACAAGCTGATTACATTACTTAGCTACCAAGCCAAAAAGCTCATTTTCACTCATTTTAGTTTGGATTATATTTAGTATATTAATATTTCACTCTATATATTTAGCTTGACAGCAAATTAGTAAGTTTACAAACTATAATATTTCATTTGTAAGTTAAATACTTAGCTTGTATACTAAATATTATAGCGCCAAACTAAAATAAGTGAAACTGAGACATTAGTTTTCAGGACATACATGATTGGTGGAACTCATTAACCTCATGAAGATGATGTAACACTCCAAAAACAGAATCAGCACAATAAGTTTGCATGTTGAACCTGTGAAGGTTGCAGCAGTGCACAGCGACTGGGCGCCACTATCAGCTCTGCAGCAGCATATTAATATATAATGAGTTTATCTCTGCCAGCACTTCGCCTTCACTCTTTGAGCTCTCTGCTTCTGCAGACATGCACAGCTGATCTCTGTCACTTGCTCACATCCTCCACCCATCCTTCACTCTGACTCAGCCCTTTGTTGTCAGCTTATCAGCTGTCAGAACAGGTACATTTTCAGTCAGGACTGAACAAAGGGCACAAGTGATTGAGGTGTGACAAACATTTAAATGGAAAGCCTCTGCCTAGCGACAGTTAAAGCTATTTATTTTAACCTTATTAATGAGGAAACGTTTCAAAACAGCTGGGTTGTTGACTTGCACTACTTGAAAATGTTTACTCAAGTAAAAGTAAAAAGCCTACACAAGTACTGAGTGAAATTATTACATATGGGATGGACTACAATGTGAACGTTTTGGTATTTTAATGATAATAATTCATATAAATAAAAAACAATATGTTAAAGAAAAGCTTTCCAAACTAGTTTCTTTCAACAAAACCTGTTTTTTTAGACGCTTCATACGCGGGTAAAAGTAAAAAGTACATGTTGAGTAAATGACGTATCCCGTCTAGCCCTGATTAGTATCACCTGTGGTTTCCCAAAACACCGGCAACAGAAACGAGACGAACTTCCTCGTTTCAAGCAGGTTTCCGTGACACCCAAAGCAACGTTTTTGATTTCTCTCCTTCCTAATTGGCCCAGAAACACTTTACCGCTGCGGATGTTCTCTCGCTTGTACTTCCTGTACTTTCAGCCTCACTGCACTTACTGGACCGGCGGCAGCACCGTGAAACCGGCCCGTAAACAACACTTTGCGCCGCCGCGTTCTCCGGCTTGCTGACGTACCTTGGGCTTGTTGAACACCTCTGAATGCGGGGCGCGCTCGGCCATGGTCGGGAGCCCGCGGCGGCCGGTGGGTTTGCTGATGCGCACTGAGCTGAGGAGAAGCGGAGAGCCGAAGCCTATCGCGCAGAGCCGCGCTATTATATGCATGAGTCAGAGACACGCCTTTATTCTGCTAACTGAAAGACAAAAAAAAAAAAAAAAAAAAGCCACACACACGCAGCACAGTGCGCTCTGCAGATAACAGCAGCGAGAGGCCGGGCAAGATGTGCAACAGGCTGCACGCCACTTCGACACATTTAGGTTGGTTACGGAAGGATTAAGGCAGCAGCTTTCCAGCCATGTGATGAGAGCTTTACAGTAAGGCCAATTAATCAAATGAACCAGGTCACAAAACTGGTCCCAACGCTGTAAAAGATTTGATGGCTTTTATCCAGAAGCCGCTGCGTTTCCTCAATTTGGAAAAAAAGAGAAGTACTTTTAGGAGTGCTTTTTTACGCTGTACTTTGTACTTTTTTATTTTAAAGTATCACTGCTCAAGAAATGTTACTCGATTAACATTTCTGGATTCTCTACTCACTGAACCAAAAGATTCACCAGACACAGTCCTGCAGTTTTTTGTTATTTTTTATTAAAAGAAACCGTTTGGAACCAATTTCTTGTGCCTGATTTTGTTATTTTTTGTTACTTACATGAATTGTTGTCAATTTGATCCTTAAAATGCAAAAAAAGTTCCACTTTATTTTATATTTTGGTGCATCTAATTATGTAATATTAATATTTTATATGGTTGATTACTTGATAAGTTACTCAGTACTTGAGTGGACTTTTCACCAAATACTGTTTGACTCTTGTCTTGGATGACTATTCTTTTACTTTTATATGAGTAAAAACATTTTGAAGTGCTTCTGATTTTCAGAATTTTGACAAAGGACTCGTTAGCTCATACTTTTACTTTTTACTTTTACCTGAGTAATTTTATTATAGAGTATTTTTACTCTTACTTGAGTTACATTTCTCAATTTTCTACCCACTGAAAGAAAAAACAAACATGTTTTAACCAAAAATCCACCAGACACAGAAACACACCTGCAGTTTCTTACAAAAAGAAACTCATTTGGAAAAAAAATGCCAGATTTTGTTTTTTCAATCTATTTGCTCTGTTGAGTCATGCAAAAATATCTTTATTGTTAAGAAAAATGCTAAAATTGCAGTAAAATAAATCAAATCTGCCTGTGCAGCAGTTTCAATGACCGATGTAAAACTGACCACATCAGCATGTCTGGCTGTTCTTCCTCGTTCCACTTTCATATAAAATATGAATCTAAGGGCAGTAATAATCTCTTCTGGGCTTACTTTGTTTAAAAATCCAGCTCCAAAAATATACATTTATCACCCACAGTAGGTTTTTTTGGATCAAATTCCACTGAAGTCACTTTTGAAGATAAACAGAAACTCTCAGCTTCAGACTTTTTCTCCCTTTTTTCCTTAAAATGTTCCAGGGGTCCAGGAAGATTTCTGCAATGTTTTATCAACACACACATCAAAACTGCAGAAATCTGAAACCTCATTTCAAAACCTCATTTTTATGCCACGACATGGATGGTAAAAAAAATGTTCTATATTCGCTTTGCCAAATAAACCATTTCTGTTTCGGCTCATGTGATTTTCATGGAAACAGAACAAAAACGAAGGAACAGCAAAATTGTGTTAGTAATATCTAGAAATTTTGTCCGGATACTTTATGTTTTTTCATGTTTTTGCTCAGTAAAGTTATGAAAGTTATGCTCAGAGTGAAAAAAATAAAAGTCTGTGCTATACTTTCAGCAGAGGCTTCTGGGATTCCTGAGTGGTCTGTTGGTGGTTTCACAAAGCAGCTGCTCTAATCCAGGCCTAACCAAAACCTTTGACGCTAAATTTTTTTTTTTCTATTTTTTTAACGTCTGGGTTTTATTCTGAGGTCGACCATTTTGGTTTCTGTGCCATTGTCAGACGTCTATATACAACCCAGCATGGCAATACATTACAGAAGGTTGGATAGTTTTCATTTATTTAGTCATTTATGTATTTATTTGAACAATTCTTCAATTTTTCCTTTTCTAATTAAATATTTACTAGTAATAAATTATTTTATTAAACTCCTATTAAACTAGTGTTGAACTCAGCTGCACTGTTTCTTTGCAGCCAGAAGATGAAAAACAGCTCCTGAAACTAGAAGCGAGTGTAAATAATGGATGGATTGAATCCATTAACTTAAAACAACAACAACAACAACAAAAAACAGAAAACACTTTAATTTAAAACATAGAATTAAAAAAATTATTTAAAAACACATTTGGAGAGTTTTTAGCAAACTTCAAATCTAAAACAAACACAACACATCTTAAACTTAATAGCTTGTCGAGTTGTTTACTTTTTCTTTCCTTTTTTATGCAAAAGCAGAAATAAAATGTTCAAGCATTTACAGAAATATAAGAAAAAATGAAGCGGAAAACTCCCAGACTCCTGTATTTATTGCACCACTGACTCAATGCTAAAGCTGAACCTGTTTATTTACAAGAGATGCTCACATTAGCACATTGTACTGGAAAAAAACACATATTTTTTTTCCCTGGCTGATTGTTTATCCGCTGCACAAACATTCAATAGTTGATCATTAGTGAGCAAACCGCTGAGGATCTACCAAACATAAGAAATGTCGTGTCATTTTCACTTGCCAAAACAAGATAAGATCACATTTAGGGAGGAAGTGTTGCATGTGAAAATGAAGGAAGTCTCAGCACGATTGACAAATACATAGAGGTGGAAATTGCAAAATATTTGCAACTTTTAAAATAATACTTGAAATTTCTGAAAAATAAGGAAACCAGTAATTTAAGTTCTTTTTATATTTTAAAAAGAACATAGCTACTTCCTTTTTCCCTACAGCAACCACAGCAACCAGCAAGTAAAAACACATGAATGTTTTTATTTATGGAAAACTTATTTGAGAACAGTTCTTCTAATAAACTATCTTAGGGGTTTAGATTTCTGAAGGAAGTGCTGATTAGAACCTAATGGGGAAAAATGCAGGAAAATGTATGTTACATTCCTCCGGCAGGTGGCGCCAAACGTCCATCCATTTTGTCAAGGCCGAAGATCTTAGCAGCAACACAAACTTTGAGATTTATCCATTTATTATTAATAATAATAAATATCAAATAATAAATGTCCGAGCTAAGTAAATTGGATGGGTTGTTATTATTATTATTATTATTCTGTTGTGTTTTGTGACTTCACTATTTATTGTTGTTTTCTTACTTTTTTCAGACATGTTTCTGAGGCATTTTGAAGAAAAAAGTAAAGAAATTTATCATCCAGCTGATAAAATTAGGCTGAAATGAATTCATTTTAACAGCGAGGAATGTTGTCTTCTATCACACTAATGGAAAGTTGAGATGAAGGAAAAAGTATGGCCAGAAAAGGTTTACAAGCAGCGGGATAGCCAGAGACTTAATAATAAAACAATAAAAAATATTGGTGTGATAATATGTGAGATATATTAGGTTTCAGTGAAATGGAAGTTGTGTAAGATCCTGCTTAAGTTCTCTTTTATTTGCATCTACTGAAAATATTGTCCAATGTCAACTTGGAATTTGTACTTTTAATGTAAACAATGTGTGAGGCTTAAACACAACATTAAACCAGGAACAAAAACATCCTGAACCCTAAAACTGAAACTCTCATGTTATATTAAAGCTTACCGCCAGTGTGCACCCTATCTAAACCTAAAATTTATTTTTTTACATAAATGAGTGTTTTTACAGAAAATAATGCAATTTTATTAAAAAAACCAGATAGAAAACAGTTTGATTACAGCTCCCAATATAAACCTCCTCTTAGTTAAACAAGTTAAACGTTTCTTTTTCTCTTGAAACAGACAAAAGTCGCTCTCCAAGCTTTGTGGATGGATAATATCTTTTATTCTGTCTCACAAAAACTACACTGAAAGCAAAACTGCTTTCTGACTTTCCCACGCATTCAGGGGCTGCAGCGTTTTTCCACCCGTAATTCAGTTCTGCAGAACTCTGGCGTTTCTCACACTGTTTATCTCACATCTACACTCATTCAAACTCAATTTTCTGTAAAATCAAATTACTGTTTTTGTTGTTGTTGGAAGATTTTTGAATATGCCGGTGATGCATGTGGGATGAAATCTGAACAATAATTTTCTGAAGCTGTATTTCTTCTCCTTCATTTGTTCTTGAATGTTTTTCATTTTGAGCTTGTTTGTGATTAAAGTGACCTTCCTTTGCCTCAGATCTCTGCGGTGTCTGTGGATTCTGTCTCTCCTGTAAGTGAAGTTGGCACCTGTCTCCGCTGAAAAGGCTCTCACTGTTTACTCTGCACAGACAGAGTTTTGCTCTTGAATTGACCGGTTGTGTGTTGTTTATTTGTTTGGGTTTATTTTTAGTAAGCGGCGCTAGAAATGGATTCGCTGTTGGTTTAGGTGTGTCAACAAACTCAGGATATTTTCACTCTCTGCCGCATCAATAAGCTCTCCACAAACACTTCAGAAACCTGCGAGGCCAGAGAGACAGCAAAATCTCTGAGTTAGCTTTATGAGTTCAGCCCAGGCCAACAGAGAGGAATGAATGTTAATGCTGCAAAACTAATTCCCATAAATAAAAGAGGCTGAGGAGGCTGCATTCACACTGCATCCTGAAGTGACCCAATTCAGATTATTTTTGAGTAATGCGACCTTTATCTGATCTTTTCATGACAGACTGAACAACACAGGTCAGATTTTTTTTTGAGTGAGATCCAGGCCTCATGGGTATACGATACGAATCCGATTCAAATGTGACCTGAAATCCAGGTCGACTGGAATGTCATTGATACTCGACAAACGTCACTGTTCTGCGTCCTGACAGTCAAAATTGTAAGCTATGCTCCAACGTCAGCATCCGTGTTTACATCCGCAAACACTGAGCAGGCTCCCTATGTGTGCGCAGTTATGTGACACTTTCAGGTCGTTTCCAGTTCACACTGGAGAACACACACAGGTTGAATATATTTGTAAATGTGAACGATTTAACAATAAATCGGAATTGGGTCTCTTCGGGCTGCAGTGCGAACAGCTTTTGAGTCTTAAACTTGTCGTCTAGGCAAAGTGAAGATGGATACTAAATTTCTGAATTTTTTGGTGGAATTTACTCTGTGAATTTTTTTGCTATCTAAAACGGCCCGAACATCCTGCTATTAAAGTCCTTTTCAAGTTTTGGACTTTTTCAAAATATCTATTTCAAAAAAATTAAAAAAAAATTGGGCTACTTTATTTGCTTGATTTTGGGAATGTTTAACCTGCGACAAAAAGTTTGGACACGTCTGTGTCAGTTATTTCTGCAGCTGATCTTATTTAGACATTTGTCTCTCCACCTTCACCAATGTGTTCGTCTCTGCAGCTGTCACCAGGAGTGAATGGGATCTGTTGACACAGGAAGCGATCTTTCACCTGTGAAGGTCAAGAGGCAACTTTTGGACAGGATGGTGTCCGTATCGTCCACCCCGGGTGTTTCCCTGGCAACACCGTGGGACTTTCACACGTCGGGTAGGAATGACTGGAATCCAGGTGTAATTTTTATGGAAAACATTTTGGCAGCTGTATGAAAAATCCCATTTGGAAGCCTCCATGATAGGTCTCTGTGTGTGTGTGTGTGTGTGTGTGTGTGTGTGTGTGTGTGTGTGTGTGTGTGTGTGTGTGTGTGTGTGTGTGTGTGTGTTTCCCACCGGCGGCTCACATCTGGACCGCGTCTTGACACATTAGTCATGTTATCGTTCCAAATCAAATCTCCAAATTCCTTGCCGTTACAGTTTCCACTTTGTGGTTTGTCATGTCTGCGCCAGAACGTTTTTAGACTTTCAGCTTGTGGCATTTCTGTGATTGCTGCATTTAGTCTCTGGCTGAAAGACGAAGCTGCTTTAAATCAGGGCTCACTTCTAGATTTTGGCCATGTTTTGATAACTTAGATATGGAAGCCCATTTCTGCCACGAAAGAAAAAAATTATGCCCAACAGAAAGTCAAAATTTTGACATTCAAAGTCATAATTATGAGATTTGAAGTCGTAATTATGAGATAAAAGTTATCATTTTGGGCTTTAGAGCCATAATTATGAAATACAAAGTTATAATTATAACATTTAGCTATAATTACAAGATATAAAGTCATAATTTTGAGATTTAAATTCATAATTATGTGTTAGAAAGTCATAATTATGAGATAAAAACTCTGGTTTTTCTGTGTGTTTATGTATGTTTCTGTGTTCAGTTGAGTCTCTGTGTTGTTCTGTCTCCAACTTGATTGATCCCATGTTGTCCTGTTTCCTTGATTACTTATTTAATCCCACTTGTGTCTGTGTTTTCTTGTCAGGTCCTCTTCTGATGTGATGTCATCGTCTTTGTCAAATATCAGTTGGGATTGAGCTCCCAGCCCTTTGCTCACCTGTACTGCCTGCATTTCTGTACCTTCATCATTGAACAACCATTATTCACTACAACCTAGATCCACTACTTCCTCACCACTACATACTGCAAACAATGACAATTTTGTCCTCTTTATGAGGTGTAAAGCTGTAATTATAAAACTGAAAGGAATAATTATGACATTTATCCATAATTATGAGACATAAAGTTAATAATTTCACTTTCAAAATTATGACTATGAGATTCAGGGTAATAATTTTGAGAGAGAAAGTCATAATTGTGAGATTTAAAATTATAATCATGCAGAAAATTATTCTTATATGATGGATTTTTAGCTTGCTCACTATTATGAGCTCCATTCAGAATCAGCTGTTTTAGGGATATGCCCCCAAGTCAACTTTTTATTGAGCAATTATGAAACGGTTGTACAGCTTTGAAAAGCTGAAGTGGCTAATACAAAAGTAAAACAAGCTGATCAAACTTGCTGGAACTTGCCTGGGCTTGCTAGGTAACTGGAAGAGTTATTTTGAAGTAAAAAAAAGAGAAAAAAAAAGATGAACTTCTTGCAAAAACCAGCTGAGTGTGTTTTTAGCATTTAGCTGCTTTTATTTTTTAAGATCATGTGGTCGTTTTGAGCATCTCTATCAGGTTCAAATTTAGATTTTTGCTCAAATAACTTGGATGAAAATGAGAATTCAATTTCCTCCAAACCCGTTTTCAGACAGAACTGATCAGCAACGACCAGAAAATGCGGATCATTCCTCCACTTTACTGGAAGCACAAGCCAGCATGACCAGGAACATCATAAGGAAACAACTCATTATTTTTTTTCTACCTGATTCATCCAGCAGGGAAGAATTACCTTTTTGTGACGGGAAACTTTGAGCAACACGTGGAGCTAAAATCCTCCCACGGCAGCCAGCAGCATGTGCATCGGGAGCTGCTCTGCATTTTATTCAGCGTGTGTCAAATGTTGTCCTGGAAGAAGATTTTTTAGGTTGTAGCCACTGCTTACTCTGAATCACTCCTGGCACCGGTCAGAGCCGCACTGGAACAGTCCAACTTTGTCTGGGTTTGTCGAGGTCAGAAATGGTCAGCAGACAAAAACACATTTTCAGACTAAGAACAAATGAACTGGGCTTGTTTTCCACAAACGGAGCAGCGTAAGGTTGCAGACGAAAGATGAAGAAATGTCAACATTGCTGGTTTTATAAAAGGTCTTTTGCTGTTAGTTAAATGATTCTTGTATTATTTCTAAACCTTCACAGTTTTTTCTATAAATTGACTCACAGCAGCCACCAGCATTTCAAGGAAACTTACAGATTGTTTTTGTTCTATTGTTACATTTTTTTTTCTTTACTTTCTTACATTTTTATTTAACTAATGTAACATAGAGTGGAATATTTTCCCTGGAATTTAATGTTTTCTATTCTAAAAATCAATAAATGAAATTCACACTGCAGCTTTAAGATGGCAAAAACAATAAGTTACCCAGACTTCTGATTAAATCAATAAATAGATCTGTTTTTTATGGGAAAGGACATTTTTATTGTGGCTTTAAAACTTTAAAAGGATTTTGCACATCATTATCCATTTAGCTGATTCTTTTGGGCTCGACTAAAAGAAAGAGAAACATTTAATCTGTTGTCAAGAGAAGGATTTAAATCACTCTTTTTAGCTACATTTAGCCAAGCTTAATAAAAAATAAAGCAGATTTCTGAGCAGAGATCAGCAGACAGATGTGATCCTATTTACTATAAAACTAAACACAAAGCAAAGCAAAGATAATTGGTTTGTGTTACCACTAACATTTGGCATTTTTGACATGACACTCATTAAACATGAAAAGACTCCATCTGCTTCAAATGGGCTCCAGATCTGACATTTCTGTATTAAAGCTGAAGTATTTAACTTTTAAAAGAAAATATTTTTTTATGGACTGTTTGAAACTGGCACAATGTCGTGACAGTATGTTATGAGGCAGATAATCTGTCAAAAGATCAATCTTCTCTGGTTTCTCCTAACTATCTCAAAACAACCAATCAGAGCCAGGAGGCGGGGCTTATGCTGTGTTCACATCAAACGTGTTTCGCATGTCAAATACATCAAAATTGCTCTACAAGGATATAGGGACCAGCCGTTGTTTTACGTTGCCAGTCTCTTTGTACAATGGCATTTGATATTGACAGAGTGGCACAGCAAATATTGTAGTGAAAGTTTCTGCAATCGTAATGGAGGCTCAGATGAATTTGCTGAACATTTGGTGTTCGGTTCCAGCTGGTCACGGCCGACGCACGTTGGAGCCTCTTAGCTTTTTTTTCTTCTCTCAGTTACTTTGAACAATGGCAGATGAAATATTGAGTGCCTAGGCTTTTTTTAAACACAAAGCAAAGCAAAGATAATTGCTTTGCTTTGCTGTCAGATGCCTGTTTAAATGTACCAGATAATTCGCAGGTGTTGTAAGTTTGGTGAGTTTTACAAGCTAGCTGGGCACTGATGAGGGACGCTATCAGCGGTGTTTTTGCCTCACCTCAGCCCAGTTTAATGAAACCAATGCGTGAAAAACACGCATTGGTTCCTGCATCTGGTGGCAGGAACACAACTTCAGGGCACTATGTCATATGACTGAGTCTCTGATTGGTTGTCAAGAGTCAAAACGTCAAAACGCTTCAACTGTGCAGCGTTAGATGCACAAAACACCCCGCAACGCGGCCTCAACGCGGCCTCAACGCGCCCTCAACGTGCCCTCAAAGCGCCCTCAAGGCGCCCTCAAAGCTCCCTCAAGGCGCCCTCAAGGTGCCCTCAACGCGCCCTTAGGGCGCCCTCAACGCCTGTCCACATAGACTTTGTATGTTACCAAGACGCTGAAATCATGTTCAGCGTGATGGCAGTTAAATGGTTTTCTTCTCCACTGTTGACACATCTATTAGCCCATACACAAGATTGATTGACAATGCTAAGACCCGCCTCCAGACTATAAATGGTTGTTTTTGGTCTAAAGTTGTGCATTTCTTCAGATGGCAATAATACCTTATGGAGAAAATGGAGGCGATCGATTTATTCATAGATTGCTTGTCTGATAACAAACTGTCCCGACATGGTGTCAGTTTTAACAAATATGTAAAAAAAAAAAAAAAGAAAAGTTAAAAGTTTCATACTGCAGCTTTAAAGGATAGTTCTCAATCTGCTAAAAACGTCTCCAGATGAGCAAAAAAAGACTGGATCCAACCTGACAGGTATTTGGCAGTATGCATCCTGCTAAGACGGTTAATTGAAGAAAATTTGATGGAAATCTGTTCAGGTCTTGGGTTGACACTTCAGTCTGGAGCTGTTTGGATTCAGTTTCAGCTGTCAAATGAACAAATTGGCCTCTAACTCTTGAAATTGTCAAAGGTTATATTATATTTTCATCCTTGTTGAAATCCTTGTTAGTGTCTGATTTCACTGGGAAGCAACAATGTCCTCCAACATTTTGGTGTTTTCAGACAGATTTGTGTCCAAACATGTGGTAGACATTTGGGCTCATGAATTTTGAAGGGTTAGTTCTGCTTTCTGCACCTGGATTTTAACTGATTCTATAACTTTTACAAGCTAACAGATATATTTCTTATGTTTTTGCACTTATAAATCAGCAAGGAATTCAAAATATCTTCTTTTATAGGTTCAAATAACGTTTACACCAACTCAGAATCAGGCGATATCCATGATTAGCTTCTTTAATAAAGTCAACCAAATGGACATAGAAAACTTAAAAAAATAAAATGACAGAAATAAAGTCAAAATATTACAAAAATTAGGTCATAGTATTATGGCAATTTAGTTGAAATAATGTGAGAATAGTCATAGCATTATATCAGTAGAGTTATAATTTTACTTTATTCTGGTAATATCATAACTTTATTTTTAAAATATTGGCTTTATTCTCATTATTATGACTCTTTTAATAATTTGACGTTTATTCCTGCATTACTTTGTTTTCACAATATTATAAATTTATTCCCAAATATTGACTTTATTGTTATTATTATGACTTTATTGTTGCAATTTAATACATTTATTCTCATAGAAGTGATTCTGGTAGAATTGTATGACTGTTTTAAAACTTTTGATGTTATTCTCATAATTATGACTTTATTCTTGTAATACTTTAACATTTTTGTCAGAGTACGCTGTCGTAGAAATGACCCTGTCTGTTTTATCTTCTTCTCCTGTATTGATTAGAACGAATTGATCTAATTTCCAATTGACTCTTTGCTGGTTTTTTATTCCCAAAAACGGCATCATTATTAATTTACTAAAGAAAACATCTAGTTTTCTTTCAGTTTTTTGGAATAAACTGTTTAACAGCTCTTTTCCATTACGATGCAATCCTACCAGCCTCACTGAGACGGAAAACATGCGGCCGAGTCCAGGAATGTGAAAGCTGAATTTGAGTTTTTACAGTACATCCATGCTTCCCGGCCACCTGGAGTCCATCCTGCTGCTACGCTAACACGTTCATCTATCTCACTGTCTGTCTGCGTCTATTTATAACTCGCTGGATTGGATTCCAGCCCTCCCAACGCTGGGAAACATGGCTGATCCTGACATCCAGGAATCTAGTGTTACTTTGAAATCCTGCCTCATAATGGATGGATCGATTTAGAAGCTGCATTTTTTCTGCCGTTCATCTGGACATCCTGTAGCTGGATACAAATTAAGCAACGGAGCTTAAATTGGTATTAAGACACAACATGAAACACAACATTTAGGCCTTTTTCTTTTTTTTAATACAACTCTACGCCCAAAACTTTAAATTTTATTTAGAGTTGCACAGTTGAGCAGTTGGTAGCATTTATGGCCTAAACTCCCCTTATCTATGTGTCTGTTTTAGTATTTCTTATTTTGTAAGGTGTATTTTTTCAGTGAAAACTATGTTTAGTAGTTTGTTAAAGGGTTAACAGAGGATGCAATAGCTTCCTGAAGGCAGAAAAATTTTGCTTGGAATTTCAGAGACATGTTGTCAGTAGTACATAGAATAAAAGATCAATGTTTATTTTACTCAAACATAAACCTATAAAAAGTAAGATCAGGGATAATTTTAAGCGATCTCATATCTGTAAATAACATTTTGTCTCAGACAGTAATATATATTTTTACAACAACTGAATTCAGTTATTTGCTCATGCTATAAAATGACACAATGTGCCTGGAAAACACATATTCTTGCCCTTTTCATGGTTCCACACATCTGTCGCTTATCCAAAATGACACATCGACTTCTTGTGAAAACATCTGGAACATAGATTCAACTTGAATCACATCAGTTGCCACAAAAGCCTGGCTGTTACTTAAGAGACCAGTTAGCTGGCGTATTCTTTCCTCCTGTGAAGCCCTGAAATCTCCAAGCGCATGAGGAAAGGAAAAACCTCAGGGTGGAGGTGTGTCTGCGTGTGTGTACTCGTGTGTGCGTGTGTGTGTGTGCGTGTGTGTGTGTGTGTGTGGAGGTGGAAATGGGCAGCAGGGAGGAGGAATGTGAAACATTTCTGGTGCTGGACCAGAGGCTGTTTGCACAGCAGTGACATCAGAGGCCAGACTTTATAAATGTCAGCAGGCATGAGAACGAGCTCTTAGCGAACGGCTCCCATCCATCACACAGAGGGAAACACCGAGCAGCACCAGGATCGCAATGGGCCGACTGGATCGCGGTGTGGTTACTCTGGCTGCGTTGCTCTGTGTGGCCACACAGGTGAGGCCTGCTCACACTCATCCATTTATAGGTTAAAATCAACTGTCAGGAAGTGGAAAAAGGGTCCAAATTAAAACAATAAGGTCAAATTTTTGTGATTTTCCTTTTAAATTATAAACCAGAAAATGCAGGAAAATAGCTGGGGTGGAGATTTGATCAATTTATTAATTTCATTGATGTTTATTTTAAGTCTGGTCAGTATGTCACTCAAATTGAGTCTAAATATTACAAAACACTTATTTAGCATTCATAAATCTGCTGATTTTTTGTAATTTTTTTTATCATGGATAAGCATTTGATTTTCAAACAAAATCAACAACACACAACCTTTAAATGTAAACATTTAACAGATCATTGGCATGGAAACATTGTAAACGCTTTTAGTTTATTATGAGGTAAATAAAACGCACAAAAGTCTGCCTACCAAAATTGCAGCCTGGTATCAATTTCTATTTTTTCAAATGAAAACAAAATATTTTTCAATGAACTTTAATCTTTGACTTCAAGTATTAAAAATGTCCCCATTATTTTTTCAACATTATCCACAAATATTAGTAAAGATTTCAAAAATAGCAACATTTAAATTCGATTTGAGTGAATTCATAATGTAGATAAAAAAAACAAACGTAAAAACATATTTGTTCAGGTTAAATTGTTGATCGGAATGTTTTGGGACTTTTAATCAATGATTGGGATGAAAATCAGATCTTTTTTTTTTTTTTTAATTCTCTCCAGAATGGGAAAACCATCAGAATATGCTCTTACATTAAAACAAATATATATTGATCTTCATAACTCTGTGCAAATAAATGTGTCACATACACTCAGAATAACATTTCAAAAGTTTTAAACGAGTGGAAATGTGACAGAAAAATCTGCTGGAGAGTCAAAGTTGAACTTCTTCCACACACAGTTAGTTAATCAAAGCCAGGTATCAGACTAATTCTAGCTAAAAAACTGAAATCAATGTATTTTTTTTTACATGAAAAGGATGTAAAGTATTACTTTGCAACAGGAATAATTATGTTTTATAAAAACAGAGCAGCTGCATTGGATTTTGGGACAAAGGCTGTTGAGACTTTAATCGTAAAGGACCAAAAAACAAAAAATAACAACATACACCTGAAATACCCATTATGTAATTTGGGTATATGTTTTATTTTTGGTTGTAAAAATGTATTTACCTTTACTTTTTGTTTGAAAGATCTTGGATCTTGATCTTTTTTTCTGGGATTTATTGAACTGCAACAGTACATTAAGAACAGCAGAAAAAACGGAGAGTAAATATACTAAAAATGTCTGGCTTTTATTCACAAATATTCCATTATGCAGCTCAGAAATGTCCTTGTTTTTGTAAAACAAAAGTTCTGATTTTAATCTAAAATTTTGGGTTAGGGTAAGGTTTTTGGTGGTGAAAAGTTAATCCATTTTTATTTTTACAAAATTGTTTTAATACGATATCGTAGAACCCTTAAAGATTTACTCCAACTGTGATGCAGCCCCTGAATATTTCTATATTTTTTCTTTTGGAAAAAGCAGGTTTCATACTTTGCATGTTTTATTCTCAGACCTCCTCACCATTTCTCATGTTTTCCTTTCAGGTTCTGTGCCAGCTGTGCAACAGGCCCTGCCTTTGCCCTGCTTCTGTCCCTCAGTGCGCTGCAGGCGTCCCTCTGGTGCCGGACGGCTGCAGGTGCTGCCAGGTGTGTGCTCGGCAGCGAGGCGAGTCGTGCTCAGAGATGCTGCCCTGCGACAGGCAGAAAGGACTGCAGTGTGACTTCAGCGCCAGCTTCCCTGGAGACCCGGGAGAGTGTGTTGGTAAGTGAAAAACACACACAGACCAAATCTGCATGAGAGAGCAACACAGACAGTGAATGTTTAGAGTCTGTGCTGCTGGGAGGAAACAAGTGAGGGCTGGCAGTGATATTCCAGGAAGACTAAATGTTTTTATTTCTATTTCCATGGCTCCTGTAGGCACATTTTTTCAAATGACTGCTGATTACATGACTGGTGCAAAACTCTGTTGATATTTAGTTAATATTAATATTAACAGTTAAACACAATTAAAATAGCACATGGATATATATGTGGTCACTAGATAAGTCATTAAAAATATGCTATGGCATCATCCTCCTATCACTTCCTGCCAGTAACACCGGTTGTTGATTCCAATGAAAAAAAAGTTTCTATTGCAATTTTGCTAAATAAATTAATATTGTACATCATTCTTGCGCAAAACCCACAATGTGTTTTTTTTTTGGTTGTTTGGTTTTCTTATTTTTTTTTTTTCAAAAATTGGTGCGTTTTCATTAAGCAAATGTATTTTTGTGATAAAATTTGCTCAACTTTACAGTAAATGCAGCTACAATAAAAGGCCTTGATTTTCATTAGCATCAGCTGTCTGATTATTGCTAGTTATGTTTCCAGGCAATTGTGATGCAAATTCTGAGCAATTTTTTTAAGCTGTCGCAAAAAACAATATGCGAATTAGGCATGTTTCCCTTTACTGGTTTGAAGCAAATCAACCAAAGCATGCAAAGAGTAATTTCATCAGATCTTGATACACATGGCTGTAAAAATGCAAACTGTACATCTTTGAAAAGTAGAAGTGGAGCCTTCTGCACAGCAAAAATGCAGCAAGTGGTTTCTGGATGGTAAGTAAACAACAAAAGACTTGTCTTTTCCAGCAGCCATTGTACATCTCATAAACGGGTAGCTGGTTGTGGAACAGCTCATTAACTTAATGCCAAAAAGAAAAACAAAAATAGCTGGGTGTTTTTTTAAGCACCTTGGCTGTTTCTGGTAGCAGTTGAGACCAAAATGTAAATACAAAATTATACTAACTGTGAATTTTGATAATAGGTCTCCTTTCTTGATGTTTTTTTCTGCAGGTGACGAGGATCTGAGCTGCAAGGTGAACGGCATCACGTACCTCAACGGTCAGTCGTTCCAGCCGTCCTGCGACTCCTACTGCCACTGCCGAGGCGGAGGGGTGAGCTGCGTGTCGGCCTGTCCGCTGACGGGCCGTCTTCCCACTCCGGACTGTCCCAGCCCGCAGTTCGTCCGTTTACCGGGGAAGTGCTGCAAGGAATGGGTGTGTGAAAATCTGGAAAACACCGTGATTCAAGACGCCATTACAGGTAAGAGACACCTGGATGGGATGGATGAACACACATTGGATTAAATCCAGAAGAACACTTATAATAAACCCGAAACAAACTGCTCTGTTTTTAATGTTTAAAACATTTATGTTGTGGTTTTCCTTCCTCCTTCTGAAAATGGAAAATGGCACAGTCATCCATCTAACTGAGAAAACACTTCACATAAGCATAAAAACTCTCTCCATGATAAAACATGGCAGTAGTAGGATTGTGACAAACCACATTTCATGCTTTCACAATTATACACAATTTTATTTTGGTCTATAACATAATAAAATACATAAAATGCTCAAGGTTTCAACTTGACAAAACATTCTTTATGCTATGATTAACCTCTGTATAGATTATATTAAAATGTGGAGAAAGAAACAGGAATGCTGAATATGTTGACAAAGAACCAATTTTGACACTTACTAAGATTAAACACTTGAAATGTGTTAATTAATGAACTTTTGTTGTCCAGCTGGAAAGATTTTCTGCCCCCATTTCCATATTTAAGCCAACATAAGTCTGCTGGTTGTGGTTTTGTGTTTAATAGCCATTTCTAAAATCACAAAGCTTTTATTCTGGAAACTGACAGCATAGTTTCCAGTGTTTGGGTTCGTGTGGCTTAATTTCTGTCGATCAGTTAGCAAATGTGTAAAATAATCGTTCAATCCGCTTTATGAGCTCTGTCGATGTCTGGAAGTTTTTAGTGGAGCGTTTTCGCTTTAAACCAGGGTGTGTCCGGCCAAAGGAAAATTCCAAAAGGCCAAATATAAAACACATTTTTCCTCTTTTTGGGGGGTTCAAAACATTTAATTTTGTCACTCACCACGTTTCCTCGTTTCATAACAAAAACCGCAGCTGGGGAAGGTTTAAACATGTGAAGATTACGTTACTCTGTTAAAAAAAGGGGAGTGAGTGTTTGTGCATGAGGCTGGTGTTAGGAATTCAGTCCCAGCTACAGCGAGCAACACATCATTATGGAAACAACGAAGGGACATTTTGTTATTGTTGTGCTTGAAAAACATTATTCTGAGACAGTTTTGAAAAGGAATGTAGTTTTTATAGTACAAGAATTAAACACAATGAGAACTGTTAAAACATGGCTCTTTAAACTTAGAAGAATGAATGAAGGCAAACAATACATGTTTAAATGTTCACTTTCACCAGTTCATTTTTGCATTAAATCACAAAGTTTGACCAAAATGAAACTCCGAGAGTCCAGCTATGAGACACATGGTTTTGATTTAAAAACGTCTCTCCACCAGTCAAAGTTTCCTACTTTCCTAAAAACATCCACAGCTGCGTCCTTATGTAGCATTACATTATATCCTGGAATATTTCCTGCAGCTGCTTTTCTCCTGGGTGGCTTGGAGTGGAGGGAGGTTCGCACAGGTACATGCAAAAAAATTAGAATATCATTTTAAAAAAACTAAGAGTGAAAGTATTGTGTTTGAAAGTATTGTGTTAGAACAATTCATACAAGAGTATTAATTTATCAAAAAGTAAGTCTATCTATCTATCTATCTATCTATCTATCTATCTATCTATCTATCTATCTATCTATCTATCTATCTATCTATCTATCTATCTATCTATCTATCTATCTATCTATCTATCTATCTATCTATCTATCTATCTATCTATCTATCTATCTATCTATCTATCTATCTATCTATCTATCTATCTATCTATCTATCTATCTATCTATCTATCTATCTATCTATCTATCTATCTATCTACCTATCTCTGTCTGTCTGTCTGTCTGTCTGTCTGTCTGTCTGTATATGATATATAAAAATAATATATATAATTTTGTATATATTACATATGTGATATTTTAAAATATATACAAAATAAATATATAAAAAATATTAAAAATATTATATATTTTAGAGATTAAAAAATATAGATTTCTATAATTTTTACATTTATTTTATTGGATTTTACATTTATGTCTTTGTTGAAGAAGATGCTCTATGCCTCTTTTTTTTAAATGATCATGATTCTCTGTGTGGGGCACAGCCTCCCATTGCCCCCCCATGTTGTTGCCACTGTGAAAACATCCTATCTTGACATTTTAAACAAAATTTTAGTCTATATAAGATTCTTGTTCTAATGTCTTACTATTCATTCCAAAGTTTATTGTCTTGGTGCCATGCTGACCAAAAGCTTCATGCTGCAGATTTCTCCAACTCATTTTTGTTTCTGTTTCTCTTCCAGCCATGAATCCAGGCAGGTCGGGGTCAACGATGCCAGGAGCTCCTGTCCTGAAACAGCTGGTCCTGCCAGCCTCCAGCTGCGTGGAGCAGGCCACCCAGTGGAGCGCCTGCTCCCAGAGCTGCGGGGCCGGCATCTCCACTCGGGTCTCAAACCAAAATCCTGCCTGCAAGCTGCAAATGGAGACCCGACTGTGCAAAGTGCGGCCCTGTGGAGCCGTTCAGCCTGCACTAAGGAAACCCAGGGTAAGCTCAGACAACTCTACAAAATGTTTCAAATATTTCTGAACAATTAGCTTTAGGAAGTGTGATGATTAAAAAAAATAAATGACAGAACAGAAACTAAAATAACTTGATTTTATTGTATTTTTGAATTGCATAAGCAAAATAAAAACTTTAATGTCATTAAATATGTTTTGCTGTGCAGCAGTTTATAAATATGCAACTTGAAATAGAAATATGTTCAGTCTTCAATTTTCAGGCATTCAGATAATTACATTAGCTTTCCAGAGACTATGGTGTTTATATTTAAGCTGCTGCCAGTAAGTAAAATTAGACAGTGCTAAAAGTTTAATTACATCTCCTGCTGCTCATGTGAAGCGATGGAAAGCAGCAGGGATTTGCCACGCAGCAGTAGGCAAACTCTTTCCTCCAAAACAGAAAACATTTTTTTTTCTCTTACCACAGACGTTTCTGTGCTTTCCTCCGAACCACACAATTTTTTATCATAATCATTATCTTTTTCCATTTTTAGCTAAATTATAGATGCAGCAAGGAGTTACTATGTTTACTAAATTCCCAAACTGGCAAAGTGTTTACAAATGTTGTATTTCCAAAGGTTAACAGACTGTAGTGCATGAACTGAAAAGAAATTTACATCAAATTAGTGTTTACTATGGCCGCCTTTTGCATTCAAAACACCAATCATACAATTTTATTGAGGAGTTCAACTGGTAGGTCATGCAGACCTTATCGATAATAAACATTTGTTTTTGCATTATTTTGCCTTTGACATAGTACTTGAAAATGGCCACAAGAAAACAATATTATCTTTCATCACAAGAACTTGTGGAACAATCTGTCGTCTAGCAAAATTTGTAAAATCTGCAAAAAGCCTTCTAATTTACCTATATTCTTGATTTCCCAGAGGGGACAGCAGGGTTGGTGCAAAGCCAGCTACAGGTCACCAGGTCTCATCCGACTCGTGCATCATGGCTGCTTCAGCACTCAAGCCTATCAGCTGCGGTACTGTGGCCAGTGCAACGACTCTCGATGCTGCACGCCACACCAAACCTCCACCGCTCAGGTGACCTTCCGCTGCCCTACTGGCAGACTCCTGCAGAAAGCTGTCATGATGATCCACTCCTGCGTGTGTCACAACAACTGTCCCTACGCGCCTTACAAAACCCGGCTCTCTGGGCACACAGGCCCTGATTGGTCTGTGGAGAATCGGACGACTGATCTGATAGGCTGGCTGGTGAAAAACATCTCAAGGTTCAATGTAAATGAAGACAGACATGAAAATGATCAGGGGAAACTGTGACTGACCTGAACGAATGTTGATTTATATACATTGATGAACTCTGCACTCTCTTGAAAGCTTCAAGAAGCTCTGGCATCTTTTAAAGCATTTATGTGGTCATTTTAATCACAATTTAAACAACTTTAGTTCAAAAACATTCTCTTAAATAGGAACTATTCTGCAAAATTCACATTTTGCACTGCAAAAATACAAAATCTTGCCAAGTATTCTTGTCTAGATTCTAGTGCAACTTGAAATAAGACAAAAAGAACTTTTGAGTAAATTTTCTGCGAGTTATAGGCGCTTGTTTTAAGTAAATAAATCTTTAATATTGATGAAAACTTACTAGTTCCATTGGCAGATTATTTAACTTATAATATGGGAAAAATATTTTGTTGTAAATGAAATAATCTATTAGAACTAGAGCTTTTTCATCCATCTTGAGAAATTATTGACTTAAAATCAGCTCCTATAGTTTGCAGAAAATTTACTCATAAGTTGGTTTTGTCTTATTTCAAGCTCACTAAGATATTTGTACGAGAAATTAGACAAAAGTTTCTTATATATTTTGCGATTTTTTACTTATATTTGGGTCTCTATTGCCCCTCACATAACCTAGCAAGCACAGCCAAGCTCCAGCATGTTTTGACTATACTGCGGCTGCTGGAAAAGAGAAATGCTTTGATGTTGAGTTACCATCCAGAAACCACTTGCTGGATTCTTGTTGGTTGTGCAGGAGGCTCCACTTCTGCTTTGCAAAGGTAATAAGTCATAATTGGTTACCTATTTGCAGCCATTTTTACATGTGAACGTAAACGTTGAGTTGGAGGGCCAGCGGCTTATTTGGATGTAAAGTGAATTGAAACAGTTTGGCAAAGAAGAGGGAAAAGGACTTGATTTGTTTTCCTGAAACCTGACCTTTGACCTAACTAGATTTAAAGTAATACATATTTTAAATATGTAGCAGCATCTTTTGGAGCTAACATGTAAATAGATTCTAGTACATGTCCATTATCTGTTGTCAGTGTACTTAAAGAATAACTTTGAGCAGTGATTTCATTTTTTCAGCCTCTAAAGTGTACAGTTTTAAAGTCGTAATAGCAGTTTATTGATGTTGCACTTTGTTTGTTGTTGTTTATAATGTAAATATTTTCTAGACAGAAGCTTTTCTTCAAATGAATATTTTTATATCCTGTGTCATAGTTTTTTTTCCTAAATAAATTTAATGTTTTTACAAGTTTTGAATTGAATTCCTTATGAATATTGTGGTATTTTTTTTAACATATTTTACTACTTTGCACTGGTTTTGGGAAGTTTCAAAATCATGGACTGTGAAACAAATTGTCTTTGCATGTCAGAACTGCTCCTTCTGTCAACTTTCAAACTGCTAAAACAATTTAATTGTGTCTGAAATGATAGCTGTATTCATCTTATGCTGTCTATTCATTTGCATTCATACAAAGGTTTACAGCTCAAACCTTTCAGCATGTTCTGACATCTAGTGGTCAGAACAGTGTACTGCAGATGCAGGGCTTTAAACAGAACATTCAACTTGAGTTTAGCAATGAAATGTTTTCTTGTTGCAGCCTCAAAACCAAATCAAGATGTTGTAAATTCTGAATTGAAACATTTTGTTCATTTTTTAATTTATATTTTAAACATGAGGAAATTAGGCCAGCTGCCAGAAGTTCACTTGTAGAACATGAACATGAACATGGACATGAACAGAATTAATTAATGATTCATTTTTCATGTTGGACTGATTGTGCATATTTCTTCAAACCAATGTTTTAGTAAAGAAAGTAGATGTTTTTTGTGGATTTCTCTAATTTTCTGAAGGTCCAAAGCATAAAACTCCCTCAGTATGACACTACCACCGCCTTGTTTCACAGTTGGCACAGTATTCTCAGAAGCTAAAGCTTCCATCTGACTTTACATCTTATTAATCTTCAGACTTTAATGCAACATAAGAACTAAAACTACAAAAATAAAATGAAATAAAATGAGGTTTTTATTGCCTTAGAAATGAAGAAATAACCTATAAATGATGTACTATTAAAAATAAACCACAAAACCTGATTTAATATTTTATAAAATAAAGAAATATTTAACATCATATTTAGACAATTCCCATATGATGTTCAGCATAATGTGTGAAAAACTAATCTTAGGTTCCTTTTTAATACAGTTTGTTTCACTTTTTTAAACAGTATCAGATCTCATGCATAATTCAACGAATGTGGTTTTCAAAAAAAAAAAATCCCCACCATGAACGTTATAAAACAGGAAGTGTCTGAACCATGTGCAGTGTATTTTAGCGTCTTTCTAAGAGCTGAACACTGGCACCAAGAAGAGGAACTCTCCTCAGCCCTTACAACAAATAATGAATCTCACATCTTGTCTTGAAGTCAGCTTTTCCTTTACGCTGATTTTCCTGCCTCCTGTCTTCATCTTTGTGTTCGTTTTTGGACTCATAGCGAATCTATGTGGACTTAACTCTTTGAGGCACAACTGGAAGAAGCTGGGGAACGTCAATGTCTTCATCCTCAACCTTGGAATTGCAGATATTTTGTATCTGCTCATGCTTCCTTTTCAGGTCGCTTACTACCTTAACGAGAGAAAATGGATCTTTGGAGAAGCTTTGTGCAAGGTGACAAGGTTCTGCTTCAACCTGAATTTATACTGCAGCATCGGGTTTCTCACCTGTATCAGCGTGTTCCGTTACCTGGCCATCGTCCATCCGATGAAAGTGATGGGGAGACTAACTGTGACTCGATTGGTTATCATCTCAGCTATTGTTTGGATTTTAGTGAGCATTCAAAGCCTACCAGACATGTTTCTTCTCCAAAAACACAAAACGACACTTTACTATGTTTTGACACAACTGGAAAAGAGCATGTCGAGGTCTACCTGCAGTACAGCCTCATCTGGACAATCACTGGATTCTGCATCCCGTCTCTCATTACGGTGGCCTGCTACGGACATGTGATCGTCTTCCTCTGCTACAAGGATAATGTTGACAAAGTCCTGAAGCAAAGAAGCTTAAAACTATCAATCATCTTGATTCTTCTCTTCTCCATCTGCTACATCCCCTACCATGTCCTCAAGAACTTCAACCTGTGGGCACGAGTTCTTTCCAAACAGGGAATTTGCTACGAATGGTTTAACAGAGTCTACATTGCTCAACGCATATGTCGCGGTCTTGTTTGCCTGAACAGCGCACTCAACCCTCTGGTTTATCTCCATGTAGACGAGGATATCTCTGCTCAGCTCAGGCAGTTGTGCCAGCGGACTCGGCAAGCTGCAAATCAGCTCTCTGCAAACACCCAAACTCTTTTCTCAAGCACATTCAGGAGTACACAAGCTAATTCCTGATGTAATTATGAGTTTAAATTGTTTGCTATATGTTTTTATGTAAATTACACATTATATTAAAAAAAATGGTTACCAGATTGTTTGTGGTTTGTGGGGGCAGTGGTAAATGCATTGCGTATTCAAGTGAGAAGCTTAACTGATATGTAAAAAACAGGATACAGAAGGTTTGAAATAAAATGGCTGAATCAAATCTGTTGCACATAGAAGACGTTTGTTATCTACCAGAGGACACTCAAGTAGTTTATAAATATAATTAACACTTTGCACAGAAAACAGGAAGGATGTCAACTGCTGTAATCAACTGGTGTCATCTACATTTTAACATCCTGGTGCTAACACTGAGTGATCACATTGGTGAAGATTACACAGACATGCAGGAATATCTAGAAAAAGTCATAAAAAGACAGAATTTATTTTCATGTTTTAAAATCTCGGCATCCAGAACATTAAGTCAAGTTTACATTTCAGCAATAAAGCAGTTCAAAGCAATTTACATGATAAAAATGTCTTATTTTGGAAAAAGCAAAATAAGTAAAAAAAAATAAATAAAAAATTCTGACTAAAGCAGTTATAGATCGAAGGCAGCTCTGAACAATTGGAGTTTAAGCTTTGGTTTAAGAGAGCTCAGTGTTTTAGCAATTTTGCTAATTTAAGAAACCAGAAGACCTGAGAGGCCTGGAAGGTTGAAACAACCACAAAAAATTATATGTTCAGTGATTTAAAGAAACAAAAGCGTTTCAACAAATGTTCTCTGAGTGATCGGGATCCAGTGTAAGGACTTTCCAAGGTTTAGTGAAAATGGAAGCAGCATCATCTCTGACGTTTTTAGGCAGACGTGTGAAGACACGTCTGCAAAGATAAATGCAACTAAATATAAACCCCTGGGTGAGGTTCACACATTACAAAAGACGTTAAACTGCAAAACACCGAATCTGACCAAGTATTTTAATCTAATTTCTAGTGTACATATCCTATTACAGTTGAAATAAGACAAAACTAACTAACAGGAATATTTTCAACAAGATAAAGAAGATTGTTTAGAGTAAATAATTCCTTAATAAAAAAAAAATGTTATAGTTCTATTGGCATGTACATTTACTTATAAGTACCAAGCCAACTTTTTCATCAGTATGAAGGAATTATTTACTTAAAACAAGCTCCTTTATCCTGCTAATAAGTTACTGTTAAGTTGGTTGCATCTTAATTCAAGAGTACTAAGCTACTTGTGCCTGAACTAGACAAAAAAACTTGGTAAGAGTGTTTTTGCAGTCTTTAATCTTTAAATATTTCGTTGGTGATAAAAGGTTGACTCTGTAATTATCTTTATGTGTCTCTGAAGGTTCACCGTTTATAGCTGTAATAACTGATATACATGATGTTCGTGTATAATACAAAAACAACCCCGCTTCAGCTTTACAGATTAGCATTTCAACATTTTCCAAATGACTCACAAACACGCAGCTGACGCTGACAAATCCAGCTATTTTTTCACAGTTGTATATTCTGAGTTTCAGGCCATGAAAAAAAAAGGAAAATTCAAACACCGGATTTAAAATTCAGCACAAGCAAATAAGAAAAGTCTTTAAAAAATTAAACCACGCTTTCTATTGATGGGGCTTTAAGGTCAGAGGGAAGGATTCAACCAGCAGCCCTGGCTCCAGAACCAGGCTCTGGAAGAAGAAGTCGCTTTAAAAGTCGTTTTTTGGAACTCACACATTACATTTTCCCTTGTACTGTTTGAAAATAGGACTTTACTTCTGTTTCTCAGTCTCAAACCTCTGTTAAAAAAACAAAGCAACCTTTATGGCTACAGTGACGAAGAAGGGAAGGTGCAAATGTGGCCACGGTGAACTCTGCAGCCTGCGTATAGACAACCATTCACACCTTACTGGTAACAAAGGAAGTTACTCTGCACGTCTCTTCTCGCATCTCTTGCATTTTTTTCATTTGAACTGTGATAGTCTGCTCATTTACTGTCATTATACTTACAACAATGGAAAAAATGTGAGTGTGCTCTTCTGGTGTGGTGCATGTCAGAAAACCACAATTGATGTTTTAAATGCAACTAGAAAAAATGCATGTGAAGTTAGAGTTACGAGGCTCTGGACTCTTTGTCTTTTTAGAGGCGTGAACGCTGTTGAACTTTCAATTTTGCACAGCCGCTAAAATTTGATGCTATGAAGTTAACCGGAAACAGCCTCGGCTGTAAACGGTCACCCTGCTCTGTTAATTTAATATTTGGAAGCTTGAACACACACAAACTGAATTTATTTCACTTGCCAATATTAAGATTTAAACTTCTGCTCTTTTGTACAGCAGGTCAGTTTGGTTATACGTTAATATCCTAGTATACAGTAGATTTACTTCATTGTTTCATGACTGCGTAGTGGCTTGAAATCAAAAAAATTATCCAAATAATGTGCAATTTATGCTAAAATAAAACAATTCTATTAAAAGGAAAATTAAAACTTCAATACTTCTGATTTATTTCGACATTCAGTTTTCTTTGGTAGAAGTGTATTAAATTCTGACAATCTGCCAGTGGAAATTTTATTTTATCTAATTTCAAATCTAATTTCATTGTGCATAGCCATCCTCATGTGACTCCACAACTTTGATTTTCTCCAATCATGAAGTAATCCTTTTAATACATGTTTGAAGTTATTGTGATATTGCAACACACATTTTGGTAACTTTCGATTAAAAATTATTTGTTCTTTCTGAGGAACAATAGCTGCAGTTTGATTTTGAAAAATGAATTACACAACAAGCTCATGCATGTAAAAATACTTGGTGATTCACTTTCTCTGTGACAGGGATACATGGGCAACTGCCAGATGCAGATCTAAAACCTGATTTGCTTCCCAGGAATTGAAGGCATCGCTTCGGTTGTAGAGCTGTTTAGCTTATGCTCTAAAAAGGTAGAGATATCTACAGATCTTTGACTTTCGAAACCTTTGGACCTGCTCCACACAACATATTATCTAACTTATATAGAATTCAAGGAATAAGATGTTCATGATGTTTTCGTTCTACTTTCATTTTGTGAGCGAAGACACAGAGCAGAAGGGCTAAAGTTTCTGGAGACGAAATGAATAACACTCACTGTCCTCAACCGGATAAGAAACTATTTGAGCAAACAGTCCTGCCTAGTCTTTACATCTTGGTATTTGTTGTTGGATTGGTCCTGAATGTATGGGGAATGAAGTCTTTGCTGCACAACTGGAAGAAACTTTGGAGTATTAACATTCTTGTTCTCAACCTTGGACTAGCAGATATGTTGTATTTGCTGACTCTCCCTTTCTCATTGTGTACCACCTTAAAGGAAACAAATGGATCTTTGGAGATGGATTCTGCAAGGTAATAAGATTCTGCTTCAACCTGAATTTATACGGCAGGTTATACGGTGGTTTTTTGTGCTAACATGCAAAATTAAAAAGGCTGTAATAAAAATACAAATTTTTCTCTACTTTTAACTAACCCCTCCAAAGCCTCACCACACCATAATGTCTTAGAGTGTTTAGGGTTGATGATTATTTTGCCAATTGTATTAAGTGAAAACTGTGGTAGATTAGCTGCTGTTGCTAGTAGCTAAGCTAACACAGGGTGGTTGAATAGCTAATTTAAACATTGCTCTACTGATAATTTGTCTGACATTATTTAGATGTAAACTACTGAATTGGATTAATGAGAAGTCTCCTACTGTAACTCAGTGATGTAAATAATTTTTAAAGATATTTCCAATAGAGGCTCAGTACAAGATTGAGAAACAATGATGATGGATTCATGAATATATGGTGACCTCTAGTGGAAACCTGCTCCGAATCTACAATATATTATCTAACTGATATATTATCTAACTATTATCAACAAAAAGTGTTGATTTTTGTTGATGACAAAAATCAATGACCTCAACATTGATATGTCAATGTTGCAATGGCAACTGATTCTGCTTGTAGCGCAGCCAACACAGAGAAATATGTTGCTTCGAGTTGTTCTTTAAAGTTCTTCTGCGCTATTTTCCCCTTTGCTGGGGAGAATTGCACTAAATTAATGATACGTAAATCTACAGGTTTTATTTAGTTCACTGAATTGATCTACTGCAGCAGCGCGGCGGTGGATGTAAATGAATAGCCTTTTTTATACCCTGCAGTGTTGTGCGCATGTGCGAAATCTCCAGATATAAACAATTTGTTGCAGGCCGTCCATAAAGTCACAAAACCACAAAGGACTGTATTATTTCCAACTCAAACGTTAGCTCGCTGTATAACCTGAGTGCAGGGATTTTAGGGGCCTTTGTTTCTGTTCTAGTTGCATTGACAACACAAGCCAAAAATAATTTTCTTTATAGTAATTATTTTATACATTGAGACAATATGGTACAAATCACAATATGTGCAACTACCCATTTGTTTATTGCTGTCACCTTTTATGTACTTGTGGTGAAGACCTTCTGGATTTCCAGGTTTAGGTTGGCCGACATGTCAACTTCCAATTCCAAACTCTGGGCGTGTTCTTTGTTTTGGCAAGTATTACTTTGACTTCGTAAATATGTCAACAATAACCCAGCTGAATATTTCAGCTGGTGATCGTCACCTCCACCAAGGTTTTTTATTTTTTTGTAGTTTCTAAAGAGAAACTACAAAAGTTAACCTGGGATGTTTGTGGTGTGATGTTACATCCCAGATTAACCGAAAAGAAAAACGTCATTATTGTTTGTGTTGGCTAGGTTTTGCTTCCTTTGTTGTATTAAAGCTCAGAACGAATAATCACTAAAAATATGATTTTGTTGGGCCAATAACCCAACAAAATTTGCCTTCGTTTCTCAAACTTTGTATTTTATGCACTCAATCAAAAAAGATTTGTGTCTGCAATGTTATTTAATTTTCAAGTTAGAATGTGAACGCCAACTCCACGGTGCATTCCTGTAGATTTTAACCTGAGTCTATGAAAAAAAAAAAAAAATTCAAACTAGCTGTTGGTCATTAATTTTATATAAGTGAAATAAATAAAAGAAGCAGCTAAAAATAGTGCGAAGCTAACTGATTTCCAACATGTAACATGTAATTTACAGTTCTTCACAAATTTGATTTTTGAATGATTACCCAGATCCAGTTGAATGTTAGAAAACTAGTGATTTTTTTTGTTTTTATTCATATGCTCAGTGACCAGACTGATTATTGTTAGCAGTATGAGCATTTCATCAGAGCTTTATATGCATTTTATGAACTTAAGCACTTAATAAGCTGGCTTACACATTGTGTGACTCTGAATTATGAAGAAGTAAGCTGTCTTGAGTGCTAATCAATACTTTATTAAAGGATCTCTCACTATCTTTGTTATATATACTAGGCCGGGGAATCCAAGTTGTGTTTGGTAAAGAGGATTTGAATTTCAATGTTGGGATTTTGAATTTTGTTTCCCCAATTTGGACTTCAGAAATTCATCTAAAAATGATTGATCACTCATAGATTTGTGTTTGTCATTCAGCCATAATGTGAAAGTTGCATAATCTTTGAAACGAATCTTCCTGGAATCCATTTTTGCCCGAACAAAGTTCTGGTATTTTACGTGCAATTACAAACCTGCTCCAAACTAAGCGTGTGATGACAAGACGCTTTCCTTGGAAAAGGTACTTAGCCTACGGCATGACAGAAATTCAAGGAGGAAGTCATTCAGGTTGCCTTCATTTACTTGACTTTCATTTTGTGAGCACCGCCTCAGAGGAGAAAGGCAGAACTGGCTTTCTTCTGGAAGACAAAATGAACACAGCCAACTGCATAACAAGACACAAGGACTTATTTGAAAATAAAGTCCTGCCTGCTCTTTACATTTTTGTACTCGCTGTCGGACTGCTGCTGAATGTATGGGGAATGAAGTCTTTGCTGCACAACTGGACGAAACTTCGAATTATTAACATTCTTGTTCTCAACCTTGGACTAGCAGATATGTTGTATCTGCTGACTCTCCCCTTTCTGATTGCGTACTATCTTACAGGAAGCAAATGGATGTTTGGAGATGGATTCTGCAAGGTAACAAGATTCTGCTTTAAACTGAATTTGTATGGCAGCATTGGATTCCTCACCTGTATCAGTGTGTACCGGTACCTGGCCATTGTCCATCCAATGAAAGTTAAGGGGAGACTGACTTCAACTCAATGTGTAGTCAGTTCAGTCATGGTGTGGATTTTTGTAAGTGTTCAAAGTATTCCAGACACGTTGTTCCCCAAACATTCAGAGAACGAGACTGAACAATGTTATGACACAACTGATTTGAAAAATGTGGAGAAATACCTGCACTACAGCCTCAGCTGGACGTTCATCGGTTTCTTCATCCCGTTTGTCATCACCGTGGGCTGCTATGGACATGTGACTCTTGTTGTCTGCCGCTCAAACACAATGAAAAAGGAACGGAAACAACAAGTCTTAAAACTGATGGTTTTATTGCTTTTTCTCTTCTCATTTTGTTATGCGCCCTACCATGTTTTCAAGAATCTCACCCTGTATTCCAGAGTTCAGTTTACCAGGGGGGTTTGCCCCTCGTGGGATTCTGAAGTGTTCATCGCACACCAGGCAAGTCGTGGCCTTGTGAGCCTGAACAGTGCTATTAACCCGCTGGTTTACTTAAATGTAAATAAGCATATGAGTGTTCAGTTGAAGCAGCTGTTGCATCAAGGTTCACAGAGTTTCAGACGTTTGTTCGAGTCCAGATCCAGTTCTACGCCGGTGCCACAGAATGAGGAAGAAGCTGTGAGTCCTTTATGAGAGAAGGTCTGTTTTTTTGCTGACTGTCAAGTGGGAAATTGTTGTGACATTCTTTTCACATTGTATTCATTGTATTAATCATACTTAACTGTCCCTGCTGCAATATCAGATAATATAATTTGGGAATGGAGAAAATCTCTTTTGAACACATTTGGTTGAATCATTTTTTTGTTTGTTTGTTTTCATCCACACATGATCAAAATTATGTATACCCCTACAGATTTATTCTTTCCTTCAAATGTTCATTATGAATACAGATTGTAATATAATGCAAAGATATTCAGACTAAACACAAATCAGTTTTTTGAATGATTCTATTTATCAAAACAAACACATCCTAAACTGAATAACCTGTTTGGTCTTGAGTTCCTTAGCTGCAGCAACCATAAAGTGTGGTGGCTGGATGTCTGGAAATGAGTCTTTTACGTCACTGTAAGAATTTTGGCTCATTCATCTCTTCATATTTGTTTTGATTCTGCTGCTGAAGGATCATTAGCCAGATTTTAGCACTTTAGGTTCCTCTGGACTTGATAAAGTGCTATTCAAATACCAGTAATTTACATTTACCACTCTAAATTCTCAGTTATTATTATTATTTTTTCAGATATTAAAGCTGGGTTGAGTTGCCTGCAGAATTCATTCCCTGCTACATAATTTAAGTGTGTTCAAGGTTAAACACACTTAAATGGAAAACACTCTTACATATGGAAAACTTGACAACAAGTTTTCCATATGTCACAACATAATCAGAAAAAATCAGTTCTGTAGAAATGGGCGTGACTTATACAGTTAGGGCCAGAAATATTTGGACAGTAACACAATATTTGTGAGTTGGGCTCTGCATGCCACCGCATTGGATTTGAAATGAAACCTCTACAACAAAATTCAAGTGCAGATTGTAACGTTTAATTTAAAGGGTTGAACAAAAATATCTGATAGAAAATGTAGGAATTTGTTTACAAACACTCCACATTTTAGGAGCTCAAAAGTAATTGGACATATAAACATAACCCAAACAAAAAAGTTTTTTCTCAATATTTTGTTGCGAATCCTTTGGAGGCAATCACTGCCTTAAGTCTGGAACCCATGGACATCACCAAACGCTGGGTTTCCTCCTTCTTAATGCTTTGC
Source organism: Poeciliopsis prolifica (assembly GCF_027474105.1). Taxonomy (NCBI): domain Eukaryota; kingdom Metazoa; phylum Chordata; class Actinopteri; order Cyprinodontiformes; family Poeciliidae; genus Poeciliopsis; species Poeciliopsis prolifica. The sequence continues at coordinate 2,275,803 of NW_026562421.1, read as the reverse complement.
CAGGCCTTTACAGCCGCAGCCTTCAGGTCTTGCTTGTTAGTGGGTCTTTCCGTCTGAAGTCTGGATTTGAGCAAGTGAAATGCATGCTCAATTGGTTTAAGATCTGGTGATTGACTTGGCCATTGCAGAATATTCCACCTTTTTGCTCTCATGAACTCCTGGGTAGCTTTGGCTGTATGTTTGGGGTCATTATCCATCTGTACTGTGAAGCGCCGTCCGATCAACTTTGCAGCATTTGGCTGAATCTGGGCTGACAGTATATCCCGGTACACTTCAGAATTCATCCGGCTACTCTTGTCTGCTGTTATGTCATCAATAAATACAAGTGACCCAGTGCCATTGAAAGCCATGCATGCCCATGCCATCACGTTGCCTCCACCATGTTTTACAGAGGATGTGGTGTGCCTTGGATCATGTGCCGTTCCCTTTCTTCTCCAAACTTTTTTCTTCCCATCATTCTGGTACAGGTTGATCTTTGTCTCATCTGTCCATAGAATACTTTTCCAGAACTGGGCTGGCTTCTTGAGGTGTTTTTGGGCAAATTTAACTCTGGCCTGTCTATTTTGGAATGATGAATGGTTTGCATCTACATCTGAACCCTTTGTATTTGCTTTCATGGAGTCTTCTCTTTACTGTTGACTTAGAGACAGATAAACCTACTTCCCTGAGAGTGTTCTGGACTTCAGTTGATGTTGTGAACGGGTCCTTCTTCACCAAAGAAAGTATGCGGCGATCATCCACCACCATTGTCTTCCGTGGACGCCCAGGCCTTTTTGAGTTCCCAAGCTCACCAGTCAATTCCTTTTTCCTCAGAATGTACCAGACTGTTGATTTTGCTACTCCAAGCATGTCTGCCATCTCTCTGATGGATTTTTTTTTTTTTTCAGCCTCAGGATGTTCTGCTTCACCTCAATTGAGAGCTCCTTTGACCGCATGTTGTCTGGTCACAGCAACAGCTTCCAAATGCAAAACCACACACCTGGAAACAACCCCAGACCTTTTAACTACTTACTTGATTACAGGTTAACGAGGGAAAGGCCTTTTGAGTTACTTGCAGCCTTTAGAGTCCATTGTCCAATTACTTTTGGTCCCTTGAAAAAGAGGAGGCTCTGCATTACAGAGCTATGATTCCTAAACCCTTTCTCCAATTTGGATGTGGAAACTCTCATATTGCAGCTGGGAGTGTGCACTTTCAGCCCATATTATATATAAATTGTATTTCTGAACATATTTTTGTCAACAGCTAAAATAGCAAAACCTGTGTCACTGTCCAAATATTTCTGGCCCTAACTGTACCTGTCTGAACAGGCATTTACAGGTGGATGAAAGAATGAACTCACACACTGTTATTCTCAAACAGCACATATACACAGAATTAACACCATTTTTCTCCAAAATGTTCCATAAAAATGTGAATAATTCACCAAGGTGGTTCTGGAAACTTAAGGAAAGGCTACCGGAATAGAGGCTGCACCTGGCGCGTCGTGAGCCCCGCATATAAAGTGTGGCATATGAAAGATGTCAGGCTTTTTATCCGTCCAACTGATCAGCGTCACCGTGCATGTTTTAATCTGGCAGCTTTAAGTCCGTATAAAACTACTGTTTGACCAAATCTGTAAACGAAGATCAGGACGAAGATCAGGCTGCATTCTGATGGAGTGACAGAACCTCCCTCTGCCCTGCCGCATCATGACGGGTCGTCCCGCAAAGTCAAGGAGCCGCAGCGGAACATCCCGCTGCGCATCGCTGAAATTCACTGATTCAACGGGATCCGTCTATAATAAGTTTATTTAATGATGTTTCAAATCCATAATTGTAGTCAATGTGATAATATGGCTCCTATGTGCAGTTACCCGCTTCAGATGTTTAATTCTGCATAGTTTAAAAAATAAAAAATTACTTTGCCAATATTTGCCTGTAAATCTTAAAGCTGATGGCTCTACTGATTCTTCTGTTCTCGCTTTGTTATGCGCCCTACCATATTGTCAAAAACCTCAGCCTGTATTCCAGAGTTCTGCGTAAGCAGAGAACATGCCCCAAATGGGATTCTGGAGTCTTTATTGCGCGTTAGGCAAGCCGTGGTCTTGTGAGCCTGCACAATGCTCTTAACCCGCTGGTTTACCTGTGTCTATATGAGGAAATGGTTTCTCAGTTCAAGCAGCAGCTGCTGAGATGTCACCAGATTGTCAGTCTTCGGTTCAGTATGAAATCCAGCTCAAAGGCTGAACAAGAAGCTGGAAGTGCTTTATGACAGCAGTTCGTTTTTTGTTATAACTGGAACTGATCAGTTCCAGGCAAATAGTGGGAAGGAAGGGGGATGGTATGCAAGCGGAGGGGGATGCTTGAGCCCCTGCTCCCTTTATTTTTGGTATCCCCAGCACCCTTTCTTTAGTTTTTTTATGATAGAGGTCTGCTTGTGCATTCAACAATAGTATTTAGGTAACAATACCGCACAAATAAATTAGTCTGGCTGCCCTTGGACTAATAATGACTGACCCGGTTCTCGGTGCCTGTGCCTCCATGTCATTAGGACACCGCGCCCATGGTAAGGAGTAGGAGGGCGGAACTGTGGCCTCTAACTACCAAATTGTGGGCAAGAATATTTCTTTTCAGCAGACACTTATTTTTGAATAAAAACTTAGGTTTAAAGGTGAAGTTAGAATAAGCGTTACTATTTATTTTTATAAATTTTCTCGGGAAAAACCCTCGTCACCCACAAACACAGAGATGGTTCAGCTGCAGAGTTCACCTGATCAAATTAATCAGGCTAATTAATTAATAAGCCTGATCAATTTGATCAAGCTGCTCCAGTGCTGTCCCATCTAGACACACAAGAAACACAGAAACTGTGCAAAAGACATTTTGCTTTAAAGCTGAGAAGTCATTTACAATATTTACAGAATGCTACATATTTCATATTGTCACATTTTAATATCAGATCACCCAGGTCTTCTGATTCAAGTCTACTCTGCATCCCCAGAACCAAAACATAGAGAACCAACTTCAGTATTCCAGTAAACTCCAGAAGTTCCAAAACACAGTTCTTTTAAAACAGACTAAAAACCCACTTTGTTTAATAACAACTGAAACACTCCAGCGTTTCTCCCAGAAAACCTGGTTAGCTCAGTGGTTGCGGCGGTAAGGCGGCCCACTGTGTTTTTGTATTACAGGATACTGAGTTGACAGCCAATTAATTACATATTACAGGAAAACATCACCGTTGAAAGGCTATTTAAACCGACAACAATAGTCTTTCAAATAAAATAAAAAAATAAAGAAAATGCTGTTCAAATAAATATCCATTATTTGCAATTTTGTGTAATCCAAATTAAGTCAACAGCTCCAGAAGCCACATCAGGCTTTCAGAGTGCTGTGAGTTCAATCTTTGAGTTCGAGCTCTGTTGTTCACAAATACATCTCAGTAACTACAGTTGTCACTGATTGCTTTTTAGATTGGCCAATTAAATTATGCCCATTTCCCATAACTTACTAACTGGAGGGTCAGATTTTAGCTTTATCCCTTTCATTAAACTATGTCAATCAACAAACTATTTAACTAGAGTTTCAAAATTCAACTTTAGATGAGAAGGACCAAATGAAAGAAGAGAAGAGAATCGACCAAAAATGCTGGTTTTATTGGAGCTCCTAACTCAAACTGTTATATGATCAGTGTCCAAACATTTCATCAAATACATCAGAATGTTTCTTCAAAGACTTAAACGTGCTTCATTGTCAATTTAAACCTTGATTTATTATTATTTTCCAATTTGGTTTGATTTCACGTTAGCTCCTGCTAAAAGTGTCAGATCCTGCTAATGTTGTTTGCTATAGCTACTGTAGTAGCTCACAGGAATGTGATCTACATGGTGGATAGCTGGACACGCCTGTTTGTTTGAACAGATATGTTGTGAAAAACGGCACACAAAAATTATGAAGCAGTTTATTTCAATTCAGACATTTTGAGAGCTGCCTCATCAGCCTCCATAACCTTATCTACATTTTATTTCATTTTTACCTCTCTTTGTGAAACATTGTGAGACTGAGACCCTATTGGTCAATTATTCTTAGCATGTATTTTAGTTTTATTGTCAGTTTCACTGCAGACATGCATTAGGTGAACTATGTAAATTATTAGGTATTCCTTTTGGTTTATTTATCAGCTATATCTGACAAGAATGTTTACAAAAAAGACTTGTAGGTTGTGCTATAAAAAGATATCTTCACTTCTTGACAGGAAGAGCCCTGCGGAAATAGACTTATGATCGTTTTTATTTGAGCTGATGAAACTTGAACCTGAACTTGAGCTCAAAGAGGAAGATATTTAAGTTGTTTTCGTCGACTCCATCTTCATTTTGTGAGCAGAGCCTCAGAGGAGAAGGGCTGGACTGATTTGGATCTAGAAGACAAAATGAATACATCCAACTGCATTCAACCCAATAAGAAATTATTTGAACATACGATCCTGTCTGCTTTCTACATCTTGGTATTTGTTGTTGGATTGGTTCTGAATGTATGGGGAATGAAGTCTTTGCTGCACAACTGGAAGAAGCTTTGGAGTATTAATATTCTTGTTCTCAACCTTGGACTAGCAGATATTTTGTATTTGCTGACTCTCCCCTTTCTCATTGTGTACCACCTTAAAGGAAACAAATGGATCTTTGGAGATGGATTCTGCAAGGTAATAAGATTCTGCTTCAACCTGAATTTATATGGCAGCATCGGGTTCCTCACCTGTATAAGTGTGTTCCGGTACCTGGCCGTCGTCCATCCAACAAGAGCGATGGGGAGATTAACTCCGACTCACTCCATGGTCATCTCAACCGTGATTTGGATTCTGGTGGGTGTTCAAAGTCTTCCAGACATGTTCTACCCCAAAACATATCCAAACGGATCAAAATGCTTTGACACCACCTCTTATGAACATATGGAGAGTTACCTGGATTACACCATCGCATGGACAGTCATTGGATTCGGCATCCCTTTAGTCACCATTGTAGGCTGTTATGGACATGTGACTGTTGTTGTCTGCCGTTCAAACATGATGAAAAAAGACCAGAAAAGACGAATCTTAAAACTGATGGCTCTACTGATTCTTCTGTTCTCGCTTTGTTATGCACCCTACCATGTTTTCAAAAACCTCAGCCTGTATTCCAGAGTTCTGATTAATCAGGGAACATGCCCCAAATGGGATTCTGGAGTCTTTATTGCGCGTCAGGCAAGCCGTGGCCTTGTGAGCCTGCACAATGCTCTTAACCCGCTGGTTTACCTGTGTCTATATGAGGAAATGGTTTCTCAGATCAGGCAGCTGCTGACCGGGGGGCGCCAGATTTTCAGTCGTTGTTTCAAGTCGAAATCCAGCTCCGTGCCGGTACCGCAGACTGAGCAAGAAGTTGGAAGTGATTTATGACAGCAAGCAGTTTTTGTCATGAGTTAAATTGTAACAAATAATGTTATGTCAAAATGGTGAAATCCAGTTCAATATGCAATTTCTTTTTAACCCATTTATTGTCACAAGTATAACGTTTTTGAAAACATGTTTGACTCGCTGTAGTTCAGAAAATAAAATACTTTTTCTGGTTTATAGTTCATTGAAAGGCTTTTCAATCAAAAAAAAGGAAGTTCTTTCAACCTTCCACAACATTTATTTCTGACGAAGTGTATTTTTGTTTTTGTATGTGCATTGCATACTTCCTGTTTTATAACGTTCATAGTAAATTCTTCCAGGAAACCATGTTGGTTAGTTTAAGACATGCTTAATAATAGTATCAACCATGTCTTTCGTGATCTACAATGTTAAAAAGCAACCTAAGCCCTGCACACAAAATTGGTTTTGCATAGACTATGCTGAATGTCATAGAAATTTAAATTGAAGTCTAAATGAGATGTTAAAAAAATTTCTTGTATCATAAAAGAATGTATTGGGTTGTTTTATGTTGTTTTTTTTGTCATAAACATTACATAACATGGACTATTTTTTTGTCTGGAACATATTTGTTTTATGTGCGAACATTTACTTCTGCTACAATTGCATGTATAGCAGCAAAACTCACTTTTTAATTTTTCTTTTTTACATTTTAACCTTATATTTTTAATATCACCGTTGTATTGAAGAAAACAATTGTTAAGCATGGTTGTGGTAGCATCATAGAGAGATTATTGTTGCTGCTGGTACATTGGACCCTCTCAGAACGAAAGGAAATCTACAACAAATTCAAGTGTTTGTAGTTAAAATATTAGTTAAAACAAAAGTTTTACTGTGCATAACCTGTTCATCATGAAAAGGCTTCAAATCAATCTTTGAATGATTATGTTTATAATGACTATGTGTACATTTCAGGTCTTTGTCCTACATTATTTATACTTGTGTGGTGGGACCGGTGTGGTTCAATAGAACTATTTAAGACAAAATTGTAATAATTTATCCCCAAAAAGTTATCTTCAAGGCACACAGGCCGCTACATATGAGGCTTGAGACAATCTCACTAATTTCAATAATTTTATTTATTACATCAGTTCATGCTAATCAATAAAATACACCAAGTTAAAACCACTCACATTGAATAAATAACAGTGACGACTCAAGTCAAGGGTGGCAGTGCAGTTCAGGGTAGTGACCTAAGAAACACAGCAAACAAAAACAAAACTAAAGAAAATTGTGCAGCAAATCAAAAGAGTACCACCACCCGGAAAGTCCACCACCAACACCACGAACTGGCCTTTCCTGTCAAGATAAAAGACATTCAAATTACATGAGTCATTTCATAATTGTCGTTCAGTCAACAATCAATCAGCAGCAATTGTCAATTAAGAATTCGTCCTGGGATGCCACGCCACAGACGCCACTCAAGAGCGGCAGCAGAGTCCGTCCAAGCTGGTCGCCAGTCCGAACCAGCCAAGCTGGACAAAGGGCAGGAGTCAGGTTCACGCTGACCACGACGGCTGGCAGAAAGCCAGCAACCAGAGCGACAAATGGACTGCCGACGGACAACCAAAATAACAGCTGACATCAACCAGGAACCACAGGGCAACAGGCAAACAGCCGGCCAAGGACAAACAGCAGCGTCTATAGCAAACATAAGTGTTAAACCACAAATCTAAAAGCATGCAGGTAATGAGCTTTTCACTTACCACAAGCTCTATGTGTAGTGCCTCTGGCTGGGAGGAGGATCAGGCAATTTACACAGGCCACCTAGGTGTACAGTTAAAGCTAAGCGAAGGCTAGGCTAACAAACAGCAAGTATAGGAGCGGCCTCTTACCAGAAGAAGGAGCGATCAACGTGCACACCTGAGTGTGCTATTGGCGCTGCACAGCAACAGAGGTCTAAACCGGAAACACATGTTGACCAGGTGAGGGAGGGCCCCTTATATACAAACAGCGCCACAACCAATTAAATGCCAGCACTTGTGTGGTACGTTCAAAATCTCCAGGGCATACTGCCACACTTGAAATAAAAATAAAGATGTGAACAAACTTCCATGTCGAGAAAGTTTGAGTTGATAGCTGTAAGAGACACACCCATGTTCCAAAAAAAAAGATAAGTGTGCGGTTTAAAAAAATTTGTCACATCCTGTTGTATTTTTGAAGCTTCAACAAGAATGTTTGCATGTTTCCATCTTGTGCATGAATGCCACATTACTTGGGCCCTTTTATTGTTTGTTTGAACCATTTCTTTTTAAGGGTGGACTTATATCTTATGTTTTAGTTCGTATGTGAATGTTTTAGCATATGAGTGTTTTAGTTGGATTTTAACCTGCATATGAGCTAAAGAATCAGTTGCAGTAAAACCCAAGAAATGGCACTACCACCATGCTTAACCAACATGCGTGTTGTTCTTTGCTTTGGATACCAAATATCTACGCCTCAAAACAGATTTCATGTCGTTGTGTCCAAAAAGTTCACATTTTTAGCCAGAAAAAAGGCATGTCAATGCAGGAGATGCTAATATTAAGGGATAGCTGTGCTCACTCAGCAGTGATAGTAAATGGCTGAAACTTGTATATCTCGCTAAAAATTTGTAATTTAGTTACTTGTACTTTCGTGCACTTGGAAAAAATAAAAATAAAACCAGAGAAGACACAAAAATCCTGGGTAAGATTTTGTGTATTTGCAGTACAGCGGCTGAGTGAAAGACAGTTTTTACAAGCTGGTTATCAGAAGATCTATGGTTTTGCTCAGGAAGAGCTATGATTGAATTTAAAGACACACAGAAAACACAGAAATTGTCCAAAAAGGTGTTTTGTTTTAAAGTTGAGAAGTTATTTAAATTATATACGAAATGCTCTGTCACCAATGTATTCAATGTTTTAATAAACACAAAATGTTTAAATAGATGAAGAGTTCTCAACTGTTTATGGCTCAGAGCTCCCTTATTGAAAATCCAGGTCCTTTACAAGCCCATCAAATAAGATACAGCCTACTTGCACTAAACATTATTTTATTTACAATAGCATCACTATTGACATTTTTATTGCTTTTTATGATGATAGAATTATGAGTACCCAGTCCAGGACACAAAAACACCTGAAATTATTTTTATAGCTGTATATGAATGAAATATGCTTTGAGTGGTCAAAATGATTGAAAAAGCAATACATAAGTTTACTCAATTTTACCATTTGACCAACATGCAACTTAAATTAGGAAGGCAGCAACCAATCAGAACAAACTGATTATGTTTATCAGTTATCCTTGATTGATAAACAAACCTGCAGTAACGAGGTGGCAGCAGTGTTCATATTAATCATTAGGGAGATAATAAATTAAACTTGGAAATTGTTTAAACCATAAAACGACCTGCAACAACTTAAATTTGAAGTTGTTGCTGCTCATTCAGCAATCTGATCTATTAATCAGGTCATATAATAGTGATAGGTAAATTATTACATATCAGATTATCTGTAGTATTTCATTTCCGGGAGTAAAATGGTTGTGAAATAAACGTATGACAGAAAATAATTGAGAAAGAGAGAGAAGGGAAGTTTATAATTGTGGTCACAACTAAATTTGAGAACAAGGAGGAACTTAAGTTGTTTTCGTCGACTCCATCTTCATTTTGTGAGCAGAGCCTCAGAGGAGAAGGGCTGGACTGATTTGGATCTAGAAGACAAAATGAATACATCCAACTGCATTCGACCCAATAAGAAATTATTTGAACATACGATCCTGCCTGCTTTCTACATCTTGGTATTTGTTGTTGGATTGGTCCTGAATGTATGGGGAATGAAGTCTTTGCTGCACAACTGGAAGAAGCTTTGGAGTATAAACATTCTTGTTCTCAACCTTGGACTAGCAGATATTTTGTATTTGCTGACTTTCCCCTTTCTCATTGTGTACCACCTTAAAGGAAACAAATGGATCTTTGGAGATGAATTCTGCAAGGTAACAAGATTCTGCTTCAACCTGAATTTATATGGCAGCATCGGGTTCCTCACCTGTATAAGTGTGTTCCGGTACCTGGCCGTCGTCCATCCAACAAGAGCGATGGGGAGATTAACTCCGACTCACTCCATGGTCATCTCAACCGTGATTTGGATTCTGGTGGGTTCAAAGTCTTCCAGACATGTTCTACCCCAAAACATATCCAAACGGATCAAAATGCTTTGACACCACCTCTTATAACATATGGAGAGTTACCTGGATTACACCATCGCATGGACAGTCATTGGATTCGGTATCCCTTTAGTCACCATTGTAGGCTGTTATGGACATGTGACTGTTGTTGTCTGCCGTTCAAATATGATGAAAAAAGACCAGAAACGACAAATCTTAAAACTGATGGCTCTACTGATTCTTCTGTTCTCGCTTTGTTATGCACCCTACCATGTTTTCAAAAACCTCAGCCTGTATTCCAGAGTTCTGATTAATCAGGGAACATGCCCCAAATGGGATTCTGGAGTCTTTATTGCGCATCAGGCAAGCCGTGGCCTTGTGAGCCTGCACAATGCTCTTAACCCGCTGGTTTACCTGTGTCTATATGAGGAAATGGTTTCTCAGATCAGGCAACTGCTGACCGGGGGGCACCAGATTTTCAGTCGTTGTTTCAAGTCGAAATCCAGCTCCGTGCCGGTACCGCAGACTGAGCAAGAAGTTGGAAGTGATTTATGACAGCAAGCAGTGTTTTGTCATGAGTTAAATTGTAACAAATGTGATGTTGTCGAGGTAACTTGAGATCATCCCATTTCTCCATGATGGATATTTTGGTTTAGCAGTGACAATATATAAAATTACCAGTAAAATTAATCATATAAAGTAACATCTAGACCTAAAGTAGAATAAAACTTCAATAAGATCGATATGGTTGTGCTTTTCTGTTTTGTTTCATGTAAACTTTGCTTTAAATCTATTTCTTTTTCCATTTAATCATAAAAAATAAGCAGAGAAAGTGTTGATCTGCTTTTAAAGTCCCTCCACTGGCTCCCTGTAGCTCAAAGAATAGATTTTAAAACATCACAATACATCAAAAATTTGCTGTTGTTGTATCAACCTTCCAGACCTCTCTGGTCTTCTGGTTCTGGTCTGCTCTGCATCCCCAGAACCAGAACCAAGAGAGGAGAAGCAGCTTTCAGCATCTATGCACCAAAACTTTGGAACAAACTTCCAGAAAACTGTAAAACAGCGGAAACCCTGACTTCTTTTAAATCGCAATTAAAACACACCTGTTTAGAATTGTTTTTGAAATGTAATATGTAACAATGTATTGTCTATTATATGTTGCATGACTTTGTGTTCTTGTGTTTATGATGGAAAGCACTTTGAAATGCCTTGCTGAAATGTGCTATACAAATAAAATTTGATTGATTGATTGATTGATTGTCAAGTCATGAAAAGGAAGTGCAGGCTTCCTGAAAAAACAGGAAGCAGGTTTCCAACCTGCAGAAAGTTTTGAAGAATGAAGTCTAAACACTTTAAGTAATTGAATTAATACTTGTATTAATGTTTAGATGCTGAACTAGAGAATCTAAAGAGGTTATGTATGTGATTTTGTCAATGAACTTGAAATTATGTAAAATATGTAACTGCAATCAAAGATCATTGACATGTGCTGGAGGCAGATACTACATGAAAGGTCAGGAAAAGAAGAATCAGTAATAATCATGTTTAATGTGTTTGTGATTCAGAAATGACCTGTAACCTCTCAGTATAGTTAATCAGAGCTTAAACACTGACATGTAAGTGTCTCGGGGGGAGATGGTGCTGATCAGGAAGCAGATGAATGACCCAAGAGAGGAACTGAAACTGCTGCTGAAGAGAAAAAAAGTTTGTGTTTTTTGTTCTCATCCTCACAAGATTAAAATATATACAGTTTTTGAAAAAGTGCTTGTCCCCTTGAATGTTTTTTTTCTTTCACTGTTTTTCTGACACTCAAATATTTATCATCAATCTCTTTATAATGGAAGACAAATTTATCCTAAATAAACACTAAATGCAATTTTCAAGTTGTGGTTTTATTTATTCTAATTTTGGCTTGGCATAATCATTCATGCAGTAATATTTGACCTAAAACTGCCTCATTGCTTTCCTCCTTCAGTTGAATTTCCCTTTTGGTTGTAGTGGGACAACTTGGTAGAACTTCAGCTTTGCGTTCGGGTGTAAAATCATCTCAGTAACGGAGACGCTGCCCCACCCGATAGTGCGTCAGTTGTTGAAAAGTGTCGGAGAGGAGCATTGATTTTAGCTTTACTCAGCTGCTCTTCATTTAGATTTTATTTTTCTATGTACTAAATTTTAAATCTGCAATCATAAAACCATTTAATTTTCTTTTAGCAGATTCAACAATTGGTAATATCACTGTGTCAAAGACCAAGAAAGGTGCAATGTCAGTCAAGCCTTGAAATCTAAGAACAGTACCAACTGTAAAGCATGGTGGTGGTAGCATCATACTTTTATGCTGCTAGTATATTGGAGGAACAAATTCAAGCATTTTTACTAAAATATAGATTTTTAAACAATCTTTAAGTCTTAATATGCTCAACCAGCTAAACATGAAAAGGCTTCTAATTGTTCCTTAATATTTGATTTTTATGAAAATGGCTACATGTACATTTCTGGTCCTTGACCTGTTTTATTCATTTATAAAATAATAAAAAAAAAGATGAACAACACTAAACGTTCATGTTCAGAAAGTTTGAATTTAAACTTGTTTAACACCAATGTTTAGAAAATAATAAATGTGTTATTTTAAAAATGTACCCCATCTTGTTGCATTTTTGAGGCTGCAGCAAGAAAGAAACAGTTGTATTAATAGAGGTTTTCATTGTAGGCATGAATGTTGCATTAATTCTGGTCTTTAAATGTTTATTTAAACCATTCCCTTTTTTTATGGTGGACTGATAAGTTTCAAAAACAACTGAATGTTTTAATTTTGTGGATTTTCTCTAATGTACAGATGATCTAATGTGCCACTGGCAGTAAAAGTGACTCTCAAATAACAGCACACAACCTAAACCAACCTCAAAGCACAAACTCTTATCAAGTATTTTGGTCTAGTTTCTGCAAACATCTTAGCAAATATACTTTAAGCAAGACAATTTTTCCAAAAGTGAAACAACTTTGGCAGTGGAACCAGTAATATTCAAGAATTATTGACCTAAAATAAGCTCATGTACCTTGCTCAAGAGTTATTTGTAAGTTTAGCTGGAAAAACGACAGAGGTGTTGCTTAACCCGCTCCAGGCAGATGTTGCAGATTTGCAACAGCTAAATGCTACTTAGCTAGTCTTTGTAAGTAATTTGAGCCTGAGAGGGTTAAATCTGTGTGGTTTTGCACAACAGAGACAGAATAACTTAGACACACAGGATGACCGTTGCAGTCTCCACGGACTTGCGTTGTGAGCCACGGATGTGGTTGTAACAGGTTATCAGCAGATCTATGTTTTTTCTTAGAAAGGAGTAAAGTTTCTGAGCAAAGTATGATTGCATTTAAAGATCCAATTACATAGTTTCTCTTGCACAGAAACTCTGCAAAAGACTTTTTTCTTTTAAAGCCGAGACATTACTTACAATATATACAAAGTGGTATGTATTTCATATTGCCAATTTTAATATCAGATCACTCAGGTCTTTTGGTTGAAGTCTTCTCTAATGATAAGCAAATTTGATTGGTTTTATATTAAGTTATATAACATCAATTATGTTTAAGTCTGATAATTTAAACACACAATAGCAAAGTAATATAAAGATCTTTATCTTTGCATTGATTTCCATTCATATTAACCTAACCATTACCAGTACATGCCTTACCCTAAACCAACCTAAATTCATTCACCGCTCGTAATCAGGCCTTTAGCGTTAGCTTCATCAAACTCAAATCACTCCTTAGTGCTAAACTTTACCTCTCACCCAAAAACATCCAAAAATGTGTTGAGAAAATGGTCCTTATAATGTATCAAATACAAGTTCACACACACATTTGTCCACACAGCTCAGTGGAAAGGACATAAGCTTTTAGAGACACATATTATCATGTCAGTGGAAAGCCCTCTGTGCACTGACATATAAAACACATTGGATTGTCATCTTGGCTAAATGAGATATACAAACTAAACTTAACTTGCATATTTTAATCAAACCTCTTCAAAAACCGCAGTTTCGTTTGAAGAGAGATAAACATAACTGATGACGCTGTCCTTCTCATGTCACAGTGTTGTTTCTTCTGGTAAATATCAGTCTTGAATTTGTGCCAAACATAATGACAGGAATTGTGGCCCAAAGCTCACTTTAACATTGCATAAGAATGTTTTGGGAGATTTCAGGTATGTCTGGACTTGTTCTTTGAAAGAAAAGGACTTGGTTTCTCAACCCAAGATGCAACACAGTAGGAATATTGTCACCTTCCTCAAACTAATGGCCTAAGTCAAATTTCACAAAAATTTTGGTACAGAAAAAAAAAAAAATCCCAACTTTTTCTTTCCAACCGATGTTTTAGAGAAAAAAAATCACTTTTGGCTAAATTCAAATAGGCTGTTACTTTATGAAGGTGAGCATATAGGAGGTTGACGTCACATGTGAAACCGTAGCAGAAACCGAGAAAGAAATTTCATGCTCATGCCTAGTTCGTTTATCGCTATTGCAGGTCAGAATTATCTCATTTCGAATGTAACTGGTGTCTCATTGATTAATATATAGAAAGGTTTTAGAAATAATTAGTTATGTCTGCAAATAAACACATTATTGAACTCTTCACCAACCGTGGAATTTTTATGGTGGAATTAGAAATTCTAAACATTGCTCTTTTTCTTTAGATTTAGACCTCAGAAATTTTCCAGTACATCTGAAAATTATTAACCATTCACTTGTCTGAGCCTGTTTGTCTTCCTCTTACGTTAAAATGATAGCCTGGAAGCCAAATTTAACTGTCTGATCACACATGCCTTCTGGGAATCAAAGTTAACACCCACAATAGTTCAGGTACTTAATGTGCTGTCATGTTATTGTTATGTTACTTATGTCAGAATGGTTGAGGGGCTTGTCTGTGACTTAACTGAAGTTAGAGGAGGAAGTGATTTAGTTTGCATTTATTCTTTCTATCTCCATCTTGTGAGAAGAGCCTCAGAAGAGAAGGGCAGATATTGTTTCTGGACGGCAAAATGAATGGAAAAGATTGTAGAAAACTGGATGAGGAATTAGTTGAAAATGGAATCCTGCCTGCTTTGTACATCTTTACATTTGTTGTTGGATTGATCCTGAATGCTTGTGGAATGAGTTACTTGGTGATGAGTTGGAACAAACGTCGGATTATGAACATCTTTGTTCTTAACCTTGGACTGACAAACCTGCTGTTTTTGACCACTCGTTCCTTTATGATTGTGTACTACTTTGATAAGATAACATGGATCTTTGGACAAACTTTATGCAAGGTAACAAGATTCTGCTTTAAACTGAATTTATACGGCAGCATCGGATTCATCACATGTATCAGTGTGTACCGGTACCTGGTCATCGTCCATCCAATTAAAGTGATGGGGAAAATAACTGTGAGTCACTCTGTTATCATCTCTGTCCTGGTGTGGATTCTGGCGAGTGTTGGAAGTCTTCCAGACGTAATCTACCAGGGAACAATCAGGGAACAAGACTGAATCCAAGGAATGTCTTCCTGCCACTGATGTAGACCACATTGAAGAATATTTTATATACAGCCTCATCTGGACAATCTTTGGATTCTGCATCCCTTTCATCATCATTGCTGGCTGCTATGGACATGTGGCTCTTGTCATCCGCCACTCAAATATGATGAGTAGGAACCAAAAACAACAAATCTTAAAACTGTTGGTTAGTTTGATTCTTCTCTTCTTGCTTTGTTACACACCCTACCTTGTTTTGAAGAACTTCAGTGTGTTTGCCAAATATGTGGGGTTTAAAGAACAAAAATGCCCCACATGGTATGATGAAGTCTTTACTGCATGTCATGTAAGTCGTGGTCTCGTGAACCTGAACAGTGCTTTTAACCCTCTGGTTTACATGTGTGTTAATGAGGACGTTAGTGCTCAGTTCAGGCAGCTGCTGCAGGGATGTCGACAGATGTTCAGTTTCTGTTTCAAGCTGAAATCCAGCTCTGAACCAGCACCACACACTGAGGAAGAATATGAAAGTGCTTTGTGACATGGTTTTTTTTGCTCAGCATGTCTTGAGTGAAATTTTTGTTCAGTTCAGTTTGTTTTTAATCGTCTGACTCGTTCTGCTGCCTGCTGGAAAATCAACATGTACATACAAAGTTAAGTAAAACCAGTTTCTCTATCATTGCTGTATTGGAATAATAATTTTAGAAGTATGAAAGGGCTTTTTAACACATTTCATTGAATTCCTTGTTGTTTTGTGATGCTATCCACACATGGTCAAAGTTATAGATTTTTGAATAAATATTTATCTTCGAACATATTTCTTTTCTGTTCCTTCTTTATTGTCACAGTCAAATTGTGATCATCAAACACAAAATAATAAAATGTATCAAAATACAAATATAAAAAGACAAAATGCAATGTTCAAATTGTGTTTTTATCAAAACTGTGTCAAAAAGTGATTCTCTTCCCAACCCAACAACTGGTTTGGTCTTTTTTCTCTGGGTCGCAGCTACTCCTACTATGTGCTGTATTTTTATTTTTGTCTTTTAATCATGGCGCATAATTTATGGATCTTTCCTTTTTTTAATTTTGTTTTGGTATGGCTTAATAATATGGGGTTTAACAAGTTTTATGTATTCCAACACTAAAGACGTTTCTGCTCAAATGTTTTAAAGTACATTATGTGACAATGTTTTATTAAAAAACAGGATGTCATGTGTGCACACAAACACATTACTGAGCTCTTCACCTGTTCTTGGATTTTTATGTTAGTAAGAAATTCTGATCTTGTAAGACACCTGAAAACAACTTATCATTCAATGATTTGTGTCTGTCTTTCTTCCATGATCTGTTCAGACTTGTCTTCTCAGAATCAAAGTTAACGCCCTGTTAGAGTTCAGGTATTTTCCGTCTCATTATGTTGCTTTAGTCAGAACGACTGTTGGGCTTGCCTGTGGTTACCTGAAGTTAAAGGAGGAAGTAATTTAGGTTTTTTTCTTACTTTATAGCCGTATTTTGTGAGAGGAGCCTCAGAAGAGAAGAACAGACGGGACTTGTTTCTGGAAGGCAACATGAATACATACAACTGTAAGACAGTAGATGAGGAATTACTGACTGATAACAATTTCCTCACTATTTTTTACATCTTTACATTTGCTGTTGGATTGATCCTGAATGTTTGTGGAATGATTTGCTTAGTGAAAAACTGGAAGAAACTTCGGATGACTAACATCTTTTTTCTGGACCTCGCAATAACGAACCTGTTGTTTTTGACCACTCGCCCCTTTATGATTGTGTACTACTTAAATAAGATTACATGGACCTTTGGACAAACTTTATGCAAGGTAACAAGATTCTGCTTTAAACTGAATTTATACGGCAGCATCGGATTCATCACATGTATCAGTGTGTACCGGTACCTGGCCATCATCCATCCAATCAAAATGATGAGAAAATTATCTAGGACTCACTCTGTGATCATCTCTGGCCTGGTGTGGATTCTGGCGAGTGTTGGAAGTCTTCCTGATGTAATCTACCCCAAACAATCAGGGAACAACACTGAAACATGTCTTCCTGCCACTGATGAAGACCACATTGAAGGATATTTTATATACAACCTCATCTGGACAATCTTTGGATTCTGCATCCCTTTCATCATCATTGCTGGCTGCTATGGACATGTGGCTCTTGTCATTCGCCGCTCAAATAGGATGAGAAAGAACCATAAACGAAAAATATTAAAACCGTTGGTTATTTTGATTCTTCTCTTCTTGCTTTGTTACACACCTTACATTGTTTTGAAGAACCTCAGTTTGTATGCCAAACATGTGGGGTTTAACTACCCACCATGCCCTGCATGGTATGATGAAGTCTTTACTGCACGTCATGTGAGTCGTGGTCTTGTGAGCCTGAACAGTGCTCTTAACCCTCTGATTTACATGTATTTTACTGAAGAAATTAGTGCTCAGTTCAGGCAGCTGTTGCAGAGATGCCAACAGATGTTCAGTTGCTGTTTCAAGCTGAAATCCGGCTCAGAACCAGTACCACACACTGAGGAAGAAGCTTAAAGTGCTTTATGACATGTTTCCTCTCTATTTTTGTAATTGACAATGTCATGAGTAAAATCTTTGCTCTGTATGCTTTGTATTCATCTAATTTGTTGACTCCTTCCGATAGATGCTAGAGAATTAATAAACACATAAGAAATTAAGCAGTCAGTTGCATTATCACTACAGCAGTGAAATACAAATAGGAGAAGGATAAAAGGCTTTTTAACACATTTCATTGAATTCATTGTAATTTTTTTGTTCCTGTCCACACATTATCAAAATTGTGGGTTTTGAGAAAGTTTTTATCTTCTCGCATATTTCTTCTGTTCCTTCTGTTTTATTACAGTCAAATTGTGAATATCAAACACATAATAATAAAAATACTGAGTAAAACAAAATGCAAGTTTCAAATTATGTTTTCATGGATTGAAATAGAAAGAAACAATATCCTGTGTGTAAAAGGTTATTTTCCTTCCAAACCCAAAAACTGGATTTTCATCATTTCCTGGGTGGCAGCTACTCCTATCTTGGGTGGAGTTTTTGGGTCATTCTTCTCTATACATTTGTTACGATGTGGCTGCATTGGATGGGGTTTACCAAGATTTTAGCTCAGAATTTGACAGTGCTTCTCTAAATTCTTAATTATATTTAATATTTAGAAATCAAAAGTTGTGTTGTTATGACAGTAAAAAAGTCATATTTTGTGAACTTGGATTTTTGTCCTGCTGCATAATTGGAGTGTAATTATATTTAAGGTCACAAACTGATTGCTGAATATTCTCCTTCATGATGTCCTTAAATTACCATTACATACTGGTACTTGTAGTTTCCATAAAGAGTTTGCTTGAACTCAGACACTTTTTTCTTTCCTTACATGTATAGACAAGTTCTTCTTCTTACATGTAGAGACAAGTTTTCCTGCAGATCATGCTTTGGCAGTCTGTTCCACTGTTCAGTGGCTTGCAAAAGTATTCACACAACTTGAACTTTTCCATATTTTCTCACATTACAACAAAGACCAACACAAGGTAGTATACAATTGCGAAAAAGAAAGAAAATTATACATGAGTCAAAACATTTTTACTAATAAAAAACTGAGAAGTGCAGAGTTCAGATGTATTCAGCCCATTTTTCTCTGAGTGGAAATAATTGTCTTCAGAAGTGTCCTGATGGCTGCTAGTCTAAATAAAGTCCACCTGTGTGTCTAAATAAAGTCCACCTGTGTGTCTAAATAAAGTCCACCTGTGTGTCTAAATAAAGTCCACCTGTGTGTCTAAATAAAGTCCACCTGTGTGTAGTCCAATCTCAGTACAAATACAGCTGCTCTGTGACGGCTTCAGAGGTTAGTGAAGAGAATATTGGGGCGCAAACAGCAAGATGAAGTCCAAGGAACACACCAGACAGGTCAGAGAGAAAGTTATGGAGAAGTTTGCAACAAGCTTCGGTTATAAAAAGATTTTTCATGCTCTGATGGACAGAGTTCGGCACAACTGTAAACCTACCAAGACTGGACTGACGAGGTTCTGCTGAAAGAGGTTTTAATGTGCATTGTGTGACACTGATTCAATAAGAAATAGGGTGTCAGGAGTGCACACATACACATTATTATCTAGTTTCTTAACTTTAGATGAACATTATTAGCTTTTTCTTCCTTTGCTCTTTCTTTTGGTTATTTTGTTTGTATTTTCTTTTAAATCCTGGAAAGAATTTTGTATTCCCTTGTTGCTGCATCCTCACTTACGCTTGAATTGAATTTTTAATGCAGGGGAAGTTGGACTCCATAATTCAGATTTCTTTTCAGGACATGTGAAAATGACTTATCATTCATTAATTTTTTTCTTTCTCTTATGCGTCAGCTATTATGTGGAAGCAGCATGACATAAGCTAAAATGTTGAGCTGGAAGTCAACTTTAGTTGTGAAACCAGACGTATCTTCTGGTAATCAAAGGGAACGCCCACGTAGGACATTTGATGTATTAATATGCTTGTTGTGGCCTTCTCGGCTCAAAAACCAGAAGTTTCCAACGAAGGCCGTGGGTGGTAACAAGTGGTTTGGCTCTCGAACGCACTTCCGTCTTGATTATGAGAAAAAAATACATATATGTTTTATTTCTTGCAAAAACCTAAACAAAACGATTCATGAAAAGCTCTTTCTACTTAGTTTAAAACAAAAGTTACATGGATCTTTGGACAAACTTTATGCAAGGTAACAAGATTCTGCTTTAAACTGAATTTATACGGCAGCATCGGATTCATCACATGTATCAGTGTCATCTCTGTCCTGGTGTGGATTCTGGCGAGTGTTGGAAGTCTTCCAGACGTAATCTACCCCAAACAATCAGGGAACAAGACTGAATCCAAGGAATGTCTTCCTGCCACTGATGAAGCGCACATTGACCAATACTTTATGTACAACCTCATCTGGACAATCTTTGGATTCTGCATCCCTTTCATCATCATTGCTGGCTGCTATGGACATGTGGCTCTTGTCATCTGCCGCTCAAATATGATGAAGAAGGAGATGAAACAACAGCTCTTAAAACTGTTGGTTGTTTAGATTCTTCTCTTTTCGCTTTGTTACACACCCTACCATGTTTTGAAGAGCCTCAGCGTGTATGCCAAAGTTCTTTGTTGTAGGGGTGTGTGCCCCAGTTGGTATGATAATGTCTCTAAAGCACATTATGTAAGTCGTGGTCTTGTGAGCCTGAACAGTGCTCTGAACCCGACGTGGGTGCTCAGTTCAGGGAGCAACTGCAGGAATACCGAGAAATATTCAGTCACTGTTTCAAGCTGAAGTCTGGGTCTGAGCCAGTACCACAGGCTGAGAAAGAAGCTGAACCTGCTTTATGACGTTTTTTTTTCTTTCTTTTTTCTTAGACTGACCATGTCATGAGTGACATTTTTGATAAGTTCTGCTTTAAAGTGAATTTTTATGGCTGCATCAGATTCATCACATGTATTAGTGTATCATCATCGCCGATCCAATGAAAGTGATGGGAAAAATAACTACCACTCACTCTGTGGTCGTCTCTGTCCTGGCATGGCGACGATTGGAAGTGTTCCAGACATAATCAACCCCAAAATTATAACACTGCTGACAACATTACACCATGAATAGGAATATTAAGGAACCTCATCTGCACAATTTTCGGATTCTGCATCCCCTTTGTCATCATTGTGGGCTGCTATGGACATGGACTCTTATTATTTGCTGTAGAAATATGATGAAAAAGGACATGAAAGAACAAATCTCAAAACTCCTGGTTATTTTGATTTTTCTCTTCTTGCTTTGTTACACACCCTACCATGCTTTCAAGGACCTCAGCGTGTTTGCCAAATATCTGGGTTTTAAGAAACAAAAATGCCCCACATGGTATGATGAAGTCTTTACTGCATGTCATGTAAGTCGTGGTCTCGTGAACCTGAACAGTGCTTTTAACCCTCTGGTTTACATGTGTGTTAATGAGGACGTTAGTGCTCAGTTCAGGCAGCTGCTGCAGGGATGTCAACAGATGTTCAGTTTCTGTTTCAAGCTGAAATCCAGCTCTGAACCAGCACCACACACTGAGGAAGAAGATGAAAGTGCTTCTTGACATGTTTTTGTGTTTTAGCTGACCATGTCTTGAGTGCAGGGCTTGTTGGGGCAGACGGTGTTCTTTGAGTTTTGATTTGCCTCCTGAAAAACTTAAATTCTTCAAAAATTATCTTTTTCTTGGATTCCTCTTTGCTCTCTGATCCCTTATATTGTTACTTATCAATTTTGCTCTCCCAACAGTTTTAAGTCTGTTTCTGCTGTGCAAAACAAAGAAATAGTGGAAATTTCAAGAAAGTGATCATTTTGGAGGTGAAGGGGTTAAATTGTTTTTAAGAATCTTGTGAGTGATCATCTCAAAGTATTGCCAGATGTCAGATTTTTTTCTTCCTGCTGGGTTTATTTCAATTGTTTCAGCAACAATCTAGTTTCAAATTCCTTCAGGTAATAAAAAACACAAATGTAAAGTCACAAAATACATCATAATCAACAAATCAGAAAACCCGTAATAAGCGTTACATTTTTATGAGCTCCAAATACACATAAACTATAAAATGTTCCTTGTATTTCACTGCTGAAGACAAATCCTCCTCTGATGCGATCAAATACAATCACCCAGGAAGCAGCACGGCTCATCATGCTTTTATTTTGAAAGCATGAACTGAACCAATCACGTGACCCATGCAACGTGAGGCATCGTTTGTTGTAAGTCACGTGTTTTTCAGCAAGCGTCAAACCGGGGCTTCATCAACACGCCTCCTTTTTACTCGGTGCTGCCTGGATTCAAACGGGCCATCACTACTCCACACTTTCAACAGAATCTCTTCAAACATTGGCTTCAGTTTCACTGAACACTTTCACTTATTTCTTCTAAGTTATTGCAGAGGCTTTCCAGCTTATTGCTTTGCACAAAGGTTCATCACTTCAGTGGTTCCCAAAGATTTTCTGGGCAGAACAAAATTTGCAGAACAAATTTTGATGGAATCACACCTGCTATGTAGAGTGAAACAAAAATTATTTGGAAACTGATTTTTTTTTTAATGGCACAGCTTGCTCTGTGAACATTGCCATATTTCCAAAAAGTCAGAAAATACACATTAAGATGTATAAATGTACAATTTAATAGTCTGATTTGACTATAGATACAAGATTACATATTCAGCTGTTACTCAAAAAAAAAATCTTTAAGGTAGCTAACAGTTAGTTTGTAATGTGGTAACAAAGATCAAGTTGAGAAAATGTCCTTTTTAAAAGAAACTATGAATGTTATAACTTTATGGACCAAAAATTTGTATTTTTATATGAGAAAGTGTTATTATTTTTTTTGTCCCTTTAACTAGAGATTTTGCATGGAAATGCAGCCTTTTGCTACTGGTGCGTTTTTCTCCATTCAGATTGCAGAAAAATCTGCAGCTCTATTGGTTTTATTGCTGCAGCATGCACCCACAAGGCTGTCACTATTAAATGTTACGAACCAAAACAAAAGAATGCATTATTGTGATATACATGATTTACTCAACAGTTGCTTTGCATTCTTCTCCATTCATGTTTAATCATTTGTATTTTCTTTTTTATTATTTCTTTCACTTTCAAAACAATAAAGTCTGATTAACAACTGTAATAACAAGCATACACCAGACAGATCAGGACAGAATATTGCAGTTACATGCACAACCAAATCTGACTTTCGCTAGGCGGGGCTTCAAAAAGAAAGTTATTTAAGGTGCGTTTCCTTTCAGTTTGCTTTCTGGTGTTAGCGGAGCATCAGAGGAGAAGGGCTGAGATCTCTTGTTTCTGGAAGACAAAATGAATGCAACCTGGTGTTCTCAACCAGATAAGAAATTATTCGAACACACAGTTCTGCCTACTCTTCACATCTTGGTGTTTATTGTTGGACTGATTGCTAATGGATGGGGATTGAACTCTTTGCGGCGCAACTGGAAGAAACTGGGAAATGTCAACATCTTTGTCCTAAACCTTGGACTAGCAGACATTCTGTATCTGCTCACTCTCCCCTTCCTGATTGTGTACCACATGAAAGGAAACAAATGGATCTTTGGAGAAGGATTCTGCTTGGTAACAAGATTTTGCTTCAACCTGAATCTGTACTGCAGCATCGGGTTCCTCACCTGTATAAGTGTGTACAGGTACCTGTCCATCGTCCATCCCATGAGAGCGAAGGGGAGATTGACCGCGACTCACTCTGTGGTCATCTCAGTCGTTGTTTGGATTTTGGTGGGTGCTCAAAGTTTTCCAGACATGTTCTACGATAAAACATTTAGAAACGGATCAAAGTGCTTTGCCACCACGTCTTATGAACATCTGGAGAGCTACCTGGATTACACCATCACATGGACCTTCTTTGGATTCTGCATCCCTTTCGTCATCATTGTTGGCTGCTATGGACATGTGACTGTTGTTGTCTGCCGCTCAAATACGATCGACAAGAATATGAAACAACAACTCTTAAAGCTTTTAGTCATATTGATCGTTCTCTTTTCTCTTTGTTATACACCCTACCATGTCTTCAAGAACCTCAGCATGTATTCCAGAGTCCTGATTAATCAGGGAACATGCCCCGAATGGGATTCTGGAATCTTCAATGCTCGTCAGGCAAGTCGTGGTCTTGTGAGCCTGAACAGTGCTCTCAACCCGCTGGTTTACTTGCATGTAAATGAGGATATGGGTTATCATTTCAGGCATGTGTTCAGATGCTGTTTTAAGCTGAAATCTAGATCTGTATCAGAACCTAAGACTGAGCAAGAAGCTGAAAATATGATATGCTAAAAGGTCTTATGTTTTTAACCATATGATAAGTGAAAGTGTTTCACACTTCTGTACGCTCTCTATTCCTCCAACTTCTTCACTCTCGTTGCCAGATTCTAGGACATTCATGATCAAATTAAGTCGAACCAGTTTCAGTTTTATTGATGGTATAAAATTTGTCGTCTCTTTTCTCATTCATTGTGCTGAATTAATTTTTTTCTTGTCCACACAGTATCAAAGTTATAAATAGTTCTTTGAAAAAGTTTTTGTTCCTTTTCATATTTTTTCTTCTACCGTCTTTTCGCCAGATGCAAATGTTTAACATCAAACACATTGTGATAGAAGACAAATGTATCTAGAGGAAGTACAAAATGTTGTTTTTAAGTTATGCTTTTATTGACTGAAAAAGGAAAAACACAGAAAACGTAATTCCTAATAACACCCAATACATGTTTCGGTTTTCATTTCTTGTGCAGCAACTCCTCCCATCCAGGTTGTTAGTTGAAAACCAGTTTAGTGAGACAAAACCTTAAAATGTCTTAGCCAAGTTTATTAATACCATGCACATATGAAACCTTATGAAATCATAAACAGGTCAGAGTACAGGTCTGATTACGTTTAGACACACAGCACATCAATTTTTCCTGAAAAGTTGTAGGGAAAAATCATAAACACAGAAGCGAATTTGAGACTGTCTGTATCTTTGCCCTTCTGAAAGGGATTTCTCCACAGACAAGTTACACCAGGAAACTGGTCTCTTTAACTCAATACTGAAACGGACACAAAAGATGAGCCAACATCTTGTGCAGCCATGTGAACAAGTTATACAACTCCTTTTTCTTCATTCCTTAACATCAATCCAGCGTCTAGAGAGGATCATGGTGCCGACAGCTTGGCTTTGTCATTGGCTCAGAACAAAGCCAGTGAGAAACAGACACAGATTCACTTTCGGATTGGACGAGACTTCATGCTTCGTTGCGACTTTGAAACAAACTTAATCATGAAGACCAACAGAAGACTTGCATTTCATATTTACGCAGATAAAAAAAAAACATATATTAAGATAATAGTTGTTTTTATTTTGGTAATCAGGAAATGCGTTCTGTTTTTTCAAGTATAAACTCATAATAAAGGATTTATGGAAGCAGCGGCGGAGCCAGAGGGGTGGCCGGGGTGGCACTTGCCACCCCCAACAGAGCCCTTGCCACCCCTAGTGCCACCCCACTGGAAATGGTCATTTTAAAATATAATACTTATGAGATCGGCAAAGATTTGCCAGGAAAACTGTAATTTCCGACTGTCCCTGAAGGCAGCCCGATGCCCGACGCTGTTCATTGGTTAAACTGACATGTGGTTCCTGCTTGATCCAAAACACATCAACGGCTTTAGAGTTACACCGTCGAGGAGTTTTGCAGGTATTTACAACATTTACCGCTCAGCAGTAACCACTGTTTCCTTCCTAATGAGAGGCGGCACTTGTTATACATTTCCTAAAAGAAAAAAAAAAAGGTGCACCGCTGCATAGTGCCTCGTTTATTATATTAGCCATGCTAGTGCTGGTAGATCGTGTTTTAGACAGATTCTTTTAACATGTTTTAGTGACATGCTGCCCTGTAATGTTTTATATCTCCCAGTTCTTGCTTGAAATGTGTTTGGTAAGAATATGTGAAAAATCATTAAGTTTTATAATGACTGAAATGTAAGTAGGCTATGTCATATGAAAGCTTTGAATTATAACCTCACTAGTTATATTAATTATTTTTGAACGAAAGGAAACAAATATTTTCTTTTCTTTCGTTCCATGGAACGGTCCATTTATATATGGACCCTCTGATAAAGTCTTGCTCACCCTTTGGCCACCCCTTGAAAAAAAGTCTAGCTCCGCCACTGTATGGAAGATATTTTTTTGGACTAAATCTAGTAATACACAAATCTAACAATTCAAAATGGCAGTTGGTCAATCTCAGGTGATGTCATTTTATTTTCTAATAAGGTTTAAAATGAAAGGTGGTCGCATTATTTTCAGCTATGTTGCCTAAAAAGCATATTTAAAATGTAACTAATTTCATTGTAAAAAAATATGATTTGATGTAATACTTTAAAGGATAATTAGTCATTATTTTTGACCAAAGAATTCCTTTGCATGGGCAGAAATTGTGTTTATGGTTACTATTGACCTTATTCTTTGAAAAAGTTTTCAGCTTATTCCTTTAAATTAGGAGGTTTCTATTCAAAATTTGTGACAATATTGCTAATGGTTTAGCTTATCAATATAGGTGAAAATACCTTTATATCAAACCTAAGAGCTATGTAGATTTTTAATTCTCTGGTCTTTTTCTGATGGCTTCAATTAATAACTGCTTAAAAATCAACAAATGTACACGTAAACGCCAGATGAATGTAATGATTTTTACTGCCACCAGATGGCACTAAAGACTCAATCCAACTTGAAGAAAGGTCAAAACGAACCTCATGAATGGACGCGAGGTTTCAACTGGTTTTAGTTCGGTTTAAACACAAAGCATTGCTCAGTATTACATGGCAACACCCTGATAAGGCCCCAAGCTGCAATTCTCATAAAAAGTGACAGAAACAGACAAGTTTTTAACCTTTACACTGAACATTTTTAGAACTGAAAGTATTAAACCAGGGGAGAATTGGAACTCTTCAAAAACAAAAAGGAAGACTGTGTTGTTGTTTGTTTTTTTGAGAGCTTATCTTTGCCCTAATTATATAATGTTATTGTATCGTTTTTGTTTTAGAATAACTTCATTTCTAACTATAAACTGGATTGTTTCCAACTGGCTTATTGATTCATTTTCAGACCTTATTTATGATATAAAACGGGACAAACAGGGGGTGTAATTATGTAAAATACTCAGAACATTTGGGAAGTTAATTGAACTCAGTGAAACTCAGGAAAAATCAAAGAACAAAAAAATATTCAAAATTAAAAAGTAAGTGACATGATAAAAATCAATCTTTTTAAAATTACTTAAAAAGATCTCCTGCAGAAAGAGAACAATCTCTTGACTCTGCCCAGGAGGCCTGCACAGCATGTTGCTGTTTCACTGCCTTGTTGAACAGCAACACGCAGTGCAAAGTGCTTTTGTTAGCCCCTGTAAAAAGGAATAATAAAAACAGACACGGACACAATGTTACTCCTTTCGCTTCCAGTGTTGTAATGTGTTTCCAAGAACAGTTTTAAACATTACATAGTCACATACTGAGTGCTGAACATTGTACACAAACATTGTGGTTATCTCCATATAGTAATAAGACACGTAGCACCGGACGCAGCTTGCCTGACAGCTAATGTGAGTATAATTATTAACTCCTGTTATGTTCGTTTCTGGGGTAGAGCAATAATGTTCCTGGGTGAATTTGATCCAGGGAGTTTTTAATCATGCAATAGTGTTAGAAATCAAAGAATTCCTCCAAAACATTTTTATATTTGATTATTAACTTCAATACTAACAATTTCAACGAATATTTGTGTAATGATGTTTTTTTTATTATTTCTCAGAAATTAAGGAACAATGACAACAACCCACTCATTTACTCATTTGGACATGAAAAATGGAATTAAAATTTTTTATGTCCACTGAAAAAAATACCTAGACACACAAAAAAACAATAATTTCCTTGAAATTGATTTTTGGTCAATTTTTTAAATATTACATTTTATTTAATTTTTTTCAATGCGTGATCTTTACAATTGAACTTGAGACACACGTACTATTCAGGGTCAAATTGACCCGCTGATTAAAATCAAGATAAGTGAGTCTTGCAGAGAGTGTTTCCCTCCATTCTGCTGAGAGTCCACTCAGTGTGGGTGGAGTTTATCCACAGGAACAGAAATAGAAAAGATTCCTGTCAAAAGTTGTATGAACACCTGCTTTCTTGCGGTTTTCTAGTGAAGTAAAGAGAAAAGTGAGAAATGGGCTCGTGTGTGTCCGGGTGTGCATGTGTGTGTGTGGTGTGTTGTGTATGTGTGTGTGGTGAAATATGGTTCATAGCTGCAAGAAAACATACAGAACTGGACATTTTTTTCATTTTTTTTTTTTTGAAGCCTGGTTAAATTGACCCGAACTGTGTAAAAAGTAAAAGCAGGGGCTGGTGGAAATGTGTCAAATGAATGCATTTTCAATTTCTATGTAGAGTGCACCTATTAAGACAAATAGAAAACGTTTCATGCAAAAAACAAAACAAACAAACAAAAAAAGCTTCTAACTATTTTAAAAAGATTTTTAAACTTTGAAAAGGGTCAATTTGACCCAGAACATAACAGGAGGGTCAATAAAACTCAAGTTATCGCAGACAACACAAACACTCCCTGCTCATTCGGCCAACATAATCAACACAAATACAGCTATAAACCTTATAAGTCATAATTTTACCTGTAATGAAAACAGACGCGACGTCACTCCTGTCGCTTCGATTGTTTTTATGGAAGAACAGAAGTAACGCGTTCCAGTGATTCAGACAAAACCAATCGAGACACGATCGGTAGACAAACAAAAATTTTAGATCTAATATTAACACAATTAAATGAACATTTATTTTTTTATAAACTAAATCTATTAATACACATATGAATTTATGTATATCAATCTCAGGTGATTTTATTTTATTTTCTATAAAGATTTAAAGTGAAAGGTGGTTGCATTATTTTCAGCTATATTGTCAAAAAGTATATTGAAAATGTAACTAATTTCATTGTTTCAAATAGTCTCTATATTTGATGCAATACTTTAAAGGATAATTAGTCATTATTCTTGATCAAAAAATCCCTTTGCAGGAGTAGAAATTGTGTTTATGGTTACTATTGATCTTCATCAGCTTATTCCTTTTTATTAGGACATTTCTATTCAAATTTTGTGACAATATTGCTCATGTTTTAGCTTATCAGAATGGGTGAAAATGCCTTCACAGCAAATGTAGAGCTATGTAGACTTTATATTTTCTGATCTTTTTCTGCTGGCTCCCTGCTTGGTGTTTCCATGACATCTTACCAGCTGTCAATAAGTTAATCACAGTATTGTTTTCTGATTGAAGATGCCTTTGTTAGGAAAATTATCTAAGTTCATGTATTTGAAAGTTTATGTTTTTATATTAGTATTCTGTATGCTGTTTTCTTGACTCCTTTCTTTTGTGGTATACTCTTAACTGTTTTTCCAGATGTTTTCTTGGGGGTCAGAAATGTTTGCACATTCTTGCGTTATGAGCTTCTTTTGTCATTGGTTGCTTTGATCATTAACTGTCTGTGTTATCAACTGCCTGTGAAGCGGGTTTATAATGTCTAGGTAAGTGCATGTCCACAGAAGATTCCAGAACATCTTGTGGGGATGTTTATTGATCAACTGTTTGTGTGACTGTGTGAAAAAGCCCAACCTCTTTGTTTGTAATGTCAATGTAAAAACCGCATTGCATTCACAACAGAATCTGAATTTCTTGGGCAAACACAGGTGAATGCATATGAACATACATATACATCTGAGGACAGTCCATTTAATTAACAAGTGCTTAAAAATCAACAAATGTACATGTAAACGCCAGATGAATGCAATGATTTTTACTGCCACCAGATGGCAGTAAAGACTCAATCCAACTTGAAGAAAGGTCAAAACGAACCTCATGAATGGACGCGAGGTTTCAACTGGTTTTAGTTCGGTTTAAACACAAAGCATTGCTCAGTATTACATGGCAACGACCTTTTGAGAGCTTATCTTTGTCCTAATTATATAATGTTATTGTATCGTTTTTGTTTTAGAATAACTTCATTTCTAACTATAAACTGGATTGTTTTCAACTTGCTTATTGCTTCATTTTCAGACCTTATTTAAGATATAAAACGGGACAAACAGGGGGTGTAATTATGTAAAATACTCAGAACAATTGGGAAGTTAATTGAACTCAGTGAAACTCAGGAAAAATCAAAGAACAAAAAAATATTCAAAGTAATTGAAACTGATGGTGGACATTCATAGTGAGGCCATCTTGTCACTATTATGGAATTAGTCAATAATTCCTTAGTTGATACTAATATTTTTTCTTGTAAAGTTTTTATGTTTTGTTTTCTCTTTTCTTATGTTGATAGATGCAAAAGAAAATGTAAGTGATAAATTTAAAATGACGCCAGATCCATTTCAATGTTTCACTAAAATAGTGAAACAACAGAATAATAAAACCTTGTACAACTTATGAACTTCAATTTATTCAATTAGTCCTCTTCTGACTTATGCATATATTAGTATGTTAGAATCTGAATTAGAGGAAATATACTATATTTTATAATGAGATAAGAAAAGTAATTAAGATACTTGAAATATTTATATCTGATTATTTTAGTTAGAGTCATATGCCTTCAAAATTGTTTTGTCTGCAGTATGAACAATAGTCTTGCTTATCAGGTATATACCGTGCTGTTTATTGAGTTTAAACCTTTTTTCCACCATATTATTGTTTGGAGAACAAACAATAATATGTGGTTCATGATAGTATTCTCAAGTAATTGTAAATGGTAATACCCTATAAATTTTTGCTCTTGCTTACCTACAACAACAAAATGTATTATCACTCCCTCTATTCAACCTTAGACTTCCTGTTTCTTATCAAACATCTAATGCAGGTTCTACAGGAAACCCAGATCAACAAAATGATAAGCAACACAATTGCTAAACAGAATGCCATCACATCTAGGCAGTGGAAGGCATACCAGGGCATCTTATAAGACTCGGAGCGCAAGTGTGGCGCACCCCGGTGCCTCATGACATGTTCGATCCAGAATATAGCACTGTCAATGGGTTTCATTGGTTTGTCATGATGAAGCTGTGATAGTTTGACCATATTCTGCTTGTAGGGTTTTTCTGGGTCTAAAATGGACTTCAGAGCACTTTTCAGAGAGTTAGCAGTCATTTTTGTCACGTCGACTATCTCAGCCACACCTCGTGCCTTCAGTCGGATGATGTTGTCGTACTGGTCCAAGATAAGTGGAATGCCTAGAACTGGTACGCCGTGGTAGATGGCCTCGTAGATGCCATTGGTGCCCCCATGTGTGATGAAAACCTTAGTTTTAGGATGGCCAAGGATGTCGTTCTGAGGCAACCATTCAACCAGCATAGTGTTGTTCCCTAAAGCAGCTGGTTGTTTACCAATATGTCTCCACAAAACTTTCTGGGGGAGGCCGGCAAACGCTGACGCGAAGGTTTCTGACACCTCAGGACCAAGGTCGCTCAGCAGAGTGCCGAGAGTCATCACAATTACTCCATGTTCACCAGAGCTCTGCACAAATGCCTCTAATTCAGTTGACAAAGGCTTGGATGGTTTTCCTTGGAAGCCTCCAATGTAGATGACGTTGGGCATGGTGGGGCGAGGGAAGTCAAAGGTAAAATCAACCCGCATTAGCCAGAGATCTGCACCCTGTGTCAGAGACAAGGTATCCACATTATCTTCAAAGTATTTATCACATATATCTTGGTATTTTGGACCAGAAACATAGTATTGCTTGTAGATCATCATGATGTGGAAGATAATATTATGGAGTCTTTGTAAAAAGTGCATTTTGTCAGATAAATGGGAGAACACAGCAGGAATGTAGGACAGAGGAGAAGGAGCGATAGCAAAGTGACCCTCTCCACCGGGAAGCCAGCGTACGTTCAACACCAAAGGAAGCTTGAGATAGTGCGCCAGCAGCACTCCTCCTGGGAACGCCGGGTCCGTCAGGAAAAGATCATATCCAGTTTCATTTAGCTGCTTTATCAGAGTCTCATTCTCAAAGATACTGATGACCATTTTTACTGCACCGTTCTTTCCTACACCTCCAAAAAGATTAAACAGATTCCTGTAAAACTGAAAAAAAGCCCACAATGTTCCTTCATTTCGACGGATTTCCATAGACCTCTCCAGGAAGGACGTCATGACTTTTTGACTCTCGATGTTTTCGGGCTGCTCCTGGGCAATCGTGATGGACGTGTAAAGGGGTGAAAATTCAGAAATGTACCAGCTGGTTGAGGAGCGGAACACCGTTATTTCATGCCCCCTAGAATGTAACGCCTCCAAAAGTATTTTCATGTTCAGCCAGTGACTTCCATCCACTGGGAAAACCAACACTTTTCCACCATCACCAGGAGACAGCAGCGATGCAGACAACAGTAGGATCACCAGAACTGGACTCATTTCTGTAAAACAGACTCATAATGTCAGATTCAGATTAACTTAATTTTGGTAAATTTGCAACATTACAACATTTTATTTACCAAAAAATAAAATAAAATACATTTTTTCTAACCAAAAAATTACCAGTAAAGGAATAGGCTACAGCAGGGGTGCTCCAACTTTTTGAGACCAAGATCTACTTTTTCTCTCATCAGCCAGCTGAGATCTACCTCATGACACCAAGACATAAAAATGGTAAATTAAACCCTATTGACATATTTTTTATGTGAACATACATCAGTTATATCAGAACTGATGAAGTGATAAAAAACCTCAGAGAGATTCTGTCACTGGGAGCAGGTTACTGGTTTCTCAGTCAGAAGCTGGTTGCAAACCTGAGGCCAGCAGGTGTCAGTCAGTTATTGTAGATCTGAAATTTGGTTTGATGAGAAACTACAGACTGATAGGAGGAACCAAAGAGCACTGCAAAGGTAAAGGCAAATCTTCTGAATTTGGGATATAATTAATTTAATTTCACATAATTTTTGCGGTAGAAGCCATTTGTTTGTTAAAACCTAATCAAATATATTCGTCCTATTTGATGTTTTTTGTGACGTTTACTGCATACGAACGAGGTGATTGTAATAGAGTGGTTTGTTGCCCCCTAATGGTAAGAAATACCGACATTCCGGTTCCAGGTACAGTTCTCAGTAGGCCAACTTGGCTGTTTTGTTTTCCTGCTGTTCCACCATTAAAAAGCATCGGATCCACATTTCCTCTGTTTAATCTTTGCAACTCAAGAATATCACAGTAATTAGTCCAGGTTTGTCGTTTATTGAACGTTCAGAAACTACAGTGAATGTAAACAAAAGTGAAGCAACCCGAACAGGTGATCAACTCAAAACCACGAGCAACTTTTTACTCTCCGACTCTCTTTATCGTTTAAGCACACCCGTTGCCGTGGCAACCGCCTTTGCCCTGCACGCCGAGCAGAGATGACATTAAAAAACATAACATTCAGTCCGTTATAATACCAGGTTTCCAGGCTTGATATTTTGTTCTCGATTATTGATACGCCTCTCAGGAAGTATGCTTGTCAGTCGGTCTATCAGTCGCCTCTTTTTTTTTGTTTTGTTTTTTTTGTTCAGGGAATCATCCATTGCCACTACTGGAGTCATTAACTCAAACAAATCTCTACAGATAATAACAAAATAATAATAATAATAAAAAATTCACAAAATTTACCTTTCACAAACTTCTATGCAATTTTTGTTTATTCTCCAAGTTATTTAGTTTTATACTTGATCTTTTGTATTTAAAAATATGTTAAAGTTTATTCACCCAAGAAGCCAAAAAGTAAGAAAACAATCAATCCTACTTTTTCTAGAAAAGATCTTGACAATATTGAGGACAAATTGAGAAGACAAAAGTGAAATCGGTTGTGAAGGTGTAAGCCCAATTATAACACCATTTCAGAAAAAAGCAAATCTAAGTTATTTGGTTTGATGGACTCGACCTGCTTTGCTACTTTAAGGAAAGACCATTTTGTTTGTGTTTAATATTTTCAGTGACAAGGCAACTCAAAGTGAATTACATGTTTATATTATTATTGTAGTATATTTTCCAGCAGTCCAGAAAACTCCTCCAATTAAATCAATGTCTCTCTCTACTGAATATGAATGATTATAATCACCAGTTACTGCTTGTTGTGTACTTTGAAGCTTTTCTTGTTTTGATCAGCTCTCTGTTAAAACTATTCTCTGCTTTTTATCTGAGCCTCATCCTCTAAGCAGCAACCTGATAAGATGGTCTTGTCTATGTTTCATTGTGTCGGTAAGTGTGCACATTTGCCACAAGATCATGTGCAAGCAATATGTGAAGCAAAAATGTTTTCAAAGCAGATAAGCCAAACAGAAATGAGAAACAAAAAAGATTCACTAACCCAAATACAAATGCAGATAAAAACAAATCATGCATCCTCAAGTTGGAAAGTTTGATAAAGCAGAACATACATAACCACATGCGTGATTGGTTTTACAAAGTGAAACAAAGTGACATCAAAGGTGCAGGCAGCAACCTCCACTCCTTCAAAACTGAAATGAGTACAAGTGTAAGGGGAAAGTACAGCATACCTATTAAAAAAAATCAGTGTCTTATGAAATGTTGCAACATTTATCTTTGAAATGATGAAATGCAATATTATCTGCAGTAAAATTAAATCTGATAGGTTAATAAAACTGATTCTTACCTTCAGCCTTTGTAGTTTGTTCCTTTCAAGTCTAATCCAAACTACAGGCAATATGTAAAAATGTCAAAAATGTCTGTCCTCGTCAAGCAACTGTCGTGGTCAGTTGTTGGGTGAAATGCAAGTGAATATATAACTTTGTGTTCCTAAATAAACCTGCCCAGTAGGCTGGCACTGCATGTAAGCACATTTTAACTAGCCCCCACTAAACCTTCTGTAAACTGCAAATGTCAAACTGTTCTTGTTTGCTTTGCCATTTTTGTACGGTCATGCTGAAATGCATCAATAAATTTGACATTCACAGGGTCAAAAGATATTATTTTGTCTAAGAATAAAGCTTAATGTACAAACCTGTTCAATAAATCAGAATATTATTGAAAAGTCAATTTAATTCAGGAACTTTATCACCAAGTCAAAACACATTATGCAGATTAGTTACACACATGGATGTTTGGCAGCCTTTATTCTTATACATTTTGAGGATGTTTCCACTTACAATTAATGAAATCTTATTCACAATTTGAATATTAAATCAGACCATAAGAAATTGTCTTCATACAGAAATTTATATTGAACAGTTTACTGCCTTCAATTTTCAAAAGCTATTTTTAATATAAAAATGAGCCTCATTCTAATTAATTGAACATGACTGTGGAACTGACATTACAGTCAAGACTGGTTGACATATTGTAAAACATTAATTGTTGGTACATTATAGTTAAAGTAAACCAAACAGGTCAAGTTGATGAATAAATTTCCTAATATTTCTAAAATAGCATAGCAGGATATTATTATGTTATATTAGGATATAAGTTTTATTTTAGTCAAATCAGTATTATACATTTTACATCCCTTTAAGTTGCACAGTGTTTTCAGAATCCAATGTAGGAAATAAAAAGATGAATGTTTCTTCACTGACCTGAAGTGACACTGACTGTCTCCAGTGTTAACAAATCAGTTGAAACTATACTTTGAATAATCAAGTTCAAATCTATTTGGACTTGAAGTTATTGTGAATTCACATCATCACGATAACTTTAATATCAGCAACAAGGAAGTGCAAAATGCTTTACATTATAAAACATCAAAAACATCACACAGTTATCAATTTATAAAACAAGTAAACATTACTGTTCAAAAGCAAGACATAAATAAAAACCCAGCTTAATTTCTATATGTGTTATGTGTTTCATTTCCATGAAATCAGAGATTCTTGATTTTTCATTTCTGTTTGCATATCAATTACTTTACTGCAGTTTCTGCTTCTTTGTCACACTTAAAAATTTCACATTGTTGAGGATTTTGACCTCTGTTGCTGGATCTTGTTAACTGGCCGCTCCAGGGCTTCGGTCAGAACACATGCTGATCATCAGGTGTTTAAATAGGTTTACTGAAGGATTATGTCTTACAGCGGTGCAAATAAATTGAAGCAGTTTATTATCGATGCCTGCACAGTAAAACGGAAAAGAGATCAGCTGACTAACGTCAAGAAGAAGAAAATAAATGGACAAACCTCCTTCAAAATAAAAGGAAGCACTTCAAAATAAAAGCATAGATATCAGACATTGCACTACTTGAAGAATTTATAACACACATCAACAAAATAACTTCAATATCAGATCAAGACAACTTGAGAAAAAACAAAAAAGTGCATTTGAAAAAGATTTAATTTGTTTATAAAAATATATAGGCCCCTATTTGACCCGGCGTTAAAATGTAATTGCCCCCAAAAATCTAAAACCTCCAGTCGTTGCTGGCACCAGTTGTATTGTGTAAATACTACTTGTGTGCTGAGTATGAACACAAAGTCTTTACCTCTGGACGGTTGGAGGAATCAATAGCAGCCGGTTAGAACCCACACATGCACGATGAGAATCTGAAATCTCCTAACAGGGCTAACAGCACCGACAAAATGCACCACAATATTTCCTCAAGTTTTTCCAAGTCTTGTGGTTCAGTTGCAGAGGTTGCTGTTTGCTTTGCATGACCTGTTTATTCTACCTCTACTCTACAGCAAACATGCAAAAATAAGAAACTCAGTTTAACTTCAGATTATTAAGGCCATATTAACATCGTAAATAAAATTATGAAAATAAAGTTGTACAAGAATGCGAAATAAAATGAGAAAATGGTTGAATGAATGAGAATAAAATGAGAACTCTGAGAATCAGGCTACGTTATGAGAAAAGTCCCAAAAGAAAACATATCACACAAATAAAATCACAACATTGCAAGAATAAAATCCTGAAACTATAAGAATACCACAAAAATGAACTCGTATGAGAATAAGGTCGAAATAATATTAGAATAATGTCATAACAACATGAGAATAAAATCTTATGGTCATCCAGTAACTTCGTAGATTTATTGTATCTGCTGATGGCTCAGCACCAGAAACTGCTCAGACCTGCTGACTTTGTTGTGCAGAATTCTGTTAAATAAGCAACGACAATGAAATCTATTTTTATTTGTTTTTTTTTTTTTTAAGTTTGTTTTAAAATGTCACAAGCAAACTTCCCCACAGCTCTGCCTGTTTCTGGGAAGCTACATCAAATTATGGCTTTCCCTTGAAAACAGAAACTCTACTTTCTTATCTTGAAGATGACATTTACATTCCTTTACATCACCTAGTGATTAACTATCGAATAAAAAAAAACCCTAAAGTTAAAACTTCCTATTACTTCATTGAATGGTAACCACACAGGTTGATTTTAGATCAGGTCAATGTAAGTTCTAGTGAGGAAGTTAAGAGAAGCATCACACATCAGAAAGAGAACAATCTCTTGACTCTGCCCAGGAGGCCGGCACAGCATGTTGCTGTTTAACTGCCTTGTTGAACAGCAACACGCAGTGCAAAGTGCTTTTGTTAGCCTCTGTAAAAAGGAATAATAAAAACAGACAGGACACAATGTTACTCCTTTCGCTTCCAGTGTTGTAATGTGTTTCCAAGAACAGTTTTAAACATTACATAGTCACGTACTGAGTGCTGAACATTGTACACAAACATTGTGGTTATCTCCATATAGTAATAAGACACGTAGCACCGGACGCAGCTTGCCTGACAGCTAATGTGAGTATAATTATTAACTCCTGTTATGTTCGTTTCTGGGGTAGAGCAATAATGTTCCTGGGTGAATTTGATCCAGGGAGTTTTTAATCATGCAATAGTGTTAGAAATCAAAGAATTCCTCCAAAACATTTTTATATTTGATTATTAACTCCAATACTACCAATTTCAACAAATATTTGTGTAATGATGTTTTTTTTATTATTTCTCAGAAATTAAGGAACAATGACAACAACCCACTCATTTACTCATTTGGACATAAAAAATGGAATTAAAATTTTTTATGTCCACTGAAAAAAATACCTAGACACACAAAAAAACAATAATTTCCTTGAAATTGATTTTTGGTCAATTTTTTTTAATATTACATTTTATTTAATTTTTTTCAATGCGTGATCTTTACAATTGAACTTGAGACACACATACTATTCAGGGTCAAATTGACCCGCTGATTAAAATCAAGATAAATGAGTCATGCAGAGAGTGTTTCCCTCCATTCTGCTGAGAGTCCACTCAGTGTGGGTGGAGTTTGTCCACAGGAACAGAAATAGAAAAGATTCCCGTCAAAAGTTGTATGAACACCTGCTTTCTTGCGGTTTTCTAGTGAAGTAAAGAGAAAAGTGAGAAATGGGCTCGTGTGTGTCCGGGTGTGCGTGTGTGTGTGTGGTGTTGTGTATGTGTGTGTGGTGAAATATGGTTCATAGCTGCAAGAAAACATACAGAACTGGACATTTTTTTCATTTTTTTTTTTTTTGAAGCCTGGTTAAATTGACCCGAACAGTGTAAAAAGTAAAAGCAGGGGCTGGTGGAAATGTGTCAAATGAATGCATTTTCAATTTCTATGTAGAGTGCACCTATTAAGACAAATAGAAAACGTTTCATGCAAAAAACAAAACAAACAAACAAAAAAAGCTTCTAACTATTTTAAAAAGATTTTTAAACTTTGAAAAGGGTCAATTTGACCCGGAACATAACAGGAGGGTCAATAAAACTCAAGTTATCGCAGACAACACAAACACTCCCTGCTCATTCGGCCAACATAATCAACACAAATACAGCTATAAACCTTATAAGTCATAATTTTACCTGTAATGAAAACAGACGACGTCACTCCTGTCGCTTCGATTGTTTTTATGGAAGAACAGAAGTAACGCGTTCCAGTGATTCAGACAAAACCAATCGAGACACGATCGGTAAACAAACAAAAATTTTAGATCTAATATTAACACAATTAAATGAACATTTATTTTTTTATAAACTAAATCTATTAATACACATATGAATTTATGTATATCAATCTCAGGTGATTTTATTTTATTTTCTATAAAGATTTAAGTGAAAGGTGGTTGAATTATTTTCAGCTATATTGCCAAAAAGCATATTGAAAATGTAACTAATTTCATTGTTTCAAATAGTCTCTATATTTGATGCACTACTTTAAAGGATAATTAGTCATTATTTTTGATAAAAAAATCCCTTTGCAGGAGTAGAAATTGTGTTTATGGTTACTATTGATCTTCATCAGCTTATTCCTTTATTAGGACATTTCATTCAAACTTGTGACAATATTGCTCATGTTTTAGCTTATCAGAATGGGTGAAAATGCCTTCACAGCAAATGTAGAGCTATGTAGACTTTATATTTTCTGATCTTTTTCTGCTGGCTCCCTGCTTGGTGTTTCCATGACATCTTACCAGCTGTCAATAAGTTAATCACAGTATTGTTTTCTGATTGAAGATGCCTTTGTTAGGAAAATTATCTAAGTTCATGTATTTGAAAGTTTATGTTTTTATATTAGTATTCTGTATGCTGTTTTCTTGACTCCTTTCTTTTGTGGTATACTCTTAACTGTTTTGCCAGATGTTTTCTTGGGGGTCAGAAATGTTTGCACATTCTTGCGTTATGAGCTTCTTTGTCATTGGTTGCTTTGATCATTAACTGTCTGTGTTATCAACTGCCTGTGAAGCGGGTTTACAATGTCTAGGTAAGTGCATGTCCACAGAAGATTCCAGAACATCTTGTGGGGATGTTTATTGATCAACTGTTTGTGTGACTGTGTGAAAAAGCCCAACCTCTTTGTTTGTAATGTCAATGTAAAAACCGCATTGCATTCACAACAGAATCTGAATTTCTTGGGCAAACACAGGTGAATGCATATGAACATACATATACATCTGAGGACAGTCCATTTAATTAACAAGTGCTTAAAAATCAACAAATGTACATGTAAACGCCAGATGAATGCAATGATTTTTACTGCCACCAGATGGCACTAAAGACTCAATCCAACTTGAAGAAAGGTCAAAACGAACCTCATGAATGGACGCGAGGTTTCAACTGGTTTTAGTTCGGTTTAAACACATTGCTCAGTATTACATGGCAACGACCTTTTGAGAGCTTATCTTTGTCCTAATTATATATTATTGTATCGTTTTTGTTTTAGAATAACTTCATTTCTAACTATAAACTGGATTGTTTTCAACTGGCTTATTGCTTCATTTTCAGACCTTATTTATGATATAAAACGGGACAAACAGGGGGTGTAATTATGTAATACTCAGAACATTTTGGGAAGTTAATTGAACTCAGTGAAACTCAGGAAAAATCAAAGAACAAAAAAATATTCAAAGTAATTGAAACTGATGGTGGACATTCATAGTGAGGCCATCTTGTCACTATTATGGAATTAGTCAATAATTCCTTAGTTAATAATTAATGTACTTGTTCCGTTGGCATATTATCCCACTTATAACAAGATATTTTGGCTACAAAGGTCACGTGTAATATACAGGTTTTATTAATAATAAACCATTTACATTTCTTAATTTCTCTTTCACTTCTAAAGAAGGAAAATCTGCCACACAGCTGTGAAAGACTGGCTAGCCAGGTGTGGGCAGGGTGTTGCAGTTCTTTTTTTTTTTTTTCCATGTGCAGCTAAGTCAGCTTGAAGGCAGGGCTTCAAAAAGGAAGTTGTTTATGGCGGGTGTCCTTTCAGTTTATTTTCATCTGCGATCAGAGCCTCAGAGGAGAAGGGCTGAGATCTCTTGTTTCTGGAAGACAAAATGAATGCAACCAGGTGTTCTCAACCTAATAAGAAATTATTCGAACACACAGTTCTGCCTACTCTTCACATCTTGGTGTTTATTGTTGGACTGACTGCTAATGGATGGGGATTGAACTCTTTGCGGCGCAACTGGAAGAAACTGGGAAATATCAACATCTTTGTCCTAAACCTTGGACTAGCAGACATTCTGTATCTGCTCACTCTCCCCTTCCTGATCCTGTACCACATGAAAGGAAATACATGGATCTTTGGAGAAGGATTCTGCTTGGTAACAAGATTTTGCTTCAACCTGAATCTGTACTGCAGCATCGGGTTCCTCACCTGTATAAGTGTGTACAGGTACCTGTCCATCGTCCATCCCATGAGAGCAATGGGGAGATTGACCGCGACTCACTCTGTGGTCATCTCAGTCGTTGTTTGGATTTTGGTGGGTGTTCAGAGTTTTCCAGACATGTTTTACCCAAAAACATTTGGGGGAAAAAAATGTTTTGACAGTACCTCAAATGAACATATGAAGAGTTACCTGAAATACTCCATCATATGGACGTCATTTGGATTTTGCATCCCATTCCTCATCACCATTTGGAGCTACGGACATGTGACTCTGGTTGTCTGCCGCTCAGAAACGATTGACAAGGACCTGAAACGACGCAGCTTGAAGCTGTTGGTAATTTTGATTCTTCTCTTCTTGCTTTGTTATGCACCCTACCATGTCTTC
Source organism: Poeciliopsis prolifica (assembly GCF_027474105.1). NCBI lineage: Eukaryota > Metazoa > Chordata > Actinopteri > Cyprinodontiformes > Poeciliidae > Poeciliopsis > Poeciliopsis prolifica. The sequence goes on along the minus strand of NW_026562421.1, from coordinate 2,234,649 downwards.
AAGAACCTCAGCATGTATTCCAGAGTCCTGATTAGTCAGGGAACATGCCCCGAATGGGATTCTGGAATCTTCAATGCTCGTCAGGCAAGTCGTGGTCTTGTGAGCCTGAATAGTGCTCTCAACCCACTGGTTTACCTCCACGTTTATGAAGACATGGGTGCTCAAGTCAGGCAGCAGCTGCAAGGAGGGCAACAGATGTTCAGTCGATTGTTTAAGTCAAATTCTTGCTCTGTGCCGGTAGCACAGAGTGAAACAAATGATGTGTAACATTTTTCTTTTTCATTCAATATAATAATTAATACTTTTGTACATTCTTGTAAAGTTTTTTATGCTTTCTTTTCTCTATTCTTATGTTGTCAGCTGCAAAAAATGTAAGTAATAATTTTAAAGTGAGGTCAGATCTGTTTCAATGTTGCACTATTTTAGTGAAACAACATAGTTTTAGAATAATAAAACCTTGTACAATGTATAAACTCCAATTCATTCAATTTTTACTCTTCTGACTTCTGCTTATATTAGTGTTAGAATCTGAATGAGAGGAAACATATTTTATAAAGTTAAGTGGTTCACTGATCAGCAAATATATTTGTTACACATACAGTTTTGCTTCGATATTTACAAACATTCCTCCCAAACAAGAACATCCTAATTATTTTATGTTTTATGCGGCTCATCTTCTATCAAAGTTCTTGATTATTCAACACAGAACTGCAATGCTTACAAAATTCATTTTATGGACACAAGCTAAAATTTTAGGTTTCCAATTCATTTATCACCTAACCTTTTTTATTAGTGTGGCAGCACTACAGAAAACGCTTTAGCAGCTTTTTCTGAGCCATGGTGAAGATTATATTTGTGGCTAGGCTTAGGATTGTTTAATATAATGACTGAAGTGATGATAAACCAAAACATACTCCATTTATTCATAAGATATTGACATGGATAAATGGAGTAATAGTAAAGCAACAGCACAATATTACTTGATACACTATTAGCTGGCATTTTGAAAGCAGCATTAATCAGTCATTGGTGCTGATTGGTTGTTGCCCCTGGGCAGGTTGCCAGTCCATCAATAAACCAACAAGGGAAAATAACTTAAGTCACTAAAACCCAGAAGTGGCGGGTCTAAAACTAAAACACAAATCACACAAACGGCACGGTTTCAGTTGCCAAACATGAAGCAGCATTTCTCCAGTAATGTTGCAGGAACCAGAACCTTTTTGCCAGTTAATTAGAAACAAAGTATTTTACTTACTATGGGAAACGAGGTGTGACTGACAATTTAAGGAAACAGGAACAACATTTATATTCATACCAGAAAGAAAAGAATAACAGTAATAATTTTACAGCTAATGACAGCTTTACTTTTTGAACAGTTTTCATCTCATTCAACATGTTATTTAGGAAATGACCTTGAAGATGACACATGAACCGCTGACGGCAGAGTTTTTGCTGTCACTGACTCAGTCAGCCTCTTCTTCCTCCAGAAAAAATAGTCATGCAGAGCAGAATAATAGTTGGTTGTTGTTTTTTTCTTCTAGGAACTATAAGTGTTTCTGAAACAGGAACACTTTTTTAAACAGTTCTTGGTGTGATGTTAAGACATAGTAGCTGTTTCCGTCTGATAAACCACAACACTTTTTTTCCTGTCACCAACTTCTGCTTAACTGATGTACCTTTCAAGAATAGTTGCATTATTATAAACCTGGAACAGTTTTCTGCACTAACCTCACACAGAGCTGCAATAGTTTTAGGTAGGACTCTTAGAAAGTATTCCTTCTGTTCACACATTGAGTAGAAACTGAAAAATTGCCTTTCCAACCAAAATAATCAACTCAAACAATATACATAAATATTTAAATGCTTTAATGAAAACATAAAATAATTATATGCATTGATGATATGCACATATTTCTTCGTTTAGCCATGTGCAGCACTACAGAAAACGTTTTAGTAGCTTTTTCCGAGCCATGGTGAAGATTCCCATGTGACCTTGTTTCATTTTAGACTTTGAGAATTCAAATCACACAATAATTAGATAGTACTCATTGTTGATCTGGACATTTACTGAATTTGGAAGATTTGCTGCATATTATTTTCCAAGCTTTTGCTCTCTCCTCAAAGAATCAAAGGATCCATAGAAATGTACTTTGCAAATCAACAAAATCTTTATGTGATTTATTTGATTTGATATTTGTCTTTGATTGTTTTGGCAGCACTAGTCAGTCACTACAAATGCTGTTTACATTTCCAGACATTTGGAAATAATTCATCACACAGTACAGTGAGTTTAAAACTTTTTTCCACCATATTATTGTTTGGAGGACAAACAATAATATGTGGTTCATGATAGTATTCTCAAGTAATTGTAAATGGTAATACCCTATAAATTTTTGCTCTTGCTTTCCTACAACAACAAAATGTATTATCACTCCCTCTATTCAACCTTAGACTTCCTGTTTCTTATCAAACATCTAATGCAGGTTCTACAGGAAAGCCAGATCAACAAAATGATAAGCAACACAATTGCTAAACAGAATGCCATCACATCTAGGCAGTGGTAGGCATACCAGGGCATCTTATAAGACTCGGAGCGCAAGTGTGGCGCACCCCGATGCCTCATGACATGTTCGATCCAGAATATAGCACTGTCAACGGGCTTCATTGGTTTGTCATGATGAAGCTGTGATAGTTTGACCATATTCTGCTTGTAGGGTTTTTCTGGGTCTAAAATGGACTTCAGAGCACTTTTCAGAGAATCAGCAGTCATTTTTGTCACGTCGACTATCTCAGCCACACCTCGTCTCTTCAGTCGGATGATGTTGTCGTACTGGTCAAAGATAAGTGGAATGCCTAGAACTGGTACGCCGTGGTAGATGGCCTCATAGATGCCATTGGTGCCCCCATGTGTGATGAAAACCTTAGTTTTAGGATGGCCAAGGATGTCGTTCTGAGGCAACCATTCAACCAGCATAGTGTTGTTCCCTAAAGCAGCTGGTTGTTTACCAATATGTCTCCACAAAACTTTCTGGGGGAGGCCGGCAAACGCTGACGCGAAGGTTTCTGACACCTCAGGACCAAGGTCGCTCAGCAGAGTGCCGAGAGTCATCACAATTACTCCATGTTCACCAGAGCTCTGCACAAATGCCTCTAATTCAGTTGACAAAGGCTTGGATGGTTTTCCTTGGAAGCCTCCAATATAGATGACGTTGGGCATGGTGGGGCGAGGGAAGTCAAAGGTAAAATCAACCCGCAATAGCCAGAGATCTGCACCCTGTATCAGAGACAAGGTATTCACATCACCTCCAAAATATTTATCGCATACAACCTGGAATGGTGGATTTGCGACATAGTAATGCATGTAGACCAACATGCCATGGAAGATAATATTATGGAGTCTTTGTAAAAAATGCATTTTGTCAGAGAAATGGGAGAACACAGCAGGAATGTAGGACAGAGGAGAAGGAGCGATAGCAAAGTGACCCTCTCCACCGGGAATCCAGCGTACATTCAACACCAAAGGAAGCTTGAGATAGTGCGCCAGCAGCACTCCTCCTGGGAACGCCGGGTCCGTCAGAAAAAGATCATATCCAGTTTCATTTAGCTGCCTTAGCAAAGTCCTATTCTCAAAGGTTCTGATGACCATCTTTGCTACGCCCTTCTGGTTTTCTCCAAACAAATCAAACAGATTCCTGTAAAACTGAAAGAAAGCCCACAATGTCCCTTCATTTCGACGGATTTCCATAGACCTCTCCAGGAAGGATGTCATGACTTCTTGACTCTCGATGTTTTCGGGCTGATCCTGGGCAATCGTGATGGACGTGTAAAGGGATGAAAATTCAGAAATGTACCAGCTGGTTGAGGAGCGGAACACCGTTATTTCATGTCCCCGAGAATGTAACGCCTCCAAAAGTATTTTCATGTTCAGCCAGTGACTCCCATCCACTGGGAAAACCAACACTTTTCCACCATCACCAGGAGACAGCAGTGATGCAGACAACAGTAGGATCACCAGAACTGGACTCATTTCTGTAAAACAGACTCATAATGTCAGATTCAGACTAACTTAATTTACAACATACAATAAAATAGATAAATCTAAACTCAAGCAATTGATGAAAGAGCATATGACTAAACAAAATTTGGATTGTGTTTTTTTTGACTGGACCTCAGAGAAGTATATTAATAGTTTTCAGTATTCATGCCACTTTTCAGTACTCATGCCACATTAGAACTTGTATAGCATCTATTGCCACTACTGGAGTCATTAAATCAAGCATATCTCTCTAGATAATTACAAAATAGTTTTATACTTGATCTTTTGCATTTGAAGTATATTTTAATTCAAACCCCTTAAAGTTTATTCATTATTTATTCAAAAATCAATCCCACATTTCCTAGGAAACATCTTGACAAAATTTAAGACAAATTGAGAATAAATTAGAACTGGTTGTGAATGTTTACGTCCAATTATGTGGCATAAAATCGACAGCATTCAAGCAAAACTGATTAAAAGTTAAAAATTAGTGGTAGTGGTTTAATAGTTTCCAGCTACTTTGTTACGTTGAGGCAAAACAATTTTATCTCACACATTTTCAGCAACAAGGCAATTCAAAGTCATTTTCATGATTAGAAGGAAAACAAAACAGAAAATCAGCAAAAACGTCACATTACAGGAGCAAAGGGAAAGCAATGACAAGTTGGAAAAGATACTGCAGTTTTTCTATTTTCTGGAAGTTTAATGAAGTATAGTGGAGCATAAAGACCTTGAATGCTTCTTCTCCATGTTTTAATGTTCCAAGCCACTGAGATATTCTGGTTAATATCTACTCTACTTCTCAAGAGTCAGAAGTAAACAACAGCAGATCTTTAACAATTTTAAACTAGTAAAAGTATCTCTTGTTACTTTATATAAAATCTCTACCTGCTAGATAATATTTTTGTTATTGTAGCACATTTTCACAATCCAGAGGACTCCTCCAATTGAATCAATGTCTCTCACTACTGAATATGAATGATTATAATCACCAGTTACTGCTTGTTGTGTACTTTGAAGCATTTCCTGTTTTGATCAGGTCTTTGTTACATCTATTCTCTCTTTAGTTGTAACTTTTTACCTGAGCCACGTCCTCTAACCAACGACATAATGTGTGGTCTTGTCTATATTTCATTGCACTTTGGTTTCTGTGTGAGTGTTTGTGCACGTTTGCCACAAGATCATGTGCAAGCAACTGTATGTGCAGCACAAAATGTTCTGAAGGCAGACAAGCCAGACAGAAACCAGAAAAAAACGATTCACTGACCCAAATACCGATGCAGATGAAAACAAATCGTGCATCCTCAAGTTGGAAAGTTTGATTGGTTTCAAGAAAAAAAAATTCACTAACCCAAATACAAATGCAGATAAAAACAAATTGTGAATCCTCAAGTTGGAAAGTTTGACTGCTTTCAAGTTTGATAATGCAGAACATACATAACCACATGCGTGATTGGTTTTACAAAGTGAAACAAAGTGACATCAAAGGTGCAGGCAGCAACCTCCACTCCTTCAAAACTGAAATGAGTACAAGTGTGAAGGGAAAGTACAGCATACCTGTAAAAAAAAATTAATCAATGTCTTTTTAAATGTTGCAACATTTATCTTTGAAATGATGAGATGCAATATCATCTGCAGTAAAATTAAATCTGATAGGTTAATAAAACTGATTCTCACCTTCAGCCTTTGTAGTTTCTGTTTCTTTCAATTCTTATCCAAACTACAGGCAATAAAATGTCTGTCCTTGTCATGCAACTGCCATGGTCAGTGAAATGCAAGTGAATATATAACTTTGTGTTCCTAAATAAACCTGCCCAGTAGGCTGGCACTGAATCTATGCATATTTTAACTAGCCCCCACTAAACCTTTTGTAAACTGCAAATATAATACTGTTCTTTCCTAATGTTTGCTTTGCAATTTTGTGCAGTCATGCTCAAATGCATCAATAAATTTGACATTCACAGGGTCAAAAGATAGTATTTTTGTCTAAGAATAAAGCTTAATGTACAAACCTGTTCAATAAATCAGAATATTATTAAAACGTCAATTTATTAATTCAGGAACTTTATCAATAAGTCAAAACATATTATGCAGATTAGTTACATACATGGATGTTTGGCAGCCTTTATTCTTACTAAGTATGAGGATTTTCCCACTTACAATTAATAAAAATGTATTTGCAATTTGAATATTAAATCGGACCATAACAAACTGTTTTCATACAGAAATGCAGCCGAATTGAAAAGTTTACTACCTTCAATTTTCCAAAGGTACTTTTAATATAAAAATGAGCCTCATTCTAATTAATTGAACATGACTGTTGAACTGACATCACAGTCAAGACTGGTTGACGTATTTTAAAACAAAGCTGAGTTTTTCTTCACTGACCTAAAGCAAAACTCACTGTCTCAAGTGTGAATAATCAGGTAAAAATTTATTGTATAGCACATTTCAGCAACAAGGCAGGTCAGGGTGCTTTACATTATAAAACCATAAATATCCTAAAAACATCATGCAATTACCAATTAAAATGAAACAAAAGCAAAATACATATAAAATGGAAAATCCAGCTTAATTTTTCTATTTACTATAAAGTGACCATGAAGTCACATGTTCATGATTAATTAGCATTGAAGTGTTTTTGCATGTGAATTACTTCAGATTTTGCTTTCACACATGAACTATGAGAATAAGTTGCCAATATCATTTTGATGATATCTCAGATCATCAAAATAATTGCAATATCAAATCAAGACAACCTGAGATAAAACCAATTCTTTGAAAAGGATTATTTAATGTATCAAAGAAGATGGATATTTAAAAAGTAATAGACCCCCAAAAATCTAAAGCCTCCATTTGTTGCTGGCACCAGCTGCATTTTGTAACTACTTGTGTGCTTAAGGGGAACACGAAGTCCTGACCTCTGAGATAAATGCAATCTCAACCAAAGCCCATACAGGTTTTTGGACTGTTGGAGGAATCAATAGCAGCCAGTTAGAACCAACACATGCATTATGAGAATCTGAAATCTCCTAACATTACGGACAAAATGGACCACAACATTTCCTCAAGCTTTTCCAAGTTTTGTGGGCAGTTGGAGAGATTGCTGTTTGCTTTGCATGAACTGCAAACAGGCCAAGTTGCCAAATTGTTGACTCTACAGCAAACATCCAAAAATAAGAAACTCTGTTCAACTTGTATGACAAAATTTTATGTCCGTCCATCCGTCCGTCCGTCCGTCCATCCACGGACGGGATAGGCTGCTATCCCTTCTTCTGCAGGGAAAGCAGCCTAAGTAAGGAGCAACGGCTCCTGGATGGCTGAGCTTCTCACCATGTCGCTAAGCTAGAGCACAGACACCCTACAAGGAAAACTCAATTTGGCCGCTTCGTTCATAATATTATTTTTAATAAAGTCATAATATTTTTTAAATATTTTGACTTTATTCTTGTAATTTTGTGACTTTAATTTTGTTTATTTCTTAGTGTCACCCTGTGGTAAACGTCAGCTTGTTCTCATGAATCTAGTTCTGCTTTAAATCATGTGACTTAAAATAAAAGCCTCAATAAAAATCATGCTGCAAAGCCAGTTAAGGAGTTGTTCATATAGTTTACATGTAACTTTAGCCTCCAAAGTCCCCGGGTCCAGATCTGGAAACATCTGGCAGGTGTGCCAGACAAATATCCCCAATCCAGGAAGGCAGACACTGTAACTTTATAGATTTATTGTATGTGCTGAGCACCAGAAACTGCTCAGGGCTGCTGGCTTTGTTTTGGAATTTTCTATTTAATAAGCAATGAAAATGCAATCTGTTTCTATTTGAATCTTTTGAGAGCTTGTTTTAACATGTTACAAGCAGTCTTCCCGCCAGCTCTGCCTGCTTCTGGGAAGCTACATTATATTATAGCTTTCCTGGGAAACAGAAACTTTATTATCTTCAAGATGCCATTTACATTCCTTTACAGCACCTAGTTTTAACTATTGCATAAGAAGATAGAACTTAAAGTTGAAATTTCCTATTATTTCATTAAGTTAGATTTTAGATGTTAAGAGAGGTATCCCACTTTGTCTATCGGATTCAATCATTCACTGTTTAGATTCTGTATTAACTACACGTTTCACAACCTGCTCTGTTTGCTGATGCAAGCAAAAGAGAAAGAACAGTATGGCATGATGGTTATCTCCTGAGATTAGAATACAGATATCTACATTTATGGAAAAGCATTGACAAATGGAAATATTTCTGAAGAGTTTAGCACTTTGTCATGTCACAATCACCAACTAATGTATTTTATGCAACAGATAAGTGAATTATTGGAAGGAAAATAATGCAAGAAAATTGTATCCCAACACGGTGGATCACCAGGCCAGGGGTCGATCACAATTGCCCGAGAATACGTCAATTGCCCGAGAATACTTAATGATTTAAGTTATTTAGTAATAACTTAAATCATTAAGTTATTCCCAAAAAAACTGGAGCACAATAACAACAAGGTAAGATGCAGGAGCCAGAGTTTGTATTCACATTCTTATAGTCAGTTCAGTTCATTTAAAATGCACATGAAAAAGGCTGTGTAATTACACAACTGTACATCTTTGAAAAGCAGAATTGGAGCCTCCTGCACAACCAACAAGAATGCAACAGTGGCTTCTGAATGGTAAGGCAACAACAAAACACTTGTCTTTCCCAGCAGCCATTGTACAGTGCAAACAGCGGTAAAACCAGCTGACCAAATGTGCTGGAGCTTCACTGGAGTAGCTGATAACAGTGGAGTGCCCGTCGAATGTGACTTAACAATAGAAAGGTTTTTGAAATGGCTAATTTTTTAGACACCAAAAATCATTAAGTTATTGCCAAAAAATGTCTGGGTGTCTTATTTTTTAAGTGCTTGTGCTGTTTTTAGAAGTAGTAGAAACCCAAAAGGATGTACAACGATGCAGTCCCTTTAAATGAGTCAAACAATAAATACATCTTAATATGCGTGAACACACACAGTGAAAACCATCTTAGATCTTCTGGTGAAGCTAACATCCACAGTTCCACTTATTTCCGCTCTTGAAGATGCAGCCAGTCAGAGCCAAAGAAAATAGGATATTTTTAGCTTACCAAGCTTCAGTTTCTTTAAAATATTATAGCTGTTCTCTGCAAAAAAAAAAAAAAAATCAATACAATGAATAAAAATCAGCTAATTGACCGGTTAATAATCGGATTCATATTTCACAGACAAATTCACACACAGGTGAATCTGGAGAAATGGAAAGCACCAGTGGGTAGGAGTTCACTGTAAATTCAAAGGCACAAAATGTTTTTTCACATTTTATTGGTAACACAAAAAGTTAGCAATAACTTTACCACAAGAGGTTCTGTAACTCCCCGTGGACTTACAAGTTATCTGTTTTTATAAATTATTTCAGAGGAAATAAATGTCTATGTGTAATTTCTACAATGAAAATTCCTCCAAGGATTATTTTCAGGGTCTAAATTTGTTTAGGAGAGACAGAGCATGAGTAACTCTTTGGATTTGAAAGCAGAGGGACTCTAAAAACATACAATGAAGTCGATGGTTACCATGTGACAAAATGCTAAGTCAGGGATGGGAAGACTTTTGCAAGGCACTTCCCAAATTGTCAAAAGAAACACCTTCTGAAGGCTGTAGGCCTCCTTTTCAGTGGAAATCCAGACACTCTGATTGTTTTAATCTGAGTCAACTTCTCATTGCCCTTTGCCTTTTCTACAGTGATCCTTCTGAGTACTGCTTCTCCCAGCAGTGTGTGTACATTGTGAACTTTGGTCGTGGTAAACATTAAAGGACAAGTCCATGTGCTGCTATCATATGTCCTGCAGGCCGCAGAAAGTGATGGCTTAGAGAGGAGGGGGTTTGGCTTGAGAATGCATTGGCAGGGGGGATCCGTGTCTTTAAAAAGATCTGTGCTGCCACATGACCCTGTTTGCGATTGTAATGGTGCACTGGTTGCTTCACTGGAAGCATTAGAAAGAATGGAACCTTCCCAGCTGGAATATGTAAGGCGCCGCAGGTGCGACAGTGCAGGTGAGGCTTTTCTAGGGAGCATGCCATTGCACAGTTTTTTATTAATGTGTAACTCCTAAGTGTGTTCAGGCTGACTGGGTTCAGCAGAGTTTAAAAACCATCTGTGCCATCATACTTCATAAATCGATGGAGTACTGCATCTCTGTTTTCCTGTAGAGACGTCAAAGAACCTTGAATAAGAGAGAAAGTTAACAGATTTTCATGATAGTTAATCAGTTTAATCAAAATGTCACTATTTTCTCCATAGCTACCTCGATGGCATGTAATAAACACCCCAATGCACTTTGGAGAAAATATTTAAGGGGTGAATGATGCTGGCGATCATCCAAGTCTCCAAAGCTTAAAGTTGTTTTTTCTTCTGCAAAGTTAAAAAAACAGGATTAAAAAAAATCATTGCAATACATGAATTTTCCTGAATATGCAGCTTTAGCCAGTGTATAAAAGAGGAAGGAGAAGACAGTGACGAAAGTCTATCTTGTTGTTGTTCATGTAACCTGGTTGTATTTGTCTTGTTATAATTACACAAAATGTCTTTTTATTTTTTGGGTTATTTGTATTGTTCCTTACCTGACTGCAACTCTGTCACTGTTTTAACCGTGTTACTTTAAGAGAAGAAGCCCCTCCTTTTTTTCTTCTTCTTCTGTGGTATTGTCTTTAAAAGGATGGTTCCTTGATTTATTCTGACGAGAACAACATACTGAAAACAACCATGTTTTAGGCAGGACAAAAGGCGCGGGGAAACCATGTCTCACAACTTTTAAATAAGCAAAATAAACCTTTTTATACAACATATTTGACGAGACCAACATACAGAAAACAACCGTGGTATAAGCTCCCCACTCAAAGTGTTACAGAAACAAAAGTACATAAGAGAAATTAACTTAATGAATCTATAAATAAATTGGATGTATTTAGATGAAAAATAAATGGTACACACCTCTCCCACAGGACAACTTGACAAAATTGGGAGGGTCTAAGGGACGCAAACATTTTAAAGACAATGCCACAGAAGAAGTAATAAAACGGAGGGCCTTCCGCTCTTAAAGTAACACGGTTAAAACAATGACAGATAAGGAACAGCACAAATAACCACACAAAAAAAAGACATTTTGTGTTATTATAACAAAAGAGAAATACAACCGGGTTACATTCACAGCTGGGTTGGTTGCACTCTTGACGGGTTAAATACCAAAGAACATTACATGCAGTTCATTAGCAGAACACACAGGCCTCACACATCCTGCCTGTTAGATTTTGAATTCAAAATAAAAACTGGTTCATAATGATATTTTTTTGGAGATCCTTGAATTTTGGATTTAAATATAATGTTGCCAGAGGTGGATAGTGTGATTGGTTGTCAAGCTCAGATGCTAATACTGAAACCAAATATGAAAATACTTTCTCTTTTCGGTCTTTTAAATCATAAAACCAGATCATTAGGGTAAAATCTCATGACTTGATCTGATGTTGGCATTATTTTAGATAGTTTGCATTTAAAAAGCAGGCAATCTATTTTTTGAAACTGTTCAAAATAAATTATTTTCATCAAGAGAGCTTTTTGTGTGAATGAAGTGCATCTGTCTGAATTACAGAATATTTTAAGACATGTCAGGATCCCAGGTTCAAGCCCCTTAAATGATGTCGTTTATTGAAGGGATTCAGCCTAGATCGGTTTTGTTTTGTATGATTTTCACAGATGATTCATTATGCTTTCGGCCTCTTTGACTTCACACTTCTGTTGCTACATCCTGTGAAGTACATCATCATCTAATTATAGAGCTAATTATAGTTAGCCTAATACTTGACCAAATCTGTTTGCAAGGAAAGCGTCAGATGACTTTTTTTCTAGTCTGAGTAAACTTGAATATATCTTAAGAACAACAAAAATTATCTCATTTTATTTAACAATTGTGTAAATCTTTCTTAGAAACAGAAAATTTCCCTTGTGCTTTAACTCTGAGAATCATTGAGAACATACTGAAAATGAATAAGAAACATTACTTTAAAAGTGTGATTAAAAACAAACAAAACATAACAAAATGTAAGCCAAGCATCTATTTACATTACTCAACCCAGAGACTTTAATCTGTACAAGTCTGACTTCACATCCGTCAAATCAGCCAATCATCTGTAGTATTTTTAAAAGTTGGAACTTGAGACGGAAATGTGTTGTTGTCCAGAAGAGAGGAACTAAGAACTAAGAACTTGTGTGATTCCAAATGTTACCTAATTATTATCGGCAACTTTAAGAGGTGGTACAATCATCCTGTAATAAGAATGGAAATTTCCCATGTTTGTTTATTGAATATTTTTAACATGAGACGTAAGACGTTAACTGTCAATGTTAGTCGTACTCAGTGATCTCAGCTTGCAGTAAAGACTAGAAAAAAATGGCTGTATGTGTTCAACATTAATGTAAATGTGTCAAAATTCAGTAGCTTCTGTGCTTTATTGAAATAAAAGGGTATAAAAACGCACCTTTCTTCCAATCAAACAAAGGAGGGACTGAAGTGACTGAGATGACTTCCTGTGTGTGTCAAAAAGCCCTTATTTTACATTTGCACAAATAAAACTTACACATGCCTGATATTTACGTGAGTTTCTAAAACTCCCTGTTGGTTGTTTCTTCCGTTTTACAGATTCTGAGCAGTGATGACATTATAGTGGTTCACCAGTTACAGTAGACATCACGTACGAGCAGTCAGTAGAATTTTAAGACAGATTATAATAGAGGACATGCTAAATGTAAAGATATCCAGATAAGTAGCTGAAAACATTTTCTTATCAGCTCAATAACAGAAGAGCCAAACTGAAAACTTATCAGACTGATTAAAGCTGCATATTTAAATAAACTGCATGCATTTAAAAAGGCAGAAATCTTCTGATTTATTAAGCTGCAGTAGTGTAAGTCACTTTAAATCTGCTTCCATTTGCTTTAGGTGCTTACCCACTTAAGTGATTTGACCCAAATTCGTTTCCTTAAACACCCCCCGTTGAAGGAAAAAAAAACATTACTAATTTATTCCTAACCCTAATTAGCTAAAATATAATTCACGCCATCTTTCTAAATCAAACTGGTAGAAATGAGTAGATTTCTAGGAAAGTACAGACTAGAAAAAGGTGCTCACTTTCCACAACGACCTCAATTTGTGGGTGAACATGGTATAACAGGGCCTCCGTATGAAGTATATACAAGAACACACACACACACATACACACACGCGCGCACACACACAGAGCGAGAGAGAGAGACATATTTATACATATAAATTTTGGCAAGGCCATTTCTTATTTTAAAATTAAAGTGAAACCTGACCTCTAGTGGTGGTTTGAAGAAACTTCCCATATAAACAAAGCCAAAAGTGCTCATCTAAATTCATGAGCAGTTCTTTCTTGTATCACTTGCTCAACTATTAGAACACGTTCCTCTCACTCTCAAACCAGTTTACGGTGTAAAACATTAGAAATAATTAGACATGATTTATTGCTGTCTGAAGTCAAAGAAGAGACTTTGGCAGCTCTTACAAGGAGTTTTAAATAATGAAACAGATTGTAAGGCAGACAAGCAGTCTGGCCTCAGGTCCTCTGCATTTCCTGCTTGCCAAGTGTTTTCCCTTAGCAACAGTCAGCTGATCTGCTGATCTCCATCTAGTTTCAGGAAAGCACACAGAATAGTGCACCTCGGCCGTTCACTTGTTCACTATACCATGTCCACAGAGCATAAAAACCTCACACAGACCCCTCTGCTGAAGATCTGGGTGCCGTGGATGGGATATAACTTGAATCATAGGAGAGGATGTAAGTTCTTGGTAAAAACTTTAGTTTTGAAGTGAGATTCCAGTACTTGTGTTTGCTCTACTTTTGTTTTGTTTGAGGAATTGCCTTTTGGCTGAACGCTTCCTGCAGAGAGGCATTAAATGCTGATGTTTCTGAATACAGGTTGGGAACACATGTTGAGGTAAACATTTGATGAAACCTCTGTAAGAGCTAAAAATTTAATTCTGTAACATTGTTTTTTATTATGCTGGGTTATTGTAGACTTATTGTATATTTAGATATTTTGTTAAAGCTGCATATAACTTTTATAAAGAATATGTTTTTTAAATGTTTTTAAAACTGTCACCATGTTTTGACAATTTAATGTAAGACACAATCTGTGAAAGATAAATCTCCTTCATCTCCTTCCTGAGCTCTTCTTGCTGTCTGTAGAAATGCACCGCTCCCGACCTAAAATGACCAATCAAAGGCATGAGGAGGATCTTAGCACTGGCAATCGAACTCATGCACCCGCTGCTAAATGTACTAATGGTGAAGAAACAACTCACTATTTCAGGAAAAACCGTTTAGCCGCCAACACCTGTGGCTATTCTAACTAGCTTTAGCATTTGCAACAGGCTCAAAATCTCAAGATCCACAAATCTCTTTTTGTTACATTGTTATTGCATATTTAGATATTTCCTAAATAGTAAGATCTTTTTATTTTTGTATAAAAGAGCCCTTTAGCGAAAGTACTGCGGGACAGGAGGCCATAAAAAAAACGGATGTGAAGAAGCTAGCTTCAGATGCACAGGAGCATCTAGTGAAAGAAAATGTATCAACTAAAAACCAAGTAATAACAAGTAAACAAGAGGAAACTGGAACAATATTGTGGCTTTAACTTCAATGTATGGCAGGCTTTAAAGGAGCGCATTGGTTGTTTTGACGTCCGACTTGGCAGAGTGGGCAGATTTCTGAGGAGCGTAACTCACATGCAAAGGGTCGATAAACTGATTCTTCTAAGTTTCTGCCTGTAAGTCACTGGTATCTTTTGTAGCGAAAGGAGTGACAATTACCCAGCTCCATCATGTTTGGCTAAGAAAAGGAAGTGATTTGAAGATCAGGTTTTATTTTCCTCATTGTCAAATCTGAGTCTGAAGCAAAACGTTCGATGTCTGATATTAAGAGTTTCCACTGAAATCCAGATTTACTTTGCAGAAGTTGCCTTGTGAAACTCTTGTCCTCTTAATGAAGTTTACGTATCAATGACACAAACCTCCAACAACACTGAGCGCTCCCGAGGTGGATTGCACCTAACGGATGTTGATTTCCTGAATATTTAATCACAAGACCGAGTTCAGAATTACATCCTCTCTGTATTTTTCGGTGTTTGTTTTTCCTATCAGCGTCTGTACCTCAGTTCTGCAACTCCCCAACGGTGATTGTGATGGTAGGATTACCTGCCAGAGGGAAGACATACATCTCCAAGAAGCTCACCCGCTATCTAAACTGGATCGGAGTTCCTACCAAAGGTCAGTTTGAAAATTTAAATTCTTACATTTATTTATTTTTTTAATTTAGATGATTAATTGAATGCTCCATTTTCAAATCCAGTTATTTTCTTTTAATTTCCACCAGTTTTTAATGTGGGCCAGTACCGTAGAGAGGCAGTCAAGACCTACAAGAACTTTGAGTTTTTTAAACCTGACAATGAAGAGGCCATGACGATCCGCAAGTGAGTGCAAAACTCATGAAAACTCATGAAAAAGGAATTGCAATTGCTTTGACTTTTCATTGACTTTTAAGCATTTGATCAGATTTGTGATCTGAACTGGTTCAGCTCTCTTGGCTAACTTGGCTAATCATAAACATGTGGTGTTCCTCAAGGCTCTGTTGTCAGACCGCATTTGTTCAGTATCAACATTATATCCCTAACTCTGAGTATCTTATTTTTTGATGAAATACAGCTTCATATTCCTGCCACAACATTATTATAATGCCTTAAAAACACTGAGAGTGTTGTATTAATAGGTTGATGGAGTATAATTTACATTATTATAATTCTTCATCTTTTTTCTTTTCATTGTTGCACATTCAAGTTTGATTTTTCTCTCTCAGGGCCTGCGCTTCAGCTGCGCTCAAAGACGTTGCTGCCTATTTCACAAAAGAACATGGACAAGTAGCCGTAAGAAAATGGATAATTAAAATGTTCCTTCTAATGATGGTCCAGCAGGATTTTATTGTTGTAAAGGAAAGACAATAAAGTGAAACAAAACATCCTGACTTTTTTGGCAGCTATTCACGTATTTCATAGAATTTGTCATTATTTTGTTGATTTTACTGCCTGATCTAGGTATTTGAGATGTTATTTTTTTAATCTGAAGTGCTAAAAAATATGTTTTTTAAAAGTATCGATGATGATGGAAACATGTCCTGTAGGTGTTTGATGCTACTAACACCACAAGAGAGAGGAGGGCCGTCATCAACAGTTTTGCAAAAGAAAAAGGCTATAAGGTAAGTGATGAAATCATTTTTTAAGTCTCTGCTTCTGATATTTGTACTTCCTGACATGAAAAAAAAACTGTTTTCATATTTTTATTTGGAATACTGTTGAATTTATTAATCATTTGTTTGCTACTCATTAGATAAATGTTATTTTTTTGTATCAAATAAGGTAATAAGTACTGCTTAAACAATGAATATGCCTTTACTACCTGAATTTTGCATAGTTGTGTATTTTTGTATATCAAAGCACTACTTTTCAAATTATTTAATTTAGTATAGCATTATTGTAATTATCCTGGAAAAGGAAGCACTTGAAGTAAACTAATAGGAGAAACGTGAAACAAATAATTGACATCTCTCAGTCCTGAAAGGGTCAAATGCCACTTTTAATGCTTTACTACTCCAGCAAACTAAAGAAAACATCAAACGATAAAAAAAAAATAGAAAAACACCTCCTATTAGTTTACTTCAAGTGTTTTCTCAAAAGAAAACTTTACAGGAAATTATTTGAATTTTAGTCAGTGACTTGTTTGAGCAGGATGTTCTCCCTTAAGAAATTAAATTATTACTTGAAAATAAATTTTTGAAATTCACTCAGGATAACCTTGGGTAATTATACAAATTAGTTTGATCTTCTAAAATATTTCCAAAGTGTAACACTGGAATAAAAGCAGGAAGTCTACAAGAAGGCAAATCCGTTTTTATAGAAATATAAATATTGACTTCAATGTACTGAAATTACAAAAAAAAATTTGAAATGATTTCTTATTTGCAGGTGTTTTTTGTAGAATCAATCTGTGATGACCCAGACATAATAACTGAGAATATCAAGGTGAGGCACAAACAAAATATCCAGACTTGTTAGAAGTGAGGACTTTAATTAAAGTCTAAAACCAATTTTTTTACAGCAAGTAAAATTTGGTAGCCCAGATTATATCGACCGTGACATAGAAGAGGCCATGTCGGACTTCATACAGCGCATTGAGTGCTACAAGGCGAGCTACACATCTATAGACGATGAGAAAGACAGGTAATGAGCAGCCCATGTGTCGCAACATTGCCAAAACACAAAATCCTGCCTAGTATTTTTGGTGTTTCTCAAACCTTTTCAGGCCGAACAGGACCACTGACCCCATTTAGCAAACACTCAAGGACCGCCTATCTTGAAATTGTCCCCGCAGCAACACAACATCTCAATATATACAATCTAAAACTAAAATATCTGTCTCTTAACTCATTGTCTTTATTCCTCCTAATGTGAAGGATGCCACTGTTTTGTAAATGCGACTGGTCACAGTACATTCATGCTTTGAGTCATGATAGAAAATACATAGATTTCAGAAAAGCTCTTTACTACAAGTGGTGTAATTATTTATTTAATTAGACCTACATCGTATTTGGTTATTAGCCCAAAAAGGAACTTTTTTACAAGAAACTAGGCCAAATATACTTGGTAATGTTTTGTGTTTTTCCATTGAAGAAGGTGAACGGATTAAATATTTAAGTGATTGTTTATAAAATATGTCCATATCTCCTTATTTTAACTAGAAAGCTCTCCTACATAAAGATCTTTGACGTGGGCAGTAGGTTCTTGGTGAACCGAGTTCAGGATCACATCCAGAGCCGGATCGTCTACTACCTCATGAACATCCACGTCACGCCGAGAACCATTTACCTGAGCCGCCACGGAGAGAGTGAACTCAACCTTTTGGGTCGGATAGGCGGCGATTCGGGTTTATCACCACGAGGACTGAAGGTGAGCTTAGATTTGACACTTTTTATATAATCTACCAATGGGATAAGTAAATTAAAGCAAATATTAAGGAATTATTTACTTAAAACAAGCTCCTACATCTTGACAGTTACTTATAATTTAGTATTTCAATGGCACTATGATATTTACACTAGAAACTAGACTGAAATTACTTGGATTTTGTGCTTAGTTTTTTACTAAAACTACAGTAAATTTCCTCAGCTGCATCAATCTTTGCATAAGTTACAGTGACAGGTTGATTCAGGGTCTCTGACAGTATTATTTATGATATTTCTAAAGTATTTACATACTGTATAATGCAAAAAAAAAAAAATTAAAAAAAAGTTCAAATTATTTTATGTTCAGTCTTCATTTTCTCTAAAACTGTAGCAGTCAATACCAAGATTATTGAAATAGAATTTGTAATTGCTGACAAAAATAAGATTAGGTTTTGGTTTATTTTAAAAATGAGGCTTAATTCTGAAAAATGTATTTTACATTCTCAATGACAACATAAAAATGTATCTTTCCGGCAGTATGCTGATGCCTTGGCAAAGTTCATCAGAGGTCAGAACATCAAGGACCTGAAGGTGTGGACGAGCCACATGAAGAGGACCATCCAGACTGCAGAGGCTCTGGGCGTCCAGTATGAACAGTGGAAAGCTCTCAATGAGATCGATGCTGTGAGGTTAAAAACACTTTTCCAAACATAAATAGACGTTTGTACATTTGGTGATGTTTCTTTACCTCCTTTAACATGTTCCTGTAAGTGAAAGACAGATAAACTGGTTCCTTCTCCAGCCTCATTAGTTCAAACTGTTACAAATATTTTCTTTATTCATCTGAATCTAATGTGGTCAGGTTTACACCCAGGACAATCAACACAAATCTGCCCTGTTAGAATGGCTTTCTTGTCTTTCCCATTTAGAAAAGTGGCAGAAAATGAATAAGTCAAACAATATTCATAACCTAGGAAAACAAGAAATAATGGGCTATTGATCGAAAGTTTCTGGACACTCACAATAAATTAAAGAAATGTTTTAGTTACAGTCATTTCAATGGGAATTGTTTGGAGTCAATAAATGACTCTTTTTACAGTATTAAAATTATAATTTTAAGCTTTTATCTCTTACAAAATCAAATCAAATTTAATTTAAAAAATACTTTATTGATTCTAAATGGAGATTTAATTAAAGGTTCTAATATTTCAGTCCTGTTCATTCACTCATGCTGACTTTTTAAGGCTGCACTTTTCTCTTACCACATTTTAAATATGATGCTCAGAGCTTAAGGATTCCCTAAACTTGTTCGTATCATGTTTTCTATCGAAACAGTTTTAGACTCTCAATTTAAATTAACATTTTATTTGTGTTCTTTCTAAGGGTGTATGTGAGGAGTTAACATATGAGGAGATTCAGGAGAACTTTCCTGATGAGTTCGCAATGAGAGACCAGGAGAAATATCGTTACCGTTACCCAAAGGGCGAGGTATGAGCTGCTTTCGTTAAACCATCCAATAGAACTTATTTTTCTATTTAATAATCTAACACTTCGAACTTTTGGATTTAATAGTCATAATAAAGTATAAGTACCTTAAAAATAGCTTTTATTGAATGATTGAATGACACCCAACTGCAATCTTTAAGTTTTTTTGTGTAACTTTTTTGAAACTGAAGGACCGCAGAAAAACAACGTTTTGGAATCAAAGCTAATATTAGTTTGATTTGTCTTTATGAAAAAGTCCTATGAGGATCTTGTTCATCGTCTGGAGCCGGTCATCATGGAGCTGGAGAGGCAGGAAAATGTCCTGGTCATCTGCCACCAAGCCATAATGCGCTGCCTGCTGTCCTACTTTCTAGACAAACCTGCAGGTACTAAAAGAGATGGACTGATTTACCTTCCTTCTTGTTATCACCACAAAATGTTCACCTCTAAATGCTGTTTCCAATCACCTGTGAAGATGAGCTGCCTTATGTTCGGTGTCCTCTTCACACGGTGCTCAAACTCACTCCGGTAGCTTATGGTAAGCAGAAATTTATGCATCTTTAATAGCTGATCTCTGAATGCTCTCTTTACACTTTTGTTTTTGTCTTTCCTGCCAGGATGTAAAGTTGAGTCATTTTTTCTCAATATTGAAGCTGTCAACACACACAGAGAAAGGCCAGCGGTAAGATCCACAGCCCAATATTTTCTCTCTGAAGTGGATCAAAGATTTGTCTTGATCAATGAACATAAAGATTACTGAGAACATATTATAACAATTTTGTATGTTTTTGTACTTCCATTTGGGTTTCTACTGCTTCTAAAAACAGCTCAACCGTTTAAAAACACACCCAGACAGGTTTTTGATAATAAGTTAATGGTTTTAAGTGCTTGGAAATGAACCGTTTCAAAAACATCTGGAATGTAACTTTACAAATCTGTAGGAACTGCCTGATATGTATCAACTCCAGGCATCAATTCAGCTTCTTGCTGGAAAAGGCAAATGTTTTGTTGCTCACTTACCATTTAGAAACGACTTCCTGCATTCTTATTGGTGTGCAGGAGGCTCCACTTTTACTTTTCAAAGATGTACGGTTGTATAATTGCGTATGTTTACATGTATGCGTGTCAACATTGAGGTGCAGCAGCAACTTATTTAGATTGAAATGAAAAGGAACTCAAAACAGAAATAATTGTTCAGAGTAAAAGAATGATTTGTGCTAAAATTGTAATGAACATGTTTTAAACATATCCTAACTTGATCAAGGAAGCATAATAGGTCACCTTTAAGAATATATATTGAGAGAAACAGCGAGTGAAATAGGGAGACGGAAAAATGTTGACAACTGAGGACATCTAGTGTGCAGAATGAGAACTACAGCAACTTGAGGGAGAGTGACTGAACAGGACTCTGAAAAATGGAAAAGACAAACATGATAATTATGACATTTCACGGGAATAACACAGGACATTTCTGAGCTCCAAAAGTAAAAAATATACCAGAAAAAACTCAGGATTTTTTTAAACTGAAAAAAAGAGGAAATTTCTGAGTTTAAGGTGGTTTGAACATAAATGCAATCTGATCAATGATTGCAATAATTTCTGTTGATTTTGAGTTATTTCTTTGGTAATTAGTAAATAGTTTATACCTCATAACTTTAGATGAGAATAAAAAATATTATCGAGGATTACTCTAGCATCTAAATAACCTCCCCAGGTTTTCAAGCTCAAACTACATGTTTGTTGTAAAATTTTTTCAAATTTAACAGAAGTTAAGTCTAATTATGAATAAACTTCCAGACTTTTAAAACATTTTAAGAAGCTAAAAGAACAACATAAAGACTCTAAAGAAAAAATGTTTGAAAAAAATAAAGTCAGAAGTTTTCACACAAACTTTGTCACATATTAGAGTTTTCTTGTGTAAAATAATTACAAAGTAATTTAAACAGAAATTCAACACAAAGTACACCTTTGGAGTAACATTATTTTTGTTAAAGATTTTTGAGGAGCATTTTTCCAACCTTTATACTTCTCTGTGACACAAGAAACTCTGTTACATTTATAAATCGACATTTATTTATAGTTTTCTATGTGAACTTCTTTATGTTTTGAGATAAATTACTTATGTACCCTGATATTTATATTTTTGGTTTCAATGAGCAAAAGCAATTTCTATCAGGTTTCCAGCACAGTGGTGGCCCTATCATGCTTGGAAAATAAGAATCAAATTTTAGTTTCTCTTTGTTTGCAGAATGTGAGCACCAGCCGAAAGACAGAGGAAGCTCTTCAGACAGTTCCTGACCACAGCTAAAGTCATATCTGGGAAAAATGGACTACAGTTATATTAATAGGTTGCAATAAATCTTAAAGAACAACAAAAATGTTTTCTAATGGTAAACAGAAGAGAAATGGATCAACAACAGAAGAACTGGAGGAAACGGAAAGTGCTAATCCAGACTCAAATGGGCTTCTGGAAAACACCAGAGAAGAAAAAAACCTACAACTGTGGATAGTTCCTGTCTTATCTGTGTGGCTGAGGTTTCTGACTCTGTTGAACACATCACAAACAGGTGGAGGTGAAACGTTTTATGGAGATACTCTCCAGATGATAAAAACCGGATTAGGAATCAGCACCACAGACAGCTCTGAGGTGCTGATTCCAGATTACTTTAACTTCCCTCTGAATAAATAACAACGGAACATATAGCTATTCATAAATATATACAGAAAATAAATGGAATGAAGAATTTTATGTAAACATTCTTGGAAAAGTATTCAGACTCTTAAATGGTTTAGATTGTGTCAAATTAAAGACAAAAACATCAGCATATTTTATTTATATGTTTGTGTTTTTATGTGTAGATCATCAGATTTATGTCTGGACTTTGACTGGTCCATACTAACATGACACATGTATTATTTTGTTTAGGTTTTTATCTTTCTGTAAAATGAGCATCTGTCACCACTGTCATGGCTGGATGTAACTAGCTACAACGGCGCATCACTGCGAGACATATTGAGATTAAAATCTGAAAATTTTCTAAAAACCGAGGGAAAAAAATTAAAAATTTGAAAGAAAGAAAACTCTCAAATGTTTCAATTAAGAGATTTTCTAGAAAAAAACTGGAAATTTCTGAAGTCCAACACCTTTGCAAGAAAAACTCAAGTTTTTAAAATTGAAATCAGAAACTTCCTATAAAACATGAATTTTTTTAAGCTCTATAAGTAGAAAATTTTCAACTACATGTAGGAAATATCTAAGCTCCAAATATTTGACATTTGTAACAGAATTTTTTTTTAATCAATCTCAGAAAAATTTAATTAGTCTCTAGAAAAAAGAGTTTTGAAAATCACAAATGTCATTGTTTATTTCTACAAAATGTCTGTTTTTTCTTGCAGATTGTCAACTTTTCAAACTCGAAACGTCCTTGTCTTATCTAGAACATTTTAAAAATTAGTTGTTGGGTTTTTTGGGGGTGAAATGACTCATTTTGTGGCCCTACGTCGTGATATTAGAAGCACCTGTTGGAATTTGACCTTTCAAACATTGAAAAATTAATGCGACATTACGGTAATTCACAAAGTTGTCAAAATTCAACGCATCAGGTTTTCTCATGTGGATTTTCGCTGAATACAACTGGAGACAAAACTTTGTATATTTTCTAATCCATCCTGTGTCAGTGAATCCATGTTGGGTCAAGGAGGGTTGAGTTGATGCGTTTTGGGAACCTACTGGACAAAACCTATCAGAGCCAGATATTTATTTATCCGACTAAATGTGAGGTGAGAAAATTCGCAAACTTCAATCGATCTCAACCCCTGCTGAACGGATTTATTTATTTAGGGTTTAAAGGAAAAAAAACCGCAGTGGAAGGGGAGGAGATGGAGGCGTTTTCATCAAAACCTTGGAGCCGGGTGCTATTCACCCCATTTCTCTCTTACCTCGGTGGCAGCATGCGTGAACCCGAGCTGTGCGCAAACCGCGCATCAGGACTGGCGCAAACCTCCCTCTGAAGTCTGAACTTTAAAGCTTTTCTTTAGTTCTCACCCATCGCAGGTGTAACTCTTCGTCAGATCCAATTTTTAGGGCGCTCTCACATGGATCGGAACTAAAATTACTCCTGCTCTTGGCTTGCGTAAAATGCGCCCGACGTGAGATCACCGGACGTTTTTCTTCCATTTTAATCTAAAGGTTGAATCGTTGCAAGCATGAGGGTTTTGAGGATTCAATGTTTTCTTCTTTGCGTTTATTATTGTGTACAAGAAGGATTATCGGGGGATTTTAAGACGCACCTTAGGAGGAATTCACAATTCCAGGTAAAGATGCGTTTAATTTTGTATGCAACTTTCGGGAACGCGCCTAGACTTAGTAAATAAAGGAGTAATTTACATCAGGTTGCATAATATTTCCCCTGTGAAGGGTTTCCACCCTGCAGGTTGTTTATGTTTAAAGTCCCACCAATGCACAGGATATTTGGTAATGGACTGACACAGCACGGACTTGTATCCAGAATTAACAGGAGGCAGAGCGTGCAATCCTGTGTACAGTGAGAGCATTTATTTCCAGTTCCACTTTCCCTTCATTCATTCATGAATGGCTAATTCAACTTGTTTTGACATAAGATCTTGACCCAACCCTCATTTGCTCAGATTGGTGGCAGAATTAGCCCAGTTTTGACCTAATTTATTGTGTAGTTCAGCATTTCTGTAAAGCACTGATTCCCAAAAATGTATACCACTAGATAACCTGATGATGTTTTTGTTTGTTCTTTTCCAGAGAACAAAACGTCAAAGCAAACCAGCAAAACCAGTGGTAAGATTTAACTGAGTTTACAGCCGCACATAACACCAAATTAACCTAGAGGTCCAAGCTTTAAAGACATAAAGAGACATTTCTGGGAGCCTTGAGTCATGCCGCTGTGGCTTTTACCTTCAGTTTGCTTCAGGGCTAACTAAGAAATTTCCTAGGCACATACAGTAATCCTTTCTGTGAAGCACAAACCACAGCGTTCTTAAATACCAGTGGAGTGGCTGTCCTCCTCCTTCATGTCACCTCATAATGGACTCATGTGGCCCGCACTGACCAGATCAGGCGCCAACGTCCCATAAGTAAGCAAGGGAAGGGCACAAAGTGATACGTCTCAGACTGGCATAGTTAGTTTAAGATAACAATACTGCTTCCTTTCTGCTTACTCACACACTAAAATAGCTCCATAAAGACCTGAACAGAGTTTATACTTGTGTCTAAGATCTGATTTATGGAGTTTCTATACACTTAAATAGAAGAAGAAAAGCATGGGGGGGAAAAGTCTCATTTTAGAACAGGATTGCAAAACTGGGAAAATTTAAGTTGTTTTGCTAAAAACATGCTCAGTGGGAAAATGAGGGCACCGTCACACATTTTGTTTTAAAGAATAAACCCACAAGCCACATAATTACTTTATTCTGTATAAAGAAACTAAAAATGCAACTCCATGTCAAACCTCACCAGCTGCTAGTAAAGCGAGGCGCCAAACTTAACATTTCACTTGCAAGATTACTAATACTCCTCAGACTTTTTCCTATTTGGTTACAACCACAAATTTTTTTGTATCTTACTGGGATTATGCACCGTATTACATAATCCCAGCACACCTAAATCAAATGTCAGGTTGTGGGGTCTTTGACCTGCTGTCAGGTTCTACTGAGTTCTGTTTGGCAGAGACACATGAAAGATGCAGCATTCCTCAATCTAATCATCAACATTTTGACCAATGATCTTTGCTAAAAAAAATATATATATATATTTTCACCTAGTCAGATTTGCTGGAAATCAGTGTTTGAGTCATTTTGCAGATTAGATTTAGGCCTGGACTTTAATCTAACCACTGCATTGCAGTTCTGGTGACTGGAATTGATTAAATGTGAACCTCATCACCATCTGTAGTCTCTAACTGGGTTTCTGGCTTTATCCACATGACTTTCTATGGGCTTCTTCATGGCACCACAAAGATCAGATTTGTGGAGAAAAAATGTTTCTCCATGGCATTATACAATACCAAGGTGTCTAACAGCTATGGCTACTCAACCATGTAGTAACAACTAAACAATCCAGTCTGCAACCTTTGGGGAATTTTCAGCGTAGTGCGAGGGAAATTTGATTAGACAGTGATATCTGAACAATTGTTTTAAAAAGCACAGAAAGAGCTTCATATGGAGCACCGTTATGTATTCTGTGAAGTTTAGTGGAGTATCGGTGTGTATCCCTTTCCGAAAGTTGAGTGCTGCCCTCCATTATTTTCATCGATTTCTCAAACTTGGTCACGTGACGTCGGGAGCTCTATGAAGGTGGAAGACATTGTCTGTCTTACTAGGTATTAATTTTCAAATGATGGCCAAATCAGTTCTCTGAAGCTTTAGATCTGGTTTTAGTTCAGGTCAGTTACCAGGACTTGTTGGGTTTGCAGTTGTGCTAGCCTGGTCTCAGCCTTCCTATTCAGTTCCACTCAATTCTCATCTCCCTTCAGTTTTCCATTTGGGCTTTCTCCCATTGACTTGGATTCCTCCATTAGAACTTCAGCCAAAAGGAGAAGTTGTGAACAGTGACGACAATTTTCTGCGCTGTTTTGGAATTATAGTCTGCCCGTAGCTTTGGAAATGGCAGCAATGGAGGTCAACATTATTCAGTATTGGCCAGCTTGGCCAATACTGAATTAACATTAACAGTCATGATAGATGTTTGTGTATATTGAGTCTTGGCATAAAATTTACACCATAGGTAAGCTTCATAGTGTCAAACTGTCACAGTAAAACCTTATGTCAAGAACAGAAGTTAGCAATTAGGTAAAATTTAAAACTTCAACAAAGACCACGTCTCCAGGAAGGAGATGCCAACGTTCTTTGGCACGTGCCAAAGAACCAATATCAGATATTTCCCAATATCTGAGCATATCAGGGTCAAGTTCTGCTATTTTCTTTCCATTTTCACATTATGAATTAGCCAGTATTATGTACAACTTTTAAAACCTGGGGTAATTTAAGATTTCTAAAGAAAGTTGTTCTCAGATTTATTTAGGGGTGTTAGAGTCAATAGGAATACAACACTTTCAAAATGTATTTGTTGAAAAGCAAGTTTTCATTTCACTTTTCAATTATTTACTGCTTATTGCTGATCTATGAAATAAAGTCCCAAAAATATTTTAAACCTCACAATACTTTTACAAGACACTAAATGTGTCCTTGTTTTTAAGAGACATTGGCTCAGAATATTATTTTACATTCAAATAACTAAACGTAACTTAGTTTTTCTGTTTTCTGGTTTTATGTCATGTGTGTTTTTTGTGCCACCAGCTGAAGCTCACAGACTACCATGTCAGGTGTTCGGTGGTGTCTCGTTACGCTGTCACAACGATCCAGAGCTCGGTGTGGAACCAGCTGCCCATCACTAAAGAGGCAGCGTTTGAGGTGGACCTGCCCTCCTCAGCTTTCATCTCCAACTTTACCATGTAAGATAACCCATAGAAATTTATTTTATCTCCATGTTTGAGCTCTTACTGCAAGTATTATTTACAAACGCTTCCACAAACATGTAAAAATAACAGAATATACACAAATATTTAGAAACACTATAATATTTATAGACATTTATAGACATTACAAAATGTTTTTTTGGTAACTCACTGAGTGAAACACTTTATAGAGATTAATTATGCACTAATTGATGTCTTCAACTTTTTGTTTAGAGGATTTTCCTCTTATAGTTAATGAAAACACAACTTAAGGTTTGAATAGAAGAAGTTCTCAGATTAGTTACCGCAGCTATGCAGACGATACACAGCTATACATTAAGATGTCACCATGTGACTGTGAACCAGTTCAAGAGCTGAAAAGATCATTAGAACAAGTCAATATGCCACAGCTATGGTCAGCTAAACATAAAATAACTGAAGTTATTTTAGACCTAAAGAGGGAAGATCAAGAGTCACAGCTTCAAAAATCATTGATACACATCCAAATGTTGGTAAATTTTTAATGTATTTTGCTCTAAACAGGTGGGTTTTAGTCTTGATTTGAAGGAACTCAGTGTTTCAGCTGTTTTGCAGTTTTCTAGAAGTTTGTTCCAGATTTGTTGCTGTTTCCCCATGTTTGGTTCTTTTTCTGGGGATTGCCAACATGTATTTATGTCACAAAAGGCACTTTGGTTTCACAAGTGGAGCTAAAATTAAAGTATTTCAAGTCTTCATAGCCACTGGATCTAAATTGAGACAGATATCAGTAATGTTCTTGTTGACAGCCACAATCCAGAGATAAACATTTGGCTAGATGACGTGCAGAACTTTTTAATTCCATTACTAAAAAGCCTGGCATCTATTCTATTTAGAAATGCTACATATAAATAAAACAAACAAGTGGACTTTGCTGGATTTGGGAGCGGAAGCAGGTCAGGAGGAGGGGAAACCAGAAGCTGAATGAATACCAGGCTTTGTAAATGGAAGTCAGAAAGTTAACAGAGAAAATGACAGAGGTTGGCCCAGTCGCCCCTTTTTCCTCCCCACATCGTTTACTGAGGCAGCCTGCCAGTTTTTATACACTTACTCTACACAAGCCTACATCTACTGTATACTACATGCATAGGTGGATGTAGACTTTGGATGTGGAGTCAATATTTTTAAGTATGTGTGAGCTTTTTTCTCATATTTTTACACTCGCAAAACTAAAACAGCCCTATCTCCAGATAGCTTGAGGGAAATAAGTGTGGCAGACGTATTACGTTGGTTCTTTGGCATTTTTGTGTGTGAAACTAAAGTCTGTGTTCTGTGTGATGTTCAGTCATTTCCTCAGCCACTGAGCCAGCCACATGCATAAATACACCCGGCACCCACACTTTCCACTCTCCGCTTATGTGATTTCTGCTCTGTGTCAAATACGACCCAGTTTATTTTAGTTGCACTTTTTTGCTCATTAGAAATATTTACTTAAAAGACGTGACCTTAAAGTGACACCCTGTCTCATGACATTATAGATCTTCAGTCTTTTAGAACTGAGAGTATTTATAGATCAACCTGAGAAGATCAAAGTTTGTCAAGGTTGTTTTTTTCCATTTAAAACCCTCAACCCCAACCCCTCATAAGGCATGAACGTTTGCTTTACTAAACAAGATGCAAAATAAAGTAAATCTTTCTCAAAACTCACTTCAGTCCACTAAAAGTAACATAATTTGGCTACTATGTGTCACACAAAGAACTGCTTCTTTCTCCTCTTCCCTCTATCCCACCAGTGCCTCCAATGGTAAGGTGTATGTTGCCCAAGTGAAGGAAAGAGCAGCAGCCAGGAAAATTTACGACGCCGCTAAAAAGCAAGGAAAAACAGCCGGACTTGTCGCCACCAAGTTAGTTTTTTTAAAACCTCTTGTGAGCAAAGAAATTTTCTTTGCGTCTTTGGTTTCGTAGAACTTCTTGAAAACGACCTGACCTTTTTACTTGCCTTGTTCGTTTTGTCATTGCAGAGAAAGGGAAATCGAGAAGTTTCGTGTCGCAGTGAGTGTACCGTCGGGAACTCGGATGTCTTTCGTTCTGATCTACGAGGAATTGTTACCTCGTCGACTCGGTCGCTACGAGCTCAGTTTGGGTCTGAGGACCGGGCAACCGGTGCAGAATCTCACATTGGACGTCAGCATACACGAAAGAACGGGGATCCGTTTCATCAAAGCTCTTCCTCTGAAGATGAGTCGACTGCTGTCAAACTCTACCCAGGGTGAGACGCCAGGAAGAATAAATTAAAACAGAAAAATCTCTGAATGCTAGTTTGATATCACTGGTAAATTGCCAAGTGTCCTCTGTGTTTGAGAATAAAATCCAAAATTCTCAAAATTCAGACATCATAAAAAGATAGAAAACTTTTTATATATATCCCAGGTAATAACAAATATATTGTCATGCAATTAATTAATTGACAATCGGTGGCTCTGACCTATTCCAAGGCAAATTGCCACCAGCTTTTTCCTTTCCAAAAAATGTTAAGATCACCCTTTAAAATTTAAAATGATTTTAAATATCACATATTTCAATTAGCATGTTAATTGTTAATGTTCATGTAGTTATTGCTGCTGTATTTTGTTTTACAGGTTTTCCAGTCCAGTTGAGTATGATATCTGAATCAAAACAATCAAAACAAATAATAAAAATCCATTGTTTTTTCTACACTTCAGTTTGAACTTAAACAATTTTATCACTTAGAAAAGACTAGCTTGTTTTACTCCACCTGAAATATAACACTTAAAATCTAAACGAGACTCCCTTTATCATAGACCTGTGTATAATCTCAGCAACTAAATCAGTTGAACATTGATTACTTTCTAGAGCTGTTTAGTTGGAATATTAATAAGAAAAACAATCAGTAAAACCAAACAATGTATCTAAGATAGACTTAAAGTCAAGGTTTCATAAACTGTTGGATTAATTTCACAGTAGATAACTGAGTAAACTGAAGAAGGGGAAAAAAGAGGGAAAAGTCAGAAGTAACAACCTGAACTTACAACTTAGTAATCGTTTCAAAATAAAGATTTCCAAGTTTGTCTGCTAAGAGCAAACAATTGAAGTCTTCAGTTTGCCAATCGTCATTCTTCGAATCTCTACTTTCCAAGCTTTTTCTGCAAAGATAAGCTTTCGATTATAGAGGGAAAAAACTCAAGCTCTCTTTGTGCAAATTAGATAAAATTAGACCAAGATAAAGATTTTCATCCCATTCCTTTGCCACTTTCTGCTTCTGTTTGTGCATTTAATGGTGATCTATCAAAATGTCTGATGAAGCACTGCTTTCCTTCAGGTGACTCTAGCCCTCCTGCCTCCACTCAAGTTGAGCAGAGTGATAATTGTGCTAGAATTTACTACAGCCCAACTGTACAGCAGCAAACCAGCATATCCTCCAAAGGGTTAAATGCAGACTTCATCATTCAGTATGATGTGGAGCTCAAAGACCTCTTGGGTGACGTTCAGGTCAGCTGCATCGTTCCACTTCTGGTTTGTCAAAGTCACTTGAATCTCACTAAATCTTTGACTTCTCACACCCGTTAGGTGTATGATGGCTACTTTGTGCATTACTTTGCACCAAGAGGGCTTCCAGTGATCCCCAAGGATATTATATTTGTCATAGATGTCAGTGGGTCTATGATAGGCACCAAGATAAAGCAGGTAAAGAGGAGAAATCATCTGGAAGATGAAATACTTTCTCTAAAATAGCTTCACTTGCTGTTTTTTTTCTGTTTAAGACAAAAGTGGGTCAATGACACCATTGATTTCTGTCAGTAGACCAAGCAGGCAATGAATACTATCCTTGGAGACCTTAGAGAAGGAGACCACTTCAACATCATCACCTTCTCAGATAAGATTCACACTTGGAAGAAAGGTCGAACAGTGCGAGCAACTCGGCAAAATGTGCGAGATGCTAAAGAGTTTGTGAGAAGAATTAATGCTGAGGGATGTGAGTTGAAATTTTATCCTTTGCATCAAATATATATTGTTCATGCCAATAAATCTGACTATGTTGACTTTACTGTCATATCAGGGACGAATATCAACGCAGCTCTTCTATCTGCTGCCCAGCTTGTTAACCCTTCATCCTCTGGATCCTCCAGCCACCTTGCATCCCACCGGGTTCCCCTGGTTATCTTTCTGACAGATGGGGAAGCAACCACTGGAGTGACATCTGGTGACACCATCCTTAATAACGCCAAGAAGGCATTAGGCTCAGTTACTCTGTTTGGCATTGCCTTTGGCGATGACGCAGACTTCCTTCTTCTAAGACGCCTCGCTTTGGAGAACCGAGGTGTGGCCAGGATGGTGTATGAGGACGCAGACGCAGCTTTGCAGCTGAAGGGTTTCTATGATGAAGTGGCCAACCCTTTGCTGTCAGACATCCAGCTTTCCTACATGGACGATCAGGTGTTTGACATCACCCATAACTTGTTCCCAAACTACTTCCAAGGCTCGGAGTTAGTTGTGGCAGGAAGGGTAAAACCCGGAGTCAAAGACTTAAAGGTGTCCGTCTCAGCAACTGATTCAAAGCATAACATAAGCCTGGAAGATAATGTGCTTATTTCCAGTGCAAAAGAAAATGGGAGCACAGGTTTTGTAAATTGTTCACGAGAGTTGGAAGGAGTGTCCAACTTTGTGCGTCGCCTCTGGGCATATTTCACCATTAAAGAGCTACTGCTGGCCAAACTCAACACAACTGATTCTGCAACTCAAAGGTTACTGGCAGACAAAGCCACCAACCTCTCCCTCAAATATAACTTTGTGACCCCAGTCACTTCTTTGGTTGTTGTAAAGCCAGATGCAGATGAAGCAGCTCAGGCATTGACCACTGTGAAACCCACAACTACTGGCACTACCACCACCACAGCAACAACAGCACGCCCCATCGAAATGTTAACCGCTAGAGTTCTCAGAAAGTCCAGCTTTAGGTTAGCCAAGCCACACCCACCTCAACAACCTGCAAATACACAGAAAACTAAGCCTTTGCCAGTATCTCTGGCTAAAACAAAGGCTCCATCAGCCAAAAAAACAGCCATAAACCCAAGTCCCAGTCCTATCAAAACTGCCTCAGCAACAATCTCTGGAAAAAAACATTCTCCAAAGTTATCCACTTCTCTTCTAAATGCTCTTAAAACCGCACAGCCTCCTGCTCCCAGCAAAACAACCACCATCTCAACAACAACGCCTAAGCAAACATTGGATACCAGCACTTCACACCTCACTTCATCCAGAACCGACTCTGCACCCGGCACAAGGAGAACCAGTCCTGGGAAAGCGTCAGGGCCATTTGCAGAGGTGGAGAACCGCACCAAATCTGCCCCAGATCTTCCTCAGCCTGAAACGACTCCTGTAGCCACACTGCTCTCGCCCTCCCCAGCTTCACCACCAGACGTTGGAGACAACAACTCAAATCTGGACTTTGATACCAATCTGAGCATTGCCACCCTGGTGTTGGGAACCTTTGCTCCCATGCCTGGTGTTACAAATGGACCAGGACTGTGGGAAGCAGCCGGACTTCTGGGTAAGTAACACAGTAGCTGCGTTTCCATTGACCATGCCATTGCGTAACTTAACATTTAGATAATAATGGAAACACGGCAATTTAAACAAAAATTCTTCCATAAAAAGTTGTGCTGCTAGAATAAGTTTTTTTGGGTCGTATCGAAATTGGTGTATTTTGCAAAACTCCAAAGGAAACGCTGATCAAACACCAGATTTTGCCACTGACGCAAACGTATTCACACGTGAGTTTAATTGCATTTCTTATGTAATAGAAACACCACAATTGGGGAAGTTGTGTTTTGTTCAACATTAGCGGACTACTGACGGAGTTGTGCAAACATTGGTAATGGAAACTCTGCTATTGTCTGCCGTTTCTCTGGCTTCTCGACAAAATGAAATTCAATCAAAGAATCATTATATGAATGGATGGAGTGAGTGAGTGCCGGTTTTCATATTTTAATTCAAAATAAATCCTCTGTCTTTCTCCCCTAGATGTCTCTACCTCCATTCAAAGTGAAGAAGGTACATTTCATTTGCCTCCTAATCTATTTTGTTTTTCTTTTTATTTGTGGTTCATCACCTCAGTGAAGTTGGCTCCTCCTGCTTTCTTCTCGTAAGACGAAATTGGTGTCAAACATTTATGCTACGTTTTGTTTGTGCCACTGTCATTTTAAAGGTATTAATAAATGTTTCAAGGGGTCATCAAAGGTCAGCCATCCGCCCCACGTTTACAACATAAAAGAAGTTGGCATCTATCCACTGTGCTTCCAAAACTGTAGCTGTATCATCTTTATATTAAAATCTTAAAATTGTAATAAAAATTGCTGCATAAACGTAACAGTTGATTGACACCATATTTTTTATTTTTATGTTGTAGATATAGCTGGGCTCATTGATCTTTGATGACCTCTGAAAACATTTATTAATATCCATAAACTGAGAGTGGCACAAACATGGCACAAATCAATTTGTTTAATTTGAAGAAGGTGGGAAAGCCAACTTCACTCAGGTTTTATAAACCTATTTCTAATTTGGAAAACCTGCTTGGGATCGAGAATTTAACTAATTTCTGCTTTTCTTCCTTCTGAATAGATCTGAATCTCATTACAAGCATGGGTAATAAGTCTTCATTTAAACAACATCTCTTCACATAAGCAATAAAAGTGATTTATTTTATGTTTTTAATGACTTCTTCTATTTGCCAGATTATGATGCAACATATAATTATGACTACGATATCAGCTACGACACCTGTAAGTTAGTTTTTTTTATTCAGTAAAACAAAATAAACATCTGATATTTTACGTTTAAACATTCCTGTGTTTTCTCAGGGGATGACAGCAGTGATTCATTTGGTGAGTATTTCAAACTAGAATGTAATTCATAATAGTGTTGTTCTCTGCAATACATGTCTAGTCCTGTCATTGGTTTCAGTGGACGGGAGTGAGGAGGATTGTCCTTTAGTTGAATGTCTTGTCCTTTTAGAACCTCAATCCAGACTCAACTCTGTGAGGCTCTTCTCATCAGGTCAGGATTTATTTATTATTTTAAATCACAAATTTGTGACATCTGGCTTTATTTAGCTGCTGGATTCTCTGTCGTAGTGGATGGAGATCCTCATTTTGTGGTCCGACTTCCAAAGTTGCACCAGGATCTGTGTTTTACTGTGGACGGCAGAGCCAATGACGTTCTCAGACTTCTGGAGGATCCAGAGCGAGGTAAGCATTTGTTCAGTTGCTAACATTTGATTATTCTAACAATTAAAATAATTGTTAGAATAATTTGTAGATTCTGCACATTTTTCATTAAACCACTTAAGCATATTTTTTACACGGTTAGAAATACATAATAAAAGTGCAAAAATTTTATTTTTTATAAACATTTTATTGATAAAAGCATTTGCATAGCATTCCTTTTGTGAACACTTAATCATTTGATTCAAAGGATGCATCTGCAGCTAAAAAATACTTCAACATGTGTGCAATGTCACACTTATATGAATATATTGCTCTCTTGAGTCACACACAATACACTGAAAATAATAAAACATTTCAGAAGGGTACATTTATTTCAGAGGAAAAGGAACCGGTGCTCTAGCACCTCCTAGTGACTATCTTGGAGTTTACAGAGTGTGCGCATTGCTCTTCCAGGTATCATTGTGGACGGTCACCTGATTGGGGCTCCCCCAAAGCCTGGAGCAGAAGGCCGTTCCCGAACATACTTCGACCGGCTCACCATCTCATTACTGGCTGGCAGTTCGGCTGATATCATGATCACCTTGACGCTGGATGGAGTGGTAGTGGATGGGGAAGGACAGGAGAGCCTCCCCACCAATCAGCAGGGATCTGTGACCAGGCAGGGCGTGACAGTGACCCTGGACAACCATCAGAACTGCTGGATTGAGCTGGCGAACGGTGTGCGCTTCCTGGTGCTGTTCCATCACTACAAACACCCCAACTACCTGCAGATGGCTCACCTGGGGTTTTACATCACAGATGGAAGAGGGCTGTCAAGGTCGACCCGAGGCCTTCTGGGTAAGCTGCTGGATGTTTTTGTCTCAATGTAGGAAGTCTTAAAATCTTACCTTGTATCAGGAGTGTTGAGTTTCAGAGTCTTTGGTTTTAGTAACATTATTGCTTCTTGGTAAAAAGTAGCTGGTCAGGAACACATCCAGGATTATGGTTTAACTTTTAATTGTTATCAAATCATGAATCAATTAATTTTCACTACAAAAACACAAAATGTTACCAAGTGTTTCTGATCAGCACCTGTTCCACTGGCAGATTATTTCACTTGTAACATGAGAAAAATGTCTTATGAATAAAATTAGGGCCAAGTTAATTAAGAAAAGACAAATATGGGGATAAAGTCATTTTACTACCTGAATAAATTCGCAATAATGTGAGAATAACATTATAATATTGTGAGAATAAAATATAAACTTGACATTGCCAGATGAAGAAGCTGATAGAGAGTAAATTAACAAGGACTTTTTTATTTCACTTGTCTTTTGTCAACCAGTTTGCTAAAACTACAAATCCCAAAACATGTACGCCACTGGCACATTTCTCAAGGACAAAAGCATTGAAACTCTGACCGATTTTAATCAGTCTAAAAATAAAATTGATTAAAGTTATGACTTTTTAAGACTTTGCAGAAACTCTGTTAAATTCACCGTTACTCAAAACCCTAAATTATAATTTCATGGTGAGGAAATGTAGTTACAGCTAATTATTGCTCCTCTTTATCTGCCTGCAGGCCAGTTTCAGCACTCTGACATGACTGTAACTGTGACGACCGATCATCACCCCAAAAGCAAAGACGGGGTTCAAGCGAAGGGAATCCTGAGGTGGGCAGCACAGCAGATTGATGTGACTTTACAGGACAAGTTGGTGAAAGACTCGGTGCAAAAGCGCCACCTAGGCAAATGCTGGGTGGTTCCCAAGGCAGAGATCCAGAGACTGCTGAGTCATTCCTATGAGAGTTACGTGGTGAACAATGTGTAATCCAAGCTGAGTTCGCTCCACCTGTCGCTGGCCCACAGCACAGCTCAGGTACCAAGACCTACACAAAGGACGAAGCTGACTGGGAGTCCGCTGGATGAAATCGACAGACACAGAGGCGGTTGTGAAACAGGAAGGGCTGGGCGGTGCAGCTTGGAGGCAGAAAGAAGAAGTTAGGAAAATAATAGTTAAAATCTTCAGTTACTCAAATACAGAACTGAACAGAGGCTCTTTATCTCTCCCTGGATTCGTTTTGTGTCTGTCACAGAGACTCCATGTGCCTCTGGTTGCATGGCAACAACAGATCATCTATTTATGCTGCCGCTTTGAAAGTTATTTATTGGAATTATCTTATATGTCATTCTTTTACAATGGAACAATAGGTCTATTGCAGATAGAAAAAAAACAAAGTACATTTCTGCTAAAAAAAATTTCTAGCTGGTGAGTTTGAAAAGTTGGAAATTTGTTAGAAGTCCAGAAAATATGAAAAAAAATCTCAGACATTTTTTGAAGGAAAAAAAAGTTTGAAAGTCAAATATATGCTAGAAAAAAACCCTCAGAAATGTTCACTTTTGCAGCTCAGAATTTTTAGATTTTTGAAATACTGATCTTGTTTTTTTTTTTTTTTCCAAGATTTCTGAGATTAATCACAAAAATTTTTGGGTTTTTTTTCTATAAATTGTTTCACTTTTCAAATAGGAATTTTCTTGTTTTTGTTTTAGAAAAAGTTTAGGAGTTTAACCTTAAAATTTTGTTTTGTTTTTTTGTCAGAAATTTACTAAATTTTTTTATCTACAATGGCCCTAAATACGCCGTAGTTTTCCTTTCTGTCTAAATCATATGTAATTTTTAAAAAAGCATCACTCTGTAAGCTGTTCAGTCCAAGTATAAAAAGTTTTTGTATGTATGTCAAATTATATTAATCCCAGAAAATGAAAAATAAATTTGAGGCAGTTTTTCCAGGTTTGCCATGTGCTTTTTATTTTTCTATCATTTCATTTCATAGTTTAATTGGTTTTATTTGTTACACAAGACATTAGGTATTGTTCACATACTAGTGATCAAACAAGGACAGTAAGATTTCTACTACTCAGCCTGGACTATTTCTTTTGTCAATTTTCGAGGGATGTTGTTGATAGTGGTTTTCAAAGGCCATACTGGATGAAAATAAAAACAGCAACAGCAACCACACGAGGCTTCTGTTCTCAGTAAATAAAAAAGGAGAGGATGGTGAGGAGAGAGAGAGGGAACAACAGGTAAACAATATTCCAGTTTTCTTCAGGTAACGTTTCACACATGAAGCCAAACGGTGCACAGTGTGAATTCAAGACTGAGGTTGAGTTTTCCTTCATCTAAAACATGTCAGAGGAACGCTGACGACGCAACATCAAATCATGGAATGATCTCTTAATAAGGAAAACATAACATATGACACAGCAAACAAACAAACAAATTAGAGCAACAAAACAATTTTGAAGTGAGTCAGCATTTGACATCAGCAAGAATTTAAATAAATAGATTGTAAGGATAAGACACAGACATGAGATTAGGTGGTGGGTGGTAATTTGAGATGAAGCTGCTTTTCTACCAAATGACAGCAGCAACCTGTCTATTTCCTCTTAGTTGTATGATAAAACCCTTAAACTGGTATGAAACAAAACAATTTTCCCTCCAGCTCTGCACTCTCTGCTGATGTGAACTTTTAATTGTCGCCAATAACTGAAAAGACCAATTTTGGCACAAGACTGACCTGCAACAACATTCTGAGTTAAAACAAAGCAGTCGATTTTTCTGAAGGAGTCCACGCGTCGGAGACGGGCCGGACGTTAAGGCTAAATAAAAGCAACTCGGTTCGTTCAGAATGGGTCGCACGTGTGACTGCATCTACGCTTCAAAGTCCTCCTTCCACCTCACATCTAGAAAGGAAACAACGTAAAACACAAGGCTTCAAACAACCAAGATAAGACGGGGTGGTTCCACCTAGAGCTGAAATTTCAGTCTTCATCTTTAAAACCCCAGAAAGAAACCCAACAACATTCCCAACATTCAGTCTTTCCTCCATGCCACATTCCAATCTATTCCTATTTCACTTCTTTGAGGCCTTTCCCCCAAAAAAGATTCACAAACCAACGTCTGGTCTTTGTTTTCCACGAATTCCCTTTTTTTTTTGTTGTTGTTCAACTTGAAGACCACAGTTTCTACCAACTCCTCTGTAAACTTCATAACTTCAGCCAGTGAAATGTGCACCCATTATATAGAAATAAACTCTTTAATAATTTAACAAGTTAGAAAGTAAATTATTCAGCTTCAAAACTGTTATTACGTAACTGAGACAAAGAAAAGTGTTTTTGTTTTTTTTATTTTTTCATGTAGAGGGGTTGGAGGGTGACAGGTATAGCCACTGATTAACTTTCCTGCCTGCACTGAGAACACAACAGCGTTGCAAAAGTGAGCACGACCAGTTGACAGAACAGCCCATTTATATGCCTGTTTGGATCACATTTAAGTTTTCGCCAAAAAAAGGAGCGGCGTCTGTTTTAAGTCACACAGGTAAAAGTCGGGGAGAGAAAGCAGGGTTGACGGGAGCGGTCCGGTCTTTAAACCGCTGAGTTGACCCAGTCTATGTACAATAACTACTGTGTAAAAGATGCATGCATGCCAACTGGAAGTGACCCTGCGAGATGATTTTACGTTAAGCTCAGACCTGCCAACCAGCTAAAGCCTGATATGAAAATGACGGACAAAAACGGACTGAAAAGTTCTGAAAATCTGCAACAAGTCAAAAACTCACCCCTAATGACGAAGCTAAAGTTATGACTATACTGTATATTTCACAACTGAAAGAAAGACGTACTCAACCCTGCTTTTCTGTGTCAGAGGAAGGGAGTGTGTGAAAAGCATGTATGTGTTTTTGTTTGTGAGCAAATTTCATTGAGTGGAGAGAGGGAGGAAGAGAAAAGAAATGGAGGCAGACGCCGTCTCTCGGCTCCTTTTCCGCCTTCGCTTCTTTTTCTGCTCCCAGAAATCCCTCAGACCGCCCTTACTGCTCGTCCTCCCCAAACACGTCGTTCTGTTTGCGCTTCATGTTCTCAAAGTCAAAGTCGGTCCCAGTCATGCGCTTGTAGATGTCCTTGATGTCGTTGCAAGTGGTCTCGAAGTGAGTCGTGGCATCGTAGGACCTCGAGGCGAAGACCTGGACGGAAACAGTGAGAATCAATGGCAATTTGTCTATCATTTTATCTCTGATTTTCAAAATTGGTTGTGAATTTTTTATTTTTTACAAATTTCTGACAGCATTTCTTCTAAATTTCAAATGAAACTATTGTACTTTTTAAGGTAGAAAATGACAAAGCAGCAAGATACAATGCTTTAGATCTCATATAATACTGAAAAAATCTGTTTGTACAAAGTAGTCATGGCTGGAGTTGGGTGGTATCTGGTTGCATTTACTGCAGCTGGCTTGCTAGGGAACGGGCAGTGCCCACTGTGGGGGGCCTCAGAAACTAGGAGACAAGATGAGAAAAAAATGTATCCCTTAAGTCTTAAATTTAACTGTAGTTTAATTATGTTTATATACAGAGTTGGGTCGTAAGTAACCAGTTAATTTTACTTGATCGCATGTCTGTAATGATATATTGTTAATGATTTATTAACAAGTACGTTAATTAGTCCAAATGGCAGGACATCAAGGCCTAGTTTCTGTTTCTTTGAGCTAATAATAATTTGATTAGTTGGGGATACTAATACACTGTGTAGAATTTAATATTTATATGTACTGAAAAAAATAATAAATGAGACCCATATGACACTACTTGATATTTTACAAAAACATGCTATATTTGTTCAGATTTAGACCTGCATAAAGAGTGTTTGTAGACACACTGACACATCCATAATATTAAGAAACAACACGTGAGCAGCTTAACTGATGCGAACGTAGCACTGGCTTAGCACTGAGACTGAGGCAGC
Organism: Poeciliopsis prolifica; assembly: GCF_027474105.1. Classification (NCBI taxonomy): domain Eukaryota; kingdom Metazoa; phylum Chordata; class Actinopteri; order Cyprinodontiformes; family Poeciliidae; genus Poeciliopsis; species Poeciliopsis prolifica. Next base: position 2,194,583 of record NW_026562421.1, on the reverse strand, counting down.
AGCAATGTTTGGAGCTGAAAGCAGTTTTGACAAAATGCTGGTGTCTATGAAGCAGTTTAGTTTTGCATTTTTACTTTCGCTTTTGAAATCATTTGCATGATAAAATATTAGAAAAAAGGGGAAACTCCAGCACATTGCTCAGCTAACAGTGGAAATACATTATGCAGTTGCAGAAGTCTGCAATGCAAAATATCTGATCCCTTTTAGTTTAAAAGTGACCTACTGTGCTTCACTGAAGAATTCTGTGCGTTATACAAAACATGTTCATCGAATTTTTTGTACAAAACCATTTTTCAATAATGAGATCCACAATTATACATTGGAAAGCATTAGAAGAGCCTACAGCACAACCAACAAGAATGCAACAAGTAGCTTCTGAATGATAAGCCAACAACAGAACACTTGTCTTTTCCAGTAGCCATTGTACACTGCATATAGTGGTAAAACCAGCTCACTGAAAGTGTTGGAAATCTGCTTGGTTTGATAGGTAACAGGCAGTGCTTGTCGATTTGTGACGTTACATTCCAAGAATGTTGAAGATTTCACAACAAAAAGCTTTTGTTTAATTAGCATATTAACCAAAAACAACATATAAGAGGGAAATAATCGTACCTGGCTCTCAGTGCCGTCATCTGTGGGCTCATAAAGATCACTAATAGCCACAAACCTGAGGAAAAAGAAACAGTAAATATTATATTTTTGCAAATTATCAAAACATTTTCTACAGATGCCAGGTTGTTAAAGCATAAAAGCAGCAAGCGTCGATAGACGTTACTGACTTTTGATCAATGGGCTCCAGGAGCTCCAAGGCCGGTTCGATCTCAGCCTCAGGTTCGCTGGTCTCCACTGTGGTGCTGACGATGGCTATGTACTTCCCCTGGGCCGCCACGTTGTGAGCGTAAGAGATCATGCAGACGTAGATGTCTGGTCATTTTAAAAAAAAGAAAAGTCAATCAGAATCTCTTTAGAGCTGGTCTAGGTCATTTGTCCACTTAAACAAACCACTCCCAAACTCAGACTTTTTTTAACAAGGGTGGCTCCATTTTGGCTGATTACATTGAGTATAGCTTGAAATAAGTCCATTGGTAATGCTATTGGCTAAGTAACTAAATTGTGACAGGAGAGCAAATTAATGTGTCAAGTTGTCAAGGAGATCTGCTGATAAAGAAAATTACATGTTCAGAGTTAACTATCAGGTTTGTTTAATAATAGGCAGTAAATTAAGAGATAAACCAAATGTATGTCAAAGAAAATGCCAGAGATCTTGTAATGCCATGATATGTATTAAAGTAATAAAATCAGACTTAAATTGTAATGTTATTACGCAAAATATAATAAAATCGTTCTACGCATTTTGCAATACTTTGTCACATATGTACCATTAATATATTTTCCACCAATTATAACAAAATGTGTAGGTCGGTAGCTCTTTTTAGAAATGATAATGTAATAAACGTCACAAACAAATTCTGCTAATTCTTCTGCTGAGGTTTTTATACTGATCTGCTAAAAAAGATCAGTATAATTAAAAATGTAAACTTTGGTCAATAAATGCCAAACATTTGGTCACCTTTTCAAACTCAATCAGAACCCTTGGTATTAATCTACATGCTGCTCAAGGCAAAACAATTCAAATTGCGTTTCATCACGTTTTGTGTCTATTATTACATAAGGCGCTTTTGCTGATGTTTTAATACATTTTAAAACTTGACTTTATTACATTATTACATAGTGCAACATTACAGATTTTTAGCTATATTTTTAAGATGACATCAAAGAATCGGTTTCTGCTAAATATGTAAATGTAATCAGGTCCTGCAGTTGAAAAATGCTCACCAGAGTTGCGGTTGACCTGATTCTGAGGGATGATGATCTGGCAGGAGTTGGCGTCGTTGGTGTTCTTGATGGGGTGGCTCAGGATGCAGATGACACGGATCACCTGGCCCGCCTTACGGACGCGGTCCGGGATGTAGCTGGGGTCACAGATGAGCTGCTTGCACCGAGCCACCTGCAGCAGGAGAGAAATTTGTCCAGCACGTTTAAAGACATTTATTATTATTACATAAATAATAACATACCCTAGCTGTCATACCTCGCCTTCTGACTTCACTCCAATCACTTTGCCGCCCTCCATTACGATCTCATCTACAGGCTTGTTCAGCATGTAGGTTCCTCCGTAGATTGCGCTCAGCCTAGCAGACAAATTAAATCAAATTAAATGGAGTTTTGTTTTATATATTTATTTTTTTCACTTTTACTGTTGTTTACAGACATAAATTAAAACAATTAATTTGTATGTACTGCAGAAGCATAATTTCACACGTCCTTTGATCTGGGTACATTAATCCATAAAGAAAAAATTAAGTTAACTTGTTTTCAACAAACTTTTATTCCACTGCTTTTCTATAGGATTGAAACTGAGCAGCTCAGACATGAAATCAGATTATTTTTCTAGGTAACCATTTCTGTGTTGAATGGCCAAATGTTTTGAATAACTGATGAGTTAAAGAAACTATTTTCAGGATTTTCAGTAAGACCAAAGTTTTCAGAAATGCTGAATTGAAAAAAAAAGTCCAATTGTATCAAATATCCTCTGCTGTGTCTAACAGCGGATCTTGAGTACTTTTCTTCACATTTATTATTTTTTCTAGAGTATTTGTAGCCAAAAGCTTCTATCTTCAATCTCTGTACTCCAATCAGCCCGGTTTAATCTGCTTTAGGCAAACTGCACAGCGTTTGCCTTAGAAGTCCGGTTCATTTGGGGAGGTGTGAATGAGCAATCACCTCTGATTGGGACCAAAAATGTGAACTTTCACAAAAGAGAAATCCTCCAACCAGTAAAATCACGACTCCAGTTTTGTTTACATTGAAGTTGTGTTCAGTTTCTTCTTCTGAGGCTTTTATGTTGTTTCCTTCAGTAATTCTTGGTGCAGCGCCACAATAACTGTGCAAAATTGGTTAAAAATAACTTCCTTACATAGCAGTGTTTCTTTCCCGAATGAACGTATGCAAACTAAAGGCTTGATATTAAACCAACGATAAAAGTGAAATTATGCAAATACAATAAAAGATGAATGAGCTTTTTTCTTCTCTGTACAGAAAGTTTGACTAATTAATGAGAAATGATTTAAAAACCTGGCAAATCCCTGCGGCAGCTCCCCCAGGCCATACAGCGGGTAGAGGTAGGGGCTCTTTCCATAACGCGCCAGAGATTCGCTGTACAGTTTGATACGATTGATCGTCTCCAAACAGGGAACGTCAAGATAGCTGGATGCAGATGTAAAACAATCAAGTAAGTCCGTACATTACAGTAAATTCCTGAAATATTTGTACTTATTTTACATTTTTTTCCCCAAATCTTACTCATCTGTCCTGTAGAGGGCCAGAGCATGTCCAGTAAAGTCGATGACGTCCTGACCCAGGTCAAACTTCTTGTAGACGTCCCTCATGGTGGTGGTTTTAGGGTCAACCCCCTCAAAGGTCTTGGGGTCGTTCTCGTCGAAGTTAGCCACAAAGACCAAAAACTTCCGAAACCTTCTCTTCTCGAACATTCCCATCAGATCTAGACATTAAAATAAGACAATTCATCTCAAGAAACTATAAAATATGAGTGCAGCTCTTTGTGTATTTGTATCCAAGGAGTTTTGTGAGTCTTACTGGAAGCAAGTGCCTCTGTCTCGGTTGACGGCACCTTGTAGATTTTTCCTCCCTTATAAACGAAGCTTCCCTCCACCACTTTAAAGTCCAGGTACCGAGTCACTTCTGTGTATAGCAGCATCTTCACAAGCTGACCTAAAATACACACACTCGTTCTTTCAATCTTTCACTGTAAAAACACAAAATTTTACTAAGTACTTTTGGCTTAATTTCAACTGCAAAATCTCAGCACACTTGAAATAAAAGAAAATGAGCATACAAGCAACTTTTCAGCAATAATTTCTTAATATTGATGAAAAAGCGTTAATTCTACTGGTAGATTATTTCACTTATGAGAAAAATGTTTTGTTTTCAGTAAAATAATCTAGTGGAAATAGTACTTTTTAAAATTAATTTTTAAAGAATTATTTACTCAAATCTAATTCCAATATCTTCTTGAAATGTTGCTTTTGAGCTACTTTTCACTTATTTCAACTGCACTAAGAAACTAGACCAAAAATACTTGCTAAGATTTTCTTAACATCTTATTTTATCTTATGTTTATGATATTTAAGGTTCTGCGATGACTTTACATTATCCCTTGGATAACAGGAAACCTCATCATATTTTAATGAGATTTTAAGCAGAACGACCAACACAAAACACCACATGATTTTGCAATAGGAAGTCAGTGAAAAATGGTTTTCAAATGGATCAAAGAGCTGAAAACTGTGACATGAACTGGCTTGTCACAATAAGCAATAAATCAATTAATTGCACAATAAAGTGAAACGAGCTCAATAATTTCCATTCGAATGATTTATTGTTTTTCTCTTTCTACCAAAATCTCGGTGATAAAAGTCTTCAGTCTGGTGCTTTGGTCTCAACTAACTAATTTTTTAAAGGATGATTTTGTTTACAGGCATTTCATTATTAATTTTATTTCTTGTTTGAGTTGTTTTGTTTATTTAGTTTGGATATTTAAAATGTTTTTCAGTTCCAGTGTTAAGTGTTCATTAAAATTTAAAATTTACTGCTGTTTGAGAATCTCTTCTTGCATTATTATGCCATTACCATTATATTACATGAAAATAACTCCAAAATACAACATTATTGTTTAATTTATTAACTTCTGGGGCAATTTACTGTCCAGGAAAACATATTCATGTGACAGGCCTCCATTCATGAACCATTTTTCATTGCAGGTACAGTTGGAAGTATTTTCAGGTGTGTCCTTCCCAACTTTAAACATATTTTCATTTAATTTCACAATAATTCGCTGACAGACAAATGGATGGAGAACTTCAGTGCACATCCCTTCACATTCTTAATTTAACATTTTTAACTGGATTTCGGTCTGGACTTTGACTGGACCGTTCAAATATATGAATGTTCACTTAACCATTATTGTGCTTCTTTCTGTCGGAAAACCCAATAAGAACTAGTTTGTGGCTGTGACGTGACAAAATGTGCAAAAGTTTAATGCAGTATATTTAAGCTGGTACTGACCATTGGCCATGAGGAACTTGGGGATGAGATCAACGTTCCAGTCCCTTCCTCTGCCCATTGACTCCGGTGGGCTATCAGGGAGAGTAAAGCGCTTGTAAAGCTGCAGGACACGAAAGGGAAAAAGCAAATTAAATCAACTCTTAGGAATTAACAAAAAAATGACAAAATAATTCTTTAAATATGATTTGTTGTCCGCTGTACCTCTTCCAGTGGTGTAATGGAAGAGCTTTCCCCACCGTAGTAAGGGTTCCTGTCCATGTGCAGAACCTTTTTCCCATTCACAGACATGATCCCAGACAGAATGCATTCCTGCATGAAACAATTAAACAACCAGAAAACACTCAGAAAACAAACAACCAGAGATCAACTGACAAAAGCTAACAGGTTTATAGAAAGTGCACCATCACAACCAGATGGTCATGAAACACATTTCTACTGTGTTTCATGTCCTCACTACTTTAGTTGATCAATAACTAATAATCTAATTGTTAAACTTCACCCCTCTTCATTGACTCTCCAAAGTTTGTAATCATTTTGTTGGGTGCAATTAGAAAAATGGCTGCAAATGAATTTCTGCTAGGAGCTACTTGCTAGGAGCTATTTATAATAAATATAAATAAATAAAGCTTTAAAAAATATTCGTCCATCTTTTAACTCAATAAAATTATATCAATTTTCATCATTTTCAACCTCAAAATTGTCAAAAAGTTGAAAATTGTACATACAGGCAAAATATATGTTAATAAGTAAATAGAGAAGTAAGTGTTATTATAATTAAAATAACTAGTAAATACCTAAATAATTTAACTGACCATGGAGTTGTTACAGGTAATAAGATATATAAAATAGTTGAATTATTTATACTATAAGTGATTTAATAAATGGCGGATGTTACATAAATCAATAATAAATCAATTTGATAATTTTCAGCCACAAAATGATCAAAAATCAAAGCATGTATCTATTTAATAGATACATGAAAAGTAATGAGAGAATCAGAAAATAAGTTTTATTATTATTGAAAATAATAATAAAATAACTAGTAAGTAAATTAAAAAAACAACTAGGTAAGATGCTGTATATTGGGTCTTTATTGATGTTATAAATAATTAAGGAAAGGGAATTTTTTACTTAAGTTTAAAGGATTTGACATAAATTAAATAAAATTATGGACAACACTGACCATATCAGAAGAAAACAGTGTCTTCAGTCAGAGGCTTCTTCAAATTCACTGTAATACAGACTGCTACAGAAGAACCATCACTATTAATAAATGACTATTTGAAATTGTTTTAACTAATGAGTTACAAACACATTAAATTGAATTTGAATGTTATCATGATCCAGAGAAAGTTGTAATAATATTAATATTAAGCGAATGAACACATCTTATTAAATTGTTTTTTTTTCTTTATTAAATTTATTTTATTATTATTATTATTACTATTATTAAATATAAACAACTGTTAGAGAGGCGTGTGACCCATTAAACCTAAATATTTGCTGCTTTAGCTGCAAATACAAACATGATGAATATGAAACATCTTCCTGACCAGCGTGTTTCTGTCGCAGTGCGTGTTTAGGGAAAGTAAAGCCGTGAATAAAAAGCTGTGCCATAAGGCCTGCGCCAACCCCAGGATGGAGGCCTGTCTGTGCAAAGAGAACCATGACACACTGAAGGGTTACGCCTAAAAGATGCTACAGGGCGTAACACAACCCTGAGCACAGTCTGCAGCCGAAATAACAACAAAAAATGTTTCAAAAATCACCCAGCTGACTCTGACATCTGCGTGCATCTTGGTGACAGGCGAGAAGCTCAATTGCACTTTTATTTAGCGATATTTTTAATGCGCAAATCCAAACACAATTATCTGATGTCACAGCGCACAATTGCAGCTGAGGCTTTCACTCCAGAAACGATAGCAGGCCTTATCTCTGTCTCTGTGAGTGGAGGGGGGGGGGATCATTTAAAAAGTTCACAAACTCTGTTTTTATTTGTCTCTACTCACTGTGAGTCCGGTGCCCAAAACGATCACATCATATTCCTCATCCATGTTGTATCACCGCCTCTCCCGTCTCGCCCTCTTTTTTTCAGCCTTGGGAAATGAAGGGGTGCAGAAGGAAATAATGCCAGTGGGTCCACAAAAAAAGCTGAGAAATAAAACTCCTGTTTTCTCTCAGGCGTGGCTGCTTTAAAAGGCTCTTCAGCGGAACGTGTTATTTATTAATCATTGGGCATTAATGATCAATGGGGAATACAGCCCACACTGTCACCGGCGGAGACGACCAAAGATGGCCCTGTCCGTGGAGCGATACAGAACAATGTCACTGCGCGTCGGGAAATAGTGCGCATCCTCCTCTCTCTCCCATCTTCCCATAGACGTAGCGAAGCACCGGCGATGCGTCAGCGCGTCCGCCATATTGTGAGTGGAACGTTTCAAATGATTTTGGTGAATTTATTACTGTACTATATGTTTTGTGTAGTCCGGATGTTGATTAGATTAGACTACAAAATATATAAAGAAACATTGAATTATATGTTTTTCTTATCACATTTGTTAAATAATTGTTACATTCATACCTTATGATTTCAGTTGGCAAGTTCTATTCAGAGTTGGGTAGAAAACTAGTTATATTTACTTGCGTAACATTTTTGAAAAATTTGTATTTTTACTATGCTGTTTACTTGAGTAACTTTATTACTCCTCTTAAATGAGTCAAATTTCAGGATTCTCTATCCAAAACCAAAATGTTTTTAAAAATTAATCAAACTCACACTTTTCAAAGAAAAGAATTTGGAAAATTTTTACCATGCCTGATTTGATTTTTTTTTTTGTGTTACTCATATGAATTATTGTCATTAAAATACCAAAATTTCCACATAAATTTATATTTTGGTTGGTTTGATTCTGCAATTTTAAATATTAAAGTTACTGGGTACTTGAGTAGACCTTTTACCAAATAATTTTTTACTCTTCCCTGAGTATTTCTTGTATGGCTACTTTTACTTTTACTTGAGTATAAATATGTCGAAGTAGTGCTACTCTTACTTGAGTACAATTTCTGGGTATTCTGTCCACTTCTGGTTCTGTGGTAGAATTTTTTTTAATCAAGTAATATATTCTTACTTTTTAAATCTGATATTAAATATAATAAAAATTCTACAACAAGCATAGAAATCGTATATAAAATGTGTAATATTTTCCATTTTTTCCACATGTTCTCTCCAACTTTTTAAGATCCCCTTTGCCTCCCTGGTGGCCCTGCGGAGGGCCGGGGCCCTCACTTTGAAAAACATTGAATTAGATCTTCATGAGAACCTCCCAGTATTGTTTTGTATATCAAAAAATTAGATTTGTTATCATTATTATCAATAAAATTTCCTTTATTCATTATTACAAACTTGCAACAGACTGGTGACCTGTCCAAGGTGTACCCCCCCCTCTCGCACGGAACGCAGCTGGAGATAGGCACCAGCAACTCCCGACCCCAATAGGGATAAAAGTGAACAGATAATGGATGGATGGATTACTACAAACAACTCCATTTAAGATTTTTTTTAGAATCTTTTTGGGTAAATCTCGCCATAAATGACACCCCCAATATGGCGGCGACGTTGACGTACAATCCGGATGCTTATGCGGCTTCTACCTTTCTATGCCTATGCTTCTTCCCACCTAACAACACAATGGGGCCAGAGGGTAACCCCACTTTGAGTTGACTTCTTCACACCTGAAGTTGTGTTCAGCATTTCTGTTCAGATTTGACCAGTTTATGCCGGGAGCAAAGCTTGTTTCTGAGTATTTTCCATCCTTCCTTCCCTAGATGCAGCTTTGCCTGCGTGGATGCACACAGTGGTATCCCTCCGCCGCCACAGCTGGGTGGATGGGAGTGGGTTTTTCAGACTGATAACACGTTGGGCTTTATAAATATGACAAAAGGCATTATATAGTTTTACTTGTATATGCAATTACTTTCTTTGTATTATTTGTTTTCAAAAATTTTTATGCTATGTCTGAACATGTAGGCATATAAAAGCTATTGCGGGAAATTGTCATGCTTTTCGGTAGCGTCAGCACCATTGACAGCTGTCAGCGCACTTTAAATACATTTCCAAGCGTTATTAAGAACAATAGCAGGCGTTCCATTACAGATTACAACATTATGATGTAGTTTTAACATTAAAGCAGGTGGAAAGGGAGCTAAAATGTTCAGCGATACCATGTTGGGTAAATTAACATATTTCTTAAGCTTTAATTTAAACTAAAACAGAACAAAATGGGAAGGGAAGCAGTCTCAAGCTGCTGCGCTTGAATGAAAGAAGCAGGAAGTTCTTTATTTGGACCTGCGCACATGACTATCAGCTGGTTAGGGTCACGTGACGCACGGCAGTGCGGAAAGGAGAACGAAAATGGCAGAATCCAGGAACTTCAGTGAAAGATCAATAATGGCTTTTATATTCTTTTTCGCCGCAATTTTAGCTTCAGGGAGCAGCACGGCACAAGTGCCATTTCTTATGTGGTCTACCAAAAGGTATTTACATTTACTTTTCGCTTTTAGATTTACATATCAAGACTCATTTGAAGTTTGGTCTTGCATGCTAACGCTAACACAAGTAGCTTCGTAGCTTTTTGATGTCTAGAATTTCTAAACACAAACGTGAAGAAAATATGGGAATTTTTCTGTCTTCTTTGTTTTAGTAAAGAAACTATAAAGAGTATATTCGACAATGCAACTGTGGGCGTTATTAAATATTGAGTGTTGTATTTATTTTCACAAACAAACGTGAAAATAAAAGCAAAATTTACTTGCATATTGCAACCCCTTTATTTAGCCCGAGTATGAGATTTTTTTTAGAGTAGAATATAATATTTCTGCGATTAAAAACAGTAATAAAGAACAATCTTGAAATGAAAAAGGCTTTGCAATTGATGTTGCTGAACATTATTGTTAAAAACTAAAACTTGATTTTATTTTTGGGTGCTCATGTATCAAATCAATGGCTTTTTTAGCATATAGGTACTTGTTATTAATGACCCAAACAAAATTAATAAATTATATTATGTATTTGTTTAAATCATCATCTGAATTCCTCAAAACTAAAAAAGGACATTTCAGGTGTTAGCTTAATCATCTAACATCTGATGATTAACACCTGCAGCCTATTTGTGATTTGATCAAAAATAGGCTGCAGAAAAGTAATGTATTCTTTTGTGATAGTAGACACATCTAACAGACTAAATAAAATACTTTAAATGAAAATGTATTGACACATTAATAAACCAGTAAACTGCTGTGAAGACTGTTCTTAATGTTTTAGCAACTAAATTGAAGAATTAGTATTTAGCTTCTGTTTTTGTCATTTTAAGTTTGCCATCTTTGACCTCTCCACCGGCTGGACACATAACATCCATGGAGGAGCTGGCCGCCTACCTCACGCCTGTGTTTGGCTCTGGCTCCAACACTGTGATCCTGTTTCTGCAGGACAAGGTCAGAGGATCACACACAGTAGTTAGCTTTTGCTCACACAAGGTTTGTGAAAGCTGAGGCTAACATCCTTCCCCTATTAAGACAGTTTGGCCTTCACTAAGTATAATTTTTATTTTTGTTGGTACTTAAAGACAAATAATGTAGAGAAATTGGAATACAAAATCCACAAATGTCATATATATATATATATATATATATATATATATATATATATATATATATATATATATATATATATATATATATAAAATTTTATTTTAAGCCATCAGTTATCAAAAGCAGGTATTATTATTGGACTTCCTGGCATGTTGAGTCATCCCATGGCACACAGAGCCTGTTTTGTACAAATTGACAAGTGGGTAAATTAAAACCCAGCCTCATTCTCTGCAGTAAATGTTAAACAAAAAGCACCAGTCTTACTGAATCAGGAGAAAGAGCAGGAGACGCTGGAACAGTCTTCTCATTCTGGCATGACTCTGAGCTTTTACTGTACTTCCCTTTTCACGGTTCCTGCTTTCATTGTTCTGGGCTTTTTGCAATTTGGTTATTGTGTTGCTTCTTCTTTAACTCATTTTGAAAATGTTGTTGCTTTTCTTAACTAAATATGTTTATTTTTTGTGTTTAGTTAAGCAAAGATGACTTCACCCTGTTTGGTGGAGTGTTTGGAAACAAGCAAGAAAGTGCCTTTAGGAACCTTGAGGTGGGTTTATTTTGGGTGCTAATTATGAGCTGGTAACTAACCTGCATAATATTAAAACTCTTTCCAATCACTTTTTTACAGGCTGCACTCCAATCCTCTTCCTCATCAGTGAGTTTTCCTGCTCTGGAGTGGACAGGAGAGTCTGCCATCCCCACCCTGCTGCAGCAGAAACTCGGCGCTTCACCACTCCTTGTCGATCCAGACACTCTGTCTCACCTGAGCCTCAACACATCAATCAGCAATTTACTGATCATCAATCTGCCTTACTCTTGCGAGTGAGATTCTTTTGTTTTTCTGTGAATTTCTGTTTGTGATCACCAGCTGCATTCCTATTAACCATAAAAATGCACATATTGAAATTGTGAAAATAAATTTACTTAATAGAAACTTCAGTTAAGGGAAAACTAAAATTTTTCAACAAAAATCATTTTGTAGTAGGATGAGGGGGGGATTTTTTTTCGAATTAGATGTACTGCTGGCAGAAACGATGAAGACAACAGGAAGTGATAGTTCATAAAACATTGTCTTTTGAACGTGTTGAATCCATAGCTCTAATGTGAAATCTGACTACAATTTCCCAAAATGCCACAAACGAAAGCCTGTCACAAGAATTTTTCTAGATGATAAACTGTTACAGAAGTTCTTATGATAAATGATAATGTTGTTTTGAGACCATTTTCAAAGTAATGGTATAATAACGCAAAAATACATTCTCAAAGATCTATTATCATTAAATTCTGATGAATGTTTATCACTGGAACTGGAAGAAATAAACTAAAACAATAGAAACAACAAATAAAATAAATTATTAAGACTTTGTAAACAAAATAGTCCTTTAAGACTATGGTTAGTTGAGACCAAAGCACCATAATGAAGTCTTTTGTCATCCAGTTTTTAGTCGAAAGAGAAAGAAAAGAGATAAACAATAAATCATGCAAAAGGAAACAATTGAGCTTATTTTAATTTGTCATGCGATTAGTGATTTACTGCTTATGGCCTGTCTCCCCAGTGCCTGAATAAAACGAAGACATTTCTTCTTCTGATGGCTGAAAGATCATGATTGCTGAAACATGGAGACATTTCATTATCCGCTGCTGCATAATCTTTAATGACTTATTGCGTGAACAAGCTTATTTAAATTTTATTTCTAATTTGAAGGAAATACTACAATTTCAAAATCATGTTTTTTTAACATCATCAGAACATTGACAGATTTGCTCACATTTGTAATAGAAATGCAGAGATTTACCAATTCTTTGTTTTGCAGCTCACTCAAGTCATGCAAGGAAGTCCTCTCCAAAAATGGTATGTTTAAAATACTGGTTATCTGTTTAAGTACAGAATTAGGGATTGATTTCAGTATTATGGATATAACTCTTTTTTTTTTTTTTGCCACTAGATGAGATTATAGGGAAAGTTCTGAGTTCCCTGAAGGCCAAAGATGTGGCATACACTGCAGTATACACAGGGCTGCAGCCATCACAAGTAAGATCTCACAGCTGTCAGAAACATAAATGGTTAAATTTTGGACATGCTCTGGATTTTTTAATAGAAGTTTCTCACTGAACTTTGTTCTAACTTTCAGGCAATTTCAGTGTCATCTTTGTTAAACCAGCAAGTGGGCCGGACCTTGTTACAAGCCCCTACAGCTGATGTTAAAGCTCCTATAATATTTAGTAATTCGACTGGAAGTCCCTGCATTATGCTGTGGGCTCAGAATCTCTTCATCAGCCCTCCAGGCTCATCGGGGTTCATCGACCTCGCTCAAGAAAACTCATCATCATTATCAGGATCCATGTGTAACGACACAAATTCGGAGTAAGAGCGTTTTTCAGTTGAATGGTGATTGATTTATTATTTTAGATTCTAAAGTTAGTTAAATGTATTGCTTTTTCCCCACCTGTAGGCTTGTGCTCACCTATGTGAACTACACTCTGAGGTAAGGCAACAAGCTGCTCACTAAATACTTTAATCTTATTTGAGTAATGTTTTGAATGACAGTCATCAGTTGACTTTTGTAAAGTCTGAAATATGGAAAGTATTTAGAAAGTAACTGTATAAAATTAACTTTTTAAAGTTGTATGGAAAAATAAGGCTGCATGTGTTTAGTCTAAACTTTAAACCTGATCAGATTAGTAGACATAATATATTGTAAAACTATATTTTGTTTTTCAACTGCTGCACCTTTTTCAGTTTTTTTTTTTTGCAAACTACAGTGTTTCACCCAGTACAGTCCAATAATTTATTTATCCAAACAAAAAAACAAAACAATAATAATGAGACATTTTAGGAGTTCTTACTGTCAAAGTTTCTTATAGTTATTATACAGTTTAAGTGCACTGAGAAAAGACAAACACATTTTTTTTCTCAAGAGTCTGCAGTTAAATCAGACTGAACTTTTCTTCTTTTACCTTAGTTAGAATTACCATTTTTTTCTATTTGTTAAATGGTAGAAACTTAAGACTTTCTTTTTAGAACATTTTTTGCAAGTGAAGATGCAAAAAAACATTTCTTAATATTGATCCATAAATAAATATATCAGTAAAAATTAGATTTTTTTTCTGAAACTATAAACCTTTCAGATTTCTATACTAAAATAATCTTGATACTTTTTTCATTTGTTGAAATCAATTCATCATTTCTCAATACATTTTCAAGTAACTTTCTTTTCTTCTTCTGCTAATTGGCAGGTTTACAATGAGTCAGCAGTTCTATCCAGTTTCTGCTCGAAACTGGTTCACCCTGGACTCCGTTCAGGTTCAGGTGCATTCATCTGGTCAGACTGCGTCTTTTGTTGGGAGTCATGGGATCTACGCGCCTGCAGAGTATTCTTTCCACTGCCAGTCGGTCAGCAGCTTCAGAGACACCCTGCTCGTCCCAGCCAACCTAAACTCCACTCAGTGGAAGCTGAATTTTGTTGACTTCCAGGTAATAGCGGTTTTCCTCATAATATGTAAAGAAATATAAACTTTTAGAATGTTTATTTTTTATTCACCAATCAGTCATTTTTACATTCATTTAGCATAAATGCTGCCTCACACCTTATGATTTTAATTGGCCCTGAGTTCTATAGTGGAAAATTTGATCAAATATTTGACTTTAAGGAAGTATGTACTATTTTTTTATTAGTTACATTAATATTTTACTTTATTCCGCCAGTTCTTCTCCACTGCTTTTTTTTGTTTTTGTCATAAACTTTTTAATCTCTTGTTTGAGGAGCAAAGCGGTTTGGTTAATTTGAATCTCAGCCAATCAGAAGCCAAAATTTTAATAAATTATTTTTAATTACGTTTTATGTTTAAAAATGATTGAATAATGCAAAGCAAAACTTATAAGATTAAAAAATATATGGGATTCAATTTCTTATTTAACTTTCTGATTCTCCACAGTGCCCTCTAGCGGCCCCCACTTTGAAAAACACTGTTCTGACCTCATGCCTAAGTGCTGATTTTAATGACCAGTTTAAGAAAATTATAATTTTTGAAAATATATAATAATTTGTTGTGTTTTTTTTCGGATGCAGATTCAGGGTTTCCGTTTGTCCAATGGAACAAACTTTTCTTACGCCAGCGACTGCGCCGGTTTCTTTACGGCTGGGATTTGGATGGGCCTCATCACCTCGCTGCTCATGCTGCTAATTTTTGTGTATGGCTTGCATATGATCATGCAGCTAAACACAATGGACCGGTTTGACGACCCCAAAGGTCCATCGATTGCAGTCCCTCAGTCTGATTAAAGCGTTCATCCAAAGATGCACTTCACAGTTTTTCAGTCCCTAATGAAGCTGCCATGTTGCTTCTACGTCTGAACCTCTATGGCCACAGATGCTTTTGTTCAGTTTTCTTTCGCAATTGCCTGGCAGACGTTTTAAGAGTAAAACACATTCCTTTTTTTTCTTCATCTTTTAATGTCCCAAAATGTATGTTATAAAATTTGATTTGATGTCTATGTACTAAAGAAACATGTGCCTGAACAAGCAGTTTGCACTCTCACCTGAGAATGCCTTTATTGCCAAAATGCATGTGTTCACTGAATGCTGGCTGGAACATTACAGACCTCAAATCTTGCTTTTTTTAAATCATATACGAGCATGACTAAAACAAAAAAAAGGTGGCTGTGTAAAATATCTATTTTTCACTTGTCAGGGTTCGGCCACATTAGTTTATCACTGTTGTAAGATGTTTGGTTAAACTGTAAATTATTTGTAACAAAAAAAAATTAAAATTGCTCTGTTTACTTTGCCTTGCAAGCCTAATGGTTATCAGCTAATCCATTTTGTGCCTCATTAGATATTTATCAAAACGATTGATGTGCAAATGCTACTACATGCCTCTAATTTAACATCTACAACTCTTGGAAGAATATTGAATTAATACATTACAAGAACATTTAAGTTCCCCTTGGAATCAATAAAGTATTTTGGAATTTGAATGTTTGTATATATATATATGTAAGATCTGTGTGTGTGTATTTATGTATTTATTTTAGAGCTGTCATTAATGTGCATATTAAGACCATGGTAAATAGAAAAGGAGTAAATTTTTGCCATTGCTCTAGAAAAAAAAATTCTGAGCTTCAGAAGTCAGTTAGTGAGGAAAAACCTAAAATGTTTAGATTGTCATAAATTTTAGCACTCCATTGTCAAATATTTCCAAGAAAAAAATATTTTTAAATGAATCCCTAAAATTTCCTAGAAAAAAAGTGAAAATTTGAGCTTTGAAAGTTGAACATTTTTGAAAATCAGAAAAATTCTAGAAATTTTTTTCTAAAACTCCTTTTTAAATTAAACTTCTGCCACTCAGACATTTTGGGTTCTAGAAAATTCTAATTTTTTATAGGAAATTTTTGACTTGAAGTTTTATTTATTAATTTACTTTTGAGAATTTCTGATAATCTCAAAACTTTGAGGTCTTCTAACTGAAATATGTTTTTTTTTTTTTTTTTACTGCAAACTGTGGTTCTATTACGTAGTCGAAGTTGCTCGTCTGGACTTACAGCAAAGCCGTTTGCTACATTTGAACACAGCTAACGGCTACGTTTGCTACATTTGAACACAGCTAACTTCTACGTTTGCTACATTTGAACACAGCTAACGGCTACGTTTGCTACATTTGAACACAGCTAACTTCTACGTTTGCTACATTTGAACACAGCTAACTTCTACGTTTGCTACATTTGAACACAGCTAACGGCTACGTTTGCTACGTGACACACTTCCGTTGTGCTACTATGGCGTTACTGTAGTAACGGCCCTAAACATTTCAGCCAGTTTTACTCTCCCTGTTGACAGCTTGCCTCTAAAATGTCAAGGTTGCATTCTCGTCGAGTTAGATTCGGAAGCTCGCAGGACAGGAAACTGTATCCCCGCTTTTTTCCGCCCGACCGATTAGGAAACCAAACGAAAAGACACGAAGCTCGGAAACCGCCGCATCTCGGACCGGGTTGCTATTCCAACCACGAGGTGAATAAGTTGTTCACAAATTACTCTGTTGTTTTGTTTTGTTTTTTAATCTGAGATGCAGCGCACATTTTATGTTGTATTTTTTTTAAATTGAGAGAATAGCCTTATCTAAAAGTAATAGAAATGAAAAAGAAGAAAAAAAGGAAATTAGCCTGTTTATAGCCCGCCTTGTTTATGTTTAAATTCCAGATTTTTTGTGGATTGGATGATTAAACCCCAATGAGTAAATCTGAATCTTTTGTAAATGTGAAAGATGTCATTTACATGGACACAGGAGATTTGGATTTGAGTCTACGTAATGTTGAATTTTATGCTGTTTTCTTTCTGTTTTTACAGTTTCGCACCATTGTTTACAATCTAGAAACCAGACCAGAGAGTGATATGGGATACGTTCTCTCTGCCCGGACTGACACCCGTTTTCCACCTTCTAAGGTATTATTCATACTCCATGTCAAATCGGTTAACTCTTAAGTTATCGACAGAAACGCCAGTCAACATTTATCAAGGAAAATGTGATAGCATATAGATATAAAAAACAGATATTATTTAAGTAAAAAAATAACTTGAGCCAAAAACGTTATTTTCTTCAGTGAAGTAAAGTTGTTTTTAACCCGCTCAACAACAACAAAAATAAAGCAAGATTCTGTTTGGGTGGCAAATTAATGTGGAATCAAACATTTATAATGCATTAAAACTTGAATTAAGCAGTAAGTCACAGTGATGTTTTAAGAAATTATGTGATTTTCATCTAGAAGAGTCTTCTCTTTGGTGTAATATTTCTTTGCACTGATCGTTTTATTGTTTTAATGTGCAAACTAACACTGCAGAGGATTTTTCTTTGATTCTGAGACATATTTTCCATTTTGATAAGGAAAGGTGAGGTTGTTTCAGAACTCCATCCTGCATCAATTAAACGATTAACATGTGAAAAGTGATCTGTTGAATTCTTCTGCTGGGAAAAAAAAAACACTTCACCTTCTCAGCAGCATATCTTTCCTCAGTTTACAAGACCAACATTCAGTGTGGAAGACCAACATCCTTCACACTGAAGTATTTTATTTCTCAAGCAGCACTCATGGACACCCTGCACAAACACAACCTGATAAAGTTTTTTGAAGCTCGGAGCTCGATGGGTTTTCTTATCTTTGGCACAGTGAGGTGGATTTTTCCCTCACTCAGTCAAATAGAGAGATTGGCTCAGTTTAATAAAGAACATGTGGGAGTTTTCACTCTGCTGACCTGAGATTACCTTATGAGTTTCTGTTCTTTATGTCTTTTATCTTGTGTAAAACCAAAACTGCTTGATGCAGCGGCGATCAGAATTATGTTACATAAATATTTAAGAATCTATGACTTAATCACAAAGCCAATATGATGCACATGCATTCAAGTCTAAGGGATTGAAGTTTATAGATCCACAATTTTCGTCCCTGGTGTTGGTTTAGATGGACAATGAAAATGCTAAAATCAAATAATTTCTTCATTATTTAATGTAAACACCATAGGATACAGAAATCAAATTCAAAAATACTTTTTTTTTGTCCGAAAGGGAAATTAAATATTGCTGTAGCTTATATTAATGAATAGCTCTTGCAGTCTAGCAAGCAGTCTGTACTACAAAGATTTGGAATAAGCCTCTGACTAAAGACAATGCTTTTCTAAGACAGTCTAATGAAAAGAATCATTCAGATTCTCCAGTCATTCCCAGAACAGAAACAAAAGTAATTGTTTTTCAACAATTATGTGACTTGATGGCCAAGTTTAAAATTGTCTTTTATATCAGCAAATTTTTAAAGACAATTTTAAAATTAGGAAAAGTTTGGTGTAAATGCAAGTTTGTTATTCAAGTCTAAAACATCACACCTGACTAGTGTGATGTTTTTAATAATTTCACACATTAAATATTCATGATCAAAGAAAAGTATTTTTCAGGCTCTTGTATGGTTTTGAACGAAGGAATGGGATTTAGAGAACTGTGTACTTAAAGGGACAGTCTTATTGTGCTATAAAATGGCACAATCAAGTAACTATGTTATCTTCAGTTGTTATAAAAATGCTTTTTATATCAAATAGAACTGAAAAGAAACTTTACTTTGTAATTTAACGCAATGAAATTGGACGTCTGTCTCTAAAAACTCCTGCTCTTTGTAAAACTCTTCCTTTTCAGCTTTATGGATTTAAATTCATTTGTGAATGTTTCCAGTTGACTCCATCACCTCAGCAGTACCAGAGAGATCAGAGCAAATCCAGAGTTCCTCTCCACGGTAGAGCTCCATTCGGTTCTTATGAAGAAAAATTCAAAATGCACAGAAACGCTGCCAGTGTCAGCCCGGGGTGAGAGACGATCCATAAATACGCCGCATTGTTGAACTGAGCTAACAGCCGTTACTTCCTGACTCAGCCCTGGGATGTACGAACACATCATAACAAAAACCAGGAAGGTGAAGTGGCCCATGTGCTTTGGGAAACCGGACTGGTCCAAACTGCCGCAGATGGACAAGCAGGCTGTCAAAGTGACGGTAACACCAAAAAAACTAAATATATACCTATACTTCTTGAACTTTTCACATTAACGCCACAAACTTCACTGCTTCTTGTTTGGGCTTTTATGAAACTGATCAACACAACGTATTAAAGTATTAAGTATTGAAGAAAGAAATGAAACGTGGCTGATTTCCTGTGAATTCAAAATTCCTTCTAATTATTAATCACTTAATCCAAAAATTAATCAACACTGTGCTAATTATTTTTATTTTACAAATATTTTTTAGCTCAAAATGCATCTTTTGCTTCAAATGATCAAGCAAACAATAAATAAATGCCATCAATGCATTTTAGGCAATACAATGTTTTTCTTCTTTAAAAATGTAATTGGCATCTTCTATTATATTTCTAATATTGTATAAAATGATTTAAGTGTAAATCAGCAGAATGCCATTTTTTAAATCCAGTTAATTGTCAGAATAATCAGTAGTTGCTGCCCTAAACTGCACATTATTTTTAAAATATTAAAAAACTCAAGCATCATTTTGATCCCACTTTACAAATGTGTTACTTCAATACAAAGAGATTTGGACTCTTTGTATTTTACTTAAATCTAGAGATTTGAGGTTTTACAAAACAAACGTTGAAGGAAAAAAAAAAAAACACCACTACTTTGGCAAGTCATTGTATTTAAAAGACAATCCAACACTATGAATGTAGAAACAAAAACAACAAAGGTTGAACTCCACATGTATGAAAACCAGCTTCTGTTTTTCTTTCCTCTCCTCAGGTACCCAAAGACTATGGCTTCATTAGGCACAGGGGCAAACTGGCCTATCTGAGATTGTACTTTTAACTCTACAGCTGAGCCATGAAATCACTTCACAACATGGATGCCATGAGGAGTCGCCTGAAGCTGCAGAAATCCTCACTTAGCTGATACAGTAAGAGTTAATAAAAAACAAACTTGCCTTTTGTATTTGTACAAAAAACAGGCAGAGGTGACATGGAACATTTGTTGCATACAAATCCCAATATGACGTGGGTGTGTACAGAAAACATAGAAAAACAGTGTCCACCAGTCAGCGGCTGCTTCCGGCTCTCACAGCAGGTTTTAAGTTTCGTCTCTAAGAGGAGAAAACATCTTCGCCGCAACAAAAGAGGCAAACGAGTTCATCATTAGAGTGAGGTTATTTCTTCCTCCTCACTTTGGGTTTCTTGACGGGCCGGAGATACGGGTTGTCGATCACGTTGTCTTCGCTGGCCTTAGTTGATGGAACGACACCACCAGGGGGCAGCACAGAGTTCTCTTTGTCAGCGCTTGGATCATCCTGAGACGCAAAGAGAGTTTTAAGTTAAAATATGTCTGCACCTGTTTCAAACTAATAAAATAAGCAACAAAAAAATTAAAAAATAGCTATAGAACAGTGAACAAAAAAACAGAAAAGCAATAAGCATTCATATAGTTTTGAGACAATTTTACAAGGATAAAAATTCAAGTCTGCTGCCCTCAAAGAGCAAAAAGCTTTCATTTTGATACTTGACGCTGGAACTGCAAGATTTTTTAAATATTCTCCCTCAAAAAATGCAATTAAAAACCATATAACCAAAAACATAATGGAAATGTATTTTGTCAAAAAAATATCAATAATACTAATATATTATTGTGTTGGGTGATAAATCGATTTGATCAACTAATCAAATTTTTGTTTTTCAAGACTTTTGGAACATCTGGATTTTTTTTTCACCAACGCACTCTTTTGGTTTTCTAAGCTCACAATGATGTCAGGATGTCCAGGACAAGCAAGTTTTTTTTTAATAAAGAACTTTTTTTTTCTCTGAATTTCAAGATGTTTCTCTGGCTGACATAATAAAAATGTGAAATTTTATTTTAAGCCATCACCCAGCTCTAATCTGTGGGTGATTTCCAGATTGCATGAGTTCAGAAAAACAAGATTAGTATTGGTAAGATAAGTAAGAAAAACTAAATTTTATGAAGAAAATTCTCCACAGAAATAGCTCTAAGTACTAAAATCATTGAAAAATGTTGTTGGACTCCAGCTGTCAGCACTTACAGCGATAACATTCCCTGCTGCGTTCTCGCTGTCTGTCTGGTCGTCCTGCTCTGACGAGTCCGTCTCCTCCAGAGTCTGCAGTTCCAGCTCAGAAGGAAGGAGGGCGCTGAGGTACGGGATGGTGCTCGGCCGGGCAGCGATCACTGAAATCAGTTATATACATATTAATGGTGCACTGATACGTTTATTTCACTTCTGATACTGATATTTTTGGTTTAGTATCAGTAAATCCCAATTTGATACAGAAAAACAGCTGAATTGATTTAAAATATTCCCTTTTCTACTTAAAACCTTGAGAAACAATTCATTTCAACAGACAAGATATGAAGAATGGAGGTGAGTTCTAGGGTCGTCTCTAATACAGATACTGAGGAAATTTACACTATAAAATAACCAGTGTTACAATGACATCGCTCACATGGAAAGGCAGAGATGTCATCTTTGAAGAGGCTTTGGGTTTCTCCGGTTTTGGCCATGAAACGTGTCAGTGCTCGTTCCACATCTCTCCTCTGGGTGGCAGCTTTTTCTCTCACTACCTGGTAGTCCGACACAGGCTCTCGAAATGTCTAAAGTCGTAAAAGTTCAAATGTAATCAGCAGTTACTTTCAGAGAAACCAGTAAGCTCATTTGATTTTCAAGGATTTGTTTTCTAAAACTGGTTTCTGGCTCACAGGTGTTTTGATGTAGGTGTGAGGGTCGGGGAACTCCGGGAAGTGGCCGGGAATGTGAGACGGATGCGTCCGCTTTTGTCCAGCAGACAGAGATTTAGGAGTCACCGGTGCGTTTGTCACTGGAGCTGAAATTCAAATATGAAAATAGAAGTTTGGAAAGCACACAGGGACCATAAATGAGAGACAGAAAACGTCCTTACGGGCGGTTATGACCATCCTCTGAGATCGCTTGGCGTACACAGGCAGAGTGTCGACATTGAAACCTACAAACAGTTTGAATTTAATCAGATTTAAGTCTGTTGGCAGCAATGGGAAATTCATGCCGTCGGTTTGTGGATTTCTGATCTCACCCATTTCAATGAGGGTCACCACGGTGTCAGACAACGTCGGGACGCTCCTGGCTGTGTGTTCACAGTACGTTTTAGCACATCGACCGATTTCAGTTATGTCTTGGAGGGGAAAAAATGACAAAAGGAATGTAATAATATTCAATTATAAAACAATTTGTCCCGCCAGTTTTGATTTTTGTTCTTTATCTAAGGGTTTGTGTTTGTACAGAAAAGTGAAAACAGAATTGCCATTTCTTAAATCACATCCTGCTTTTTAATGAAATGTTTAAATCATATTTGTATGTTTCAAAAAGGAAAACTAATTCATTTTTTTAATTACATGAGAAAATCATGGCAAAATCCAAACAAAAAAGAAGAAACAGAAGCAAAAATTATGTCGGGATATCAGTTTTGGCAAGAAGATTATTCTTTACTTCCTAATGAGAAGTAAAAAACTGGTTTGCAAACATCCCTTTTTAAGTGATCTAGTTTGATGATTATTTCATCAAACTAGATCTAGTTTGATGAAATAAACTAGATCTAGTTTATTTAAGTAATCTAGTTTGATGATTATTTCATGGAAAACACCATTTCAAGTTTTCGCATTAAAGTTATCTTTAGAGTATTTTAAATGTTCCAGTCAAATGAAGCCTACGTACAGCTCTGCATCATCTCCGTCAGCGTCTCCACGGCGGCCTTCTCGGCGCTCTCGAAGCCGCTCTCAGTGAGCAGGGCGCTGACAACAACCTGCAGGGTCCGCCGCCGGGCCAGCTGGTAGTTCTCTGCGGGGCTGGAGGCTGCTTTTGCTCCCCGCTGACAGCACAGAGGAAATAGAGCCTGAATAAAGCCTTTATCTTTAGTTTGCTTCATGTTTTTCAGAACATATGTGGATATGACCAAAAGGGATTAAAACAACACAGTAATTAGTACATATATGTATGACTTCCAGTAACTAATTCTTCTCAATATGTAAGACATTGGCGAAATATACCTGCTGTGTATACCTGCGAGCTAAAACTACCTAGCTTAAAACACCGTTACATTCCGTGACCGAAGAGAGCGACTCTTACCCCGCTTGAATTCAGCGACGTCCCCGATGCTGCCGAGGAATCCCCCATCTGCACTCACTTCAACTCTCTTTCCTCAGCTAAATAAATGTGTAAACGTATTTTACTCATTCGACTGGCGCGTAGCCACCGATAGTAAACATAGTGCGGCTTAATGACGTTGTTTCCGCTACTTGGGCGGAAGTTGAATCCACCTGCAGTTTTACTTAACACTGCCATCTAGTGCTAATTTATTATACGACACGTTACCAGGAAAAAAAATCCAAAGTCTATGATTTTTGCACTTTTAACCCCATCCGAGGATAGAATGTGTTTTATTATTGTTTTTATTTTTTTTCTAAAATTTAAATAGATATTTTGTTTACATCACGGTATCTTTTTATGTTTAAAACAACTGATGTAGGCCATCACTGGGAAGATGGATCGTCACAATAGTTCTCAAATTAATGTGCCGTTTTCATGTTTGTAGAAGAATTGATGTCTAATATCATATCACGGAACAGTTTTGGGGTTAAATAACACTCTAAATTATTGTACATTAAACATTAAAGAAATCCCCAAGACCTGAGATGTGCAGATTCTGCTCACTTATTTAAGTCAGGACAAAAAACATTATTGATTTGTGAAACTTTCCAGCTTATGAGACTATTTAATCAATTGTGAACAGTTTTTTTTGCTTTAAATTTGAAGTTTACAAATTATTTTATTGTGTTTACATTTTATGATGAATTTATTTGAATTAGCCCACAGTTATAAAGGTCATACGTAGAATTTTGCTTGTACAAGAAAAGTTGTTTATTACTATACAAAACATGTAAAAATTCTTCTTTGAACATCCAGTACAAGTCATTTATTAGAATCTGCTGCCCAGCAGCCAGACATTACTGTATCCTGCAGTTTTTCAGTCTAAAAGTTCACTGTATTTTGTTTTGTCAACAGCAAGGACAAACTTCATTTTTAGCCACATAAGACATAAATAATGCAGAAAAAGGGATCAGTTTAATGTGGTGACAGGGTTTATCACTACTGCCATCAACAACCCTGTCTGCAAAGTCCATTTCTGGGTACGAAGGGTTTCCCTAAGATGCGTGCAAACGGTTGGCTGAGTTTCTCTGCAAAGCAGTTCCCAGATGTTTGACCTTTGCCTCAGACATTAAGATTGTATGAACAGAGGTAATGTCAGTTGTTGGGACATCTTTCTTTTTCTTGTTTTCAATGAGAAGTTGTTCCAGTTCTTCCTCTATGGTTCGATCCTCCACAAAGGGCAGGAAAATCATCTCCACCATTCCTCCAACCATTCCAAGAACAGCCAGAGTGGAGCCGAGCATGTAGATCTTCAACATGCTGCGGGTAGGCTTCTGGCGCAGCAGATCCTTGGCGAAAGGGATGATGTCACTTATGCTTTCCATATTTGGATTTGATGACCCTGCTGAAAAAAAAAAAAAAAATCAAGAAAAAACAATGTACAAAGTTGTTTTTTCTGAGAAAATAGTCCTGAAAATGTTCAACGTGTTTTAGAAGCAACAACTCACCTTGAAGCACGTACCAAAGTCTTGATTGTCCCAAATTGTTTGGCTTAATGTTGATGGTGGAAAGGCAAGAGGAAATTCTGCAATTTAAGGGCGAGAAGAGCCACGTCAACTCCCTCAGACTTGATGCATATTCATGAGGTACTGCACTCATTTTTTTTAAAGAGATTCACACTTGTTTGTGTCAAAGGGCATGCAGTTGTAGAGCTAGAAATGAAACGCTTCTTGTAGATGATGTGACATCACATTTGGGCCAAAACAGATATGGTAAACAGCTTGATGTGTGGACAATCTCCAACAATAGGGTTTTGGCATATCCATCAATACTGATACAAACTGCACATGTGTGGTTGATTTGCATTGGGTGAGTTGTAACTGTGCACATAGTCCTCCTCAGGTGAGCTTGAACAATGTCCAATCAAAATATGAGTGGCTGACAAAAGTCCCTCCTACGTATTGACTGACAAAGATTGTGTGGTTATACAAGGAATACCCCTTATTGAACACGGACAGATAAGTTCCACAGCCAGATAAGGTGCTACACAATCCTTTGAATCATGCAGTCCGGTGCTGCTCTGACTCCTGCAACCCATCTGACTCGGTAAGAGACTGGCGTGTTCGTGTGTGTGTGTATGTTCGCGTGTACTTGCAATCTTTGCCTCAAACTCCATGCCCTTCGACCCAAATCTTGCTGCACGCGACAGAGGGGTGAAGTCAGGCAAGTGAGTTGGGAAATGCGTCTGATCTTTGTCACACAGGACCATGAGTCATGCACACTCAGTGAAACGGACACAGAACACACATCAAGGCTGAAGCAACATCTGCACAACAGATGATGCACGCTTCGCACTGTAGCTTTTAGTCCAGTTGGATTTTAAGCCACAGCGATGGTCAATGTCTATCTATTGATCCAGGCAGAAAATAACTGATCAATTAAATTTTTAAACTTCTAGGTGACTTATAGGTCAGCGGTAAAGCAGACACAGCATATACTGAGGTAATTGTCTTTCTTGCAACTCTCCTTGGTTTAACTCTACATCCAGTCTTATTCAATTATTCCGATGTTTGTGCTTTCTGTCAAATTATGAAAAGAACTTCTTTAATTGCTGAGAAATAACTGTGTCAATATAGCAAGTTTCATGCAAGAGTGTAAATGAAAACAAATTCTGTGGTCAAAGTTGTCATATTGATTGACAATGTCAACAAGCTGGGAAAGAGCATACAAAACAAACTTTTTTTTTAAAGATTAGGATAGAGAGCAATAACATCACCTTGAAAGAAAATTCAATCTGTATCTTTCCAGTAGTACAGACACACAGATAGTCACTTAAACTCATCAAAAAATACAAAAAGCACAATTTTGCATGATGGCAGTCCATTTATTACCATGAACAGAAAGAAGACTGAAACTCTGTATTGCTTAGAGGAAGTGATTGTGCCTTTTCTTGGGTTTCTTTTGCCCCAGGAATGTTAAGGAATAAGAAGCTTTCTAGATGTAGGAATCAAACAGCACTACAGAGTAGAGTAGCTCCTCTCCCTGTTGTGGAAAAAATACTTTAACAAGAGTCTGGAAAACTTTAAAACCTTGCAAGGTGAAAACAGAAATACAGAGTCAAAGGAGTCTGTCAAGTCTGCTCTGAGTAACAGTGGATCTGGTTTCCTTTTTTAGGTTCTGGTCAGAGAAGAAATACTTGATTGGACTATAGGTGTGAATCCCTGATTGTGATGTACTAGGGACTCTGTGGAGCCCCTAGATCGTCTGACCATTTGTCTATTGTTAAGGAAAGGGGGTTGTTCTTTCCTGCTAAAGAGGGCAGATACGTTCTACATTGGGGAAGTAACACTTAGTCTCCAGGATCAAGGAGCTCTCCCCTGCTGTCATATGACTCTGCATAAGTCTTGGGAGCAGCTTGATAAGACAATGCAGAAATATCTAAAGCAGAAGAGGGGTATTTTTCAGTTACTGTTTTTCAATTTGTTGTTTTAATGGTTTGTTCAAGTGGTTTGCACTTTTGGACTACTGTTGTAGATTGCAAAAACACAAAAACTTACCAAGTATTTTTGGTCTACTTTCTAGTATAACTGTCTTTGTTATACTAAAAAGTATAAGTACAACTTATACTCCCACCAGACTAAGAATGGCTTATTTATTTATTCATTTTAATGTTTGCCTTTTTTTTTAAAGAGTCTGTAGTTGGTGTTTAGGTATTGTTAGTAATTCTTTGAGTAACATGTAATTACCTATTGATATTTTCAAACTTCCTCCCAAATAAAAAAAAATTTAACTCAAAAACAAGTTTTCTTTGGGAAACCCTGTAAGGTTTTGTGTACACAAGCATCCATTAGGGAGAAAAATATACACCAATAGCCATTAAAGTTCTCAGATTTCCTACTTAAATTTGGGACTTTGTTTCTATGCAAGAATAACCTCTCACCGGTTTATCTCTCTTATTTTTTCCATGGTTAGGCCTCGGCACCCTGACATGAGCATTGGTAAAGTTGCACATTTCGGTTTGTTTTTACTAAATAAACATGAGGCTTTCCAAAGACGCTGTGGTAATCTCTCTGTGATAACGTTGTCCAAAATGTTCCTCTACAAAGTGACTTTGGATTCTGGGCATTTGAGTTGGAAGCTGATGGGAAAAGGTTGAGCCTGTTTGGAGACCTTTCCCCCAATTTGCTGCGTTTCTGCGCTTGAATGGACAGTCTGTCTTCCCCCTGGACTTCACCAAGCCAGTCTGTTAGGTGAGGTGAGGAATTGGGTCCAGATGTGAGGAGGGATGATAAAGGGTAGGATGTCCTGTTTAGTTTGCTTTTAAATAAAAAAGATTACTAACAACCTGTTTATTTACAGCATTTCAAAATAAAAAGATCATTTTTGTTTTTTATCAAAAAGTTTTCTTTAGATATAGAGCAAATGCAGACAAGAGGAACAATGTCTAAAGTATATTTGGTTTAACTTATATACATTGAATTAGGGATTTTTTTGTTGCAGCTTCTAAAAATGTGTCTTATGCTGAGTGTAAGTCACGTTTTTTGAAACCTGCCGCTCTAAATACACTCTCTTGTTAATCCTAACCGTGTTTGGAGTTTAAATGTAATCTGATCTCATGAAGTGTTGCTTGCTAATTGGCTTTCAGGTTAGTTTAATTGGAGACACTAAATCAGGTCAAAGGTAAAATGTTCAGATATGCCTGAAGAGTTTCTGAAAATAGGAAAGAAAAAAGTTTATTTCCAGTACATGAATGCTCTAATAAAAAAGTTCAGGTATTCTTAAGCCAGTTTTTATTTTTTGTCCTAGTTTAAAAAATATTCTTGCTGATTCTCTTTTTATACCTAATATAAAAACCCTCCTCTCTGTTCACTGTATCAGGGGATGATGAAATCTTCACTGCTACATTTTCCATAATTTTTTGGCCTATTTTACAATTTTTACTATACCTGAGTCAAATTGTACATAGTAAAATGTTTTAAGTACTTTAATAAGTATTTACATTAGTCAGTGTAAAAACACTGAAAATAATTCCAACAGTTCAGAATTGGCCTATTTCAGATATTTCATTTTTTGTCTTATATGTATTTTTAAATTATTTTTGTTAATATATTTTTATTTATTTATATAGTTATTTTTTAAAATATCTCTGTTAAAAACAACAGAAAACAACTTGAGAAACATTTTTGATTAATGATTTTATTGACTCATGAGTTTAAGTAGAGGAATGACATATATTTCACATTTAGCTTTTATTTCTGAGCCAACCAGATTTCTTCAGAATATACTGCAAACGAGATCAATATAACTGCACCAAACTGAAGAAAATAAAATAAAAATATCACATTACAAACTGTGTTTTAACTAAGTATTTACTAAACATTTAGGTTTTAAATCGCTGATGGCATGCAAGAGCTATGAATTGGCAATTTGTAATCATATTTGCAACATTCATAATGACTGTGATTTATTCGCTTGAGCAGGCAAAGAAAAACATTTACAGGAAGAATGAAAACGTAAATTTACATCAGTGTCACTCACTAGAAGCTGTGAGCACTTCTTTCAAATGATTTATTTACAATGTGGGTTTTTATTCATTTACAAAAGTGGGTGAAGGTTATCGTCTCCTTCCTGTCTGTGCTTTTCAGATCTCAAACGATCCTTTGAAAAAACAAGCTGCAAACAAACACGATAGGTATCAAGTCCTTAAAAAGATCAGGAACTCTCTTTTCCTGATCCACCATCCCGTCCTTTGAAACTCAACGTCTGCAATGTGGAAGTGTGTGTCTTAGATAAATGTTTGGAGATTTAATGCGAGTGAGTTTTTATTGGCACTCTTTCCGACAAGAAGCCCCACAGACTGATGGCGTGGACCGGTCGGGTCCACTGGGGGTCAACCTCCTCTGACTCTGAGCAGAGAGGAGCTGCTGACACAAGACGGCGTCACACCGAGTCAAAACATCAGCACTGACCTGCAGAGGGCAGAAACACAAGGGTTTCATCTTTGGTATAAGCTGAAACTGAGATTCATGAGAATTCATGCACATGTTGTCACTTTATAACCTCAAATTTTCATCTAATAAATGATGACAGCAGCTCAAGGAGACCCTTGTTTGTCTTCTTGTGGTTTTCAAAAAAAATGGGTGACTTACAACCCAAAAACTTTAATCCGGTCAATAAAATTCAAATATATTTACAAAGGTGGGGAAAAAGCAAATGAGATCCAAGATTTTAGCCAATAGCATGATTAGATGTTAGAATGGTCCAGTCAAAGCCTACACTCAGTGAGCTTGGGAAAATATGGATTCTTGGTGATTAATAGTTTTTAGATTTATTTATTTGAAAAATTTTGACAACCTTCACATAAAAGGTGGACTCTTTACATAAAATATTAACAAAATACATTATGTGTACGGTTTGTAAAGTGACAAAATGTGAACAAGTGCAACATAATTTATATTGCATTTGATTTTCTACTTACCAAAAAAAGTTTTAACTCATCAAAACTTCATCTGGCTTTCACATGATAGAGCAAACTCCGGTCTGTAAAGTCTTCCCATTCCTGTTTTTAGCGTACCTGAAAAAAAAAAAAAAAGCAGAGGAACGTTATTGCACATCAGACCAATGCAGAAAATAATCTAAGAAATATTCCAGAAAAATGACAAGAAAAATGTCACCTTTGAAAAGTTGAAAGTTTATTAGAAAAAACTCAGAAATTTTGGTATGATTTTTTTTTTTTGAAAAAACATGGACGTTTCAAAAGTTGAGAATGTTCAATCCAGAAATTTTAAAGATTTTTCTACAAAATTTCTTACAAATTTTTGACTTTTCAAAATCTTTTTGAAACAGCTAACATGTGTTTCAAAAATTCTGAGATTAATCTAAAAATTCCTGAGATTTTTCTACCAAATTCAAACCTTTGCAGCTTGGAAATTTCCAAGTGTGTTTCAAGAAACTTTCTGATATCTTCCTATCAAACGTTTGACTTTTCAAAGTCAGAAATTTTGTTTGTTTTTTTTCTTAGTAAGTTTCTGATATTAATCTAAAATTTCTGAGTTTCTTGTAGCAAATGTTCAACTTTTCAAATTAAAAAATGTTCCAGTTTTTTGCTAGAATATTTCTGACTGTTTCTGGCAGAAATGTACGCCGGCTCTTTTTTTGCAGATGTTTGCTTCTGTGACACAGTCGAGATGTATGACTGGATTCTGACGCCTACCCGTTCAGGTTGGCGGGCTCTGAGTGGTACACGTGCTTCCCCTGCTCGGCCATGGTGGGCGTGTGCTGCGCGGCGTTCTGGCTCTGACTGGCCTTCAGTGGGTGGAAGTGGTTCTTCAGATCAACGTGGCTCGGGGGCAGAGACATGTGCTGCGTTTCGCTTATGTTGCTGTTGACGTCTTCCTTCTTGGTCTCCGGCTTTTCCGGCTCCAGATGTTTGCGGCTCTTTGTTGGGGAAGACACATCGATGACTTTGATGTCTGGGACGCTGGCCTGCCGCGGGGCCAGCTCTGTGTGCGCCAGCTGGAGCTTCTTCATGTGATTGATGGCTACAGCGGCGTTAATGGCTTGCTGTACGGAGAAGAAGAAAAAACAGGCGTCACTTTAATACCTCAACGTTTCAACAAAGCTTCCTGGTTTTTCCCTTAAGCCAGAAAGAAAGCAGCGCATCACCCCAATTTCCATTAACCATGCAACGAAAATGTATTGGGTTTTTTAGTTGTTGTTTTTTTCATCGACAAAGCAAGATAAAAATACTGAGTCTGAAAAGTGAAAAAAAAAAATCAAGAGAAGAAAATTAGGTTAATATCAGATAATGTCTAGGAATAAAAATCTGAGCTTGAAAAGTGGAAAAGTTTCTGAAGAAATACTCAAATTTCTAAGATTAATCTCATAAGTTTTCAGAAAAAACATATGGATTTTCTTTTTATTGGAGTTTCAAAATCTGAAAGTTTTTGACTTTTGGAAAATTCCAATTTAATGGAAAAAAGGAATTGAAAACATTTTCTACCTTAGCAGAACATTTCCATTACGAATGTACACAAAACTTTGTCAGTGTTCAACTAATGCAAAAAAAACATACTATTTTGTAACCTGTATAGAGAATAGTAATCTACATATTTTATGTGTATTTTCTTAATTTTGATGATATAATTTGACAAATGAAAATATTGTAAATGGTAATATTTTAATGATGAACTGAAATGTGCAACCCAAATAAACTTGGGAGATGTTTTAAGCTAATTTCTATTAGGGACCAATCCAATTTGGTTTGGTAACTCATCATCAGTTAGTGACTTTTCCATAAGCCCATCTTATTTAACCGGCCTTAATCGGAAAGGATTTAGGTGCACACCTGATTAATGGACTCCAAATTGAAACTTCAGGTTACATCACATTAAATCCAGGAAATGAGAACGAACTGACCTTCCACTTGGACTGGGCGAAGTTCTTCTGCATCTGAGCGCTGACCGAGTAGTAGATGTCTTGGCTTCGAGCCGTCTTTCCGATTATCCTGGAGAACGGACAACGCAATGGAAAGCTTAGATTTATTCCAAGATGGAGATTAGGCCATTACCTGAAACAGATGAGCGCAACTCACCAGGGGTGTCTGAGAGCTTGGTCTGTGGTGTAACGCATGCTGGGGTTCTTCTGCATCATATTACGAATGAAATCCTTGGCTGCAGAGGAAAATGGGACACTTACTTTCTTGGAAAAAAGACAAGAAAACGCTATAAAGAGTTGTGTGCATAAAAAGGGAATGTAAATACCAGATTCAGATATGTCATCCCAAAATGGTGAGTCAAACTCATACTGAGCCTTCATGATCTTGGAGAAGAGTCTTGTCTCACTTTCTTCATAAAAAGGAGGATAGCCACAGAGTCTGCAATGAAACATGGGCATTTAGTTATTCAATTGAATGTTTTCAATTTATTTTAAATTTATTTGTGTATCATCTTTCAGCAACAAATAGATTTAAAGTGTTATAAATCATAGAAAGTCACTGATTTGTGAAACAAGCAATACCAGAGTATTCAAAAACTATACTCATGTAGGAGGTAATGTTTTTTTAAAAAATAGTTATTAAATTACATGTAATTGAGTATATGTAACTAGCTACTACTCAACTCTGATCAATACATATCAAATGTTTTGATCAGTGTTCCTAATTTTACTATTTAAATCCACATATCGGCTCTATGAAGGAACATTTCCACTAGGGGGTTCTATTGTTCAAATACTATTAACATATCTTTATTATATTTGCATATTCTCGCCTCCTAATGGCATTCTTCATCAATTAATCAATACTTTTAGTATTTAGAAAAATAGATCTCAGATGCACCAAGCAGCCTTTAATGTAAAAATCGATTTTTAATTGATGCTTACAGGATGTATGTGATAACTCCAATGGACCAGCAGTCAACTGCCTTGCTGTAGGGCTTCTGTGCCAAAACTTCAGGAGCTGAGAGAGAAGAAAAGGTTAAAATAATTTATATTGTGTCACATTTCTAGTATCTGATCATTTTCTACAGAGCGTTTCCTTACCTACGTAACCTGGGGTGCCGCATGCTGTGGACATGATGCCGTTTTCGGCCATCTTTGACAGGCCGAAGTCACTGATCATGATCTTGGAGTCTTCATCCTGGCTGTAATAGAGGATGTTCTCTGGCTGTGAGGAAACAAACACAAAATCTGTTCATCCCAACATCCCAAAGTAGCTATAAGGCTAATTAGAGCTGCTACTAATTATTATTTATGATAATTCTGATGATTAATCAATTAATCACCAAGTAATGGAAGCCTAGGTGTAAATTCAAGCTGGGAGACTCTCTTCAGCCTACCGGCATCATCAATTACCATGCCTCCGCTCCAGCCAATCACCACGCAAGAGCTCCTTCAAAAGGACAACCATGGATCCACCTGCGTCAGCCACGCTTCGACCTCCTCCCCGTCTCCACCCTCATCCTCCCCGGTATCATCCAGACTCCCTTCAAGCTCTTTCCTCCCCAGGCTCCACTCCACCAGCAGTATCCGGGCCCAGGAGGAAGACTACCTTGAGCTTCGCCCCGAGCCGTTCATCCAAGCTCACGGCGATTCTCAGCACTCACGTCTTCTACCGGCGTCCAAGCGCCAAAGCACTTCGGGTCAATAAAACTTTCTAACTGCTGCTTTTCTCCGTGCGAGTCTCTCCAGATTGAATTTGATAAAAAGTCAAATTATCAATCATTTAATATTTAAAAATAGCATCATCAGGCAGACAAAAATATAAAGTTAAGTGGAAATTTTGGTATTTTAAGGACCAATATATTAATAATTCATATAAGAAAACATAACAAAATCAGGCAAAAGAAACTGTTTACAAATTAGTTTCTTTCAATAATGAAACTTTAACAAAAACTTCAGGTGTGTGGTAAATTTTTGGTTAAATAAGTTTGTTTTTCATTCAACGGGTAGAAAATCCAGAAACTTTACTCAAGTAAGAGTAAAAAGTAAAAAAATAAAAAATCACAGCCCAACTCTGGTTGATTGCATTAAAAGAGGAATAAAATATGAATCCACACCTTGAGGTCTCGATGCACGATGCCATTTTCATGCAGGTAGCTCACGGCTTCCAGAACCTGCTGGATCACCCTGCTGGCGTCCTTCTCTGAATAAACGCCGCGGTCCAGAATACGGTCGAACAGCTCACCACCCGAAACCCTGACCAGGCAGAAAATCCACATTGGTAAAATTCAATGGTCACCATCATTAGCAGCTCCGATTAGATTCTTGCACAAACAGAAAACTCACAGATGCATGATGAGGTAGTAATGCGTCCGACTTTCGTAGAAATCTTCCATCCCTACAACATTCTCATGTTGGATTCTGTTTGAGAAAACAAACAGGATTTTATGAGACATTTTTAACTCTCTTCCAGCTGAGGAACGGTTATTAAAACAGTAATTACTTTTTCAGCACAGCAATCTCGTTCTCCAGGTTGATGTCCCTCTTCTTTTTCTTCTTCACACACTTCATGGCGAACGTCTTCCCGGTCTTCCGCTCTCTCACCATGTAGACCTCAGAGAACGCGCCTCTGTTGACGACACACAAAAGACTGACAATCAGCGGTGGAGGAAATGAGATATTCCTTTATGAGATAGTCATACAGTCATTAACCTGCTCGTCTGCTAGAAGCTTTTTCACATTTTGAAATTTAAACACAGACATTTGTAGGTTGTGATAATTTAATGCATCAGCAGCTTCAGATGAGTCAGAAGAAAATTACTTTTACTTTTGGAAATAAAAAAACCCAAACTTTAACCAGGCAACTAAATCTTTAGTTTCTTGATAAATTTGTAGTTGGTTGTGGTGGTAAACATGACAAAATGTGGCAATTCACTGAAATGCACATTTGCTTTAAAGTAGTTCACACAGTTTCAGCTTTAAAAGACAAAATGCAAAAAAAAAAAAAAAAACTTTTATAAATTAAATTAATAACTAATACAATTTTTAAATTAACCAAATCCCATAGTTTGAAGATATTTGAGTGAATAATCAATTTATTTGTCTGTTTTTTGTGTTACAAAGAAATAAATTGTTTTATTTATTTTCTTTGTTGCCTCTTCCTTTAATAAAATTGTCCAGATTTGAGTTTCTTGGAGAGAGTAAAAATCATAAAATTAAGATCTGTGCAGCTTAACTATTCGCATGCCAGAAGCCTGTTAATGTGTTCTGTTCCCATGCTATCTTCAGCTGCAGTCTGGGAATAGTTGTTCCTCCAGGTGGATTAGAGCGTTTATCCCTGACGCAACGGAAACTGTGGCCAGCTGAGGGTTCCAAAGGTCAGACGGTGAGCATGTGCGGCGGCGGGACGTCTTAAGAAGCAGACGCTGAGCGGGCCGGGTCACAGACAGGTGTCAGGGTTTCAGGCAGATAGGATATCATAAAGCCGCCATCTGCCCAGGAGGTGACACACTTTTCATATGGACAAAAAAATATATAAAAAATAAGGTCACAGCTGAGCTGTACTGTAGTTGTTTGTAGTTTTATGACCCGGTTTGGTAAAGCCAGAAATATTCAGACACCGTTAGAGACAAGAGAGCCTAAACTTCCTTTAGTACAATAATGAGGTTTGAATTTTTTTAAGTTGAACAAATGTGTCATATTCATTTTTATTCACAAATGACACCCAAAAAGCAAAGTCAGAAGCATCTTAATACACTTAAACATTTTTACAGTCCATACAACATTTTTAAATAAAACAAAAAGAAAACAGAGACTTAGGAGAGTCAAATCTCACAATGATAATCAAACAGTATTTTTTTTTGTCCACAAGTTTTTGTTGCACTTTGATATCATCTTCCTAAAGAATTTATTTATTTATATTTTTATTTTTTTGCCAAAAGATAATTTAGGCAAAATATATAACTTTTGGCAAAAAAAAAGAAATAAAATGACTTAAGCCATTATTTTAGGATGCTGACAATATAATTTATTATAAACCTTGTGTTGTTTTTTGTTTGCTCATCACCAAATCAATATATAAAAAATTTTGATGTAATTTTTCATTTATTTATTTATGTCAAACATTTTATTTTTGACTGCTCCATCATTTGCAACTAATAAATTTCATATTAATAATAATAATATGTGTATTAACAATAACAAAAAAGTTTCAGAGCTGACGACACAACCTTGTGGCACACCACAATGAATTCCAGTGAATCATAGTCGACATTATTGCTGAAGTGTGTAATATAATTTTAACAATTTATCTTTTTTTCTCAGCAAACTGTCAAAATAAAAATATCTATTGTTAATTAAGCTTAATCCATTAAGAATGTCCTTTATTTCTTTTTAAATTCTGATGGATTTTCATGACAATACAGTGAAGGAAGCTACATTTTTCTTAAAAGTGGGTCAACCACTTGAATGAAAGCGAAGTTACAAAGAGACAATTTTGGTGCCTCTTCTTAATAAACCATGAAAAAACTTTTAGCACATTATGGTTTCCGTAAATCTTCGCCCTCATAACCAAAACCTTGAGCCTGTTTTTCAAGCTGTTCAGGGAAATAAACGGCATTGCTTTTGACTAACTGAGTCACACACTATTGCCTGCAGGGAAAACACAGTCTAATCACCGCTGATGCTCGCAGCTCAAAATCCCCCGACAGCATTCTCTACAAGATTGTGTTTTCAGTTTGGCAGCACATTCAATTTTTTTTTATATCTGTTGTTTACAAGATGCTCAACTTGCTGATTATCACCTCTGATGGGAAAGAAATCAGGCCAGCAGATGAGATTAAGAACCGTCTGCACAGAGTCAGAGCAATGACTTCAGCTGGAGGAATAACAGCTAATGCTTTATATTTTAGTGTCTTTTTTCATATATAACTACTGAATTTACATTTCTTATCACCACACTGCACTGACTAGTAAACCACTGTTCATGTTAGGAGCATTTAATATGTTCACATTTACATAAATAGTTTTTAGAGGTCAGTGTTTCATATTTAGGATCATTTATGGAGATGAGAATTTGACAAAAAAGTAAAATAAAAAAGTCACTTTTGTTTAGGTAACGTGAAAAAAATCATCTTAATAGATACAGTTCTGGAAAAAATGAAGAACTCATTGCACTGAAAGCCATTAAATCCCACTTGGTTATTCCACCAAATGTTTATTTCTCAACTCTTCCCGAGTTAAAGCATTAGTATTGCTGTTCCTAAATGAATATGAACTTGTTTTCTTTACATTATTTGAGGTCTGAAAGCACTCATCTTTTTCCTTATTGTGACTCTCTCATGTTCTGGAAATAAATGCTGAATTTTTGCGTGGGATTTCAGAGACGTTCATTTGAAACTTTAGATTTTCTTTATGAAAAGAAACGTTGTTTGAGCGGCACATCTCCGTTTAAAAAAAAAAAAACAATAGACGGGTCCCAGTTTTAGTGAATGAACTTTGTCTCTGCCTCATCAGACGACTCCATCAGAAAACTAAAACTTTAAGAAAGCAGGCGTCCTTCGGTCAATCCAATCAAACCACTAATCTGCTCCACCTCCAGCTGTGCGGAACATTTAAACAACAAGTGACAGACAGATGAGCGAAGTACTTACGATCCCAACTCTTCTATGATTTCAAAAATCTCCTGGATGTTTTCCGTGTTCTTCTTCCACGTGTACTCGCCCTCCTGGCGCCCCATGTCTGCGGTGGGGATTTCTTTCAGAGGGAAACAGAAGACACAAGCCGAGAGGTCAGCGCACACCGAAGCTCCACGGATGTCAAAGTGCTGCATGGGAAGCGACGCCTGCTCAGCGGGCCGACTCCTCCATCCTGATACAATAATCATACGTCCAGACAGTCATGTGGGATTACTGCAGCCATGACGAAGCAGTTGTGAAGGTTGATGCGTCTGCCACACAGCCCAGACTGTCTGACAGCAGCAGACTAAGGGTTCGCCCAATAATCTGATCAGCAGCCAGTTTATTCAGCTCACATCTGTGCACCAACTTCACAAAGGGAATAAAGCTAAACTGAATGATGAGCATAAAATGAGATCCCGAGGAAACAACCAGATCAAGACCTGGAAGGATTGAAACCGAGTTTGGGAAGAAGCCATTAAAACTGGAGGTTCCCAGAAGGATTAGGAGCACTTTTAATGAGCAGGTTACCCACTTGAGTTTCTTGACCTCTTTCCTCTTATATAAGGGATTAGAAACTCCTGATCTGGAGACCTGACTGTCTCACAGGTGACACCCGAAAATACCTTAAAGCCTAAAGAAACACAGGAATCAAACATATCATCACTGTTCTAAAATTAATAACCCAAGTCATTTTGGAGGGGCTGAAAATCATATTGTATCTTCTACCTGTTTCTTTTTGAACAAGTCGTGTAAAATTGCATGTCAGTTGGCATAATTTGTTTTATTTGTTTTATTTTGTTTTTACTTTTTATTGTCTGCTTGAAATAAATCAACAAAGAATATATATATATATATATATATATATATATAATATATATATATATATATATATATATATATATATATATATATATATATATATATATTCTTTTTTTATTTTGTCATAATGTTTTTGTTTAATAAGAAACAAAACATCACCTCTTCTTTAATTTAGACAATAGATAAATAAATAAATAAATAAATAAAACAAATTCCTTTTGACAAAAAATTACTTGGACAATTGTTTTAGGAAGGTGACGATATTGAAAGGAGAATATAAATATATATTTTGAAAAGATTACTGACGAAAGCAAAACGCTTATACTGACGCTAATAAAGCAAAGTGGAAACAAACAAAAAGTAAAACAGCCTGTGAGGGGAAATGATCAAAATGACTGGTTTAGTCATTTCATTAACCAAAATCTGTGGTTATAAAGAAAAGAAACAGAGGGCATTTGGATCAACCTTACACTCAGTGAGATGCTCCAAAAATCGGCTGCAGAACTTATGGAGTGTCTCAATAAGTTCAGCTAAATGTATTAAATTTAACCTTGAAATTAATGAGAGTTTTGGAGTAGATTCAGTTTTTATTTTCTTACGTGACTGCACAGGATGCAGCAAAACCAACACAACCAGGGAAACAGAAGTGATTTCTAAAAGTCAAAAACATGTAACAAGTTTGAAAAAGAGATCATTTCTCCTCCTGTTTAATTTCTGTTGCTGTTATTCTGTCGTGACAGAAAAGAGAAACTACTCTCTGCTGTCTGAGACTGGATGATGCATTCATGCACCAACAGAGCAGCCGGAGTGGCTGCAGCATCCGCGGAAGAAAATCCAAAAATCTCTGCGACACAAATGAATCATTAGACATTCAGCTCAGGTTTGAACCCATAATAGAACAAAAACAAAAAGGAAACGCACAACAATAAATGGAAGATATTGTCAATTATTAATCTAAACAAGCTGTTTGCATTACACTAATGAAGCATCAAACAGCTCAGACTCACCGAGATGCTCTGCAGGATAAAGAGCTGTGACTCTCCTACCAAACGCTCAGCGGGCTCTGGACAGATTACTGAGTGCAGCAGCGCTCAAATAGCCGTTGTCACGTCGGGGATTATTGCATCCCGGTGGACAGAACCCAGAAGGGGCGGGGCTTCTCATTCAGACTGAGAGCGGATCATCTGGCTGCCGCCGCATCGTTCATGTGTCTGCAGCAGAGCAACAACCCTCTGCTGCAGCAAATGGAGAACAACAACAACGAGACTTAAACGTCACGATATTTTTGGAGTCTCGGAAATTTTACCCAAATAGCTATATTATTAAATAGAGTATATGGCGAAATTGGTCTGGTACGTTTAAATATTTAAAGATGAGGTAAAATGTATTTTTTTTTTGCTTAACATTTTACACCACGACAGTAAAATGAGTGACAGATAATCTGTGAAAAGATCGATCTTTTCACAGATCGATCTGAGCTACTACTGAAGAACTGCGCCTTGCAACCAATCAGAGCCACTTGCAATCAATCACCTCATGAACCTGCAGAATGTGGTAAAAGAGGAGAAACAACTCATCATTACAGGAAAACTGTTTTTCCGCTCCTATCGGTGGCTATGCTAACTAGCCTTACATAACTGGCCTTAGCTTTCACAACAAAGTCTTGTGAATGGGTGAAGCTGTAGGGTGCGAGAGAAGTGAGCTAAAATTTTATACTTTCAAAAGCAGAACTATGAGCCATTTTAAAAACCTGCAGATTGTTAAGTTACAACCAAGCCCTGCCTGCTACCTAGCAACCCAAGCAGAGCTCCAACAAGTTTCATCAGCTGGTTTTACGACTGTATGCATCGTACAGGGACTTCAGTAAAAACAAGTGCTTTGTACTTACAATCCAGAAACTAAGTGCTGCGTTCTTGTTGGTTGTGCAGGAGGTTCTACTATTGCTTTTCAAAGATGTATGGTTGTATAATTGCACGTCTGTTAGCAGCCATTTTCAGGTGTAAGCGTTGCGTTGGGGAGCAAATATGTTTTAGCCAAAAATTCACCAGACACAGAGACACACCTGAAGTTTTTGTTAAAGTTTCATAAGTTTTATACTGAAAAAAAGTAATTTGGTTGGATCATTTGGTTAATATTTTTGGTTATTTATATGAATTATTCTCATTTTGGTCCTTCAATACCAAAATTTCCACTTTATATTTTGATGCATCTGATGATGTATATTTAAATATTAAACGACTGATAATTTGATCAGTATTTGAGTAGGCCTTTTACCAAATACTTTTTTACTCTTATTTGAGTAATTTTTGTGGGGGATTCTACTTTTTAATTTTACCATCCTGGAGGAATCATTTATGGGTACAAACAGTTCCTTCACAGCGTCACTTTCACAAATAATGTACAGTAGGTCAGCAGGCGTCCTTTAGCTGCAGGGCTTTGGATTATTGCGGTATGCTGCAAACCACTCGACTTCAGGGCAACCTTTAACAGGCTTATGTATTAATCTGCATCAGGAGCTCTTTTCACTTGCCGAATGACCAGGCGTGCAGCGGGGACAGAGGACATGTTGTGCA
Source organism: Poeciliopsis prolifica (assembly GCF_027474105.1). Classification (NCBI taxonomy): domain Eukaryota; kingdom Metazoa; phylum Chordata; class Actinopteri; order Cyprinodontiformes; family Poeciliidae; genus Poeciliopsis; species Poeciliopsis prolifica. The sequence continues at coordinate 2,153,628 of NW_026562421.1, read as the reverse complement.
GACCATGCAGATGGTTCCCTCTGGTCACGTAATTACAGCTGGTAAACATTAGCACTGTTTGTGCACAATACAATAAGTCTTTATTGAGCTTAAATTAAATAATGCATCTGAGAAGAAAGATCCTGGGGACATGCAGATGTGTTGCAATGTTTAGTGGTAAATACAAACTGGGCTCTCTTTTGGTTTTCATTTTACCACATGATAAAACAATAAAGTTTATGTAAAAATCTGAAATTCAGAAGCAACAACTTAAGTCTGCTCTTACGTTTTCTATATGAGACATGAGATAATGCTGCAGCTAGATGGAAATGTATCAGCACTGACCTGTCTAATGCTCAGACTGGGAACAATTAAGAAGTTATTTCTGATCTCTTTATTGGAAACTGAGATTATTCACAGTGGAGCCAGCAGACGGATCTGCAACCTTTAAGAGTCACTTTGCTCTCAGGAAAACCAAATAAAACAAATTTAGAGCTGCAAATGTCAGATAATGTTTTGAAAAATGTCCACTTATACATTTAGACAAATGTCCACTGTAATCTTAAAGCAAATAGTAATGGTACTATGTTTTCTTTTTCTGGATTTAAAATAAAGAAAAATAAGAAAGAATGAGTCTTCTTTTTATTCTGAGACAGAAAATACAAAAACAAAAAAGCAGATCTGAAAGGATGTTACTAATGCCTTAGGATCACTCTTTGTGGACATTAAGTGCAAATATTGCACACAAAAAAGAAATACTGTAAAAATTCTGCATTTGTTGTCATATCTATAATTTTAAAAAAATGTTTTTTTGTGTGTTTTTTTCAATTTGAGTCAATGTTATCAAGCGCATTTGGTTCAGGTTGCAGACTCCTGTGTTAGACTCAAGAAAACTTGCAGAAGTTGGATCTATAAAATCCCCTAAACGTCTGTAATTATATCCTGCATATTCTGATTTGATGTTATTGTTTTCTTTGTTCATTTTCTTTGTTTGAAAAAGCTTCTGGTGTCAAAAACAAACGAACGAAGGGATTCGGATGGACTCGGCTACCTGAGGTGAATCCATTTGACGCAAACAGAGACAGACTACGAACAAAATGATTATCGCCTTTATGTTGCCATAGATACTGGCTCAAGAGGTTATTGAGGTCATTTGCTATTTTAGGTGCTTCAAGTCATTTTTTTTTTACAATGAAAAGAGGAGCCATCATGTCAGCAGGACAGGAGCTTACATAAGTTTTTCAGCTCAAAATAAACTACAAGTATATAAAAAAACAAAACATACATGTTTCTTCACAAAAATGCATAAATAAAGCTCCTGTGAAAATGTTGTTTTGTCTCACTCCAGTTTCATTTTGCCATTTATTCAGTGGGTAACACTGACAGAAAATGTCCCAGCTAAATAACAATATCATGAATCGATCTTGGTTTTCTGATGTTTAATTATAAATGTGTTCCTGGACAAACTGTGAATGGTGTCGATTCCTCCAGTCAAGTTGATGTTTAAATCACAGCTCTTTACTCCATAACCTCGGGAGAAAATCTAGCTGGAAATGTAAAATCCTTAAAAAAAACTCCAAAGATTTTTTAATTTTTGATGCAAAAGTGCCAAAAATATCAAAATACCAACAAATGATGTGAGAAACATTTTTAATTAAACATTTTTACACAGAGTTCAACAGAAATGTGACTAATTAGCAGATTTATTTGAGCTAATTGAAAACGAACTATTGACATTCTGTTGTAGATTTTCTGTTGTTTTTCTTCTGTCAATCCATAATGTAAAAAAAAAAGTTCTTATTTAAGTTAAACTAAGTGGAAAAATCCAACATTTAATTGTCTGAGTATAATTTGCCACTGTTTTGTTATTCAAATATGTGATTAGAGCAGCAGAGTCCTACCAACAGCACTTTAATCCCCACCAGCCGTTATCTAAGACTCACCTTTCATTATGTCATTTCTGTGATGTAAACCACCTGCAGCTCTTTAGATTCCAGGATTATGCTAAATGGATCAAAGAACTTATATAATTTAAATTGTTCCAGAAATGATAAAACGACTGTGAGAGATTGTGACATTTTTCATCATTACTGCATGCTTGACTGTTGACATGAAGGAACCAGGAGGTTGATTAATTAAACTACTTTATGTTCATCTGGGTGTTCATTTAATCCCTGCTCACATAACCTGGATTAAAGACATGAGAGTAGAGCCCATGTGGCAGCTGCACACACTGCCAGCTTGATATCTGTTGACAAAAAAACCATTGGTTTGTTAAAATAATATGGTTATTCAATAATTTTTATTTAAAAGAAAGTGGGTGCTCTGCAGTTATGTATTTTTATTTAGAAGGTCTGAATGTTCAGGGTGGATTTAAAGGTCAAGAGGTGCCGGAAATAATCAGTTAGTCAGCAAATGTGCTTTTGTTGAATTGACAGTAAGTTGTTTCACAGGTAAAATTAAAACCTCTTGTAGTTTATGCTGCCCACATATTGGATATTTTAATTAATTTGGAACAGTTTCCTCTTTTAATCCAGATAAAACTCTTCAACATGTGCATTAGTTGTGCAGAAAAATGTATTCAAGACATGAGTAAAGAAAGATTCTTCATTGTATATTTTTTTAAAAATAGGCATTTATCATTATTTAGCTCTTTTCTAGTAGCATTTAAACCTGGTTAGAGTTGCAGGCAGAGGGTTGGATCTTTTCCCAGCTGACGTAACGATGAAGGTTCCTGCAGAGCCGGGTCAATCGTTCACAGGAAGGGATTCAGCTCATTATTTCTTACAGAATCAAATGCATACAATGCAAACAGATGCCTTAATCTGGGAAAAAAACATCAAGAAAATAAAAAGGCTGAGCAGAAAAGAGGATTTGAAAAAATGCGTAAATGTTTCAACGTAATAATGGTTGTAAAAATACAGCAAAGATGCAACAATATCTTCAATAATAACAGTACAATTACTTTTGATTTTGAGAGATAATCTTTGTAATAAAGCAACATTATTAAACACTAATTAAAAATGCAGTTTTCCAGTCTAAAACCTACAGGGTGTTTTAGTAAATTTTGGAGCCTTTTCTGGATATTATACACATTGAGGTCAATTTAAAAAAGTTATTAAAAGATGAGCAGCTGCAACCAATTATTGAACTGGACTGATATGAAGAACCGATATTTTTATTTTGTTTCTGTCTGTATCTGTAGGGTTTTTCCTTTTCCTCCCCAAAAGTGTCAGAACTTTAATGGAAAAAAAACATATTGAATCATCCTTAGGACCAATTTTTTATCTGAAATGCAAAATCTATATAATTTTTAGTAAATTCTGGCTTAATTACTCTGAATACTTTTTCATTCAACAAACAGAATTTTTTAGGCCTATACATTTATTACTTTAATAATTGATTAAAATATTTACTGTCACATTTCTGTTTATTTCAAATTAAGGTTAAAACCAGCTCTCAAATCAGAAGCGGTTGAGCCAGAATCTCCAAAGAGGGACATTGTGTCCAGTCTTTATGTTGACTCTTGTGCACCCCCTAGAGGTTTGAAGTAGCAGCAGATCTTTCATTGTCATCAATATACAATTAATACTGATGTATTTAGCTTCTGCTTGGGAAGAAAGTAATAAAAACAAAGACTCAAAGTGTGATATTTTTATTTGATATACTGTGAAGGGGTTCAAATGGCAAAAAATGGCAGCAGGATGATAAATATGGCGTAAGGCTTCTATTAGCTGATCCGTTTCAGGCTCTATTTCTTTCATTTGCAAATGATGAATGAAGGCAATAAAGTCGAACCAAGCGGTCTCACTCTGGATGATTTTCCTCTCCAGTTTACACCCAAACAAACCACATGTGACCCTGCACAACTCAACGGCTGAGCCCTGAGATTATCAAACCAGCATGCTGTGAAGACAGAACACGGCGAAAAGCTGAAAATGCTACAAAATTAATCAACCGTAACAAATGAGAACAAACTGAATATAAAAAGAATCTCATAAACTTTGAATCCCTCATTCTGTTACTGTAGGTCCCACTCATGTTTATCCTCTATGCAAACACATAAAACAGAATCTAGATATCCCAGATTAGAGTTTTGCCCAGTGGTAATTAAATATACAGTTAAAATCATTTATAAACAATAAGCCAACATGTCTGCAGAAACAGAATTCCTCCTGTGTTTATCTGAAGGTCCTGCTGCAGGTTTCTAATCTCTGATTTATCTCGACTTCATGTTTATGGCACTAAAGCAAATAGGTCTCTAGGTGATTGCTTAACAGACGTGTAAACATCAGTTTTCAAATAAAGTTTGTTGCCAGGATTTGTGAACACCAGGATATCCACACAACCTCGAGTTTTTCTTGCTCTGAGGGAATTGCTGGAAAGTCTGCTGCCTCCAACAATGATGTCGTCTCATCTTTGGCTTTGCAAAATTTTACCGTTCAGTTTCCAAGTCTGAATCTCTCACACAGAAAAAGCGTCACCCGCAGTCTGTGCAGGTTCATCTGGCCTGTGTGTCCAAAATGTTTAAGTCCACTGAACTTGAGCTCCTGGCTTGGAGTGTCTTTTGGCCTCTTTGATGGAGAGAGCTTCTTCCTTTTCGCTCATTTCTTTCTGCCGCTTCTCATCCAAAAATGTCACTAGAGAGTCCATCATCTCCACCACCTCAAGAATCTGGTCAAAGATCCGGCTTTCTTCTTCCTCTTGCTCTGGTGTCTTATCTGTTGAAAAGATATAAAAATGACATAAAAACGAAAATTACTTGTAAACAAGTGATATTTTTCTGTGCTAAAAATATAACGATGCACCGATCCATTTTGCCTTTGATGCCCAATCTAGATTTTTTTCCTCAATATCAGGACCGATACAGGTGCTTCTTTGCATAAAATCCGCACTACTCACAATTTGTAGTGCTTCCAGACTGGTGAACTAGACGTCTTACTTAAAAAAAAAAAAAAAAAAAAAAAAAAAAAAAATATATATATATATATATATATATATATATATATATATATATTTTTACATATATATATGATACTCCATTGTTTGTTTCATTTATTTTATACTGCAAGCAATTGCTAATGGTATGACAAAAAACAAAAATCCTTGATTCTTTAATTTTACATAAACATTAAAAAATGTGAGGATCTGTGGATTTTGTGCAAATTTCTGTGAATGTGAAATCAAAAATATCTAGAGGGCCTGACTTTAAAATCTATCACAGATTTAGAGAAGACGCTGTGCTCTGGCTTCATTTCTTTCAGAGGGTAATTTCTCTTCTGTATACAAGTAGCTAATTGGACAAAGAAATGGGCTGACGATGTGTTTAATTAAGTCAATCATGGAAAAAGCAGATTTAGATATTTTTTACTGACTGTGCATTGACACAAGATGTTTAGAATGGAGAGAAACAGAACACAGACAAAGCACTGCAGTGACATGCAAAGTAACATATTGCAGTGTTGGTTGTTCATAAGTTGAGTGTTCGTATCTTTTCATGGCATTCAGAACGAGGTCAGAGTTTCTGCAGACGGAACCACCCACCTTTTATCTCCATTAACTTCCTGTACTCCAGCTCCAAAGTGCTGCGCTTGTCCTCCAGTTCCAGCTGTCGGGACCTGAGGGGAAAAACAAACTACAGCTCAGGCGTGTCTGCAGCACATCCTGCTGATGCTGCAGGTCATTAAACAGGCAACATGAAGGTGCGGCACTGCCACGGAGAGAGCAAACAGTGACCACTGGCTGCTCAAAGGTCTGCTGTTATTAACTCCATGGCTGCGCTCATTTCCTGATGCACTGCAACTTACTCCACCATGAGGTCCGACTCCTCCGAGACCAAGGCGTTCTTTTCATGGACCAGCTGGATCCATTCTTCAATCGTTTCAGAGGAATCGCTGTTGTCTGGATGAGGGCGAAAACAAATAGTTTGTGAATCATTTGGGCTTTTTCTTATTGAACAAGTGGAAGATGAGTTTGATCAAGTATCAGAGAACCGTTTGAAATTTGACATGGGGTCACATGGGAACGCTCAAAAAGACTTGCAATCATGCATTGAGCTGACTTACAAAATAATAAACATTTTCTTACTAAATATGCAAATGGAGTAAAGCTGCTTTTATATTTCAATGTCAGAAACTGTGACTGTGTTCACAACTGACTTTACTGTGGGTTTAGTTGCATGTTAACAACCTTATGAAGGAATGCACAGACACTCAATCAAATTTAAATTCAAAAATACTTTCCTGATCCCAAAGGAAAATTAAATTGCAATGAACCAAATTCAGGATGGATTTCAGCACCAGGGTTGAAGAAAAAAAAATTAATTTCCCCTTACAACAGTATCAGCTGAATCAAACATTTATGGAATTTTATTGGGAATATTAAACTTGCAAAGTAAAAACAAATAACCTTGACAAAATACAAAAAGCGTTTATCAAAATATAATAATGATTCTGTCTAAAGGTCATGTTGTATAATAAATGGGAAAAGGTAACGGGTATATAGTAGCCATAAAATAGACAAGTAGAGAATTGATTGAGGACTTTGCAATGAAACCAAAATTCAACTAATAAAAACTACACAACAAACTGCAATAAGTAATAGATCACAAAACAAATAAAAACTTACTGGGTTGTTTACGCAGGCTTCTCTCCAGCTTTACACCTTTCTCTTCCAGGTCCTTGTAGGAAACTTCAATCTCCTCCAGTCGACGCTGGATTGACTGGAAAATAAGTCATATTTCATTTCACATTAGTAGACCACATATTTAATGCTTTTTTAGGTTCAATGAGGTTAGAGAAAACAAAAAACAAACACATTTTAAACAGTAATTCCAGTGTAGAAATGGCTTTTAGTTGTTAACCAGCCGGTCACTTCAGTAAATAACTAAAGCTAATAAAAATAAAAAAAACACAAAAAAGGATCAAAACATATTAGTAACAAACCTAAACGATTTTTATTTTGGAATTGGAAGATACTTTAAATGAACCTAAAAATGTCCTGCACATTCTAGATTTTGAAGGAAAGTTCCAACTATGTTCCATGAAATAAAGAACAAGTTGATGAAACGAAATTGACACAAAAACCTGCTAGTTCTGCAAAATGTTGAGAAGAGTAGCTCAGATTACCCAGGATGCATGTCACCACCAGGTCTAAGTACATTAAGTCAACAGATATGCTGATATTTAACTTTCGTTCTAACCTGAGCTTTGCAGAAGCGATCCATTACACTCATCTTGGCTCGCCTCTGCAGTGTCTTCATCCTCTTCAACTCAAACTTTTTTGCCTGTACTGGATCAGATGGCTCCTCCTGCAGGGACAGAGATAACATTCAACACATGAGTATCATTAAGTGCATTTCCTATTACAAATATTTGTATCTTCACTCTTTTACCTTCATGCCAAGTAAGTCTTCCTGTTCATCAAACATATCATAGTCCTCATCATCGTCGTCGTCATCATCATCATCAACACCGTCCTCTGATGTGCTATGAACGTGATGGAAGGTCGTCTCTGTTTAAAGAGAGGAATACAAATTTTTTTAAAATGCTGAAAGAACAGAGTGAAAGATGCTGAAGAGAGACAAAGCTGAAGAAAGACCAGAAAACAGCTAAAAAGAGAAAGACAAGAAGAAAGCTGAAGACATATCTAAAATAGCAGAAGAGACAAATATGTAAATAAATATGTTCAGACAGCAGCATTTTGTTTGTGAATAAACAAAACTTGAGAAAGTGCTAATTTTTGCACTGTGGCATCTGAAGAATAAGTTGTATTACATTGTAAAAATTAAAATGGCCATAAAACTTAACTTGTTATTTCAGAAAAATAACTATGAGGGATATCAAAAAGTTTAATCAACTGAAGATAGCTTGTCATGTTGTGACTTGTTCAAAAGTTGAATTAAGTTTCTAGGTTTGACATATAAAAAAATAAATAAGCTGTCAAAGATTACAAAGTTTTGGAAGACTTCAGCAGAATGTTTGAGCTTTGCCAAATATGTCAAAGGAGCCACAACGATTAAAAGATTTCAAAAGCAATGTTCTCACTGAATATCGAGTGAAGTACGATTTCCCCCCGAAACAGAAGATTAGGGATCCACATACCGACTCTGCCTGGATGGACGGTGAGTCGACAGTCTCTGCTGATCCTCGGCGAAGACAAATTCCAGGGGGAAAACTTGGACCGGACTCGGTTCTGCCCACTCGGCATCTCTTTTCTCTTAAAACAGTGACGGTTCTTCTTCTCACGGATGAGACTAGCTGTGCTCCCGCTCCAGTAGCCCTCTTCTTCTTGTCCATCCTGGCCCTCTTGCTTAGGAGGCCCACCTGCGTTTGCGGAGGAAGACGAGCAGGAGGACGAACCGCCTTGGGTTTCGGAGTCCGAGTCTGCACTGAAGCTCTGCAGATTCCCCAGCTCGTTCCTCTCCTCGATGGACAGCTGAAGCTTTCGCAGTGGTTTGAGGGAGAAATCTGGTCCTGCTTTAGAAGTCTCCTCTGGAGCCGCTTCAACAAAGGGTCCCTGCGGAGTCAAGATGACTTTGCGAGGTTTCGCCACTGGAGGCGAGGGCTCGCATGTGGGGGTGGTCTGACGGGACAGGCGTGGCTTTGGAACGGGAAAAGGCACCTGCTCATCTTGAGTGGGCTCCAATATCTCAGGTTTAGATGCAGGATCTGGAAAAGTGCTCGTGTTCTGTGGTTCTTGGGAGTCTCCTTTGGACTGATGAATAATCTGGTCATCTGAATGTGTGACAGTAGAGGAGACGCCATCTGGTTTGAAGAAACACTCATCATCTGATGGAGACGGCGAACAGCTCTCACTGGAAAGTGCATTCTCTTCATCTTCGTTGATGTCCTAAATAAACAAAGTTATAAGTGAAATATACACCAACAATAAACCGAGAGAATCCCTCCCGTCTGTTCGGTGAGTGACCCACCTCACAGGATGCTTCAACACCATTAGCAAGCAACAATTCTTCAGAGTGCAACTCGCAGTAAAATCTCCCTGTGGGAAAAGAAGATGTGTTCACATCTTTTCCTTTAGTAAAAATATCAGCACTGCAAACAAAAGAAATGTATTACAGGTAAAGGCTTTGCCATAGTTTGATAGAAACCAATTACATTAACTCAATCACATGAACCAGAGTGACTTTTTTGAAAGAATGTACTTTTAGGAGTGTTTTTGCTACGCTGTACTTTTTACTTCTTACTTCAGTGATTTTATTATGAAGTACTGCCACTTTTACTTGATTCAAATGTTTGTTTTCTCTACCCACTTAGTGAAGAATAAACTTGTCTTAATCAAAAAATTCACCACGCACCTGCAGTTTTTGTCAAACTTTCATAAACTTTACATTGAAAATAATTGATTTGTAAAAAAATTAATTAATATGAGTTTTTTTTTTACTTAAATTAGTTTTTGTCTCTGAAAAACCAACATTTCCACTTAACTTTATATTTAACTTTACATGATTAGGTAATTTTTAAATATTAAATGATTCATAAGTTGATCACTTACTCAGTACATGAATAGACTTTTTACCACTTTTTTTTTTTTTTTTTTTTTTACATTTACTTGAGTAAAAATATGTTAAAGTACTGCTACTGTTACATGAGTACAATCTTCAGGCACTCTGCCCACCTCTGGGCTTTAAAAGTCATATTCCAAAATTGCCCGGGTCACAGTGGGCTCACCATCATGACTGACGGCACGCTGCTGTTTTTAATATGCAAGTCTCTGCCTCATAAAAGAAATATTGTGCCAATGTTCAGCTGTACTGGTTGCTGCGAGACCGAAGGAGGCTGGGAATTTTTTTAGACAGCATTTTAAATGGAAATCTGCCTGTCAGGCAGTCAAAAGCCTGTTAAATAAAACATTCTGTACAAACTCACAAAGATGAGATTCTCTCTGGGCTTTTATAAATCACAAATCAAGCAGGTGGAAACCCTGAACACTATAGGATTTAAAAATCAAGCATTTCTCAACCAAATGAGGCTTAGATTAATACTGACTCACGTATGAAGTGAAACTCCACTTTACTCCACGTATAACTCCACTTAAAATTTTCAGCTATCACAATATCAACATCACAGTTTGACAAGGACACAATAATAAGGTGCTTTTTTTAAAGTCTTTTCAACGGGATCATTTTTTGCTGTTATTGAGGTTCAGAAACCCCTGGAAAATCCAGTGAGTGTTTTTGTCTTGCAGAGGCATTTTTCCTAGCAATAGCATTACTGTGAAAAGATGTGTGGAAAAACCTCACAGAGACAAAACAGACTGAAACAGCAGCTCTGCAATAGATAGAAATAAAATCTTTCTTCTTATACCTCTTTGTTTCAAAAATGAAAAATAATTCACTGCAAAATTAATTAAAAAATTGGTAAGGAATGCTAAACTAACTCTGTCCACTACGTATTTGCTACAAATTATTGAAAAGTAAGCTCTCCTAGGAGTGATCCTGGTGTAGATTTCAAGAGACTTTAAAGACTGGCAGAACTGAGAAAAATTTAATATTTAAACACATGCAAAGAAACAATTACCCATCCACTTTCCACCTCCATCTGCTCTGACAAACTAGGGCTGACAGCTCTTTGCATCTTTCATCTCTGGCTTTTAAGTGCAAGTAGAAAATGTTCAATCACCACTCAATACTGCATTTAACGACTCTGCAGGATATGGATGTGTTCACTGCCTTTCGTCGTAATCATAGTTAGAAAAGAAATCTACTAAAGTGCATGAACAAACCTGCACTTTGAGTGGAGGGTGGAGACATGAAGCTGCAAGTATGAGTACAGATTGCTTTTCTATCTGCATAAACACTTCATATGGACTCTCCTTAATGATTTTTACAAAAGAGATACGACTGATTTATTTGACATATGAAATAAATCTAAAGTACTTTGGATTGAAGCCATTTCAGATAGAAACAATGCTTAACTCACCGCTGTTCTTGTCGAAGGCGTATCCTCCTAATCTGAGCGTGATGCCACAGCTGTGGCAGGTGAAGCAGCTCCGATGAAAGAACCTTCCCTCAGCACTGATGCGCTCCACCGCGTACACCATTTTCCCACAGAAGTAGCACTGCTCGTTATCGGTCGTCAGAGTCTCAGCTGGCTCTGGTTCTGGTGGTGGAGAGGCGGCGGCTGCAGCTGGAGGAACTGGATTCACTTCAGGAGACACAGGCAGCACTGACGTCTAAGGAAGGTCAAACGGAATTATCAGTAAATAAAAGTAAGGAAAGATAGTGAAAGTAGTTTCTTTTGGCTTTACTAAGCATTGAAAGTTAAAGTGAAGAACCAAATAAAACTCACAGTTTTCTCATTTTCCATGATTTTCTCAGCTTGTGCACCTCGTTTCAGAGTCGCCCGTCTTTCCTGCAACAAAAACAGAGAATCGTATCCTAGGACCTCAAAAACAGTATTATGAACTTTAACAATGACAAAATATAAACCAAACAAGGAGACCACACATCGGTTTCTTCAGACCAGCAAGTAAGAGTTTCTGAAAACATCCTGATCAGCTATTTCTGCAGGCTGTGTAATCCCTAACTCAGTGGGCTTACCTTTTGTTTTTGCAGTGAGAGGTGCTTCAGCTTGCTCAGGAAAAAGACAGCTGACCGTGTCCTAGAGAGACTCAGAGACTTGATCGGTGGCACGGGCCCTGCAGGTTCTGTCGGCAACAGAAAAGGAAAGAAATGTCAAAAAGAAAAAAAAATCAAACTGATACAGATTTCACCTGAATACTCACCATTTCCCAATTTACAATTTTACTTGATAAATTCTGATGCCGTATTTTCTCTTTTAAAGCTTTATTAAGGTAAGCTGCGTCCTATTTGATTATTGCTTCTTATTTCTGTGCCATCACAGCAGCAGCAGCAGATTTCAACTTGTCAAACCAAACCAAAACTCTTCATCCCCAGTATCACCAATGCTCCCCCTCTCCTCTCATTCAGATGAGGTTACTGGAGACCGACTGCTCCCTCCTGCCTGCGCATCGCTCAGCCGATCCCGAGCAGAGCAGCAAAGCAGACGAGAGCGTCTATCACGCCCACTTCAGCTCATTCACCGCCACTAGTCGATTGAGTCTATGCTGCATTACCATCCTGGTGTGAAAATACCTCTGCTGCTGACAGTGGAGGGAATATCTGCCCTGGAAGAGAGGCTGCCCCCCCGCCAGAGCCCGAAAAGTCCACTGCTCGCTCCCTCCCTCGCTCTGCCTGCTGCTGGGCTGGCTCAGTGGAGGAGAGCAACACAACCAGTACAGGCTGGCTCTGAGCACGGCACAAGCCACTTTAGCCCAGTGAATTATGGGTACCCTGGTCTTAAAGAGACAGTGCCACTGAATGCATCTTGTATGAAAAACACCTAACTCTTATAAAGGTGATGCAAATGCAACGTGGTGTCTAAGCAACCATCTTCAAAAGCACAGCTGCACCTCAATAAATCTGAATAAGTTAATTTATTTCAATAATTCGGCTTGACTCATCGTCTCACAGCAAATGAAAAATAGTTTTACGGCATTTACATGAAGAGGAACATTTACGGCCTTCACAAAGATTACTGATTACATGCCATGATATTTTGTGGTACGATTGTGATAATGATAAAGGTGACAATAAGAACTATTTATCACTTCTCTTTTAGCCCCAGGAACTGAAAACATATCAATTTGTAATATGCTTCGTTAAGACACAAGCCTCAAAAAGAAGTGCAATTCACTAAAATGCATGCAGTAACTGCATTTAATTAAATTTATTCCTACTCTCATTGAACAGACAATAGAGAAAATAGTAAAAATAATACGGACAGGTTTGTGGAGTTTTAAGAATCATTAAATTGGAATTTACAACCATGCTTAGTGTCAATGTCTGCAGAAATTATGCAGCCTGATTGATTTGCTTCAAACCATCAAATGGAAATACACCTAACTCACACATCACAACATTTTAAAATTTCATTACAATTTTGCCACTGGATGAAAACCGGGATAATAATTTTCTAATGTATAAAAATGGTCTAAGTTGAAACTGAGATAATTTTCAGATTTTAATTTCTAGAATATAAAAACACCTGAGTTAAATTATTTACCTTTTGGTGGCAATGTGATTGCATCTTTGATTTGGGTGAGGTAGAGAACCATGGACAGCTTGTCGATCTGACTACTGGGAGACATGACTGGAGGGATTCCCAGCTCCTTATGGATCACACTGAACGCCAGCTCATTGTTATGAACTCTGTTCGCCTCATCCAGGGAGGAAATGTCACTTTGGGCAAAAGAGAGAAAGATCATTCAAACATTTACATCATCAGCTATAAAGACAATGAAATATGTTTTGTTAAATAAACATTTTATACTTAGGAAATTAAAGGAACATCCATCCACTTAAAACCTATGATCTTACATTTTCACAGATGACATTTAGATATTATTACACTTTTTTTTTTTTTAGCAAAAATTACTTTTCATGCAGTTCCTTTTGTGTAGTGCTTAATTAGTAGTTTTCTTAGATCCTTTTCAGCAACCTAGTCAATTTTGATGTAAAATAAAATGCTAAGCCATCTGACTTAATTCAGACTATCTTTGCATTTTAGATACTGAGCTACTGACATCTTGGACTGATTATCAGAGAATTTGGTGGAGGAATGGCCATGCTTGGATTATAACAACCCAATCACTCCCATAAAGATTGCAACTCACATCAGATGAGGTCTGAAGTGGTGGATAAGAGCGCACAGCGCAAGGCCGGACTTCCAGGAATGGCTGAAATCCTTAATGTTCACATTGTCGTACCCTCTGGTATTGTTCTGGCACCATCTCAACAACTTGTTAAAACCACTCATTGAATCTGAGGAAGCAACCATTGCAATCAGTCCCAGTAGATTAGTAAACATGACATTTGTTATCTACAAAAAAAAGGCTCCACTTATTTAAAGAGGAACTACTAACTAGTGTCATTGTGATGAAATTTGTAGAAACTTACCTTGACGCATGTGAGCCCGGTTTTCCTTCAGCTTTATGGTTAATGAATGGTTTTTCTCATCATATAGGTGCTGCACCTGAATAAAGTGGTGGAATAAGCCAGAAATTGTATTTTAAGTAATGCAAAAGTTTCCAAACTGCTTCAAACCACATCATATTTTCACACATTAAATGCATTTTGTTCATGTTGAGCTACTTAACGCAAATGTGCTGCTGCCTCTAAGATTATCTTTCAACAGTATTCTTTCTAAATTATGTCCTGATTGCTGGAGAGACTCTGACCTCAGACAAGCAAACAACAGATAAGCATGCTAACCTGGCGAGTGTGAATGGCGGACAGGTTGATTCCCTGGTAGCGGGTTTTTGGGTCGATGCTGTACAGAGAGTACTTCTTGCTGGTGTTTTCGACTGTGGTCTGGGAGAGCAGCTTGTACATACTTTCTCTATATTATATTTAAAGAAATTAAAGCAAAAAAATTGAAGTCAAAGCAAAAACATCAAAATTACAATACATACATTGGCTTTGTAGTTGATTGGATTGATTCGGGTATATATACATAAACTGAACTGAATTTAGTTATTTTTCAATAGATGTTACACATTCTGCACAATAACAACATTGTCTTAATCATCTTACAACTTTTCAGTATTAAGTTGCATTGAGAACATTGTTGCTGGGAAATATGAATTTAAAAGTTTTATCACAATATTTTGTGGTCCTATAAAGTAACAATAAAAACTATAACATATTTTTTAATTTACTATACAACTGTGACAACATGACACAGCAATCATTCTCCTATAAACACAAATACTGCTCTTGAAAAACATTCCCATTTGTAATATGCTTCTTTCGGACCCCTGTCACTTAAGGAAGTGTTATTTGTATCGTTATCATTAATCTCAACACAGATTGTTTAACTAAATTGTTAGCAGGGGTAGAAAAGCCGCATGAAGACATACATGTATGTTGATAAGTAGTTTAAATGTTGCAGTTTTTGGCTATTATCAGATTCACCTACCTCTCAGCAATGACGGTCATGTGTTGGACCCCCATCCCCCAGCTCCTCACCGTCCACGCTGTGTCAAACGAAGCAAAGAACCCTCGGGCGATGCCTGTTCCCAAAGGCCAAAACGGCTGCAGAGTGAAGACAGTGAAAAATAAATGAGAGACTTTAAGATAAGAATACACAAGTAGGACCTCCCATTATATTAAATATTCCATATCTTTCACAGAAAAAGCTGCAGTTCATGATTTTTTATTCATCAACTGGATCAAAATGAAAGACTCTCGGTTCTTTGGTTGGTAAATGAATCAGCAAACATGTTTTTTTATGCTGTTTAGTCAAAATCTAAAGAAGGTGAAAGATATATTATTTGATGCATAAATAAATATATTGTTGGAATCCATTCATTTACTGTTGGCTTTTAAAATATTACCTCTAGAACTGAAACTAAATTATACTTTTTCTTATTATGGTGATGGTTTTGGTAGTTAGTAGTGAACAAAATCTAATTTGCACACAGAAAGAGCAAATCATCATTGCAACTATAAGAACATTAATCACAAATCCATATAACTCAAAATGTTTTTATGCACAGCATTATGAATGGAGAATATTTTTTTTAAACCCATCTAATCACACATTTTAATTAAAGTAAACAGCTGTGTTATTGTATAACAATTAGCTGTAAATTAGATTCACAAACTTCTGAAACTAATTTAGAAGTTTTCAGTGGGACTCTGCAAAATTAAAGCTTAATGCCATTTCTTTTGTCATTTGAGTCTGTAAAAATAAACAAATTCATAGGCTCACCGACTAACAATGCAGCCACCCTACATTTATGTTATCAGACTGGTTCTCAATGAAACAAGACGAACGACTCTTTACCTCCACCAGACAATCTCCAACGAGAGCTATTAGGAGCTTCTTGCCCCTCCTTTCTCGGACCAGCGAGGCGTGCTCGGCGCGCTGCATGCAGGTGAAGTCAAACATGGCCACATCAGGTTGACCGGATGGATTCAAAGCAAACTGCAGGTCCGGCAGCTTGCCTTCAGTGGAGAAGTATGCCGCATCGTGAGCATAAAGACGCAACGCCACGTGATCTATGTTTGCAGGTGCCAGCAGCTGATCTGCTTTACTGTAATCCTGATGACAGAAAGTGAAAGATTGTATCTGATGTTTCATGACATGAACAATGACATTCTTTCTACTTTGTTTACTTTATTAGCCTTGAGCATTCTGCAGGAAGGAAGATCTGATTAGCAGCTTCTGTTCACTCAGAATCCCAAGCACAGCTCTTGTGTTTATCTGATTCGAATGTTTTCTTTCTAGGCCAGAGCTGCAGCCAAGAAGACACATTTTTTTCTTGGTAATGGATGTGTTGTTCTCACCTGTTTAATGACCCCCCTCTTCAGCAAGCTCTTCTTCTTGGCTGTCATGACAAAGTAGTGGGTGTCGTCTTTGTAGTACACAATATTCTCTAAATCAATATCTGGAATAGAATAATGAGGAGGGAGAAAAGCGGGTTTAGAGGAACAAAATGCCAGTGAAAACATAACAAATCAGAAAGATTTATAGTTTTCCAATTGCAGCAGTGAGTTTATTTACACTTTTGTGCTTGTTAAACCAATTCTAGACAGGAGAGCAAATAGCAGGATGCACTGAAAGATTAAAGTTCAATACAAGACCCTGAAAAAAGGAGGATTAGCAAATCTCCTAATCTCTATTTACACAGAGCATTGATTGCAAATAATTCTTTATTATACCTATCATCTGGCCAGGAAGTTATAAAATGCAGGCTTTTTATTTTGGTCGGGTTTTGTATTGTTGACGTAATTTAAAAGGTTTTATATTCTAACAGGAAAAACATAATTCAGCAGATATTACTAATGGAACAAGTAGACTACAAAAATACACTATTAAAGCTGTAGTAGGTAAATTTTATGTTTTTTTTTTTGTTTTGTTTTTTACAGACATGTTAAAGTTGTCACTATCTATGGAAAAAAACAAAAAACAAATTCGAGCCAAAAGGAAGGCTTTAGCACTGTTCAAGCTCGTGTATGCGCTGCTCACACCCTGTCTGTTGCTCTCTGCTATGCTGCAGCTCCTCCCTCCAAGGGAGAGTCAGCCATAAATGTGCAGGCTTGTTACCATGACCACCAATGACGGTGGATAGAAAGTTTTATGGCAACATTAAGTTGTTTCTCTGCCATTAGCATAGCTGCAGATATCCAGCAATCTTGAAGTTGTACGCAAGATTGCCGATGTCAATCATGAGCGGTGTGTACACGCGAATGATTGACAGTGATAAAACATCCTTCCTGGCTCTGATTGGTTGTTTCTGATGGATGCATTTCTGCAGATGGCACTAGAACCACAGAGAGGAATCAGAGGTGGTTGACTTTTTCAAATTACTTGTCTCATCAGGACAAACTCACACCTTTAAAAAATATATATATAACTACCACAGTTTTAATGTTAACATTTCCCCTTTAAATGTCAAAATTAAATACTTATGCCACAAGTTGAAAATGTGCTTTCTGAGAATGACACCTTTCTCATTGTGCAGGTCTTGGAAGAACTTCTGGTTGTATATCCGAGCCACCCCGCTGATCTCTGGTACTTGGACCTCAGCAGCCGTATTCCCGTTGACAAAATTGGCTGTGATGCCAATAGCCAGTTTTCCTCTCATCTCCTTGTGCTTAAAACCTGACAGACAGAAAAAAAAGAAAGAAAAAAGGATCAATGTAAATTTACTTATTTTAAAAAATAATACTAGTGCACTTTTGTGTTTCAAGGTAATAGTCATTAACAAAGAAAGTGTCCTGTTTAAACTAGAACAATGTGAAATAAAGTGATGACTATTTTTTTTTCCGTACCCTCAGGGACAAACCTGCCTCCCCCTGCAGAGATGAAAACATCAAACTGGAAGGATGCAGCAGGATGAGATGGAGGCTGCAGTTTGGCCATCCAACCTACACAGAAACATCAGATATAAGCTGTATTTACTTCAACCACATCTGGTTCTTTGATCTTTAGTAAACACATCACTGTTACATACGTAAAGCTGCTGAATGAGATACCTTTTTCAACAGAGGGCTCAATAACTCCCTTGTACTCCACTCCGGTGTGAACCTCCACCCCAAGGATGAGACACACTTTCAGCAGGATCAGCTGCAGCTGACGGATGCCTGAAAATAAAACAAAAAAGCTCATGTTTCACTAGAAGTTTGCATGAGTGCACTGCAAAAACACAAAATCTTACCAAGCATTTTTGGAGTAGTTTCCAATGCAAATATCTTAGTACACTTGAAATAAGACAAAACTAACTCACAAGTTGCCTTTCACCAAGATATAGAAGCTTAACATTGCTATTTTCTTTATATCAAGATATTTTTACCTTGTTACAAGTAAAATAATTTGATAGTTTTGCACGTACATTTATATCAATATTAAGAAATTATTTACTTGAAAGAAGCTCTTATATCTTCCAGAAACTAATAGTGTACCAAGATAGTTGCACTAGAAACTAGACAAAAATACTTAGTAAGACTTTGTGATTTTACAGTGTGAATTGAAAACAAATGTTCAGTTCAAACAAGCAATCATATTCATAATTCAGTCAAAGTTTCTTACTGATGTGATCCAGAGAACCAGCACAGAATTTGCCATAGAACTTTTTGGCTCCGAGCTCTCGGAGGTCACATATAGTGAAGGGCCACAGGTGGAGAACGTTGTTCCTGGTGAACTCCTCCCTCTTCTCCAGCAGCACCACCTGAGCTCCCAGCAGGGACAGTTCGATGGCCGTCCTGAGCCCACATGGTCCTGCACCCAACACCAGACACTGAAAGAAGAGAAAAAACAAACAGACAAAAGAAAACATTCAGAAACAGAAAGTGACAACACAAAAAGGAATTGGGAAAAAACAGATTTTATAGTGAACATGCAGGTCTATTTGACTTTTCACCTCATTTTAAAAATGTCCTCACTGAACTTGTAGCTTTAGTACAGTTAACCTTTTACCCCGACATGTCTGAAGATATCTAAAAGTCCTCTAGATGTAATGTGACTGTGCCAACATCTTAAGTAAATCCTAACTTTAAGCATTAACATGTTAAATTTTTAAAAGTTAGGTTTGCTTATTTATTAGAATAATTATACATTTGAAATTCAGTGTTATAAAACTTTCAGTTATTAAACATTAGCATATTATCTAAGTTTTTGGTTTCCTGAGTCTAGAAAAGATGGTTCATTATTATTTATGGTGTTATTCGACCTTGTGAAGACTCCTCCCACTGCGTTCTGACTATCAGTGTGTTGTTCAAATCAAATCAAATCAAATTTTATTTGTATAGCACCTTTCAGCAGCAAGGCATTTCAAGGTGCTTCATATCAGAAAAACACAAAAATACAAAGTCAACAACTGAAACATTTTATTTCACAGTCGTTACACATCAGACTGTTGATAAATGTTTCAGTGTTGGAGTTCTTAGACTCAGACAGAAAACAGAACCATATAAATCTTTTCCAAAGTGGGCATGAGGCAGTTTAAATCACCTTCTCAAGATTGGGTTTTAATAAGTTAAGAGTGTGAATCTATTTTTTGTTTTCTTTTTTCTGCACGTCAGCTGCGTTTCCAGGTTAACATTCTTCAAAATAAAATCAGTCATATCTGACCTAGTTCCAGGTTAACAGGTATGAGTTGGAAAATAACTTTGTTTTTATTCTGTTTTCGTATTCTCCATAAAGATTAATGCTGTTTTTCTTCTTTATTTTTTTTTAAAGTTTGGTATTTCAAGTTGAAATAAGTCTGCAAAGCCTCTGTCTTTACAGTGATAAGGGATCAGTAACTCTTAAAAAAAATTACATAATTTAAATGCTCAACTTCTTAAAACAATGTGATTTTATCTTTTCTTTAGTATGCATGTATGATTAAAAATATAAAAAAGTTAAAATATTTTTCTTAATTAACATAAATCTTATTTTTATCTTTTAATCCTTAGCTGAAGTGTAATTTCTCTATTGGTGATCAGTAAATCTTAATTAAAAATATAATCTCTCAGTTTCTTTATATTTGTGATAGAAATTGTTTATTAAAATAAAATAATTCATCATTTAAGTTATTTGTTTTACTGCTTATTGGACTGATTTATCTATACTTAGTCTCTGTGGCTTTATCCCCAATATGGGGAATCATATTGGGGAGTTTAACTGTTCAAACCTTAAAGTTATTGTACAAAGTTGAGGTACAATGACTGCTCTGAAGGAAAGCATGGAAAACCTTTTATAATATTTTTACTGTCAAAGATATTGTGCCTGTTCAGCAGCAGATAAATGCACTTTGCAGATATCAGTATCTAGCTAAACCTGATTTACAGCTTCCTTAGAACATGAGGAAGAAAACACTAACCACTGCAGATACTAATGTTGCTGTAAAAATCAGCTCCTAAACTCGTGATGAAAAGACCAAGACATGTAACAGTACTTCACCTTGTTCTGGGCGCAGGCTTTTCCTTGCTCATAAACTTCTTGAGAGGCTCTTTTGTCTAACTTGGTCCATACAGCTTTGGCCTTCCAGTAGTTCAGTCTTTCCTTCAGCTTCATGTAGAAGTTACTGTAGTCCTTAGGATCAAGTTGCAGCTGTCTGCAGAGCTCTGTGAAGTGCTTCTTCACTTCCTGACAAGTCTTGGCTTGAACAAAGAGGTCAAACGTGGCATGAGAGGGATTCACAGGTTCCTTGTTTGCCATGGCTGGGATCGGGAGATTGAGATCTGTTCAGTCGCTGGAGTTTAAGCTGAACTGTGGAAGGAAGTAATATTATGAAATTATCCCCTGCCACAAGGAAAGAAAAAAAATCTACTGTGAGAAAATGTTTACTGTAAGTAATCAGAGGGGTAGCAAAGTCCAACTCTTTGTTGTTTGCACCCGTAAAGGTGATCCAGTCATTAGGATTTTCTACCTGCTGTGTAATGGGAAGTTCCCACCACATGGACCCTTAATTATAGTCCAAACGTTTAAACGCTGATGGCTTGAAGCAACCTGGTCGTCTGAGTCACATAAAAACTTCCCCTCTGCTGTTTTCTGGCCTGTCATGTGTCTATTTATGACCACTTTGCAAATGAACAACCTGCCTACGTCTTATGTGTCATTCTCACACACAGCTTGAGGACGTGTCAGAATCAGTGGGTATGAGTTAGTTACATAAAAAATTCTTCCATGTGACAGGCCTAAACTTGTTTTAGCTTTATTTTTATTAACAGGGGTGTGAAAATGTTTACGTTTAAAATTATTTTTAAACACATATATCAGGCTATTTCTGGCTGATACAGATTTCCATTATTCTTTGGAGGTCTGATCTTCCAATTCTGATTTTCACTGATTATTGATTTGATTTCTAAGACTTTAACACACAAACAAAACAGTTTTTTGCAGGTTCTTTGTTAAAGTAGCTTGGTTTGCAGATCATTTCCCTTTATGAGTCAAAGCCATTACTCAGTTCAGAAAAAGTGCTTGATGGTTTTTGTGTTTGTAGAGTGAAATGATAGAAGATGTTAATAAATGTGACTGGCCAGAACAAAACCAGGAATAATTATCATACAGGCTTTATAATTATAACAAACACAAACAAAAACTAACAAATAAACAAGGAAGATAAGGCCATTGATGTTGGTACTCTGCAAACAAGATTAGTGAGAAAGCAGGCCTCAAAGTTTCAGAAGAATTATTCCCCTACTCTTTAACAAAGGATGCTAAATTATATTACTCTGCATTACCCAATCTAGATTTTAAAAAAATCTGATATACAAATCAAAGATCACAGTAGAGTTGACTGATGTGATGCATCTCTACTTTACACACCTAAAGTCCTGTAAAACATAATTACCAGTACCTCCTTACCAATTTCTCCTGTTTTTGCTTTATTATTTGTTTTTGAACCAACTAATTATAATGCCAAAGCAACCTAGCCCTATGCAAAAAAGTAACTTGCCTATAAACCTAGTAACCCACTGTGCTACTGTCAACTTCAGTAGCACAGTTTTGGTCCACACTTTTCTGCAGAATTGATTTCATTCAGCCCCAGTGGAGGATTTTTCTATGTATGATTATGATGCTGCATCTTAATCACATTTACGTCGACTACAATGTCTACATTTCCGTTTCTTTGGCCTCATCAAGATGTTTTTTCAGGGGAAAATGCTAGCATCGTGTTCCATTGTTTAGAAGTGGTTTTAGCCTTGGGACTCACACATGGAGGTTGTTTTTGCTCTTTTTCCTCTTGATTAACCACAAACTCTGACCTTAACTGAGGTGACTGAGGCCAGCAGGAATTTTAACCCTGCAAACACTGAGCAACTTCGAAGCTTTAATAGGACATAAACATGTCAAACTGGTGCGAGTCTGTTATGACAAATGAAACCACTTGTCACTGACAGTAATGTCAGTAGAGGTACAAGTGATCATGCCAATGCAAAAAACCAACACTGGTGGCAGCAGCAGTGAAAATATAAGATTTCAGAAGAAAACCTGGAGGACATCTGGACAGGAAAGAAGTGAATCAATTACGACTAGAGATTTTCTGTCACTAGAATTCATCTAACAACTGACTTAACAATTTAAATTAGCTTTAAATTGTCATTTATGTTCCTTCAAGACCTCCTGAATTAGTTACTGATGCACTTTTGGAGAGGTTTTAGTAGGCCAGCCACACCTGGGAGGTTTCACAAAGAGTTTCAGGTTTTCATGTGTATAAGAGCCAATGGTTGCTCACTGGAGAAACCACAAGTCAATAGTTTTGTCATCCTTTCCAGACTGCTAAACGGCAATGACTTTGTTTCTCATCTGTTCTTCAATTTCTTTCCATCGAGCTATGATGACTTTTTCAGAACTTTTCACCCACTTCAGTCATCAGTTGGGTTACATTTGAGTGGTTTCTTGAATTTACAGGTTTAGCATTGTCTATTTTTGCAGCTTGTGAAAAGTTTAAACAAATTAAAATTTTTAAGGGGAGAAATAGAGCTAAATTGTTTTGAATTACTTTTTTCTTTGAAATAGGAAACTCATATTTGAAACCACATTTTGTATTTACTCAGATAAGCTTTGTCTGACGCTAAAATTTGTTTATCTAAAAACAGAAGGTACTGTGAGCAAAAACCTTTTCACACAACATACTGGTTTATTTAGTTCTGTGTTCTTATTTTGTATTTACTTTACACTTTTTTAGAAAACACCAAAGCATATGGTTATCAGTGATGACCATTGTGATCCCAAAAAACAAATTTGTAGCAAACAAATCTTGAGGAAAAAAAAAAAAAAGTTCATTTAAAAAATAACCCTTTTACAATTTAACCCATAGTGGGACAGTATCCTAATTACAATTGTTTTAATCACTGAAATATGATGTAGCTGGATCTAATTGTTGGATTTAATCACAGATCATTTCCTGCAGAGGTCACCTGATAAGATTCACAGTTCCAGAACACTGGAGGCACAATAAATAAGCAGCATTGATAAAATTGATACAATTTTAATCCTCCTAAAGATGTAATCTGAGTTACAGGACAGCAAAATGATACAGGCTTTTTTTCTGCATTAAGTTAAAAGCTTTCAGTTGAGATGACTTTCCATAAACAGCTGCAGCATTGCTTTCTCTTCCCAATCTGTGCTGTTTTCCAGAAAACAAGTAGCTGAATACAAATGATTCCTGATTTCTGGACAAATTAACACAATAGTGTTAGAGTCAGTACATCTCCTTTATATCCCATCTCACCAATTATAGGCGCACCAGTAACTTATGCAGTGACTAAAATCAGACTATTGTTTGCCTGCATGGCACTGTTCAGTATCTGGTTAGTTCAAAACGTCACAATCTGATCCATTAGCGATCAGGGAAAAGATGTGAACAAGACTCAGAGTGGTCAGCTGAAAGTTTGACCATGTGATGTTTTTTAAAGTGAAATAAATCGAGTCACAAGTTTTCACTTAGGAGGACAGTGGGGGAGTATTTTAACTGCCAACTGTGAAGAGATACAAACTCTGATGTCAATAAAGGACCAGATTCTGGTCCTTACATCTGCTTCAACGTTCATCAGGCCATCACAAGGAATAATACGGATATGCATTTTATAAATACTGCGACAGGCTGGTGACCTGTCCAGGGTGTACCCCGCCTCTCGCCTGGAACGACCGGCACCAGCAACTCCCGACCCCACTGGGGATAAGGGTGAACAGATAATGGATGGATTTTATAAATAGTGAAAAAGAAGTTGATGCCTACTGTGTTGCAACTGTCCGACTTTTTAACATGACATACTTAAACAATGGAAATAAGGAGCTTTTCCAAAAATACATTCCTTTTTAAAATCTAAAATCAACTACAGTGTCTTTGGTTGAAAAACTCAACGTCCGCCTCATCTTGAAGGTCTAGCAATACGTAGCAACTCATGAACGTAGGACAAAAGGTTTGTTTATGGGTGTGCCTTCCAAGAAACTGGTTGACATGTAGGCAGCATCCTAAATGTTATCATAAAGACTTGGCATCTGCAAGATGTCACTCTACTGCATTTTTGTAACAACAGGCTTAGCACATTTTTTTGCCTCCTTTCTCTTCCCCCCAGCGGCCCAGTGGATGGTGGCAAGATAAATATGGGTCACAGTCCACAGAGGAGTCAGTGGCTAAAAGAAGTGGGCCTCTATGTTACATCATATTTACTTGTATTTCTAGCACAAATAGAAACCACAAAGAAGTTCACAAAGAGACCAGGAAAATAGAAATATTAATAAGAAGACAAAAAAAGTAACTATGGAGGTGGGATGTACCAGCATAAACATCAGTATCACTCGATCTTAGAGTTAGCTAAACATTATCGGTGTTCCTCCTGTAAGTGAAACTGGGATTATGTGAATAATCAATGTTAAAGAAGGGAACGGTTGTTCACGAGGTGTGTTTAACTGAAACAGAGAATCAGCGGTGTATTCATTTTTTCACAAAAGGGTAGGGAAAGGAATAAAATATAAAGGCTATTGTTAAATATTGGTTATGGGCTATAACGTAAATTTTAATATCAGATACTAGTATATGAAGTTGGAAGAGCAAACCTATTCATGGTCCTGAAAAGTTTTAAAATAAATTCTAAAATGAAGAGGTAGTGCAAAGATATTAATATGGGAGAGCTGTTAAAGTTCAGAATCTTTCTGATTATGGATTTGTTTTGTTGTTAATACATCTGATAAGTGCATTACTATAATCACGTGAGAAACAATCTTAAGTGCATTTTTTAAAAATTGTTAAGGAAAAAACACGGTGCAGATGACAATTAACTGCATAAAAGGTGATGAAGATTTTATTAAACTATGAGGGTATAGTAAAACAAAAGGACCCAAAAGAGAGCTTTCGGTGTATCCCACATACCTGTCCAGTAGAATGAGGTGGTCTAATTGGACACGGCAATCTTTATCTATTGTCCTGAGGAAACAGGAAGTCAGAAATTAGTGATTAGATTTTTATAAAAGCACTGATAAACTTTCAAAATGATCAATTGTTCATAACAATAAATTTTAAATAGATAGTAAGAGCCATCAAAAATTATGATGCAGGCAAATTGATTAAAACCAGAGCTGTTTAATGTGATTTTCCCCCCTTTTTTCTTATAAATTCTTTTAGGGGCATACAAATAAATCAGTACTGATTTCCTTCAGTTTGGGAGATAGGCAATATTTACATAAGAAGCTGATCTTATCTAAAAAAATAAAAATAAAAAAATCTGCCACAGGCCCTTTAACTGTGGACTGTTAAAAAGGACTTTCTTTTTCCAGACTGAAAAAAAAATAATTAGTCTCGGCTGAAATTGAAATGGGCAGATCTGTATTTGGCCATCTGTGATTGGCCAGAAATCTCCAATCGGTGCATCCAGAATTTTTAGATTGTTAAAATTGTCTTTCCATGCAAAACAAGTTTAAATTGACCAGTTAACCCAAAATACCTGTCTGTGGATTGTGGGAGGAAGTCAGAGTACCCAGAGAGAACGGAAACAGAAAAGCCACAGCACAGTTTTGAACATAGATCCCTGAAGGAGGGCAACACTGCTAACCACAAAGTTCCTGTGCAGCTTTTCTCACCACCTTGTAGGGTAAAACAGCTGATAAAACTCTCTCAAGAGAATTTTACTTCACTTTTGTGAATCCTGACAAAACTTGGCAAAGATAAGAATTAGAGAGATCACAGAGGGTCAAAGCTAAAGACGGTGGTGCTTAAGGAACTAGAGCAAGCACCTGCGGTATGCTATTTGTAAAACTTAGCAGCAACATTCATAGCAAGAAAAGAATCGTTTAAGGCCATCTTGTCCACATTTACAATGCTTTGCATTTTTCATATGGTAGCACAAAACAGAACACATGAAGACTTAAAATGTCAAATTTAGTTGGTTGACATTTCCTGTAACAAACGCAAAATTACCACTTCCTCATCAAAATATATTCAACTGACAGTTAAATTTCTGCCACAGCCCTGTGGACGAAACACAGTCTGTTACAATGACTCAACAGACAATATGAAAGAAGGTTCAGGGAAAGCAACACTAAATACCAAATTATTCACTGGATTCTTATTATTCACTGCATTCTCATTAATTATTATCTGGAGATATTTCCTTGAAGTGAAGATCATGACAAAGCATGTTTCACTGATGGCATAGCTTAATAAAGACACTTCCTTCCTGTTTATCAGAATTAAAATTGATTAATCTGGAATAAAAATAGACTGTTTGCATGTTATTTTGTTCTTTGTAAGCCTCCCTGGACACCTTCTTAGCAATCAAAAGAGACTGTACGTTAAAAAGAGAAAATTAAACGGCTTTAAAGCATTACAAACGTGCTAGGGTGACTGTACAAACAAACAATAAAGCACAACACTTGAACAGCTACTATGTGGACAGGACCGAGAACAGCAAATGAGCCGTCTTTGACCAGAAAACACTTCTCTTTTACGTCAGTGTTGCAACAAGCTACAATGGGAGACAGCTTCCTTAATTAAGCATGAAGTGCTCTGTGAAGACAAGACAGACCGTAAAAGCCTAAAAATAACACAATATTCCCAAGAAGGGAAGGATGGTGTATTTATACTCAACCTGCCGTTTGTAGTTTGAACAAGGTTTGAGACATGCAGTTGCAGAAAACCACAAACACTTTGCATGTTGAAATACTGCTGCATTAAATATAGAGCTGTGCGTGACTGTGCTGACTGGTTGACACATATGCATGCAACTATCATTTTACTTGTTAAAGAATAAAGTCTGTTAAGGCAGAAATAAACAAGATGAGACAGAAATTACAAGAAGTTCAATGTGAACTGACATAATTTCCCCACCACCAAGTGGGCTGAGCTGCAGGGGACTTGGCCCACCTTATTGCATGAGTATTGCTCAAACAATCAACCCCCCTCCTCAGGGAAAACACAAAGAGGAAGAGATTTTAACAGGAAAGATGCGAGAGAGATGAGGAAAAAAGAACAAAGAGATGTCATGTTCTGAAGTCATCAAGCTGTGTTTCTTCTGAGATATTTTAAATTCAAGCTTTGAAATGTTTGGGCTCACAACGATATGAAGCTGATGAAAAAAAGGTTTCTGTTGGAGCAAAGCAGGCTGCAGTCTCAGCATGTCACCCAGCAAGAGCTGCCAGATTTTGAAAGAACATCCAAACAACACTTTTGTGTTTATGTAAACTTGTAATTACTATAACAAGTTAATATAATTCACAAATTACTAAGCGGACACAAAAGCTATGTGACAGTGGTAAAATGACTCAAGGAATATTTAGTTAAGCAGCAATGAAAACCATAGTTAAATAAAGTCACCAAAAGAAACATTTAAAATGCAATTAGTAGCATACTTTAATTTAATTACCTGGTCTGAAGCGAGCTTTGGTGACACTATATTCCGGCTCGCATGTTTGCTTGTTTTTCTCTCGCTCCCCTGATACGCACAGGTAAACAGAACAGAGAGCAAATCACCTCGCGCCCCTCGCTGCAAATGAGAAAGCGCGAACTTCCGGGACTTTCTGGCACCCCACGCGAGCACACGTCACGAGCGAGCTGCGGGGAGTTGTTGAAAGGGATTGGATAGGAAGTAAAAAGAAGTAATTATAAATACCGCATCAATTTCTATGTTCTTTATAGTTGAAAACCCGTCCTAAGAGCAATATCACAGATAAAAACGATGTTTATTCAAATAGAAAAAATTCACAAATATCTCGAGGCACTTTACAAAAGAAGTTATTTAAAACCAAGCTACATATTTCAATTAATTCTTATTCTGAAACAGTGAATCGAACCCAGTTCATTTTTCAAATTAACTTGAAAAGTCTTCTATTTAAGAAAACCAGTAAATGTAAGAAATCTTCCATGAAAGGCTTCTAAAGCAAGAAAGAGAAAAACTGAAATCATACTTTTTAAAGATAATGAAACCAACTCTATTTCAAGCCTTTCTTCCCCTCCCCCCTTTTTTCTTTGCCTCCAATTACAGTCTTATACTTCAGCATTTTAAAAATAACATAACTACATTCAAACATATGAGTATTTTTATTTAGATTGTTTATTGCACACATATTTATGAATCAAGTTGTTGACTCGATAAAACAACATAATTTAATAAGATCCAAATATCTATACATGCATATTTGTTTACATCATTTTAATAAATAGAAACATTAGAATTGAAAGATAATTAAAGGTTTTCTTTAGATGAATAAAATGCAGATCACAATCTTCAGCCAGATGAGACAAATATGAACTACTAATGGAAGTTATTGTCAATGGGATATTTTAGTATAAGAGAAAAAGAAATACAGTGTAAGAACATTTACAATTTAAAAATTGATAGTCCTTTTACAAAGCTTATCATAATTTGTCTCATTTCCTTTTAGAAGCAAACTTCTAAAATTTTATCTAAATCTGCCAGATTTTGGGTGTTTTCACAGATTCAGATTTATACATCCCAAATGAATCAAAATCCTAACAAAATGGGAAAATTATGTTCATAGTAAAAACATTTGATCATTTATACTTTACCTCTCATTCTGCTGGCATCCAAACACAACAAAACTCATATTCTTGAATATTTATTTATCTTTCTTATAGAGTCTTTGGACATACTGCTGAATTAGTTTAAGATTCTATAGTAGTTTATTTTATGTCTTTATTTAATAACCAGAAAACACCACAGGGATGTTTCACAAAATCAAGATCGAGGATGAAACTGGGAAATCAAAGCAGGAGCACATCCGTTACCATAGTGATTCATCTTGCGTGGCTAGCATGCTACACGTCAGGCTAACAGTCTAACTTTTTAGTTTTCTTCGTGTCTTATTTGTTCAGTAAACGCTTACGTCGATCAGAAACCAGTGTGCGCCGTATTAATAGTAGAAATAAAGGATGGAGAATGTTAACTTAGCTTAAAATAATATTTACTACGTAAATTAACTTTAGTTTGGGCATATAATTAAACAAATGCACAGTTTAAAACACACAATATATAAGACATGTACTTATTTATATCATAAACATACCTTGTACCTCTATCGAATGGGGTACTAATGACAAGACGCATTTTATAAACTCCGATCAAACTTATTTTCTTTCTTTTGATTGCCATTAAGCTATCGTAGTGCTAACAGTTAAACAGGAAGTTGTCTCTTCAAGATAAAAGCATGCAACTCAAACAGGAAGTTAAAACTAAGTGTACATTGTGGGTGTCCTTTACCAGCTGCGAGCCCTCTTGTCATGTTTATTCTGTATAACTATTGATAAGATGTGTAATAATAATAATAAAAAAACACAAATGAAGCTGTTTTCAGATTCACAAGTGATAATATTTACTTTATAAACTTACATTTATAAACTTAAAGTTGTTCATTAAAGCAGCTAGCAGGTAACTCCATGTATGGCATGATAATTATGTGTTTTTGTTATATTTGAGGCTAAATATAGGCTCACAAAAGCAGGATTTCTGAAACAGCCCTCACCTGTCATTGCTTTGTTTGTGTATGGTTTGACTTACTGTTGACACGTAGGCATACTTTGAGTTTAAAGTAAATGGTGAGTCAGAAGTTTGTTTTAGTTTCATTTATTGCATTTTGGATGTTGATGAATGTCAGTTTCTTTGTTCGTGCTCACCATTGTTAACATCTTTGTTGAGACCAAACATGCAGAACTGGTGTTTGGGAGAGGTTGATGCTACACTTCCTGGCTAATTGTCTGTTTTCATGTCATGCATGGATGAGGTTGGAAGTTATACTGAGAATTTTGTCCCCCACTTGTTTATTTAATGCTGTTCAGTTCAACCTGTTCTGGTTTAGACTGAAGCTGAAGTGTACATTCAGTTCTACATGTAATCAGGGGTATTATAAAATAAAAACTGCAACATGTAGAAGACAAAAATGTACTTTTCAAGGATTTTTTTAGTGAGACCAAAGAAAAAACTGTGACTAAAACTCCCATTCAAAACAAAGTTAAAATCAGTGCCCAGCCTGCAGCCTTGTCTCTGTAGCAACCATTTGATTCTAACAAGACAACGGGTTGTTTGGGGAAAACATATTTCAGTCCTACTATCACAAAAATATCTGTAGTGTTTGCAAAGCACCACTTTGACTTCAGATGCTTTTGCTCAGAAGAGTGTGAGATCAATCTGATCTTCAACAGAACAAGTAGTTCTGGTTTAAAACACTATAAAAAAAGAGAAAAGAACAACATTTCTGCCAATGTACAAATTTTATTCAAATTTACTTTGAGTTTTGAACAGTATAGGGTAGAATTTCACAAAGAGTTATTTATGTGAAAATACTAGCAGAATATGGTAGAAAAAGAATACAGTATATGTAGGAAACCTGCAGATTTAAAACAAAAATATCTGCACAGGCAGGAAGGAGACCTAAAAACCCCCACAGAAGACACAAACAGTGCATACAAACATGCATTTTTTGCTTTGCAAATAAACATTAAATGGGAGTACAAATTGGAAGCAATTTCAATCAATTTATTGTTAGTCAGCATGCTGAAAAGGCGACAAAATGGAGAGGAAGGTCAGCAAAGCTCAGTTTCTTCAAAAATCTGTAGTACTTTAAATGAGTCACAAACTCACCTCTTCACTCATTGAGAAAATATTAAGGTCAGTTTTATTGAAATATGCACCAAAACACTTGTAATGAAATTTTTATATGCGCTTCATGTTATTTATCCCATAAAAAATATTGTAAACAAGAAGAAATATGCACATGTGCTGAAAGAAAAAAATCAAAAATTGGGTTAATTTAAAATGAATAAATAAGAAAAGTTGATATATACAAATTATTAGCATCAAAGATATTTACAATTAAGTTTTGAAATGCCATTTTTTTTCTGCACATGCTTACAGTGTGAGTGAACAGGAATCCACTATGGTCTGCCCCCTGCAGGTGATAGAGAGGCATTACCACAGTGAACACCTGTTGCTCATTTGTCCCCCCCCCCAAAAAAATAAAAAAATAAAATAAAACAAAAAACAAAGAAACAAAAAAAATCTCCAGTGTAAAAGTGTGCTCAGGATGGCACTAAGAAGAAAAAAAAAATACATAGCAGTGCTGAAGAAAAAACAAATCTTAAAATGAAAGGAGACTTAAAATAATTTGAAAACTCAGCACATTAAAATCTATACACAGAAGGAGCAGTGGATCACCCTTTCAGAGCAACAACATCGTTTTTTTTGTTATAAGAAAAGTACCAAAAATAGAACAAAAATAGAGTACAAAATAGATTTTCATTGGCACAAAAATCTTTGCAGCAGATTAGTTTTGCTTTCCCTCATCCTGAGTTGACCTTTTCTGACCAGAAACAGCTGTATGAACCCCATGGCAGCTATGACACATTTCCAGTTGATCAGGGTGAAATAAGTTCAAAATTAACCAGATCCACAACGTCATAAGAAATTATTATAGGCTCAAAGGAAGACAGTCTGAGCTTGTTTCAAATTGTATGTGAAAGAAAATGTGGTAAAAATGTACGTCTGTCTGAAAAACGTATCAGCAGAACAATACTTCCCAAGTTTGACTCACTGATCATATTCCATAACAGCCAGAGAAACCAATTAAACAATTATTTTGCACTTTTTTAAAGATTCTCTGGATAAAAATGTATGAAAAAAGTTAATAACTTTGAGATAAAAACAAAAATGGTCAGTGATTGTACCCCGATTGATGCTGATCTCTGCCCCTTTATTCCCACACATGCATGTCCATGTTTGCATATCCAAACAGCCTGGTTACAGGTTATCCCCAGGCTGGTACTGAGGCTCAGTGGAGGTGAAGTAATCCTCCAGGAAGCCCTGCAGGTACTCGAAGGTGGGCCTCTCCTCGGGCTCCTTTCTCCAGCAGTTCAGCATCAGTTCATGGAGAGAAGCAGGACATTCAGTCGGACACGGCATCCTGTAGCCGCGCTCCACCTGATCCAGAACCTCTCTGTTCACCATGCCTAGGATGACAAACCACACCTTAAGAGTTCATCATTCTGCACAGTGAAAAAAAAGAAAGTGCCCCCACTTTCTCTACTACACGTTTAAGTATAAGAGTGGTGTCCAAATTGCGACTCCAGGGCCATTTGAGGACCCTGACTGATTTTGTCCGGTCCAAGACTGGAATTTAGGAATGATTTGAACCTGGCCCTGAAGGGTTTTTACTTACTTTTACTTTTCAATAAAAAGGACAAAATCAAATCGTACTTGGAAAAATGTTAAGTAAGGCACAAGTATTTCAGTTTCTTTCTTTTGCTTTTTGTATTCTTTATATAAATTTTATCTAAATTATACTTTGGATGAATTAACTTGCAAACAAATAAGCAACTTTCCCTTATGGATCAATAACATGTATTCTGGGACACCTCTGTCCAGTGACTTTTACTGCAGCTAGATATGCTTTTATTACATTTTGCAAACTTGGCAAAAATGACTAAGCAATTTCAAAGATGTAGTGAGCTAAATCCTTTCCTTTTAGCAAATTCTTTTCAAATAAGCAAGTGAGAAGTCTTTCATTCAATAAGGCAAACATGTGAAACCTTTTAAGTTTTGGATCTGAAATGATTAACTATTCCCCTCTACCCTACACACACATATTTGAGAATTAGAAACTACTACTACTATTTCTACTTATAGTTGAAAAAGGGTGTACTTTCTCTTTAACCTGACTGCTTTGCACACATGATGATAGAATGCCTAAAGTATTGATGTCATGAAACGAGGTCTGAGAAAAAGAGCCTTGCCTGGGTAGGGCACGCGACCTTTGGTGGCCAGTTCAACCAGCAGGATCCCAAATGACCAGACGTCAGATTTAATAGTGAATCGTCCGTACAGCGCCGCCTCAGGAGCCGTCCACTTGATAGGAAACTTGGCGCCTGCAGGAAAACAGATTGATTAGCATGCCAGGAAATCAATGACTCGTACAAAGCTGCCTTACAAAATCTGATCTTCAACTTAATGGAATTAGAGATGGATAATAAATGAGGTCAACAAGAGTTGAAGATTCTGACTTGCCATAGGAGTTAGCGATACATATAACTAAGTTTTAAAAACATCAAATATCAGCTACAGATGATTTGTGATAAGCTGTTCATGATTTTAAGGAATGCTGTTCCAGGAAAGGATTGGGAGAGTGAAAAACACTGGGAAGCAACAACATGAATCAGTTTCCATGTTCGTCAGTAACTTTTGAGCCTCATGATGTTGACATGTGACCCAGCTGCTTGTTTTAAAGAGAAACCAGTTGTATCACCACCCACAGCTTTCAGCATAGAGGTTTACGTCAGAACTGCCATTTCATTCTGGCTGAGCATATATCTACCGCTTCATCTTCACCAGTCACCGTTCCAGTTAAACGAATGTAGAAACAGGCTATGACAAATTCAAACCGAGCGAGGACATGCAGCAGGTGCACTGCAAAGGTTTTTTCACAGAAACTTAAAATTGAAGGAATTTCAGTGTCTGAAATTGGATTAAACAGCTAAACTTAGTAAGGATTGTGTGATATATTAAAGAAAATATTTTTCTTTCTACTTTCTAATGCTTATCTCAAGATTGGGACACAGACAGAAAATTCAGAACCAAGAGACTCTCCTACAGGAAGTTCAGAGTCCAAACTCAAATCTTTTCTCTTGTTTTTAATGTATACTTTATATGTTTTTTGAGTGAACCTATGCACATCGATGCTGCTGAATTACTAATTTTCTAATATGTTCTATTCAAAGTTGTCTGGGTAGCATCCTCATCATGTCATCAAATCACTTTAACTGGCTAGAGAAGCATCAAAAGAAATTTTGTGGTTTAGTTTTATTTTATTTTTGTAAATAATGCATAAAATTAGCATGGAAAAAATATATTTTTAAACTTTTGTGAAATAAGTAGTTTTTATATGGAGCTTCTAGAAGAAAAAAGAACACTTGGAAATTTTACAAACATTTTAAAGCAATCATTGTTGTCATTACTAAAAGATTTTTTATGTCATAGTTTTAGGCTGTATTAATGGGTTGAAGAAATAAATAATTGAGTTTAACACAAAATAAGTTCCTCATCCCATCAATCTGGGTGAGTCAAGCCATTATTTACAGTAACTGTCTGACAGACATTTGTGTTTGGCTCCAGTTACCTCCTCCTGTCAGTAACTTTCTGCAGTTTCTGCCTGTAAGTGCGCGTTGGAATCTGGATGAACCTGACTAATAATCAGTTTCACTTCATAGTGCATCAATCGCTGCATGCGCTGAATTACTGTGCTTAGTAAATATAAAACAGTTTACAAATGTTAGTGCTATCCACATCAGCCCTGAGAGGAAAAATACCCTCCGACCCCCCGTTAAAGCATGCTTTCATCATGATCAGCAACATTTTTTTGGAAAGCTAATTTAAATTTTATCAGCTACACACCAGCATGAACTTTTAGAATGAAGACATCACTCAAATAGAACCTGTATGACAAAATTAACTTGGCTAAAAGATGCCAAAAGGCCTCACACCATGGAAGAAATATGCATACAGGTGGGAAACAAAGTTATTGACATCTCTCAGTCTGTAAATAGATATGAATCCATCCACATATAGAGAAAATTTGGATGCATTCATATTTTGAAAGAAGTAATGAAAGAACAAAGATCAACATCTAAAGTTCTGCAGGTTTCACTCCCCTCAATTCAGGTCAATATTGAAGATTCAACAATAAGAATGAAACCAGGCAAAATGGCCTCCATGGCACAAACTGTGAATGTCCAAAAATCCCCAAAACAGATATGATTGAGATGTCGTAGTGTGACATTAAACAAGATTAAACATTAAACCCTGTAATTCTCTTGAGAAAAGTGTGTCAAAATTCCTCCACAGCAATGTGAAAGACTGACTGGTCGTTATTACAGATGGCAGTTGCTTCTAAAGTGGCGCCACAAGTTATGAGGCTTAGGACTTTTACTACTCACCTTGCCTGGCTGTATATTCGTTATCCTCAATCAGGCGAGCCAAACCAAAATCAGCCACTTTGCAAACCAGATTATCTCCAACCAGGATGTTCGCGGCGCGGAGATCTCTATGAACGTAGTTCATTCTCTCTACATAGGCCATTCCTGAAGCAATCTGATGAAAGGTGGCAACATTTAGGGTTTATTACCAAAAACAACAACAAAAAATCAAAAAGGTATAGCATCTTAAACTTATGATAAGAAAATATTCTGACCTGAGAGGCAAAGTCCACCAACTGAGGGAGACGGAGCATTGCACTATACTGTCCCTTCAGAAACTCCAATAAGCTGCCTGTTTGTAGAGGAGTTTGTTAAACGCTGCAAGTCTTTAAACAACTAAGAAAATTTCATGGAGAAATTCAATTATAGGGTCTAAAATGTTAGCATGCTGACCTTGGTCCATGAATTCTGTTACAATGTAGATGGGCTCCTCAGAGACCACGGCGTACAGCTGAACCAGCTTCTCGTGTCTCAGTTTCTTCATGACCTGAGCTTCCTGCAGGAAGGCCTCGGGGGACATGGTGCCGGGCTTCAGCGTCTTGATCGCCACCTGTGTGGTGCCGTTCCACGTTCCTGATGAAAAGCAGATCCACTATCAATGACACATGTGTAACAACTCAGGACTTCCTTCATACTTTCAGCCACGAGTTGCAAAGTGTCCTATTAAGGTGTTAGAAAGATAACAGGATGGCAAAAAATGCCCTTATTGTGAAGAGCAGACTTTAATACAAATGACATTCATAGAAGTTGAAAACGTTTTTGTGCAAAATGTTCAAGGGTTTCCAGATTTATTATTCAAATTTTGCTAAATTATTCAATATTTAAGGAAAATAAATTACTGTGCAAACTTTATATTTAATAAGTTTAGTCTGATCAAAGCACAGTTTGGTTTTATTCAAACTTGTTGAATCATTGGTGTTTTAACCTGGATGTAAATTTGTAATGCTGTGGGTTTTATTTTTCACTTTTTAAAAATGCTTTGCGCCTATAATAAAGTTTCACTTTCACTTACACTTCAGTAGCATTTAGCAACAAGCACAAGAATAATCAGGACCGGTGCTCCTCAGGGGTGTATTCTCTCCCCACTCCTCTTCTCTCCTCACAATCTTATTTTTTTATAACTTCAAAAACTTTTTGTGTGAATGTTTGTATTTGTTGCTGTTGTTATACCTGAATTTCCTCTTTGCGAGACAATAAAGGCTGATCCTATTCTATTCCACAAGTAGTAATAATACATAATTATAGTAAATGCTCTTAATTTAAAGATTGAATTTTATACATTTCCAGTGTCAGATTGTGATTATGCACT
Organism: Poeciliopsis prolifica; assembly: GCF_027474105.1. NCBI lineage: Eukaryota > Metazoa > Chordata > Actinopteri > Cyprinodontiformes > Poeciliidae > Poeciliopsis > Poeciliopsis prolifica. The sequence continues at coordinate 2,116,850 of NW_026562421.1, read as the reverse complement.
AATAATGAAAGACATTGATTTATGTTTACAGCAGATGTCAGGTTGCTAAATCTTTTTTAAAAATGTACCAGTGGAATAAAGAGAACCAGCTATTTTTATTACGGAAAAGTAGGAAATATGTTGTATGACCTACCTCTCCAGACTTCTCCGAAGCAGCCTTGCCCCATCTTGACCTCCAGGCGAAGCGACTCTCTCGGGATCTCCCAGGCATCCTTGGATAAGCCCTGAGTCTGAGGCTTCAGCACGGGACAAACATCCGTCAGAGTGTAACACAGACCGTCGGCATGCTCTGAGGAGGACACAGCGTTTATTAAAAAATAATAAACGTTTTAGTTGATAGACTGAGTTGGAAACGTTCTCCCAGAACTCACTACGGTAATGATTGACAAGCTGCTGCAGGGTGGCGAATGGTGTGCGGGATGTGATGTAGAAGCCCCCGCTGTCCAGCTTCCTAATCTTGTAGTGTTTCACGTTGAGCCCTCTGGTGTTGTCACAGTCCAACACTGACAAACAGTAAGCACCTGGAAGGAAAAAAATAGATAAGTTAACGTTAATGCGTAAGGTTTGTCTGAAAATTTTAATGTGTGCTAAAAGCGACTGTACCGCGGAGGGTTATCTAGGGCTAGACAAACACAAACGACACCAAAAGGTGAAAAATGTCTGTAAAAATTTAATGAAGCACTCAAAATTTCACATGACCAAATTACGTGGTGAATGAAATTCTGTACCCTCTGTGTCAGGAGAACGTTCTGCAGCCAGAGATGTGAATCCGACAATTTTCACTGCACTCCTGATGGATTTCTCTATAAACTCACATAATTCTGTCAAGGTTGTAACAGTGTAAATCGACAGCTGTTGTTAAATAAACAACCACAACAAAACTCTAAAATAAATAAATAAATAATAATGAAAAAATAAACCTGGTTCTCATGGTGCGGAATGGGACAGATTATTTCAGACGACTGTCTCCATGTAACTTACGAGCAACTGTTTCCAAATCCACAAGATTTGTCACCCATGATGAGATGAATAAACACAGTCAATGAGCTTTTGAAAGAATAATTATTTCCTATATTCCAGAGTAGGAACCGAACGCTTCAGGCAGCTGAAATATTTGGAATATAAAGACCTGAAAAACTGAGAATCTTCAGTTTGGTTTGAGAGAATGAAACATTTTCTTACTTTTTTTTTTCAAAACTTGCTGCTCACAAAGTTAGGCATAAGGATTATTCGTGATGAATCACAGCACTTGAGTGTGATTAATCTGATTTTTTTTCAAGCGATTGACAGCACTAAAAATGCCCAAAATTTCGCATTGTGCAATGTTTTGATTTCACCACAAGAGGGAGCAGTCGTAGCGCACACAACCAATAGTGAAACATCCAGGCCCAAGGCCACTTCCCCCACTTCCTCTGTTTGAACTGGATGATGTGGCTTGTGGTTGTACAATTCTTAGCTTCAGCTCCACACTGACCTAAATTCTGTGTTTTTCCCTCATCCAACCAGTTCTTCCCTATTGATTCTAATCAATCTCCCTCCTTTTCTCTCATTTGGACTGATGAGCACTGAAACAGCTGATTATAACGAAGGTTAAAAGAAGGCTGATCATTTGAATCCCGTTTTACATCCATTTAATTTACATTCAACCTGATCTCAGTGTCTGTATCTGTGGATGCAGCAGCTGCCTATCAGGAGCCCCGTTACTTTACAGGAGCGTCACATCCAACCTTTCCCCTGCCACCTGATGGGTTTTCTTCTGTACAAACGCTTTTACAAGAACACAGCAGGGAGTGCAGTGAACAGTGGGGGAACATGCCTCATTGCTTAAAGTTTCCTTTATGTCCTCTTTGTTCAAATTGCACAGAGTTTAAACTGAGATTCATGTTGAAGTCTGAACATTTTATAAGTACACAGTCCTCCACATGTACTGACAACGTCAGTATCGATGTACAAAATGCTATAAAAGACATTAATCTTTTATTGTAGCTACAGAATTTCAACCTCTAACCTCTTTATTTAGAGAAGAAAATTGCATTATTATTTATTTTCTAAAACCTTTGGGTATGTCATGCTGTTGATACGCTAATGGAAGAAGGTTGTTTGTGACTTGTGAACCATTTTTCTCTTGATTAGGTCAAATTTGATCCATTTTTTTACATTTCTCGCAAAGACAATCAGATTTTTATTTTAAATCTCTTGAAATTTAAAAAAATGAATGATGACAAGCCCACAGCATCACACATCCTCCACCATTCTTAAGGGGTGCTTCTCGGTATCTTTTATCTTTGTTTTTACATACAATGTTGGGAGTTTGCTGCAGACAGCCGGAATCTAATTAAAGCACATAGTTACAGTTAAAAGTCTGAGAAGTGTTTATTTATGTGATGTTATCACAAAAACGCATCTTTGCTCCTATTCCTTCCTCATCACTTTGAATGGTGGTAAGACACACGTTAGTTCCTATCTTGCCATCTTTGTCTAAGACTTTTATTTATTGTTTTGACTCCAGACATGGACACGTTTGGAGAAACACCTAATGTTTTGTAGCCATTTACTGAGTTAGAAAGACAAACAAAGTATGTTCTTTTTGTCTTTCCAAATGTGAGTGCTTGCTACAAATGTCCCTCTAAATCTCGACATATATATGGAGGTGATAATATATATAAACTAGTGTTAATAAATGAACTAAATTAAATTTTTCTAAATTTTTCTGCTACTTTTTACAAGTTTTCACCAGACTAAACATGTGGAAGAGGGCACAAGTCCACTAAAACTCTGCACATTAAAGGAATTTCACCTGGTTTTGTTAATCAGTACCTGAGAACAAACCCTGCTTCCCAGGTCCAAATATTTAGTAGGAAGGTGATGATCATGGCCACTGGTTCTTTATTGTCCTCACCATAAAATGTTATAATTTGTTGTTCAGATGAAACTTTACAATCCCAAACTGTTGCACAGGTCATATTTAGAAAGAAGAGATTTTGAGAGAGGACCCTCTCGTCAAAGTTTTCCAATTGTCAATAATTTAGCTAAACTTTTTGAATAATTTGTCTTGACAACTCTTCACAGATGTTTTTTTAAGATCATGGTGTTTTTCCATCTTGGCATTGTGTTAAACAATACCTGAATATTCCAGAACAGCTAAATGTTTGGTTTTCCAGCGAACCAATTGAATTAAGTAACACATATCTGCTAAGTAAAAGCAAATATAATTCAGTTTTCATATAGTGCTTCTGATATAAAATCCAATTGATTTTAAACTGTTGTTTTCAAAACCTTAAATATTTTATTTCATACATTTAATTTTAATTGGTGGCAGCCTATTTTAGTGTTTTTGCCTTAGTATTTAAAAAAATAAAATTTAACTTAGTTTTGTGAGAAGATTTTATATTTACAATCTAAGAGCACGAAACACAATTTAAATTAGGTGGTAGGAATCTCTGGGAATTCAAATCACTGTTTTAATTTTGCAGTCGTAACTCAACAGACTGAATGGGAAAGGTGAAGCACTGACCTTTGGTGGTCTCACTCTCTCTCACCACGAAAGTCCCTCTTCTGTTTTCTAAAGCTAGCAGCATCCTTTCCGAATCGCGGCGTGTGATTTTGGCAAAGAACCATCTAGAGTACAAATAAAAAAGACAAACACAGCAAATCCAAGACATCAGGGAGCAGAACATATGTGGGAATTAGAGCAACAAATTATGAATTCATCTAGTAGACTGTTAAAGTTTATTTTGTCTCTCTCAAATGAAGCTTGAAAGTAGATGCCAAACACAAGCATTGGAAAAGTGACAAATTTCTTATTTTTTCACACATTTAATGCATTAGTTAGTAATTTATTAGTTTGATGTTTTCCTTCATTTCAACGTAGCAAAGCAACAAGTCTGTTTTGAAAAGATTACTCATTTGATTGATTTCAAAGTGTTAAAAACCAATCTGTTTGGGGAAAAAGTGAAGTGGAGTGGAGAGTATGAGTAAAGAGACAAAAAGCAGCAGAGAAAATAAAGTCTGTTCTACCCGCATAAAACTGCAATTATGAACTGGAAGCCCTGATATTCATTCAGTATTTCTTTCTCCAGTAAACGCTGCTTACCTGGAATCTAGTGTCAGTTTGAGATCACTGATGCAGCAGAAGGGAAAAGTGAAAAAGGAGGCAGTTACAGATAAAGGTTAGCTCATGCATCATGCTGCAAAGGCGAGCAGGTAGGCATGCAAATTCAGAAAATTCTAAGCACCCACACAAAGTTTAAGTTAAGATATTTTGGAATAATTTTTTTGGTAAGACAATGCTGAAGAGTCAAAACAGAAATGTCCATAAATGTCTCTGCATCAAAGCAAGGAATCAGAGAGAAATAGCTTATGACTGCAGATTGCATTAACGGTAGCTAACATGTCAAAGGTGTAATAATTCTGCCACAATACATCAATTATATGAAGAATAAAATAATAATTACAAAAAAACAATGTTTTTTTATAAAGTGCTGGGAAAAATTATGTGCTCATTATTTTTACATGCTGTAGGAGTCAAACACTCCAAGTCATGAGGTGGAGAATTATAAAAACACACATTTAGGGCAATATTTTGCACTGCCTTTGAATAAACCAGAACCAGAATCAGCAGTGCTAAACTACTGCAAGGCATTTTAGCATTGTCTTGACAATTAACCACCAAGGTTTTAATGGTGGAGTACCAGAAGTCTACTGTAAACACATTATGGAAATAATTTAGCTCTTTGCCAAGCTGTTGTTTGTATAATCATTGTTGATTTAAGAGGTATGGGTAGCGAGATTTAATCAGTTTTCAAGCTATTTGATGCAGCAGTCCAAGCTATGCCAAGCTAATCAAAAACAATGTTTTAACTTCTCAAAATCTTAGACCTTTTCTTCAAAAAGTAATTTCAAAATAACATAAAGCTCCAAGAGAGAAAGCCTTTAAGAATTAGGGAGTGGATCATCATCGCTCTTGGTGAGACACAGATAAAACAGAACATGTAGAAAAAATAAATGAAGGGGTTTACTCTTCTGCCTGGATGGAGTCAGATGGAGCCACATAATTGCTGGGGATATAACCGCTCTTTCCGGTGGTCAGGGAGTTCGCTAGCCACCAGTCCCCTTCCCTGCACAGATAAAATGATAAGACTTAGCATTTAAACCAAGGCTCGTCACACATCAGATACACAAAGATCCATTTTAGGTTTATCAAGTCTCTAAAAGCATGAATCAAAGCGACACTGTCATTTTTGGTCACACTGGTAAACTCAAATGAAGCTACATTTAGACATGGTTGAGCTCTTGGCCCTAGAGAAGCTTGATAAACATAAGCCGTGGTTGCTCTACTGTTAAATTAAAAACAAACACTAGTTTGAAGCCATAAAATCATACAGTCATGCATTCATGTGGGTATGAAATAGAGGAGATGCAGTTGCTGTATGATTTGTCAGAGACTGGTTTGCTGCAGCTTTGCAGCAATATCTTTACTGAGTGAATTTGGGGCAAAACAAGGTTCACTCTCATTACCTCTAGCTGACCTATGGCAGTGATAGTGCTGCAAGGCTTTGCATCAGCTCCCCTGGATTACTGTAACAAGGATTTCTGGGCCAAGGGCAGAGTTATGTGATGAAGTGGTATTACACAGGATGTGGACTACGTGACAAACAAACGAGGTCAGGCGTTCAGTATGAATTCAAAATTCCAGAAAAAGCTTAACAAACCTGCAGTTTATCTTCCTCCTATAAACAAATAATGGTTCATGATGCAAAAATGAAAGAAAAAATGAAGGGGAAAAAAGTGGAAAAAATGAGAGCAAGTTAGGAGCAGCAAGGCTAACATCACAGATCAGTGTGAAGTATCAAACACTTTCCCTACTGAATAATCAGGACTGAAGGAGAAAATGTAGACGCATTATTATTATTATTAGTATTATTTTTAAGATAATGTATTATTTAAAAAAAAATGCTTCTGGATTTCTCCTGAATGCTTTCCAAACCTTTACAGATTCCAAACTTTTGCAAACTCAAATTTCAGGACTTGTAAGTTAGCTATGGTTCATGGCTTATAAGCTACTTAGCCAACTAGCTTACAAGTTAGCTAGCTAGGTAGAGCTTGATATCCATCAATAATAACAAATCTAACTAGAAAACTAGATAGTTGAGCATCATTTTTTCTTCAAAAACTAATCTAATTAATTAATCTAATCTAATTAATCTAATCTATAAACTCAAACTCGATGATCCAGTTTGGTTCAAGGTGCCAGACGCAGCTATAATCCACTATTGTTCAAAGCTTCTGCCTTCTAGGTCAGCAATTTATTGGGTGAACAGGATTGTGTACACTGTATATGGTTCACTGCACCTCTATTGATAATCCACAAGTGAAAAAACAAGCATGACCCTCCCTTTTACATAGGTTAGCACTCCACTCAGTAAATAAGTAGGTCTTGCGGAATGCCCAGCTCTTAGGAATAACAAACAATATTTCATATCATTTCACAATCACTATGTCATTGCAAAGGTGTGCCAAGGCACTAGACTAGATAGTCTGAAAATTTATGAAACTGGAGTGGGAAATATTTTAACCTAATGTAATTGAAAGCTTTGTGGAGGGACTTCGAAAGGAAAAAGAGTAAGAATGCGGTAAGGTCATGATGTATTGTTTATGTTTTCTTTGTGTATATTACGTGTTATTTAGTATCTGGAGACGCTCCCCCTTCTTGAAAGACAGATCTGTCTCTGTTCGGGACTCGTAGTCGTACAAGGCCACAAATGCCGTCACACCTTATGCAAAAAACAGATAAATGGGCTTTAATTAGGAACTAAATGATGCCGTAAAATACCAAAGTCTAAGACATCTCACCTGTTGGAGTTGTTCTGTTATTGTCCACACCTCCAAACAGAACGAGTCCGGCATTATTGGTCACTAATTGTGGATCCGTGTCCACAATCGGGCTGCGGTTGGGTGTCGCTGACTGTTGAGCCGAGTTGTGGTGCAGACTGCCAGCCCCTCCCCCTGAGCTGATGTTACTGTCCAGGCTGCGGTTTCGCTGGGCAATGTCTTTGGGCTTACTCTTGGATCCCCCCATGGCCAAGACCTGCAGAGCATGAAAGACTCAGTGAGAAGCCAGTCAGAGAATAAACAGCTATAAAATGTACTAAAAAGTGAAAATTACACATAATTTGGCATCAAACAGTCTTGCTTTCTTTTTGGGTTGTTCATATAATCCATTTAGGGTCTTCTGACCACCTCAAAGCCAGACACAGACTTGAGAGAAGGTCTGGAAAACACTATCACAAAACTTTCCCCACAGACTGAAGAGCAGCTGCCACTCTTTGGTTTCAAGACAAATATGAAATCCCCCTCATTCCACTGCAACCAGCAGAGCAAACACACAGACAATATTTGCCATAGGCAACTGCAAACACAGATCTCTGGAACAGCCGCATGTACATAGATTTGCAGTCAAAGGAACTGTTCATTTTCTTCTTACTTGACTCAGAGATTCCCTAAAGCAACACATGTGCCCAAAAAGACTAAAAAGGTGAAATTGTTGAAAAGATGTTCACATAAAGACATCCTGCATTAGGGGAAATCTGCACCTTAAGATCCTAAGTGAAGAATTTCAAGTATCTTGGTGTCTTGTTTATGAATGACAGAAGAATGAAGCATTGACATATGGGTTGAGCCGTTGCAGTAACATAGACAAATCTCAAGAGTGCCATAATAAGGAAAAATAAGAGCCAAAACGTAAAGCTTTTGATTTTTCAGTACTTCTACTCCCCAACCCTCAACTAGGATTGTGACACCAAAACGTACGATTCTGTACAGAAGCAGCTGCAGTTAGCTTCCCCTGTAGACTGGTGCGGCTCACCCTTAAGGCTCGCCCATGCTGCATCTGAAGCATTGAAATCGGTTCTCATTCACAAAGATGAGCGACAAAAATTGTGCTGTTCTGTTCAAAGATAAGCGTCAAACAATATGCCAAAAGGGTGTCCCCTTCTCAACACTTTGTTGAACTATTTTCCACAGAACTCTAAGAAGTTGTATGATTTATTTGTTGTTTCAACCAGTCCGCTTCCACTGTCCTGTTTTTGTATCCACACAGGCGACACAAATATTTTTGAGGAGAGTTTATCTGATTTGAAGGAGAATTCTGTACATTTGTAAGATTTTTATTTGCAAAATACTCGCAAAAATTGTCAAATGGATTAAAAACTCCTGGATAGTAATTGTAAAGATCATCCAGCAGAGCACACTGGATGGACAATATTTTGCTCCTGGCCCAGGAATGTCTCGGCCGGTATTTCCCAGGATTAGTGGACTTGTTACTCCTGACTGAATTTGGAAGACAGTGGGTGGTTGTATGATGCCAATTCATGTCTAAATATGGTTGAAAGGTGCTTCTGATAATCAAATTGGCTAATTATGCTCAGTATCAAAATATATGTTGAAGATGTGATTTAATTGGAGCTAAAAAAAAAGTCAAATGTTCCACCGTTTATTATATTTGAAAGCTAAAAATATACAAGAGATGACAAGTTTGCTTTGCATCTAAACTGATATAGTGAGATTAGTTTTCACCAAATTTAGCCATGTACACTAAATACATAAAAATAAAGGTATTTCCATTTTATTTTGCTCTGTCAACAGGAGTTTCGAAGCGAAATCAGAGAAATGTTCGCTGAGAACCTTTTATCAGAGTCCGAATGTCTTGGGTTTTCAGCAACACCTCAGAGTTTCTGAAGCATTCAGAACCCACTTCTTTGTTTTCATCTTTCACTCATTCTCATTTTAATGTGTTGTTTTTTCTCACTATGACCAGAATTCACCAAGCTACACGCTCCCTAAAGCTCAGAAGAGAAGGACACCTAATTGTAAGATGACCTGTATTTAACTTAACAGTGAATTACCGATTAGGCAAAAAAAATAAAAACTTGAAACTTTATGCCTTTTTCTTAATAGCAGTTCTTCATTAGATGATGAATCACTAATGGCCTTTGTAGCTTTTCTGGATTCAGTAAATTTGAACTGCATTGCTTTTTTTGCCCATTTTTAAAGCTTTTCTCATTACAGTGAAAACAATGCAGTAAGCCTAGGCTAATTTAGGGAATGCATTAAATACATATCGCCTTGGGGGTTCTACTTTTTAGTGCTAAGTTAAAGAAAATAAATATATTGTGACTGTGGAGGGGGTTGGAAAGTCCTGATAATCAGATGAAGATAAAGGTTAACGTGTGTCATGCCAAGCAGCCCAGCTTTCTGTTCACATCTGCTGCACAGCGCTTGTTGCTTATAGAGAAATGAATCTTTCCAATATACCAATGGTGTCTTTGGACTCATGAGTTTACAAGCTAGGGTTCGGCATCTAAATGAGAGAAACAACATTACTCTGTCTGGCTGAGATTAAATCATTCAGGGCGACGGACCTATGACATATGGAGGAAAACATCTGGCTATAAAAGGCAAAGCAAAACAGATTAATCTGTCACTGCTTCTTTTCAGTCGCATATGGTTACTCATAACTGCAACTCCTTTTTATAATGGTCTGCTGAGGAAATGACAGCATGGGTAATATAAGGTAAAGTGATGCAGTGTGTAAGTGCACAGAGTGTGAAACAAAGTGGGGGATAACTGGGAAGTGGGAAGAAAAAAGATGCATGATTTTCAACATTTTTGTTCTAAGAAGTGTGTTGTGCATTTGTTTACAACCCCCCTGAGTTTACACTTTGAAGAACCACCTCTTATCTCTTTGTCTCTACTAGCTTTGAAGAATAGCTCATGCTTATTTAGAACAGATGGAAATTGTTGTTTAACTTCAGTTTAAAAATGACATGGTCTTTGATTCAGTTGTAGTTTGGCTCTATGTTTAAGGCGACTGTGTAGCTTTGCATCTATGAACGTCTGTGCACATAACTCCACTGAAATACACTGTGGCTTCTTGTAATATAAAAAGAAAAGTGAAAAGACAAACAAAAAGCACACACACAGGACTACCAATGGATTTGTAAAGAACTGCATATAAGCAGAAAAGCAACAAAAGCAACAGAGGTGTTTGGGTTGATTTCAGTGAAGGGGGAGCATGACAAGGAAAGGTTGAGGAGGACGGTAGAGATATATATCGCCTTTGGGTATGTCTGCAAAAAAATATAGGGGTGAGAGTTAGCAGGTTAACACACAGTATCAAGAGAGCAAACACAAAGATATCGAGTGGTTCAGAGAGCTGCTTTTTATGTGTTTTTCCGCTCTCCCCAAGCAGAAACGTTGCATGTTTAATAAGCCGTCTGATGCATAGCAAAGCGAGCGAACCACTTCTCTCCTCTGCAGCCGTCAATTATTAGAAAGCCACGACCATTCTTCACAGGCACAGCTTTCACTCGAGGGGTTGTCACCTTAATAGTCCTCAAATGGTGCTTAAAGTCACATTATGGGGCTGAGAGTTAGAAGGTGAAGACAAATGGAGATGTGGTGGTGGATTTACCTTCGGGATTAAAAAAGCAAAACCAAATCTGATGTAAAAAAAGAAATAAAAAGAACAGAGAATCACTTGCTTTACCCCAAAGGCCAAGACTCCATGCAAGGACCAGATTAAGTAAAACATGAACAGAGTGTTAGTCTTTGGTCTTTCTTCTCACTCCTTTTCCAACAAAGCCATCTTTTGTCGACTCTCAGCAGGCTGCACAGAAACTGGCCTGTGGTTTGCTGGCCGCATGGAAATATGTCTGATGACGGGGAGGGAATAAGAAAAAAAAAAAATTATAAAAATCAGCAGTCTAGGTTCATGTCATAGACCAAACTATGTTAAGAGGTATTATTATCTGCAGAGTTAATGATAATGAGAGGTCAATTCTGAGCTCACAGGACTGAGTTAGTGTAAAAAAAAGCAGCAGCATGAAAATCCCATGAGCTTTTCGGGGGGATGTAGCTGGATAGGAGGGTGGAAGGGTTACGATTAGCTTAATTATGCATAAGATCTGGCAATGAATTCCAAATCCTTCATGTCTCTTGAGGTTTGGGGAAATGGGAATAGTCTTTTACCGTAGCTGCCAGGGCTGTTTCCCTCCACGGCATGCTGCTTCTCAGTGTTTTTATGTGAAAACAATCAGTTTCTGAATAGTATCCTTTTATTGAACTTTAAGAAGAGTATCTGGTGTCCTTCGGTCGTTAACAGGATTATTAATAAGTGAACAAGATTGTGACAAAGGACTGTTTTCACACAGGACAGCTTTTGTTATTAAATAAATTATGATTTTGACCCCCTTAAAAAATCTTTTCATCTTTTGTGGAGGATTATGAACATGCCAACAGCTGAAAACAACATATTAAGGATTTTTAGAAATTGGATTCTTATTTGTTAGAAAATGTAAACAATTCATTTGTATTATTCTTGACTATATACTATTCAAGACAATAGCAGCTTCTGCAATAGTGCTAACGTGGTTTCCAATGTGCATAATAGTGCATATTAAGATATATTTTGTGTTTGTACTATTAAAATAGGTTGTTATAAGTGTTTTAAGAGGGTGTCTCAAGTATTTGTGGATGGCTGTGGTCCATAACCCCCACCGAATACTGTGGCTCTACTGTACTGATTTATTAGATCATAACAATAAATGACTTTTTTTTTTCTGGTATTCCAAAGGTATGTACTCCACTGTAGACATGTTTCCATCTCATGCTGGTTGTGTTGTGCAAAACCACAACTGCAATTATCACATCAGGTGGTAAAAGTTAAGACATGTTTAAAACGGCACTTTGCAAGGCTTTAAAACTGGAATTTGACGCAAATTATGTGACCTGAAACAGGAGTGCCATCAAACATAAATGAGTTTGACAAGACTATAGATGTCTTTCAGGCACTGATTTCTTAGGCAATTGGATAGTACTTATCTCTGGTAATATATTCAGGCTTTTGCAACCTAATAAATAATAAATGCTCGAGTTTTATGGTCTAAGATGTCTTGCAGACTTTCATTAGTGGCTTGAGCAGTTTAAAGGGGGTCATTTCAGTCCAGAGCGCCGGCTAAGAGCAAAACGACCTGATTTTTAATGTGACCACCTCACTGGACATGTCACATAGTGCACATTAGAGCCAGATGAACACCAACCAAGTCCACTTAAGTGAGCTCAGCAAACAGCAGCTGCCAGACCACAGGAAGATACTATCGTGTTTTTATTGAATTTCCATCAGCAGACATCGGGCATCTAAGGTTGCGCATGCATAACACATTGTTTCTATGCACTGGAGAACATATTGGGAGAAACACTGTTCTTATTTAGAATTGGTTGCAGTACTAGTGATAAATATCTTAACCAAACGTAGAAAGATGCCTCCCAAAGTTGGCGATGCAGACGATCAAAGCCTTGATGTTTTTAAAGCCCTTTCTACATGTGATTTGTCAGAGAACATGCACAAGGGATCAGAGAGTCTGTATGCATGTACAGAGAGTTTGCCCTGTGTGGAAAACATCCATGTAAGTCTGAAGGCAGCCCGATGGATGTCTTCTGTCATCTTGATGCCCCCTATGTGATTATTACAAGGGGAGGAGGGAGCGGAAAGGCTTTGGCTCCTGCGTCACTGGCCGCCAATTGTACCATAATCCAACCCTGCTAGTTCTGTCCAGATTATCAACATCTATTCCCTAATCGTGTTCATCACACACAGCAATGACATACCATCTGTGACCGGTAAGCAACACGGATGCTGAAAAGGCAAGACAGGGAAAACCGGTCCAATAACAGCAGCTAAACTAACAGTTTAGGGGGGTTAGTTCCTGATTCCAAGCAAACACAGTTTTTTTTTTACCTGGTTTATCATACAAAGATATTTAGTTGTGTTCCCACAGAAGCACCACCTTTCCACAGCTTCTATTTGGACAGTCCTATTTAGGAAGGCGTGAATGCGCGCAGTCTTGTGGAAGAGAATCCCTTTTGCTTTTGATCTGTGGTAGAAAATCAATCACTTGAGAACGTTTCCTATTAAAGGAATTTCTATTTCAACTAACAAAGTCCTATGTCAACTCAAACTCTGTATTAATTGTGATTATTTTAAATTAACTGGCTTAATTTCGCTTGATGTCCACACGATTACTGTCTGACCTTCAGAATCAAGAATCCTGCCTAAGACTTGAAATAGGACACAAGAACTCAACTCCTGTTTTTTGAAGAGTTTGAAGAAACACAATCTTGATGCTGGTGTGATTTGCAACTTCAGTTCCATCTCCAAGCTGGATTTTCTGAGTAAAATACTCAATAAAGTTGTAGAAACTCGTCTTAGATTCTGGCTGACTCGGTTATGGATCCTGATTCACTCTTTCAATCTGTCTTTCTAAAGCAGCAGTGAGATTTCTTTAATAAAAGTTCAGAATGAACCGTAAATGACTGCTGATGTAAAATGTTCAGTGTTGATGGTATTGCTGGCTCTGCTGGGCAGAGTTAGTTTTGATTGCAATCATTTCATAACTCTTGTTTGTATTTATTTTCTCTTCAACATTTGTTTGATAATCTAAGGGATTATTCTTGTCATGTTAAGTTTGCTTTAATCAAACTCCATTTGTCTTGAAAGTCCAGTTCATTTGGGCAGGCGTGAATGTGCAATAAAACTCTGATGCTTATACATTATAAATTAACTTTAACTTGGATTGTTTGAAAATGTAAAAACAAACCGCACCAGCTAAAAATGTAATAAATGTCGAGTCTTCTGGACTGTCAGGAGTGAAAACACCCTGAAATACAGTGCAATAATAATACTACAATCTGAATCAACAACTCTGTTAAGTGAGTTTTTTTCTAACACTGAGTACCAGAAAGTTATGAAGATGATGTAACACAGCAAAAAGCAAATAACAGAAGAAGAATCAGAAAGTTCCTCCATGTTTGGAGGTCTACAGGTGAACACTCCCCCTGTCCCCCAAGTGCAAAGACTGGAACCTGGATGAAGTGTGTGCAAAGGCTGAACATGGCAGCACAAAAATGGGGAGGAGGTGAAGTCAATATTTACTGTGGCGCACACACGCACTCGCACCGTCCCGCTGTTGCCATGGAGGTGATTCCAAGCATTCCACAAACCAACAAATTGCACTGATGTAAGATAGCCACACACACACACACACACACACACACACACACACACACACACACACACACACACACACACACACACACACACACACACACACACACACACACACACACACACACACACACACACACACACACACACACACATCCACACTTTCTGGGCCAAAACTCTCAGAGAGCACTGCATACCAATCTGATGAAGAAAAAGGCAAGATTAGTGGAGGCTTTGTGAAATATGTGGGACGTCTGACACTTCCTAGAGGCATACAGGAACAGAGACAGAGAAACGGAGGCAAGGTAAAATCACCTGCAAATATTTTCTGATAAGTAAAAGGGAGTTTCCAATTGTTAAAAATTACATCATGTTTACTCATTTGCTTTATGGAGCCTGAGATTCTTTGGCTTCTATCCCTTTCACTGTGTGTAAGCTTGTGTGCACAGAGTATTTCTATGCAGCAGTAAACAACAAACAAAAGTGATCCAGAGATTTTTTTTAATCACCTTTTGTTTGCCAAACACCACAGTGAAGCAAGCATTAAAATAATTTGACAACCCAAGCAGCTGGATGCGGTATCCTAAACCCAGGGTTAACTGGGAGGTTTTTTTTTTGTTCTCATCCAAATAAATGCTTCTGGCAGCCACTGCAGGTTCATAGATTTTCTGTCATCCCCTGCTCCTAATCTGAGTGTGACATGTATCAAATTATTTTGGGATTGAGGCTCAGAAAGAAAATATCTGGGCCGTTTCAGATGAAGGGTGGTGTCGCTTTCTGCTGAGCGCATGTGACCAAATTTTTATCCAAAATCGGCACGTTGAAAGTATAGAGAGGCTGTGAGACCTTTTTAAAAAATACAGAATTATTGTACTGTGATCAAATAATCCAAGAAATGCTATATTTTAATAAAACAGTGTAGAAAACAACAAACTATTGAAGGAGTTTAAGATGTCTGCGTTAAGTAAAGTCTGCTCCCAACAATAAAAACAAGAACTTACTGGGAAAACATTGGCTGTATTTAATCAAGGTTAATCAATAGATGTACCACAGTGACATTTGTGGCCCAACTTTCTATGATTTTAAATCAAAAGTGAAAGAAGGACCTATAAAATAAGATTAGTTTGTGGTTTAGCTAACATTTTCCATTTAATACGACACAAAATAGTTATTGACAAAACTCAAAAGTACAAAACTGTAGAAGTGTCCACCTGCATCAGATCCAAACAAAAAATATTCCAACGGGTTCAAATGGCTTCTGGGCTACACGTTGTTTTATTTATCTTTCCCACCCATTTCATTATGCTGAGTAGTTCAACATGCTCAAAACATCACTCTTCATGTTTCTGCTTTTGACATTACATCACTACTTCAGTTAAACAGGTAACCGCCCTTATCCAGAACAATCCCAGATTCCCTGAAGCAGATTTCAAGGCTGGGTGATAACTGGTCGAGCAACAGATGAGACATTCAAGCGAGGTCGGTTTAATGTCGGCCGTTTATGTGTCATGGTTGAGCTCATGTTCGCAAGTCATCTTGAAATTGGCACTTGCCAGAGGTTGGAGGTAAATTGGATCAATTGCATCGCAACAGCAGTGGGTTTTCATTCAAAACCGGAATTGAGGATATCAGTTGAAAGACTTAGTATTCTGGTTTTTCATTCCTGGTAAAATGCAGTTGGTAAAATCAATAAACCTTCTTTTTCTTTTTACAGAAGAGTAAAAACATAAAGCTGGACTCTAACAATTTTGTCTTTAATGAGAAGTAGAAAAAACTGAAAACAATAAGTTGTGTTGCTGACTAACAGGAGTAGGGAGTACAACAAAACTACAAGAAACATGTTTTTTTGCCCCCCAAATGAGTTTTCTATTGCTTTTCTTCTGGTCCAACCAATGGACCTGATGAATGAGCGCCCCCTGTGGTGTCTAAGAAAACTAAATGTTGATGCAAGGCTGGTCATGCTGAAGACTGGCAGCTTATAATTCAATGGTTTCTAACTTTACTTACATAGATAGAACAGTGAGATCACTTAAAAATAATTTGAAAGTTGTAGAATAGTAATAGTATTTTCATATTTTGTCTGGCTTTAGAAAAAAACAAGACTGAGGCAAGCATGAAAAGGAGAGACATGCTGTAATGATCACAGATTTGTTAAATCTCGATATGCAAAAAAAGGGATTTTTTTTTGTGTGTTTGAAGCCCCATCTCTCCTTCCATCCAGAACAGACTTTGGTTTATTTTTGTGACAGACAACAGAAGGAGATCCGTACTCAGTTTTCCTTTGCATTTAAGAATTTCCACTGTCTGCTTTTAAAGCACAAAAAAAGTAATTTATTCCTCTGGCACATTATTTTGCTTATAGCAAGACATTTTTCCCATATTACAAGTGAAGTAATGTACCAATGAAACAATTACATTTTCATCAATATCACTGGCTTAAACTCAGCTGAAATATCTTGCTAAAAATACACTTGTGAGTCAGTTTTGCCTTATTTAAAGTGTACTAAAACATTTTCACTAGATAAAGCAAAATTACTCTGTAATATTGTGTGTGTAGTTTTCTTGTCTCTCATGAAATCTTCTGAGCTTTGGATTCAGGACAAGAAACATACGAAGCATGTGTTAGGATCTCAGCAGTCGTATGAGAGTATTCCTGCAGGTAAACATTGAAGTTGTGTTACTTTTGGCATGGAGTCCTTGCATAACCTTTGTATCCCTTCTTTCCCGAATCCTGATCTGTGATCATTAGGAGCACGTGAAATCATCAGCTCCAGTTATGAGCCTTCGAAATGGGGGAGGGAGAAAAAGTAGAAGATAATCCTCAAGAGCTTTGAGTCCATTCCTTCCACGACCCCTCAACCCCTAGATTAGTCCCTCATAGTCTATCTCCATCTTTAAACTCTTTCCCTTATTTTTTTCCTCCAATCTCTTCTTTTCAGACAAAATGGAAAAGGAAAAGGCTTTCATCCGTTCAAGTGTCAGCAGTATATCACATGAGCTGGGGGAAAAGACGCTCAAGCATCAGTGAAATGAAAACGTCCCAAAAACTGGTGGAGGCTAGATCAAAAAGGCACTTTAGATCTCTTCCAGCATCACGCAGGGCTGTGTTTTGTTGCTTCCTCGCAGTGAACTGAAGTGCTGTACAAGAAGGGCTTTAAATTCACCCTTCACATTTCAAAGAGGCTGCATTTGATCCACTCGATTCCACTGAGACTGGAATATACCCCACGCTTCAGCAAGTTAAAGCTTTTGCAGTACTTGTACCGCTTAGCCTCTCATTGGCACTGCCATGCAGGATGAGGAATCCTGACAGTGCTGAAATACAACACCCTGCGTCCTCAGAGACTTTACATAAAATAAAATACGCAGACAGACGTATACATATTTAGGTACGCTAAACATAACTTCATCTGCATGTAAAATGAACCAGGTGTTCTTGAGGCAGTCCGAGGCTCGCTGCTGTTGCTGGGCCCAGTCACGACTCTGGAATGCAGGGCTGAGAATGAGGCGAGTTTAAACCTCACTCCTGCACCCACAGCCCAGAGTAGAAATGCATTTGGGGAAGCAGGTATAGACAACTGTCCGTCCAGGTCGGCATCAGGCGGTGGCGCTGCCGTGGCGCTGGCATGGCGCTCGCTCTGTGGTTGTTCAAACTGCTGTGAAAACATTCTAGCTTGTTTTGTTTATTGTCAATATTGAATTAAAGGGTGTGTGGAGGATGTCGCATTGTGCCTGCTCATCAGTTCTTACTCCCATTCTGTGTCTTCGAAAACACCTCAAGTAATAAGGAGGCCCCTGGGGCTTCTTTTGGTTTGAAACAAGAAAGACAGAAATTTTCCGTCATACAGTTCTGACAAGTTCCACTATCCTGAAACGTTTAGATGCATCGCTGCTCCAATACACCTGAATCACATGAAGGGTGAATCACCAGGTTTTTGCAGAACATGCTGACGTGCCAAGAATGGAAGGTAGCCTTTTCATTCAAGTTTGTTGGAGAAGGAATGCGTCTCAAAATTGCAGAACAGTAGCTCTTAAGGACTGCCGTTGCACTTCTCTGGTCTAGATAAAGTACTGGAGTGGTCAAGTCAGGCCAAGTTGATTTTCATGGTATATTGAAGTAACAAAGCAGAAAAATGCTTTGTCGAGTTAATTTAACAAGGAAAAAAAGAGAAATCCTACAAACGCTGAAATTTGATGCCATTCCATATTGCTTACATTTTGTGAAGAAAAAAGTTGCACTCTGCTTCTTCTTTAGTGGTTTTTGTTTTGTTTCTTTCAGTGGTTCCTGGTGTAGCTCCACCACAGGCAAGGAAGGGAACAAGTTTCTCAAATAGTTTGATTTGTGAAAGTGAACCACACCAGCTGAAAATGGAACAAATGTTGCAGTTTTGGTCCCCAATCAAACCAAGTCTATTGGACGGAAACTCTGGATAAATGACTAATTTTCACAATTTGTTCAACAATAAAATGTTCAAACATTTTTAAATGACCATGCCAGCAGGCTCATTCAATGAAAACATATGAACAATTGGATAAATGAAAATATTTTGGCCTACAGTGCAAAAACAAACTCTTACTAAGAATTTTTGGTGTCTTTTCAGGTGTGAAAACAAACAGAGGCACACAGGACAAACAACCAGGCACAACACACACTCTTACCTAAGAACAATTTAAAGAGACCAATAAGACACCAGTCATGGGGAAAACTGGAGTACCCAGCAAAAACATATGCATGCACAGGGAGAACATACAAACTTAGTGCAGAATTAAAAACCCCTTGACCTTACTTCTATAAAACATTAGTGCTTCCAACTGCATCGCAAAGAGGGAAGATTAACAGCACTTAGAGACCAATATTACATTTCTAAACTGAAAGTGAAACAAAAGATCACAAAAAACCCTCCTTCCTTGGAGATAGACAAATAAACCAAGCAGACATAAAATATGTCCATGTCACGCTTCATCATCAAAACATAACTGCTTCCTGTCGTGACATTTCCATAGCAGATTGGAGGGCGAGGCTCCCCGACACTGCAGTGATTTCCTCCATCTCATTTAAACCACCCCTTTGTTCACAGGGCGCCCTGATTTCACTATTCAAATGCAGGTCGGTGGGGCAGCGGAGCGATGAACCAGACGCTGACTGCGAGGCAATCAGTGCAGAGCCCAGAGTTGGCGGCCACGCCTCTGCTCTGTATCTCATCGGCGTCTGACATCAGCACAGATAGGTGAGATACCTGGGGTCACGGCCTGAAGAGAGGACAGAGCCGCCACTTCCTGAAAACGTTTCAGCTGCCAGAAAACGACTGACACACAGACATGCTGCGGTTTGCTCAGGTCAAACACAAACCACTCTAAAGCTAAAGGAAGAGAAGATATAAGAAGGCAACACAAACTAAAGTTTTGGGTTTGCAGGTGGAATAAATTACTAATTTCCACATTTTGTTCAAAAACAAAAATGTTCAAACAGCCAGCAAGATAACAGGTTTCATAAAAACAAAAAATTTGGTAAAATTAAAAAATTTGGGCCTACAGTGCAAAAACACAGAATCTTTTTGGTTTAGCTTTTAGTGCAAATGTCAAAACCAAGTTACATGTAACTTTTCAGAAGACTATAGGAGCTTCTTTTAATTAAATAACCTATTAATATCTCTTGCTGAAAAGCGACTTGGAAGTTTGTTTTGTCTTTTTTCAAGTATACAGAGATATTTGCACTAGAAATTGGACAAAATATGTGGTAATATTTTTTATTTTTACACTGTACCGTCAGAGGGAATGACACATTTTGTGTCCCATCTGATTTTGGTGGAATAAATAGATTTGTTTGGACCGGAGGCTCAGTCTAAAAGAATCCCCAATTTCCACTAAAACCTCCTCTCCATCCCATGTACACTGCGGTGATTCTCAGAGGATGGAGACCGGCACGTTTTAAACTCACAGCTGCGCCTACACAAAGCCGCACACACAGAGGCATCTTTTCTAAAAGCCAAAGACTCTTTTCCTGTCACAAGAAAATGCGCACAGAGTGGCGGGAATAAGGGGGTGAGAGAGATCGCTTTTCCACTGAGGCAACAGTGGGTGGATTGAGAGGGAGATGGGTGGCCTGTGTCACCCTGGCCCGTTCCCAGAGCAGAGAGACAGGAAGTGGCCAGGGGATCCTGGGAGGATACAAGCCATCCTCTGTTTGTCTGCATCTACACTATCTGGTGCTCCATTCAAATGGCCAAGCGATTGAGAGCTTGGAGGAATATTTCAGAGTGAATGGACTATGCATTCAGACTATTCAGCCGCCTTCAGCGGTCATCTTTGGGGCGGAAACTGTCTCTAAATCTTTGTTAAAAAGAGTGAAATTCAGAAACTGTCATTTAACAACAAGGGCGCGGAGCAGTAGGGATGCACTGATTCACTTCTTTAACTTCAGAATACAGATACAGATATCTGAGGTTTAATATCAGCCAATACTGATTCTATACAGAAAAACACTTTTGACTTTATATAAAGCATTTCTGTTTTTTAAACACAAACATGAAAACTGAATTACAAATGTATTTATTTTTATTTTTTGTATTTCCTTTAATCAGGCAAACCCAGTGGAGATGTAGATCTGATTTTCAAGAGGGACAGAAATCAGCAACCAAGTTACAAAATGAAATATTTGATAACTCTGCACAAGTACAGCACACTTAAATGCACCAATAGCTTCCCAAACCTGGACAAACGTGTAAAAAGAACACAACTTTAATTTGTTCAGTCAGCCAATTTCAAATAAAGAAACTGAAACTGACAAAAGAAATAGGTTAGAAATAGGTCTGAAGCAACAAAGAAGTGAAAAAGAGCCTAACTAGGCAACCGAGGCTTCAATTTCAAACAGAAACAGAGCAACAGGACGGGAGTGATGTGAGAACAGGTGGCAGCAGCATTCCCAAGCTCGACCATATGCCCGCGTACCAAGCCGGACACTAATTAGCACCAAATCTGGGCCAGAGCGACAGACGTTTCGTGTCTGCAACATAAAAAATTCAAAAGCCTGAGTCAGCAGGACGCAATCGCAAATCTCATGTCCCATTTTTGGATACATGATCCGTTTCTGACGTTGCCCCACTCAGAGAGCCTTTACACCGAGTCAGTGGGGACCTGAAGGAGATCAGTGCTGGAATCACACCGAGGTTTTCTTTTGAGCTCTGAAACCAAACGGGGATGATGTTGTTTTAGAAAAACAAATGGCACGCTCCAATTTCTACAGCTGCTGCTACAGTAAAGACTCATTCACAATTCCTGTAATTTGTGAGCTGCTGTTTTTGTTTCTGTTCCAGTGGATTATATTTACAGTTGTTGTAAAAAGAAAGAGCCCGCATCTTTAGATTCTTAATGTCTTATTTATCAGGATGTAATAATCTGGTACCCACCACAGACAAACCTTAAGTGTTCAAAAACACAATGGAATCAAAACGGCCCTTATTTACTAAGCAAAGACAAAGACAAAACTAAACACCAAGTGTGACGGGCTGACTACAGTGGCTTGTTGAATCACTTTTAGCAACAATAACCAGATGTACAAGTTTTCTGTTTGACTTTTCCAGTCACACTTTATTGTTGAAAACATGTCGATTCATTTTAAAACACGCCTTCACAGCAGAGATGACCCAATCCAGGCCAAACGTTATAATACCTTGCAAAAATATTCACCACACTAAACCCTAATTAGATGAGTCTGCCAGAAAATCGTGTGGAAACCTCTTTTAGTTTTTACAAAATGGTGAAACTAAACAAGTTTACACTGCAAAAACACACAAAATTTGACCAAGTACTCATATTTAGTTTCTAGTGTAAATATCTTAGCACACCTAAAATAAGATAAAACAATCTTACAAGAAACACGAGAAAGATATCTTATTAATGAAGTGATCTGCCACTGGAAATAGCACTTTTTCCATTATAAGTAAGGAATTATTGATATAAAATGATAAATATTTTAATGAAATGTGCATTATAAATTATTCCTGTTTCATTTAACATATATTAAAATATTTTTACTGTAAACTGAACTAAAAATAACTGGTAAGATGTGTTTTTGCAGTGTAGTTGTGTTAAATTAGAAACTCAGTGTTTTAATTGAACGTTCTGTGTTAAATCAACACAAAGTTCTGCATTACTGTAAAATTGAGCAAAAATAAGCATATTTTTATTTCATAAAACTAAAATCTGAGATGTCTGTTGGTCGGCAGACGAGGCAAAGACAACATTAAGAAGAGAAGTAGCCAAAAACTATTGTGAGCTCCATGTTAACTCTGGAGGAGCTACAAATATTGATTGCTCATATGGAAGGAGGTGAAAGGACCACAATTAGTTGTGCTATTACTCAGAGAACATTAACAATAGATATGAGAATAACTGACTCTTTTATTATCAACAAATGCTGATGTGGAGTGATTCTATCAGTGTGCTTTTATCTGAGACTTTAGTTACGATCCAATACTTATTTTGGATGATATTGGACCGGTTTGTCCATATTGGATCGGGACAAACATATTTTATAATAGCTGCACAGTAATATTTTCCTTAAGTTGTAAATTTGATCTGCTCTTATTTTTAGATTTTTTACTTTTCCGTTAATATGCATGCTCTCACTTACCTCAACTTGCTGCTGTGAGAACTGAATTTCCCCACGAGGGAAGATAAAGTATACTATTCTATTTTATTTAATTAGCTGCAACTTATTCTCCTAAATCTACTGGGTGCAGACAGGCCATCCTTTTTGTCTTCTTTTAATATATAATGATGATAAATCTGTGTATTTTTCTACACTTCATGTCGAATTGAAATGACTGTAAAAGACTAAGTCATTTCTAAAACCCTGCAATTGAAGAGCCCACAATATCTTTTTACCATGACTGTATTCTTTATGATATCATAAAAATTTAAATTACATCTTCACAGCTCAGTGTCAGTGCATCCGCACTGGTCCTAAAGGGAAATGGGACACCCGCAAAATTAAATGAAGTCATCAAGCTGCAAGCTCGACTGCAGTCTCTTTAACTTGCCTGCACATTTTTGCTTCATTGCGGTTAAAGGCAGCTTATGGAATTTGATTCCCTTTTGCCATGCAATCTAGAGTTGTGAACCACCCTGAATCCTTCCTTTGCAATCCCTGAGAAAAGCCGTTCAGAGGTAGTTTTAAAAAAGTGGAAGTGACTTGTCCTAAAGCCGACAACGATGCTCCCGAAGAGGCAAGCTCAGAAAAAAAAACTCTAAAAAACAAACAGTTTATTGATGCCAGGCTCAGTGTATCAGCCTGACACACACAGAAAACTCCTGTATTAGAGAACAAAGGCGCCTGTGCCCGGCCACGCTGCCAATTAACAGGAATTCGAACCTCAAGAGGCACTTTCCAGCAATCTCATTGGAGCTGACACAAACATCTTTGGCTTTCTCTGGGGTGCATTCATGAGATTCCAGGGAGCATTAGGTCCCCTCTGCGGAGTTGAAGTCTGACAGTTGAGGAAATGCAACAGACCTTTTCAAGCTGCTTCTTGCTCAGTATCAGCTGGCTGCACCACTGACACGGCAGGAAGCTCCTTAAACTGGTATCAATTAGCAATTTAGAAAAAATATATATACACAGCAGCAGAGAAATAATTAGGGATGGTCTGTTGAGTCAGTGTTTGCAGCAGCATCAGTTTCTGCATTGCTAAAAACAAGGGAAATCAGTGTTTGTTTGTTTATTGCCTGCTGCATAACATTTTAATTCTTTCAGGAAAATATCTAAGAAACGAAAACAAAATAGAGCAAAACCCCCTTCTGGCAGAATCTGGAGGATTAGTCGTATGGTCTCCTGACGTTCATGAGTATTAGCATTTTTATTTCCATGAAAACTCATCTAATGGCGCTCTGTCACAAGTCTCTGGAAAAAAGGTTTCAGATTTCAGAACGGATTACAGAGCGAGGGGAAAAAAACAAGCCGGGGGTTTATGTGCAATATTTAGGTTTAAGGCAGATCAAAAAGCTGTGGCAACACGCTGATATAGTGGCACAGCAGGCTTTGAGTGTGTGTGTGTATGTGTGTATGCCAGGCGTTATATTTCAATGTCAGGATGGCAAAAATGCAGACAGTTTGACGTCGTCCATGAACAGGGAGGCCACTACTTAAGTGTCTGAGAGGAACAACTTGTCTAGACGCTGAACCTGGTTGAATTATCTCCTGTAATGAAAGCAGATCCTGGATCAGTGGTCTGGCATCGATTCAGGCCTGATGTGTATACTGTAAGCAGGAGGAGGAATTGACTGAATTATTATTCAAGATCAGGCAAAAATGCTGTGGTCCAGTTGGTTTGAGGCTCTCGCTGGCAGATCCAGTCTTTTCTATTATTAGTTTCACCACAGACAGTCAATATTTGGACATTTGAGCCATGCTGAGTGGGAGACGCTAATCCTGAAGCGTGTCGGTTAAAGTGTGTGGGGTTGTGGGAACGGAAACCGTGGCTTGTACAGTCAGCATCTCCAGAGGCGGTCCTAACCGTGAGGTAAAGGTGGGCCGCCGCACAGGGCCCCAAAAACACATCAGATCGAGTTAATCTAAACTACAGTCACACGCGATCGCACGATCTCTGACACACTTGAGGCCTGGGGGCCAAATCTGGCCCACCGTAGCGTTTTATGTGGCCCTCTAATCTCTAGAAGGACGCATAATTTGAACTTTCTAATCTATGCTATATTTTAATTTTGCTCCTTAAGAATTAGATTAATAAAATTTAAAAATATTTGAGATAAAACAAACCAAACTTACACCACAGTGTAGATGGTAATCTCATTACTATCTCAACCCTAAACATTTTCACACATAATTTTTTTTTAAGTTTATAAAAAAAATATTTACTGACTGTCCTAAAGCCGACAACGGCAAGAATCAACAAGAATCAGAAAACTGATTCTGATCAAAGTTCTTCAGTTGCACAAAATGTTTGATAAAAAATGCCCAGTGAATTTTTATGCATTGCTGCCCTTCAGCTTTTAAAACAGCAAAAATGTGAGATTTAGGCAATTTTAGCATTTCAATTACATGCATTAAAATGCATGTTAGGGAGATATCTGACTAATACATATCGCTTCTTTTTTGAAATATACTTTTTAATCAGATTTAAGGAGCCTCAGCAGTGTGTGATATGGATTTGAAGATACAATGATTATATCTTAATGATGACCAATAATACTAGAAAATTATGCTTGAGAGGAAAAAATCTGATTGATCTATTTTCAGTGAATGATTAAATGAAGTGCAGTTGACAAGAAATACAAAAGCTAAAAGCTTAAAGAAAAAACACAAAGCCTCTATGTTTTCATCCATTCAGCCTTCCTGTTATCTAGTGAACAGCTGTCTCTCTTGCTCTCTCTCTCTTTCTTACAGTCTAAATGGACAGCAGACACACCCAGAAATCATCACAGAAAATTTCCTTATGAAGTGTACAATTTTAGCTAAGGTAAGTTTTTTCTATTCTGGTAAACCAAAACTTTACTTACAAAAACTCTGAGAAAAGTAATAGTTAATGCCTTAAAAAAATAATGCACACAACATAAGAAATCCAGATGGTAAACTCTAGGAATAAATTCTAGTTAGAAGAGGGAATCACAATATTTAAATGCTGTTACTTCCAAGGAAATGACAACAGCCGTTGTCATATATTTCCAGAAACTACTTTTATTCACAGCTTCAGATCAACTGTAAAAAGAAAACATCACTGTTTATGAAACACATGGCTAGAAAAAAACATTTTGAAAAGTGTGTATTTGTTAAACATTACACTGTTTACCAGTGAAATAGCAACAACCTCAAGTCAAGGTTAAATATGGGTTAAAAATGAAACGGATTCCACACCTGTCTTCTACTTCAGGTCCAACTAAATCCGACCCTGAAATTGCCAAATTAATTAAGTTCTCCATGTTATTCTCTTATAGTGTTCATACTGGAATGCTGTTCTAGTCTTTGAGTGAAGTTTTAGTAAAGTTAATTAATTGTCGCTGCTGCTGGAATCCAGTAAGGTGTGGTGTGATTGTCTCACAATGTGCAGGATGGAGGTATGAAAAGTATGCAACGTATTTCCTAAGACCCAGAAATGAAGGAGCAGCTGTCATTGCTCCAACAACTTTCTGTAAAAACAAGGAGAAAAAAAAACGCAACAATGTGCAGATAAGATGAAATTCAAGACACAAGGCTGGGCCTGATGCATCTGAGATCTCATTCATTTTTCATGGAATTCTGTCTGAAGTCTGTAGAAAAAAAGAAAAACAAGTTTTTTACTCACCCCTGACGAACAGGCTGCTGGAGATGTAGTCTCTTCTCTCTTCTGGAGGAACAAATTTGGCGTCAAAACATCAATGACCTGTTCAGCGACGCTTCGAGCTCACAGATCCAGAAATAAAAAATTAATTATAATAAAAAAAATCAGCGGACTGAAGCGGAGCGAGGAGGTGCCAGAATGAAGCCAGGCTCACTGAGGAGCGATGAGGAATCCCGGTGAAGAGGAGCGACGGCGGCCCGGTGAGGTCATGATGGGGAAACCCTCCGGAGCTGAGGAGACGTCTTTTTTATTTTTATTTTTTATTGCTAACTCACACAGACAGAAAACAAGCGAGGCCCACGGAGATCCGTGGAAAAAGCCGAGCGACCCTGTGATCCTCTGCAGCAACAACACAGAAACAAACCGGGATCAAAACACTGGGATGTGCAGGGGCGGGGTGAGGGGAGGGGCCTCGTGTGGATTCTCAGGCGCTGATTGGTCAGAGAGGAATTACGCAGAGGTTTTCTGTGATTTGGCTGAATGGTGTCTGATGAGCGTCTCCTAACCTGAGGCTGCAGGTCCCGACCTGCGCCTGATGACAGACCGTGATTCACCCAATGTCTGCATTTCCAAGACCAAACACAACAATTACCATTTAATTATTTATTAAAGAAATTCTAAAACTATTCTTCAAATCCGCGTCATCTACTGGAATGACGCGGATAAAAATAAAGACAGGGATGCACTAAAAGTCTCATAATTACAGAAAAACGAAATTTATTGTCTTTGCTTCGTATATAAGAAATTATTTAGACCAAGGTTGCCCTCTACTGTTCAAATGGGAGAACACATCATCTGAATGGAATTAACTGATAAAACTTTTAAACAATTACAGATTTTTAGCTCCAAATATTTATGTGGATAGTAATAGACGTAAATTTTTTTTTTATCAAAATGTAAAACATTTTCCAGTGGATTTTTAAAACTACTATGTATCAATATTCTTATTACTCCAAAGTGCGTAATCTTTGTAAGAAATTGCATTTTTAGGTGTTCTGAGGATTTAGAAGTGATTGAAAAAATTCTGTTTCAAGGACCGAAGACTGAAAAAAGAAACAAAGGCATTAAAGCTTCAGCTATATCAAAGGAAGCTTCTCTTTCTGAGGGAAAGAAGCTTAAAGCTCAGCATGTATCAATATTTTCTTCTGAATGAGGTATCCTTTCTTTTAGGCCATAAAATTAAAAAAAATTCAAAAATCTCCGCAATTAATGCACTGGATTTTTCCAATAAATACAAAAGAACAGCTAACATATAGAGAGCCAAACATGATTTACAGGTTGAAGGATTATAACATGTCAATAAAATATTGACATGAGAATAAAAAATAATTTTAAAATCTACTAGTTTAATAAATAAACCTCATGAAAAGCGTTGAAATGATGTGTGGCTGCTAGATAATTTATCAAGAAAAGCTATTTTATCATATATTCTGTATGCTTTCCCAATGTCAGGATTTGGGAGTGATTGTATTGTTAGTGTTGGAACTGATAGTAAGCTTTGTAACTTCACACATTGTTTATTCTACTTTGCCTATATTGTGTCACAACTTTTGTCAAACTCTGAGTTTGACATTTATAACTTAGAGTTAACTGATTTATTGAAAACTTATTTTAAAAAGTAAAATTCTATGGACTCCTGCAGCAATGTTCCGATTTTCCCAGATGTGATGTTTCCATGCTTTTTATGCATGAATCTCTTAGGTGAAGAAATATCAGCCATCAAAAAGTCCCTTATCACTTGTTATTTCTTATTCTTTAATGAGTTTTAAAAACTGAGCAGACACTACATTTTTCCTGACTACTTCTTTCAAATCCAAACACAGGCACATCCTGGACATTCAGACTCTGGATTCCAGCTGAGATCTGCAAATGTTGTGTCAGAATGAGAAGCAATCAGACAGCATTATACACAAAAAGGCAAAACCCCAGAGTAATCCACGTCCACGGGGGAACTCATTTACAAACAGCTATTCACAGCCACAGCAGCAATTTTAGAGACAATCATCTTCAGAAGTTGCATATGAAGCATCACTGAGAGGACAAAGGACAATTACCACAACATAATTAATATGTAGATGCTGACTGTGCTGGAGAGCAGAATATAATAAACTTTGAGAGTTTTCACAGTCACTCAGGAAACACTCAGTGGATTAAGTGTCTAACTGTTAGCTTGGACAGTAAATTTGTTACGGCTTTAGGATTTATGATAAACACACAGCAGCTTCTGCTGAGTTACACTGAGACAATCTGCACCATGGATTCTCAAATCCATTAGAATAATGGCTGCCTAAAGAAACATTACCAATGCTCTTTATGTTACACCAGAAAGTATCTTAAAACACTGATAACTAAGAGTCTGGCTTGAACTCTTACACTTTGCATGGACTTCATATTGCTGTTGCATCATTAATTTTACTGAAATGCATTGGGGTTTTTTTTTAACTTTTTGTTCTTACCCACTTTTTGTATCCTTCATAGTGATTTTTTATGTGCACAACCAATCCTGGACTAGCCACATATTCAGTTGTGATATTCCTTGGAAGGGAAAAAACAATTTGACTAAAACAGTCGTCTCCAAACATTTTGTCTTATGGGTCAAAATCATTAAGTCAAAAGTTCTCAAAGGTCAAGAAAGAAAGAAGAAAAAGACTAAAATAAAGCAAATGGCATTTTTTTTGTTTCTGTTTGTAGATTAAAAGCTTGAAAAGGTTTGCTCGTTTGCAAAAGCTTTCAATTTTCAAAAATTGAAAATTCTTTTTCAATTTCTTGTGCTCATTTGAGCACATTTGCTTTTAGCTATAAAAACAAATTTGGAATATTTTCTTTCAAAACACTCGTCATATTAAGCTGAGCTTAATAAATTTATAAATAAACGTTTCATAAACAAAATTACATTATCTTTTTTTTAACTGGAGTTGGGGGTCAAATAAAATCAGTCCAAGGACGACAAATGGACCCTGGGCCACACTTTGGACACCCCCGCAAGGTAATGAATTTCAGAATGTCTCGGTTTTTTTTCTTTGTAAAAAATGAATTTTTAGTTTTCTCAAAAATACATCTAATCGAATCAGCAGAATACACATCATCAGGAGAGTTGGTGTGTATTTGGTTGTGTGTGGGGAGAGATGGATGGACCATTCATTCAAAAACCTCCTATTGCTTTTAGTAAACTAGATGCAAAAGCTCCCTAGAATGTTACTAACAGCTGAATTAGTTGCATAATTAGACACATGCAGCTAATTGTTTGTTATTCAGCTTGATCTTGAGCAAAGTCTTTGTATCTACATTTTTAACAGAATGCAATGGCTGTGACTTATTTTCAATGCATTGCAAAGCCTTCAGCTGTTAAACTGAAATGTGTCAGAGATGCTTTGATGTTTTTACTTTTTGCCAGGTGCTTTCATGCTACACAAAAACTGATTTTCCTGAAGGAAAAGCATTAGTTGCTTTTGCTTTTTGTTTTGTCTCCACATGATCCACCAACAGCAGCTTTCTAAATTTACAGCAACAAACTTTTGTGTATTTTATTGAAATTTTGCAAGACTGCCTCCTTTTCTGACATATCTGGAAAAAAATCTCACATGATGCACACATGATTGGAAAATCATAACTCAGCCTTTTGAAGGAAGTTTGTTGCGTCTCAGACGTTTAGTTTGGACTCCTCCCAACTGCTGAAGTGAAACTAAAGAGTGTTAGAAAGAAGACTGCATTACTTTAAAGTCAGGATTTAAAGAAAGAAGTCTCAAAAAAAAAAACAGGCACTGTTATAAAAATTAATACTTGTACAAATTAAAATTGTACAAATGGGCCAAACATAAACCCAGATTCTGATCTCATTGAATTGCTGTGAATCAAAGAGTGTGAAATTATAGGGTAGGATGTCTGAACTTTTCCGACTGTTAAATAATTTTACATTTTTTGTTTATAATTTTTCCCTAAACTGCTGTTAAAATTGATTAAATTACCATATATGTATACATTTCTTGAGGGTCAATCATTTGTTGTGAAGTGGGGTTATTTAAACTGAAAGTATTTAGTTACATTGGAGTTTATTTAGGGGTATCAGAACAAACAAGACTAAATACAAATGAATGCCAAACCTTTCACATGTTTCAGGTAGAGAACTAAAATATGTACATTTTTCTTCCGTATCAGAACTATGCGCTATATTTTGTTGGTCTACCACTGAAAATCCAATTTCCAATACACTTCAAGTTCATATGTAACTTTCTCTATTCTTTTTCTTACATATTTATTGAAACTGTCATCATGTGAACGATAATATGTGAACGAAAATCGAGCTCTTTTGCCTTCATCCAGTTCTCCTAGTGCTAACTAGAAGCAACCAATCAAGGCCAGGAGGTGGGACTTGGCGCTGTCAATCACAATCTGGTGCAGCGATGCTCATCCTCCCTCCCGTTCCCTTCCCTACTGCAGCTAGCATGGCTTGTTTAGAATGCTCAGGCATGGCCACTGATGATGACAGATAAAAGGTAAGCTGTTTCTCAATGAGGAGCAAGTACATGGGCATGATTGACAGGGCAAAGACCCTCCTCCTGGCTCTGATTGGTTGTTTTTCCTTGAGAGCAGCGCATTTGTGTAGATGGCAGTACTAGCTCATGGATCTAGCTCATGGAGATGGATAAGATCAATATTTTCACAGATTATCTTTTTCATATTACACTGTCACAAAATGGTGAGTTTTAAAAAATATGTAAAAAAAAAACCCAACATATTCTTTATGAAAGTTACATACTGCAGTTTAAGTTTGTTGTTGCAATGTGATAAAAGCAAAAAAAGTTCAATGCATGATATTTATCTTCTTTACACTCTGCCCAGTTCTTGCAATTGAACAGGGCAGCAATGTTGTGTAACTACAATGTTGTAATTGTTGTGTAATTACAATAACACAATATTGTTGTGTCCAGCAGTTGAGAAATGAACAACTGCAGTCTCAGTTGTCCATTTCTCTGGTTTCAGGCGGCCCTAAGGGAAAGAGGATGTCACTTTCTAAAGAGAGATTGCTGCCCAGGCCGGCCATGCGGCTACGCAGCAGGAAGTGTGTCCTCCGCTGCAGGATCCTCTGCTGCTCCTGCTTCAGCTCCACATATGATCTGGAGAAGGTATGAAAGATGGAGGTGACGGGGAACGCCATCAGGAGGATGCCACTCAGAATGCTGCTGAGAGCTACCACCTGACCCGGGATGCTCCTTGGCACCATGTCCCCATAACCAACAGTTGTCATAGTGATCACAGCCCACCAATAGGTCGCGGGGATGCTCGTGAACTCCTGTGTGGCAGCCATTTCATTCTCAATCAGGTACAGAAGGGGTGAATACAAAGCAATCGCCACACACAGGAAAAGGAGGAGCAGTCCAAACTCCCGTGTGCAGCGCCTCGCAGTCAGGCCAAGAGTCTGCAGGCCCAGCGAATGGCGAGCCAGCCGCATCACGTAGAGAATGCGCAGCGCTCTGAGCACGCGGAGCACCAAGCCCACTTTGTCCAAGTAGCTGCTGCCGGAGCCGAGGCGCTTCTCCCCCTTGGACGAACCGTCCACCAGCAGCGTGATGTAGTAGGGCAGGATGGCCACCACGTCAATCAGGTTCAGAGGCTTTCTGAAGAAGGTCAGCTTGCTGCGGTCCTGAATGAAGCGCAGGGTGAACTCCAAGGAGAACCATGCCACACATACAGTCTCCACTATGAAGATGTTGTAGCACATCTTGGAACATGTGCCCTGTAAAAAAAAAAAATATATATATACATATATATATGTCCTATATTATATATATATATATATATATACATATATACATATATATATGTATATATATATATATATATATATATCTCACTGTGACAATCAGCATGTTACAGTCACTAGAGGGAGCCACATTAGCATGAAACTAACCAGAACAGGATGCAGCTGCACAAGCAATGTATTGCTTTTTTTTGGTGATTTATGTTTTTCCCCCCTATTTTCAATGTATAGCCTTTCCTTAAAAAATGTATATCCACTGACCTTTGATCGTGTCAAAACAGACTCTTTATACAAGTCATTGCTGTTGCTTTGCTGTTCTTTCACATAAACCTGTTTGCACCACAGAACAGATTGCTGTCAGATTGCTGACTGTCAGAGTTAGTAATCTGACTTCAGGCATCATTCCAGTTTTAGTCAACTTCTCTGATTCGGAACCAGAAAATCCAACTTCTGAATTTAAATTGAATGCACAATTATGTTTCAAATTTGCAAATAAGGCTTCGTTCGCACTGAAGCCGGAAGTGACCCAATTCCGAAATCTTGAGAATGACCCAATCAAGTGTGGGAAGTGACATCAGTGGAACACCTCTAAAAGTGTCTATGTGTGTGCAGTAATCTTCCCCATCCAATATGGCTTCATTTCAACTGTTATGCCAAGAGAAACATGAACAGAAATGAGTCCAGTCTTTGAAATACTCCTTGCTTCCATTGGGACCTTAATCAAGGACAGAGAGAGATCTTATTTCTTAAATAGCTGGAGTTGTTATAGCTGTGTTTTAAACACAAAATACTTCATAATTTGCCTAAACGTCTAAATTAAGTAGGTAAACACAATACAGGGGTTTGTCCATGTCATGCTGAGTTGAAACTGTGTTGAAATGTTTGAAGGGAACAGAAAGGTTTAAGTTTTAAACATACCACAGACTTGCAGAACTGCAGGAAATGTTGAGAAAATTCACAACAGAAGCTGAAAACTTTCTCTGGCAGACAGGAACCAGAAGCAGTCTGTTACAATCAGATTGTTGCCACTTGTAATTAAGTAGTCTTGCAGAGACATATTAAGAAAAATGAGGCGAGAGAACAAGGGAGGCCTGTTGGCTCAAACTAAATTTTTGAAGTCTATTACATCCCAAGAACTCTTTTTATTAATTTTCATCTACAGGGATTGGGTTTGGTTTAGAAATGTGTACGAGAGAAGATTTTAACATCATAAGATTTCATCATTTTCTACAGTTTAACACTAAAAAGTTCAACATTTTGAGTCTAAAAGAAACTTATTTTTCAGAAATTTTTAAATCTTCCTGTTAGCAGTTGGACATCTACTCTATAGTCACTGAGATTTTGTGGTAAAAGCTCAGATTTAGAATGTATTTATAAAACTTCTGTCATTTTCTGTGTGTGAAAAACTAAAAATCCATTTACCTTTTATGTGAAAGTGAAGGCTGAGGATTTTAATTAAAGTTGTGAGTGAAGTAAAACGCAAAAATAATACAGCCTGCGATGTCTTCGAACCACAGCACTGCATCAAAAAATCAACAGAACCATCTAGACTAAGTTTTGGGAAACATTGTGACTCTCTATAAAGCAGAGTTAAAATCACAAATATTTCCAGAGAATCCTGGCTCAAACAAGAAGCCAGAGACATCTGGGGCTGACAATGCCTCCAGCAAAGTTTATTTACACATCTATGGTAGTAGCATTAATGCAGAAAAACACACGAGAGCAACATTTGCTGCCTTAGGGATCACATTCTTTCCAGGAACATCTTTTTATTTTCTAATAAGTTAAGGCTGAGAAAGAGGAGCTTATGAAATTTTCTCAGTAGGCGAAGATGGGAAGAATGTTGACATGTAAAAAGCAATGATGTTATTCCTGAAACATGCTATATGTTTGAGGGAATAACAGGTAAACCACCATTGCTTTTTTTTTTAAAGGTAGCTTGGAAACAGAAGTTTTATTTGGACAGATCAGATACAAAGTTTCAAAGTTTCTCCTCTTAAAGATAAATGTTGAGCAATATGAAGAAAAAAAGCATTAAGAATTTCTTTATTTTTTCACATTCCCTACTGTTAAAATATTTTTTGTTGTTTTATCAAATATTCTTTAACATGAATACTTATTGAGGGCATTTTCAATAGCTGGCTGGATACCAGATCACTCTTACTCTTAGAATTGGTAGAGAACAAATTAAATTTTCCTTGTAAGCAATAAAACTATCACTCACAAAACATCAAAAATTGTCAATAATCCCAGAAAAGCTGCTGAAATAACATTATTAATAATTGTAGTAAAACCTGTCTTCAGTGGTGGACACACTCCCACTACTGCCAATAGTTAAGCTAATTTGTTGTTTTGCACGTAAAAATGTTTAGCTTCCCCTAAATATATATATTTTTTCTGGATAAATTCTGTAGTGCTGTTTTGTAAATTTTCAGTTGAAGTAAGTTTTGACATCCATATTGAAATCTTGGTTATTGACTGTGAAGAAATGATTGTCCTTTTATTTTGAAATGGGTTAAGACTGTTTACACAGCAGTTCCACTTATGTTTACTCTGCAAATTACAATTATTCTGTAACTAGAATTGCTCAGATGCATTCATAAAAGCCCCAAAAAAGGTTAACAGTCATGCCCATAAAGTAGCCTATATGTTGTTTTGTTCCTGCGTTTTTGATGTATTTGTTTAAATAAAACTGCTTTTATATGTAAAATGCTCTTTTACTCACCGCCTCCTCCTCTTCTCTCATAGCTGGCATGGTACTGATGGAGAGGTTGATGGCTGTGATGGTAACAAACAGCACTGACAAACAAGCAAAGATCTTCCCTGGCAGGCCGGAGTGAGGCCTCTCCACCATGTCTCTCAGTTTGTTCATGCAGCAGTTGATTCTGGACTCGGCCGTGCGCTCCTTGTGCCCGTTCTCCGAATCCAACAGGTCCTCCAAAAGCTCATCCTCTTCTTCTGCTCTCTCCATGGCTTCAAACTCCTCCACACGCTGCAGCATGCGGCGGCGACAGCACCACTCCAGGCTCTCCTCTGGGACGCCCCAGTAGAGGAGCTCCTCTCTGAACGAGAGCGCACACATCTCCCTGAGGGAGCGCAGCTTACCCGCCCTCAAGAAAGTCAGGATGGTCCTGAAGGCACAGGGGCTGCGGTCAAAGAAGAACTCATTGTGTGCAACGTCGTAGTCATCACAGATGCGCATGATCTCATCAAAGCTGCTGCAGAGGTGCAGCTGGCCCAGGCGGGACAGAGGGAAGTCCTCTAAAGTGGTCCAAGGCATCTGGTAGCGCAGGCCACCCACATTAATGATGGCGTGGATCTTCCTGGCGCCAGACAAAGCGGTATTGTCAGGGACGGTGGTGCGCTCCAGGGCGAGCTGGGCCCTTTTGTAGAAGGCTCCTTTCCGAGCCTCTGCTTCTTGTTGTGGAGGTTGATTGAGGGAAGTATCAGAGGCACAGCTTAGGGCACTGTAGTCGTAGTCAGAACCATCACCCGCCAGCAGGGTCATCTTTACTGTCACATCCCTGAGCTCAACCTCCCATCAGCGCGATCTCACACTCACAGACTGAAAAAGAGAATCACATTGGTTACTCTGACAATTCTTCTCTAAGGACATCTATTGTGGGGTATGCTGAGATTCCTCATTTATTGATGATGAATACTTTAAGTTCATCATCAATATAATATATTCAATATAGCTGAATATATTATTCATTGGTATTCAAATACTAATAAATAACTATAGCTGAGGTATGTATGTCAGTTGTTTCTCTGCCACCAGCACATCAAGCAGCATGTACACAAGTTTGACTGACAGCGCTAAGACTTTCCTCCTTGGTTCTGATTGGTTCTTTTTAAGTAGCAGCTGCATTTCTTCATACAGCAACAGCAACACTAGAAGGAGGTGCAGGAAATCGATCTTCTCAAGGATTATCAGGTAACAGTTTTAACAAATATGAAAAAAAAAAAGATTTTTTAAAAGTTTTGATCTGTGAAACTTGCTCAGATTTTGTTTATTGAAAATTAGCACTTCGAATAACAATAAATCTTTGAGACCACATCACCTGATGCAGATTTTGTTTTTATTGCCAGAAACCAACCATCAAATGGATGCCGAAGGTCAGTACAAAGGCCAAGCCTCACGAAGAAAACAAAAAGCTAGAAATTTTCTCACCAAGACCAACTCAAAGCTCAGTTATTTAACATAGTGCAACCAGATTAGATCAGGTTGCAGGGGTAAGAAACTCAGACCCACCTCTCCCTAGTGCCACTGTACACTATTTTTTTTTAATTCAATTGGATTTTCCTCCAAAGTGTTTTGGTTTTTCCTGGTTTCTCCTCACATTTGGATGCAACTGGTAAACTTGCAAAGGATAGATAGATAGATAGACAAACAGACAGACAGACAGACAGACAGACAGACAGACAGACAGACAGACAGACAGACAGACAGATAGACAGACAGACAGACAGACAGACAGACAGATAGACAGATAGATAGATAGATAGATAGATAGATAGATAGATAGATAGATAGATAGATAGATAGATAGATAGATAGATAGATAGATAGATAGATAGATAGATAGATAGATAGATAGATAGATAGATAGATAGATAGATAGATAGATAGATAGATAGATAGATAGATAGATAGATAGATAGATAGATAGATAGATAGATAGATAGATAGATAGATAGATAGATAGATAGATAGATAGATAATTGTTAGTTTGATATAATAACAAGTCAGAATTTTATGGACTTTGTTAATTTATTTAAAGTTTGATTAAGTTGCTGAAAGGAGGATAAATGCACTAAAGACCAGATCTTCAGAAACACAACCATGGTGTTACGTGTTTTTCATTGCTCAAACTGTAATAATAATCAGTATTCGGTTTATTTTTAAATAGTGTTTCCTTACTTGCCATAGTAGACTGACACCGTTTTGTTGTGTTAACGGCAGATTTACATGCAGGAGTTATTATTTTTACTGAAGACTGGAAGTCGAGGGTGAGAAGTTAAACTACATGGAAATATTAAGATTCATGACCTTTTGCAGGCAGCAAAATTATTCAAATTGCTTCTGTTTTTGGATGCAATCAGAAAAAATAAAGTTGTGCATGTAAATGCATGGACTGTGATTTGATGAAGTGCAAATAGGGTGAGTTGGGAATGAGTTTAAGAAGCCGTACTCCTGATTTAGTCACCACATAAAAACTTCACATATTGGAAAGAACAACATGACAAGCTATAATTTCTTTCCATTTATGGTGAAAACTAATAATACAAATGAAACAAAAAACAAAAAAGTTTATTCAATGAAAGAAATATGAAAGTGTGCTCTCAGTCTGAAAATATTTGTACATTTAACAGCAATCTAAGACTACTGTGACAAAGATTATTCAATAGTTATGAGCAGCTTATTTAAAAAAATTGATTTTTCCTTCAAATCATTGCAGGATATAACATGATCAAGATCTTAAAATACTTTTTGATGCGCTCTCTGAATGTCGGCAGATTCTCCAAACAGGCTAACAAGTGGCACTGAAAACATTCCTTCAAGTCTTTCTCACCATCTGAAGCAGGAAATATGACATTTATGAATCATTAAACACGATCGCTGATAGATGCAGTAGGCATAGAGAGTTAATGGTTTCATCCCCCTGCAGTGTGCATAAACATCTGTCACCCACTGCAGCCTGGGATTTACAAATAATGATGTTCCTCTGAGTGTTAGATAATTCACTGATGTAATTATTTTCTGTATGCTACAAGGAAACCATATTTACCATACCCCCTGAGTGAACTGTTTAATATTTTAGGTGTTGAGCTGAGAAAAAGTAACTCAATATTTTAACACTTTTTCTTTTTTAGAGGTAAGAGAAAATACAGAAAGAAGAGGAAAGAAAAAAGAGCGTTTTTTACTGTGCATGATCATCTTAAGAAGGAACTCCTGGATCACTGTACACACTAATTGAATCAATTACAGTAATTTAGGGGGAAGCAGGTTAGCCTGTCAGAGATTAAACTGTCACTGCTGCAATGCCAGTTTGGGTTTGGGAGGAAGATCTTTGCTTCTAAAATGGGGATTGGGAGTGTCGACTGAGTAGTTATTAGGCACCTGCACTGTCAGCTTTTGTTTGCCATACTGATTACAGCCAGCAGGAGCTTCCACCCATGAAACCAGATGTTGCTCTCTGAGTTCTTCTCTACTTCATTTGAATTTTTATAGTGAGAGTGAATTCTTGTGGCTAAATGTGAATCTGAAGAAGAAAAAAGACATAAAACTGCCATTTGTTTATCTAAAAATTGTCTGATTTGGAAAAAACTTGATGGGAACAAATACCAGCACAACTTTTTCATATTTTTTAACATTAAAACCACAAAGATGAACATTTTGCAATGAAGATTCTTGGGCTAGAACAACACAAAGTAGTTTTTTAGAATAGTAAAGGAAAAGGCAAAATGAAATTTCTCTCATTCTACAAATTTTCTGGAGTTTTCTGGAGGTTTGGCACATCCTTATGTGCAACTGATTCTGGTTTCCAGGCCACCTTTCTCACACACACACACACACACACACACACACACACACACACACACACACACACACACACACACACACCACACACACACACCCCACACACACACCCCCCCACACACACACACACACACACACACACACACACACACACACGCACACACACACCCCACACACACACACACACACACACACACACACACTGAAATAAACAGGATGGAACTAACAATAATAAAATAATCGAGCTGATTTATTACATATGATGAAATGAAGTAAGTTTGTTTGACATGACAACTTATTAGACTTAATGTATTTACTTGGGTGAATTTAATTTGATTACTTGTAACAGATAAAGTTAGTTCACCTGTTTTCAGCTGTACCCAAAGATTTTGGATCAGATTTATTCCAGCATTCTTCATTTGAAAAATGTGATAAACATATTTGTGGACTAATTTTAACTTCCTGACATCTTCAGATGTTAGTTCAACATTTCCAATAATGTATTTTTCTTAATTTTTGTAGTTTTTAACTACTGTACCAGTCTATCCTGCAATAAAATGTCCATTATGATTGTCCCAAACCCATACTTTATAGTTGGGATGGTTGGAGTTACAGCTTTTAGTTTGAACAGTGTTCATTGTTGAATACAACTGCATGCACCACTTTTTGACTTTTATTCGGTCCTTTTTGCTTTGTATCAATCTATCACATAAAATCCAAACTTTTCTTAATTTCCATATGTTTTCACAAACTAACTTATTTCATCAGTGCATGAAATCTGTGGGATTATCACCATATTTTTATTGTTGTCTTTGCAAATACAGATTATGAAATCAGCAGCTGGAGAAAAATAAACTCCAGAAATAAAACTATGTAAATTCTTTCATTTTTCACACTTTTCACACTCCCTGCTTTTGTGTGGCAGAGGTCCTTCATACACCTACTACCCACCGCTACAGAGTGGATGTGATGGAGTCTATTTCAGCCTCCCCCCAATCGGATTAAATCACACTTAACCCCCTGAGGGCTGCTTGATCTCTCACTTTGTCTTTAAAGTGATTGTGCTTTTGTCTCTTCACAGACGCAGAAACGTTTCTAAACTCTTTTCTCTGCTCTGCCGCGGCTCTGATGCGTCCTCAGGAGGGGGCGACGGAGTCTCTTTTTCTCTCTCTCTCTGAAGGAGAGATGAAGGCTGTTCTCCCCACCAGATCGGCTGAGGTCTGGCCTCTTTCGGTGCCAGCGTTATCGCAGCTAAGCCACAGGGCATGTTCTCCAGATTGCGTGGTGAGTCACCAGCCTGTGAGTCTCTGCTTCCTGACTGAACCGCGTTTCCCACAATTCCATCCACAGGAGAATTTGAAGAGCATCCATATCAGCTAAGGGGTGAGATAATGTTAACCACTGCAGTTACATTAAAAGAAAAGCTGAATCTAGAAGCTAAGAAATAGTTGGGATTATATCAGACGTGTGTTTATAGAAAGAACATATGTCGAGTGGCAACATGTTTTCTTGAGAGACCTTTATTGCTTTATTAGTTGCGTCTATTTGTAGTTCTTGTCTGCATACAGTATTGAAGGAAGCGTTATGCAAAACAGATTTGATCAATCTGTCTCTGAATCAGGGATTTGCAATTCAGCTTGACTCATTCTGTGAATTACAGACACATGGTAAATTCATGAGTAACAGACTTTTTGTCAGTGTTTCTGGACGCACAAAACTCACACTAGCCTGAGCTGTTCAGACTGAGAAGTGTTGTGTTTTTTCTTCCATTTTGCTTGCTTGAAACCACAAGGTACTGTTCTTGAGAGTGACAGATATCACCTGATAATTGAGATCTATCATGTTCTTGAAGACCATTTTGACTGCACAATGCCCATTTTCACAACAACCAATTCTCTCCCTATTCCTTTGACAGTTCTCTGTTCTCTAATGGACTGTAAAAGCCTGGTGTTTCCAGAAATGGACCACAAAAGCTGCCAAGACCTGCCCGTCTCACTCTTCCTTTGTCTCCGTCTAAAATCTGGTTAAACACTGAAACAGTCAGGCACGCCAGAGGCAGATCTGAACTAGAAACGTTTTCTTACAGTAACTCCTGTAGGAATAGTTGTAAACAGTAGGAAGTGGGTGGTATTAATGCAAACAGAAAACCCTGAAAGGAGGGTGAGGTTTGGGGTTATAATCTTCTCCACAAGTCTGTGGTCCACTGCTGTGAGTTGCTCTTTGCTTCTCAGGAGATAATGTTTTTCAGTGATGAGCTATGCTAGCAGTTATGTCTGTTTTTTCTATTTCTTTCTATTATACAGTTTCAGCACCACAAAGGATCTTAAAAGACAAATATCCTCATATTTTAGATGTAAAAGCATACAAATCTTGAAAAATACAAATTAGTAATCTAGTCTGCAAAAGAGAAAGGAGCCTTTTGTGTCATACCTACTAAAACAGGAAAGCCTGTGTGACGACATGTTTGAAGCCTCACTTTCTGGAAATCTTTCACATTAATCATGTCATACATTATTTTCTTAAAAAACAACAACACAAATTTCCAATGGATGCAAAATATTACATTGTTGATACACACACAAAAAAAATAGATATAATGATTTACTGCAGCAATCACGTCGGAGCGCCATGGAAAAAATGAAGAGATATTTCTCCTAATTTCCAAAAATGATATTTCTGCTGGAAACACTTTTAATCCAAGACTATAAAACAACTGAAATCTTGGATTAAAGTGAAGGAATAACTTAAAACCTGAGGGATAAGAATACAATGAATCTCATGGCAACGCTACAACCGAAGCTCAAACATTGTTAACTGCTGGACCAAGAAGGCAACTGCAATGTTGTTTGTGAGCATAAATCAACTAGTACATGTTTTCATTTGATAGCCATTAATAGTAGACACCTTATTTTCTCTTCAACAGTATTTTCTCTCCACTTCCATTCACTTTATGAATTGCTAAAATTCATAGCTTAAAATGTTTTTGGTTTTTTTATGGTGTGACAGACATTGTATTAAGAATAATATGTTGATTGCTACAATGTTGTAGCACATTTAGAGACTCAATTAAAAACACTGATTACATGTAGAAAAGTGAAGCTTGCACAATCAGAATCAGAACTTGGAAAGAAACAAAACTTCAATGTTGTTCAGAACAGCACCAGAAATGGACCAATCTGCCAACAGACACTCATAATTTTTCAGTAAAAGTAAAAGTTTGAGATAAAAAAAAAAAAAAGTTTTTATCTCAATTGGACATTTCTCTCTGAGATGAATTCCATGCCTGGAAATAAAACTTTGAAATCCTACCAGGTTGCCGGTTTGTTAAGTCTCCAAGCTACAATACTCAGAAAAATCTCCTGACTTTCTGTCCATATAAATCCTGACATGAGGAACTCAAATTCAAAGTAGAGTATTTGCCATCACTATATTTGTCTTGGGAGGACATTTTGTGCATTAATGTCTCTTCCAGCATTCGAAACATAACATTAGCCCTCTTCTGCCAAATTCTGGATCTTTTTGCATATTTCTCACTTTCAGTCATCGAATTTAATATATCAGAAACTTAGGCATAAACCCATTTGATCAGGAAAGGGAGTAAAAAATGTATCTGCTATTCAAAAACAAGACCAAAAACTTTTTAAGTGGATGAGACTGTTTAGAGGAAAGAGGCAGCAGAAATATCACACCTCCATCACTTTGTCTCTGCAGTTTGTCTGACAGCTCTGTCTGTCCTTGGTCCAACAAATCCAAACATTTCAGCACTGCTGCTCCATATTATCCCCGTCTGAAAAAACATTGCTGCAACATCCTAACTTTACATCAATACCTCAGATTTAGTCGATAACCATATTACTTTTTTTTTTCCATCCCAGGCATTTTTCTTTCCTGAGTGGATGATTGCACACTCCTGCTGTTTGTGAGTGCTCATCTAACTTGATTATATAAAGATTGCATAACATTAAGTTCCCTGTATTGACTATGTGCATCATTTTTCATCTTTTTGATG
This sequence comes from Poeciliopsis prolifica, assembly GCF_027474105.1. Classification (NCBI taxonomy): domain Eukaryota; kingdom Metazoa; phylum Chordata; class Actinopteri; order Cyprinodontiformes; family Poeciliidae; genus Poeciliopsis; species Poeciliopsis prolifica. Next base: position 2,074,145 of record NW_026562421.1, on the reverse strand, counting down.
TATTTTTTTCCTGTGAGGGCAGCAGTCATGCAACCACCGAACTGCCTCAGGGCTATGTAAACAAGTCTTTTGTCTAGGAGACGCCGATAAATGTCTCGGAGAATCAGCTCGGGCACATCCTCCTGCAGCGGAAACCCTCGCCTGTCTGCCAGGTTTAAAAGGATCTTCACTCGATCTCTGTGGGCTGAATTGACCAGGGCAATGGTTGATTCCAGATTGGTTTGAAAAAAAAAAAAAAACTTTTAACACTAAAACACAGAGAGTGAAAAAGTGCTCTGGTTGATGAGATGGAATGAATGGAGCTGACAAACAGCCACAGGCCTTTCCTTGGAGCAGAAGTGATGGACGTGAAGTCAAATTGAAGAAGATCAAGAAGTGGAGTAAAAGACTCAACCCATCCTGGTTTAATGCAAAGCATTAAAATAAAAACTGACAAAATATTTTGCATGTCTCAACATTTTCACACAAATATCAATATTAATCCACCACATTCTGTATATAAATGAAGCCAGAGCCGACATCTTATTAGATTTACATTCATTCATGCATTTTAAATCACATTGAATCTCACCCTCCTCACATATCAACACATCAGGTGAAAAGTTTTTTGTTTATTTTTTATTTTTTAATTAACCTTTTATCACAGTAACACAATCTCAGATTTAAAAATGTTGAATGCATGTATCTAATTGGAAAACTGATTTTAACAAAAATATAAACTGCAAGGTTTTTAGCAACCTTGCTGATGTAGAACCATATTACAGCCCTTCTTCTTTTTCTACTACATTTCACTAATTGGGGCATCCAGAGAGAGGGATTTTTGACCGTTCCTCTTCAGATTGTATCTCCAGATAATCCAAATTTAGACATTATGTGATTACAATAAGAGGAACAGACCCATAGCATCACAAATCCTCTAACTTGATGGTTATATAGTGCTTTTCTAATTGGTTTTTCCAGTTTTTTCCCATGTCAACCTGAAGTGTTTGGTACAAAGAAGCTAATTTTTTGTTTAATTGGACTGATTTTTGGAGAGAAAAGACAACATGGCAGGTAGATGGCATCTGCTGGTTGTTATGAAACTTGAGACCAACCAATTAAATGGTAATTATTTTCCTGACTTTTTAAAACCAACACCTGACTGAAAAGCCATCTTCGTTTGTCTTCTTCATTTTGAAGCATGGTTGAAATAAAAGTGCTTTCGTTTTATTTAATATATAACACTTCAGATACTGTGAGTCAGGAATCATGAGCTAAAGTCGTTCTTAAGACATTCTGATCAACCTAAAAAAAATTAGCAAAAATAAAAATGCTTCAGTTACATGCATTTTTGAGGAATTAATAAGTGCAGCATTTTGCTAAAAAATAAACAGAATAATGAAAACATTTATTTCAGGAAATATTTGGAGATCATGTTACAGGAATAAAAGATTAATTGTTCAGGTTTCTATTTATTTATTTATTTTACACTTTTTAACCAGAGGAAGCTGAACATTACACTGAAAAGGAACCTGAGAACAGAATATTTTAATCACTTTATGGTTTCCTCTTTGTGGAAGAGAATCAGACAGACTCTATTAGAGCAGGAAAAAAGTCATTAGTTCATCTCATTATGGTCACAATTACCTGAAGGAAGGAGACCCTTTGATATATTACATATCATATATCACTGACCCCAAAGACTCGGGCCGTGCATCAGAGCTGCGGACATATAATCGCATTACATGCCATAATCTACCATCATCTTAAAAGTGAGAGCATGGTCTGTGCTTGGAAATGATGGACGGATTCGAAAAATCAGCCAGGTTTTGCTGTTTGAGGACTCAGTGCTGTGAAAGTTTCCCCCTCATCAATTCCCATTAAAACAATTATTTGATTTTGAGGAGTGAATGTGATATCAAATGGCCATCTAGACAATGATGCAGAGCTTCAGTGTCCAAGCCGGACTCTGTCTCTCAGATATCAGCAAATGTTTACAGACCAAAACACTCTGCAATGTGGCCACAGCCTTGTTACCATGGTGTGCGTGCAGAGTATCCGGCATGCAAATCACTGTAATCTGTGAAAGACAAATAATGCCTTTTCTGAATCAGACGCTCACTTCACAGGAAGCGTTTGCTCTGCTCCATGGTTCTCCTGCAGCACCGCTCCTGTTGGTGTCAAAACATTTCTGCACATTTCTCTGGAGCTCTCAGGTAACAAGTGCTCTCGTTTCCCTCGTCCATGTAACTGTGGAAATATCCACGCTGCAGTGGTATTTTAAAGTTGTGACAAAACTCCTCTAAGGACAAACTTGCTTAAAACAAACTGCATCATAAAAAATAAAGTTTAAAAATCATATTTACTTTATCTTTCAATGAAAAGATACTTACTTTGCTCTTGTGTCCTTGCTCAGGAAACATGAAGATGAAGAATTGTGTTTCCTTCTGGCTTCAACACTGCTCCATCTCTACTCAGGCGCTGGAGCTTGTGGAGTATGAAGAGGCTGTTTGATGATCAGGAGCAACAGGCTGCCTCCCTTGTTCCCTCCCTCGCTCGCTCGCTCCCTCACCCCTTCCCGTTCCCCTTCTCCCTTGTCTCTCGCTCTTTTCTCTGAACTCCTTCCTCACCCGGCTCCCTCCCTCTCTCCATGCTTCCTTCTCCGAGTGCTGACATCAGAAGTGGGATGTGCCAGTTTGCCAAAAGCTTTTGAGAGAATTCCATGGCAACCGCATATCCTGTTCTTCCTGTTCACCTTTAAATGGGAATAATCTGCGTCTGTTGCTGGTGAATTCACTTGAAGGTTTATGTTTGTCAAGTGGGTTACTGGACAGAAGGCGAGGGAGGAAGAGGAGGAGGGAAGGGCTGCTGTGGGCTGCCAGGGACTCAGCAGGGTGTTCAAATTTAGGGAAGTGGTGGGAAATGCTATTATGAGATACAGTGATGGTGATGATGAAGAGGAAATATTTTACAATGCTATAAATGTTAATATCTATTTCTTTTATGTTCCTAATGTTCACAACTTACATGAATATGTGTGCGTTTTATTTAAAATCTGTACAGAAAGTATGAAAAGCAACAACAAAAAAATAACCCTCACCATGTTTTGTAAAGTCTATTATCTGAATTGAAAATGAACACACATATGCACATGACAGGTCAATCTCAGCAAATTATTCTCACCTCATTTCATAACGGTGCAGCGAAAAGACCTAAATTTGCACAATTTTTCTTTTTTCTAAAAACTGTTGGCACGGTCTCCCTGCCCTGTCAGCTGCTTATGGCTGCTTTCACAAAGAGACATATGCAGGGAAGGAAAGGTCAAGTGCAGTTCCTGTGCGGGGTTGTTGAGATTCAGAACAGAGCCGCTGTTTGGTGGGTGACTCAAGGGACTGATGATTGTGATAATACACAAAAAACATCATTATAACATTAGGCTGCAACCTTGAGGTGGAAAATAATCATAAAAACTTTCCCTGGGTTCTCAGACACTGCTGTTATACTAAGGTGAATGAAATATATGGATATGATGTATAAATTGTGACATAGAACTAAATGATTATCATATTTGTTCACGTTCTCATTCAAAGCTGCATGTTTGGATTGATAGCTTATACAAGGTAAAGCTGATCAAATCCAGAGCTTTTAACATTTCTGGCCAGCCTCCCCTGATGATCCTGCATGGATAAGCAGGTTGGATGGATGAATGTGTCCAGAATGTTACAGTCTGAAATGGTCTGAGCTGCTCTTTAACTTATAGCCAGGACCTTTTCCCTGACTTCCTCCTCCTCTCCGCTCAGATCACCAGATAAATCTCAATTGTATGAGCTCACATTCAGGCTGGAGACTTTGCGATCAATACTTTCTTTTTTCAGTTGCGTTATGCAGTGATGCATGAGGTCGACGTCCCAGGGATAACAACATCATGACTCCTCTCCAATGTTTTTGTTTTTGGTTGTCAGATTTGGAATTTGGGATAGAAAATGAATGTTATGTTCACAATCTGTACAAACTCCATGCAGAAAGACTGCAAATCAGGATTCAAACCAAAGAACTTCCTGCTGCAAGAGCCACCAACTGGATCTGTGCAGTCCTCAGATTTTCCATGGTCTGGGATTTTTTGTTATTGGCCTAAACCTGTCATATGATTGTTTTAATTTTTTCTTTATTTCCAAAAAAGATACACCTTACAAGACAAAGAGGTCCAGCTCATATTATGCTGCACAGAAAGCCAATTTTTCCTAAATTTAAATCAGATCAATAAATAAATTAAAATGTGATTCACTCAAAAATAGTGCAATATAACCCTAATTTATTATTTTTCTTGTTTATATAACTATCTGCTTGTGTATCTATTGACATTATCTGGGTTTATGGTCATTTACTCATCCGTTTCAGAACATGTTAGTGTCTGAAAACAATTGTAATGAGCTGGAAAATTAACATTTTCTTATGACTTCTCTTTGACAGGCAAGCTAAGATAAAAGTGCATACAAACAAAAAGTTAAAGGTATTCAGAAATACTTTCTTTCTCCAATCTGCTGAAACCACTAAAACATAAATCCTTTCGAATATTGGAAGAAGGAGAATGAAATTAGGAAATCAAAGCATGCATTTTTCCAGAGGTCTTTTCCTCAGTGATTGTGCCTGCAGGTTGTCACCTGTTGAGTCCTGATTACTAATTACTGATTCAGTTTGTTGGTTTTCTCATTTCATGAAATGATCTCGCAGTCGCTGATTCTTCCACTCCACTTGTGCTCTGTCTTGAGAAAATTTCACCCCCTACTTAAGATACTTTCATCCCTCTGTGCTCAACAGTCAAATTCGCTTTCAAAGGCACCTTTTATCTCTAAACTGCAGGGAAGATAAAAAAAATAGACCTTTCAACAGATTCTCTAAAGAACTGTCTTACATTGAAGTTATAAATAAAAGAGGCAGATGGCAGAGCATTTATGCAAAAAAAGGTTTGCTGTTGCACACAAAAGAAAGCAAACACTAAAACACATATTTCAGAGAACAATTTTAATCAAAATCATTTTCTTTCAGATAATAAAATGCAGCACTATCAAGGCTACAACAGATGAATGAGCTGGTATATTTTGGGAACAGCAAACAATCTGTCTTCAAGCTTTCTCTCATTTCAGTGTCAGAATATTAAAGGGCCTGTATTATGTATTATGTATTTTCCAGGCACCATTGGCATTTATAATTATGAAAATAATTTTGTTTGATAGAAATATAACAGTTAACATTTTATGTGCTATGATGAAGTTATTCTTTAAAATGTCAAAATCCACAAATTTCACAAAATTGCAATGGAAAGATCTTTTTGCATCACTCAAGTCATGTGACCAACAACCAGATGTTACTATTTGCAGAAAAGATGAAGAAGTTGACAGGAAGTAGTAGGAGGATGTAAGCTTAAGTTATAAAAATGCTGTAAATATCAAATAGGACTTAAAAGGAATTTGACTTCAGAATTGAACCTCTGACTCTTTAAGAAGCTCCTGCTTATGTCTTTAACAATGTTTTACCAGCGTTGGACAGAAAAGTAGCTAATATGATGAGCTCAACTGATATGCAGTTCCATCAGGGGTTTGCTAATTGCTGCTGGCTAGTCTGCAGGAGCTGAGTGGGGAGGAGAGATCTGTGAGGTGGAAGAGTAGAAACTGCAGCTCTGAGGAGGATCTTTGTGGAAAAGGTGAAGTGAGACCAAAATGGATGCCCAGGGAGATTAAAGTATTTCTCCAAAATGCATGAAAGGACTAAAGCTACACTCCAGGTATGGTATTTTTATAAACTTTTGAAGCTGGTGTTAAACTTTAAACACAACTATATTGACTTTGAACTGTACTTTCTGTTCCTGGTGTTTATAATTGTAAGATCACTGGAGGCAATTTGGACATTTCTGCACCCTTTTTGGTCATTTCTCTTGAACATTTCCAGGAAAATGGTTTATTTTTTTTTCCTGATAATGCTATAGCAAATCAATAATAATATTATTTTTAAAAAAGCTCCTCTACATATGCGTGTTTGTCTGCTGTTCAGTGAGGCAATCAGAATGTGTCAAACCAAACTTCCTCTGCAGACGTCTGGAAGTAAAATGTCGAAGTAAATGCTTAGTAAGCGTCTTCTAAACTAGATCATCTCTCTTAAAGTTGATCAATGTCTGAATGGTCGGATGAAAGGCTTATTGATCAGATGGACAGGACCACTCAGACTCTCTGGCTCACTCAGTCGGTGGGGGAAAAAAACAAACTTGTAACCATATTAAACACAAAGACATACCCACAAAGTTTCAACAGTTTATCATTGATTTTCTAAAAGCATGTGGCTTTCAAATTGCTCCAACCATTATTTTAATCCTGAACTGATACACAGACATTTCAGCGCTGAAGTGAGAAAGATTTAAATAGAAAAAAAGCCATTCAAGCACTTTAAGGCTCTACAGTTTCAGCCATGGAGAGAGTCACAGGGGGTGGATGCTCTGTGGGAGGGATTGTCTGCATAAGTTCTTTATTTCCAATCTAACAGGCAAACAGTCTCTTTCACTCCATTATTGCATTAGTTCAACTGCTGCTGTTTTCTAATGTGCCATTGTCATCAGAGGAACCAAAATGGCTTCCTTTGTGATGAAAACCTCTGAGCGTGTCAGCTGCTGTTGAAAATAATTTTTAAGATAATTTAGACAAATGTCTAAGTAGTAATGAGGATCATGTTCATTATGTACTTTAATGACTGTTTTTGAACTAAAGTGATCATATATATTGCAAAATTGCTCAGAGTTCCAGAAGAGGTGCAATTTGTTCTGTATGAAGACTAATTATCTGGGAAGAGGAGTGTAGGAGGATAAAAAAGACGGATCGTCTAATTTTCCTATTATGTGGCCCCGTGCCAGGAAGAAGGTATACTGCTTCAGGAGAGCTGATTCTAAAAAGACTTGATATAAATTATTTTTCTCCTGGAGTCGTTTCATATGGAAATCAAACCTTAAAGAGTAAATTTATTGGAGACAATGCTGTTAATGGGCTACTTATTGCACCTTACTTAAAACATTTCTCTGTACTTTTATTTTAATTGTGTGCTTTGACACATTTAGTAATTTATCACTACCTGTTCATCTTTTGTAGAAATACAATGTGACACAAATTTCTGAGACACTGTTGAAAATAGGAAAGACACCAGAGCAGGAAATTCGGCTAAATCATTCTTGTGTTGATATTCATGAGTCAGGAAATTTACCTGCTTGTATATTGTATTCAATATGCAATTTATGTCCAACTCAGACTCTGGATGAGGAGCAGCTAACGTCTCTCTTTCTCAATGCTGTCGGAGAAAACAAAAGATGGTTGCCAAAGCTATTATCTGCAAAGGAAATGACACCAGCGATTTTGTTGAAAACAGTTATTTGATACAAAGATTTTTTTTCTCAGTCTGTATTGTATTTTTTGATAATTTCACACTATGTTCCTCCAACAGAAGATGAATTTATTCTGAGAATTTTCACACACCTTTAGCAGGGGTGAAGTGTTGACATAGCTGTAACTGTGTAAATGAGCAAAGACAGTCTAAAGTGATTCAGTTGCATCAGCCTATTTGAGACCAACCGGTGCCACTTTTCACTTGGATTTAAGTTTCACATGCATTTAAATGACAAACAATTAGTTAAAGCAGAATAAAACTGAAGTTATGTGACACATTTTATGTATTTAGCATTTTTTGTTGAGAAAACTCAATAGCAAGCATGCTATTGATCCACAGGCAAGGAAAAAGAGAATTGGAAGAAATGACACCAGCTGTGTCTGCTTTACTGTGAGATTAGTCCTAATCCTCTGCAGCTGAACTCATGTGGAAGTGCAACTGTCAGGATTTCTCATGACTGTGACTGAGGATCAGTAGCTGTGTTCCCATTACAAATGGACACACTTTATTAATATTCCAGTAATGTCAAAAATCAAAACTTTGCAGTTGTGGTGCTTCTATTAGGTAAGAAATTCAATTAAAATCACATGTGAACAAACGTTCACACGATAAGACATTTAAAAAACATTATTATCTTCCTACCACTTCCTGTCCTGTTGACTTTGTCTTTTTAGTTACAATGTTACTGTTGTAACATCCAATTGTCTATAACTTGACGTGTTGTGATGTTTCTTCACACATTAGTGCAATAGTTTTGAAAAACCACCTCATTCTAGTGCAAAAGCTTTTTATCAAAAACAGTGAGTTTTTTTCTAATTTGCTGTGTTTCCATTGAGCAAATTTGTTTTCGTAATTGCAATTTGCGCAATTTCATAGTCAATGGAAACAGCTGGTAATTTGAAAAGATTTTGCACCATTAAAAATTGCTTCTCTTTTTTCATTTCTGATATTAATATGCTATATATGTTTCATTAGCTGCTAGCAGAAAGTCATGATTCATGATTGAAAGAAAAATAAAGGTGCTAAAAAATTTGTGTAATTTATGTATGAGTTACTGAAATAATTATTGTGGTTTATTAAATGGGTCTGAAAGTGGCATAGCCAATTATTAGGTTAAGTTTGTAATGTTTTCCCCCGAATTATAGATTAAATCATCATTTAAAAACTGCCTGTTGTTCCTTACAAGGTTGCCTTAGTCTGTCTAAAAAATTATGATGAAGGTGTGAAAAAAAGATACATGTTTAAGGGGCAAAAGCTCTTTGCCAGCACTGTCTATTCTATAAAGCAATAGTTACAGAGCAGAGAAGTTAGAACACGGTGGGTGACGGCATGGAAATGAGTGGGAAGGGTCTGTGACTTAAGCCTATTTCTGACAGCAGCCAGGTCAAAATGTTTCCAACATCTTGCTCCACACACAGAAAAAGCAAGACAGATTCACTGCAAATAACTAAATAAATATTGATTAAAAGAAAATGTGTATGTTTTTCTTCGACTTTAAGATCCGTGCAATCAGTGCCACACTGAGAACCTCAAAATAAACTGAAGGTCTAAGGGAAATGGGTAGAAAAAAACACAACTGATGTCAGATATTAGAGGAAAGTAATCTTAGTCGGGTTTGTCATATTTTCAGTGAGTCCTTGTAGCCAAATTGATTCCTTTGAAACTTTATAGCTCAGCCTGAAGTCCTTTAAATGTCAAATTACCCAGCTGGATGCTCAACCAATGCTACCCTGTAGTTGCTCAGGAATCTATTTAGAAACCTCCTTTGGCAGGTGGACTGATCCATCTGTGGTGCGATCATTCCTAGAAAAGAAACTCACTTTTCCCAGTCCTCACTCAAAGCAAATCATGGAGCAATATGAAGACATGAAGGTCCACATAATGCTTAATCACACTGACTCAAACTGAGATGATCTCAGAGCATTTAGATCAGCCTTTAATGGGTCTTTTAGTTGTAAGTCCCATCCACAGATCCCAGTAGCGAGGATCAACGCTGTAGTATTCTCACATGGTTCACTAAGCAACATCACAGCCCATATTTAACATATATTAACACATTACGAGGAACAGCCGGTGCGTCTGAAAATGGAGGACCTGAGGAAAGGCTGCATCAAACAGAAATAGATTTTTTTTTAAATCAATAATACCTTACTGAAGTATTCAGGTTCCAAGTAAACACAAACGTCAATGTATTCTTCAGTGTATTTTACCTTACAGTGTAATCCAGATTATGTAGATTATGATACAATTTCCCATTAAGAGTTGTTTAATTCATGATCTGAAAATGGAAAGAGTATGACAACTGCAAACCTACAATTCTAATTTGTTACTTTGAAAGTATCTTTTAAAAATTAGTTTTTAAAAGATACATAACTTAGAGCAATTGAGTTTGCTTGACAAAAGGACACAGTGTGCACTTGTTTAGTTGGAAATGTAGCTCTCAATTTTTATGCTCTTTGTACGGCAATTTTATAGTACAATCTTACATAAAGACACATTTAGTAAATTAGAATTTTACTCAGAAGTTAATTTCTTTCAGTTGAAGTAATGACAGTTTTTATTTATGATGCCCTTTATGTCTTAAACAATTGTAATAGCTAAAAATAATAAAATAAATTAGATTAAACCATTATCCAAAAAAATTAACCATATATTTTGTTAAAGAGAAATGTCAGACAATATATTCAAATAATATATTATCTGATTTGAGCTGAATTAATATTGAGCTATATATAATATGTTCTATTCTATTCTATTCTATTCTAGTATTATACCTACATCATAATTTATTATGTAAATAATATTTTATATTATTTATATAAATCATTATATTCATATGACATATGAATAGCTTAATTCATATAAAATATTATATGAATTGAGCTACATATTATATATCTAATGACTTATGTTTTCATCCTTTACTTCTGTTATTTATGATTATTTTCCTCTTTTTGCTAATGAATCCATGACATTTAAGGTTAGGATATTACAACAAAATGATTTTAAAACAAGCATATTTAGATACAGAAATGTCGGCTTTATGAAAAGTATATTTAGTGCCAGCTTAAAGGAAGCTCAATCTGATAAATGAGTCTAATTAGAAGAGATGACTTAACTTATGGTTATGACTGTTTATCTACTATAAATGACAAGAAAATCAAGTTGAAATCAGTATACAGTTACTTTCTATTCAGAAGCTTTAAAAGCTGACAGGCTTTTTATGTCAAGCGAGCTTGAAATAGCTTGTTTTGAGATTGAAGTTCAGAAGATTAGTCACAGACCTGCAGCTCCTTGGCTGTCCTGTATGACTGAGCACACCTCTGTCTCTTGACACCCGGGCTGGGAGCTCAGTAAACACGCCTCCGAAGGCGTGAAGACTTCTACATTATTGCTTTCTTTTTCTGACGCTCTTGAATTTCACTGTCAAAAAAAAAAAGGTATTAGGGCAGATCAGATCTGGATCTCTGAGGGGAAATAGATGTAAGCTCAGAAAGACAGCATGAACATAAGGTGGAGTAAAGTCATAATAAGACTCTTTTTACCGCTTTTAGTGAGCGCCTTATGCAGTTCACGTAAACAGCTGCATGATAGTTGATGAAAGGTTTTGCAGAAATCCGTCTCAACCTATAACAATAAATCCAGGCACAGCTTACAGCTAAATTAGATTTCTCATAATTCTGCTTTTCAGAGCCAGGTTGTAGATTTCCAACACTTTATTACCTTTTCTCCTTGACAAATGGGGTTTATTAAAGTGTGTGTGTACATCAAAAACTACTATATATTCACAAATACTCTCAATTCTAAATAATAACTCAGGCATGTTTGAAACATTTAAAACACAATTTATTAAAGAATTTGTTTGTTTTTGCTTCCTGTAGTTTCTTCCTGCAGCTGTATGACTGTCAGGATTTATGTTTTATTTATGTCTTTACTTTGGTATAAACACAAAATGTTTGCCAGAGCAACAAATTACAAGTTGACAATCAAGGCAAACCAAATTAAAAGAAAAACAACAACAACAAAAAAAACAGAAGAAACCAAAAATATATCACAAGCATAATTTTTGTCATGAAATGAAGACACCTCTCCAAAACAGAATGATAGACAATTTTAATTACTGTTTCATCTTGTAAAAAAACAAAAACAAAAAACATCCAGCTGCTATGTTACTGTTAGAAACCTGCAACCTTCGGTGACAGAAATCACCTCCTTCCTTAAAACAAAGCAGGAAACAGCAGCAGCGCAGTAATAAAAAGGGTCTTTGTGCAGATTCTCACGTTCGTATGTCAGGGGTTCACATGGAAGAGTTTCTAAAAATAGCTCAAGGTCTCAGCCCCACGCTTAACATTTCTGTGATGTTAAGCTGCTGCAGAATGAAGATTTTGCTTTTGATTGTGTAAGTAGTTTAACCGTCTTTGCCTCCTATTACCTCAAGATATTTAGTTTGAAGATCAATCTGCATCCTTATATTGAGTTTCTAATGAATTTCAGACAAGAAGCCCATTTATTTTAGAAACTTCCTCTCCAAGTTTAACAGTAATATAGATTAATTCCACACAGATGGATGCTTGAAAGCCTTCATTTGTGTTATTTATGACTTTCTGGTTACAGTTAATGAAAACATAACATTTTAATTTACATGAAACCCATAATAAAAAGAAATGTGACCTTTATAATCATCTCTGCTTAAGGGGTATTTTCTAAAAACATTTTGAGACGAATGAAACGTGTTTCTGTCTCTTTGAAAAGCATTTTTACAGATTGGCTTCTACTCATTATTATTAATGTTTGGCTGCATGGTAATTGGTAACACTGAAGAGCTTGGGTTCGGACTCCAGCCTGCGATTTTTTACTGTATGAGGGTTGAATGTTCATCATGAAAAAGCATTGAAAATATGTAAATTTTAAAAAAGCATAATTAATTTGCAAAGCTTTATTATGCAAATACACCAAGGTTTCAACAGTCTCAAACTGAAATACCATAACCAGTACATTTCTCTCTAGGTGTATAAATCGTCCACATTCCCTGCAGGTTCTTTGTCAATTATTCATCTGGATTTCATTCCTGTAGAGTTGAAACCACATATTTAGACGTACACTGTGTGCAAATAGGTAATCCTCTTTTTCTCACCATCTGACATTAAATCAGACTAAATCTTTGCTGGTTTAGGTCATTTAAGATTCCTAAAATTATTTATATTTGCTGAATTCCAGAATAATGATAGAAACCATTTTTTAAAGAATGCTTTAAGTGTTCTTCAAATTTTTAAGTTTCCTATTTATTTGATGGACTTCTTTATAAAAACGTTTTTGATTTTTGGGATAAAAAAACTACATTTGTCACGTAAAACCGTGTTCATGTCTGGGACATGTCACCTTTCTGAAAGTTATGACGGCTGGGTATTCCCATGCTGCTTATAGTTCAGGATGTGCTGTGCAGCTGGATATTATACCAAAAACATCCATAACTCTCGTTCTGTTGTCTTGACTGACGAGTTTTGTTTTGATTTCCCTTGAGAATAAGTGAGTTTGAGATGCTTACTTAGAATACATCCACAGTGTAAAACTGTAATTAACTCAAATATTGAGCTTACCCTCTCAGAGCCTGTCAAAGCTGTGACATCATCATCTCAAGAAAGCCATGAAAATACTTCTCTCATTATTCATCTGAACAAACTGTGAATCTTTGTGAATCCAAACTGAAAATGGTAACTTCTAGTTTTCCTTTTTCATTCATCAATTTTTGTAAGAAAATAAAAACGTAATTTCCTGCTAGGAAATTGGGAATGTGTGAATTCCAACTGTGCAGCCAGGTTCCAGGAGTCATCCTGCTGGCAGGGAGCTGCTGATGACTTTTGGCTTCGAGGACAGCAGCAAGACTCATGGCTGTGAAAACTCTGCCATCTGATAGCTGTGAGGGTTGTGAAATGACAAACATATACTGTGCATCAGAGTTTTAAAAGCAGTGAAAGTTCAGTGTGGCCATAGAGAGGCTAAAGGTGAATAAAGACATGTTACACATCATTGTTTACATCTGGAAATTTTGCGCATGCTCACAATTTTAGAGGACAAAAGGACGAATCTTTCACTTGCCATCTGTAGCCGCACTGCCACAGTATAACAAAATAAAACCTGGAGATGTAGTTATCATTCATTTAGAGCAGTGCGCCACATTAAATAGAAAAATAACTCAGAAAAAGTTCTTCTTTCTTCTCACGCTCAACAACTCTACAGTAGAAACAGAAATCAACACCTAATAACACCAAACACAACAACTGAACATTCAGTCCTTTACATAATACATCTTCAGGCTTGAAATGTATTTATTTTGTATTTTGTTCAAATGCATATTGGTGAGAAATGTGTTGCCCATTTTGAACTGATTTTAAAAAGGGTTTTATTTAGTAAAAATGTTACTGAAGTTCTGTCACAAATGTTCTTTTGATGAAACAAAACTATCCTTCTGATTATTCATGTGTTTAAAATGATTTGTTCTTGTTTGCCAGGAATACATTTAAAAGAGAAAGAAAGAAATTTAAGGGGTTCATGCACTATAAAGATTTCTCAATTAAAAAAAAAAAAACATTTTGCAATCGTTTTGTGATTAAGTGGCTCATGCAAGAGCATGTTGGAGTGCCTCAAATTGCAAATAAAAAATATCAGCTCTTAGATGAGGAAATGATTACTATTTAAAGGATGATTCTGTTACTGATGGTATGATAAAAATATCCTTTGAAGTTTAATTCAGTTTCCATGGATACCACATTGTTGCTATGTAAGAAATGAAACATGAGTTAGACGCTGTGTGCTGTATGTAAAGATGTATTTATTGCAAGATGAAAAAAAAACAAAAAAAGGAGAAAGTAATAAAAAAATAAAAAGAAAATTTTACATATTTATCTTTCAGCGATGTTTACGGAGTGAAATCCAGTCAGGCTGAGATTTGCATTGTGTTTCCCCATGGTGGATATTTTTAATTAGACCCACTGTATTTAGGATGATTAACCATTCCCTCCAGGCTGAACACTGAGCATGACCCGTTTGTCAAAGGGCTTAGAATAACTGAATACCCAATTAGACGAGCCTCATTAGTTCCATCAGGCGGCATGTTTTTTTTGTTTTTTTTCAGGATTGTTTCATGGGATTCTGTGTTTTGTGATTATATTTCACAATAAGTGCATGCTAAATAATGAAAAAAGGTGAATTACAGCATGAAAAGCTCTAAAATACAAATCCTATTTTCTGTTGCTCTCTAAATCTACATTTTCTTCATAAGTCAACATCTCCTGTCAGTGTTATAAAGCTATTACTTTATAATTCAGCAGCTTTGCTGATTATCAAGGTGTGGAAAATGACAGCTGCCTTCTAAAAACAATCCACTATCCACTCTGCTTTGTATTCTTTAGGGTCTTGCGGTTCTGTGATGTTTCTTGGGCAATTATCATCTCTGGGAGACATCCATTCGATCAGAAGAAAAAAACTGAAAATGTGTTTGTGTTTTTTAAATGCACTGGAATAATGACAGGCATTACATAAATATTTACCATGACTCAGCGTTTAAAAAAATTTGTGATATATATGCTTCTAAATCTGACCTTAACATTCAGGTGGTTGCATAGGAGTGATGCAATTAAACATTCTCAGCTGTTGCACATTATGTCTTAGACTTCATAACTAAGTGTAATTAATCAACAGGATGTTTTGGCCGTTGCCTCTCCACTTGGTACATTGGATATTTACCCCATTGCTACTTTTTCCCTCTTTAAAGAAAGATTAGGACAATTACTTGAGTGAAAAAAAGAGTTTCTGCTATTTGAAAGTCAGTATATTACTTACAATATTGAGATGAATGAACAAGTTCTGCAAAAATAAATATAAAATGTTGCATTCATGTCAAGTCCGGTTTGATCTGTGTGTCTTATCTTAACATATCTGAATTAAAATGTTTACCAAGTTTGGCTTTTAAAGTAATTAAAATTCAAGATTAGTTTAGTGGAAATTATTTTCGAGACAACACTTAAAAGAAAAGTATGTTTTATTTGACTCAAATTGAGACATAGTTTTAAAAAATCCAAACCACATATTTGGTGACGCAAATAATTCCCACACTAAGAAATAATTGGCTTTTTTAAAAAATTTGTTTCAGTTTTACTGAATCAATTATTTGTTTCCATTTCAAGTTCAGTCTGCATGTATGAATCATATGCAGCACTTTGTGGGGTGAGCTGAAGAAAAATGGGGACACAAGAGAACCAAGAACTTCTATTAACAATTAATTTTGAATAAATGAAATTATGAAGTGTTTTGTTTGCAAAAACCTCACAGAAGCTCCTGGTTTAGGAGCTTAGATTCATCTTGTTCAAACAAATCTGGATTGCACACCATCTTCTGCAGCTTGGAAGAAGATAAATAAAAATCATCAGGCAGCAGATGACATAATTTCATTTTCAGAAATCTTCAACAGAACAGAAACACGAGAGACTGCAACTAGCATCAAACTTGCAAATGAAGAAAGTAACACATTTTATATTATTCTTTGCTTCAGCATACTTGCCTGTGCATTCCCCATATGATTGGCAACTGAAACAGAAAGAGGCAGAATGAAGGTGTTTGCCAAAGAGTTTCATTTCTAAAATGAAACAAGGAAGACCGTTTTCTCTCGCCTTGGAAGCAAGAGAAAAGGCTTTAAATAATCTCAAGTGAAATATGAGAATCAATGTCATTTGAATTACTGGCAGCACTTAATGCTTTTACCACTAAAGCATTCACATTTTGACTACAATTAGAGAGCAAAAGCTGCATTAAAAACAAACAGTGAATGATGTAACTGTCAACTTCAGACAAAAACTGATTAACTGTAAAGAAGAAAATAATATAAAACAGTTACAGAGAAGATGAAACAAGCTAAAAGGAATCTACTTTATTGTGTAGTTCTGTACTGTACTGTGTTGTGTTGCTAAAAGGTAAATAAGAGAGGAAGTTGTGTTAGTTTCTGCTCCATGAGGTCAACATTTTCTTTCCCATTAAGACTTCAAGCATTGATCTTTAGACATCCTGTGATGCAATGAGGTCTCAGCCCATTATAAGGAGCAACATGAAACACATTAAATTAAATTTACTTTATGACAGTCTTTATTGCCTTTTAAACTCTTGATATTTTCTCATGTTACAAAATATTTGTTTTAATTTTATGTGAAATACCATCAACAGATGTTTTTAACTTTTTCAGTTTTCTTTTAGTAATTTGAAAGGTGTGGATTGCATTTACATTCAGCCAGTGTCTTGTATTTCCAGACAATGAATTTCCAGCAAAAAAATTTTGGAGGCATTTATCTACCAACTTATTAATCTGCAGACTGATGTTTTGCTCATTGTGTTTGCAAAATAACTCCAACTTGAAAGAGACTTAAAATATCAATTTTCATGTCTTGACAAAGATTATATTGAAAAATGTTGTCTATACAATTAATCTATTATTATGCAAACTGCATAATAATAAATTAATTGCATAGCTGTAATTTTCTTCAAAGAATTTGGAACTACTTTCCACAGAAAATGTGCAAACAGGAGAATGCTAACCTGCTAATAGACGGCTGTGAAGTGTCCAATGTACTTTTTTCTTTTTTTCTTTTTGTCAACTTGTTTGAGTTTATTGTTTCCTGTAAAAGTGTGTTTATATTAATTTTCAAATTGTAAGATCCTGGGCTTGTTACCCAGTCCTGTCATGGTTGTCTGGGTATTGTAGCTTTAAAGTTGTCACAGCTCACATCGTGCATTTAACCAGTAAAATGGTTAGAGGTGGGGGTGGCAGTGATGCTGGGGTCTTGTCATAAATATGACATTGTGTTCACAACCTTGTTGACTACCTTACCCTTCCCCCGCACATCTGCTTACTTTTAACAGACGAAACAAATTCCCACCCACTAGTGGGGGCTTAAAGTCAAACGTGGGAAACAAAGTGAAATAACAAAATGAGGCATGTTGACTCAAACCTGTTTGTGCAGGAAAAAAATCTTGCTCTGGTACTTTTATGAGTCTTTGTGTTTCATGCTATAAGTCTAAAACTACTTTTCAGACAAACTGCTTTTCTGCACGAATGACCTAGAAAGTTACATAAAATACATAGTAATGCATTTATCATTATAGTTGTGTCTTATATAAATCTAGGTCTATATATGTCTTCCCAATTATTCCACTGTCAGGGGATTATGCAAACAGAGGACCTTTGACATTTCTGATGGTGGGAAGCATAGAAGCACAGAAATGATCCATGGAGCAGTTGTTGCTTGTACTGTTGGTGGGCGGCTGCTGTATTTACTAGTGGAGCCTGTTTCCTCTGATTTAATGAGCAGCAGGTCCACTGCAGCGCTGATGTCACGGCTCACCTTAAAACCAGAGAGTGGGATTTCACCACCTGGTGATAAAATGTGTTCAGCCACTTAAACAGCTTGTTCCACTCTTTATACCCCGTCTTGTACTTAGACTTTGAGGTCATCTATTAGTGCACTTAAAGTTTCACAGTTCATTAAAAATCATATTCTTCTTCCAACTTATTTAAATTAACTACTAGGAGCTATTAATTTAAAAGTGATACCTAAATTATCCTTTTGGACATTCTTGAATTTTAGTGGTAGAAGAGAAAACTTTTGTTAGAAATAGAAAAATTGCAGCATTCTTTTTTCCTCTCGCTTGAGAGATTGCTGCAGATGATGTGCAGAGTTTTGACACATTGATTACTAGTGGCGCCACGTCCCTATGAGGGTGTGTTTGTAATGAGGTAAACTGTCAGAAAAGTCAGAGTGGGATAGACTGAAGTGATATTAAATAAGTTAGACCAGTTATTTTAGTCGATAAAATTATGAATGTCCTCAAAGGGCCTGTTGTGGTAAAATGCATTGGAAAATCTCATTTAAAAAAACCCTAAAATTTGAATGAATAGCCTGTACTTGTTGAATTGCATTCAACAAGTACTTCTCAAAGTTCAGTGATACTGAACATCATTTCACAGTGAAATGATCTTCATCCTAGTTTGAATATTGTATTCAAACTAGGATATGATATTCTCGTTCTTTTAAACATAACCGTATTTTTGTGAGCTGAACTCAAAACACACAGACTTTTGATCCAGAAGATGTTTGAAAGGCAGATGAAGACAAAGCGGAGAACTTCAAAGGTGCATGAAGAGAAGGCCGAGAAGCAACACTGATGTAACTTTTGATATTCTTTAAAATCAAACTTCCAAAGCCCCAGGCTGGAATTGAGGTCATCTTCCTGGGCCGTGGTCATTGGAACTGGACACGGCTGACCTTTTTGATTCAAGGCTGGCTGTATCAAAGCTTTGTTCGTCTTTTCAGCAGCAAACTTTCTTTTGTTAGATACTGCATTCTGAGAGGTCACTGCGAAAAAAGGCGAGCTTGTGGAAGGTTACTCTTGGTTTTATTGGAAAAAAAAGAAAAAGAAAAAATGAGAACCTGCAAAGAATATTACTTCAAATACTGTTGATGTCTGTGTGACAATTATAAATTAGTGAAGGCAATGTTTAATTAAAACAAAAACTTAAATAAAACACTCTTGCTCAAAAGTGTCTTTTTTTTATTTGTACATGTTTTAAATACTTTACCAGGATATATTTTTGTAATATTTCTTTCCCATTACATTTTGAAACTGGAGAATAAATATAAAACTGGCCTTTGACCAGCATTTAGCAATTACTAGCTTTAATGGACAGGAACTTAAGACTCAGTGTGCACAATTATCAGGCCGGTCTTATTTTCATGGATTTCTTTTTTTATTAATCAACCACATCACTCTTAGTCAACCTAAGCTGTTAATCTAGAATGTGAAAGTGAGTTTTTGGCTTTATTAGGATGATAACTTTTTGTGCAGAATTGCTGGGCAACTATTACTGCATGAAATTATTACAACTAAATGAAAAACATGTTTTCTCACGTGAATTAAATTGCCATTTAATTTGCATCTTTTTTTTTTTTTTGGCACAACACGTTTCTTGCTACTTCATTTTCTATTTGCAACAAAACAGTTCATGCTTCTGTGATCCTGTCCAAATGAATTAGCAATTTTAAGAGTGCTGCATCATTCTGAGAATCGTTCCACAAAGTCAGTTAATTTTCTCTTTTGGCTCATTGAAAAGAAACTGACAAATAATTATGCACACCTTGATATAAGATTTTAACCCACTTGGACCACACGAACCCTCATTACATAGATGCACATCAGCTGCTGTTCTCACAGAGTATTTTGGATCAGTTGCAGTCAATTAAGCATTGAGATTAACACTTTATAAAGAGTATTACAGTATTCAAGCAAAGATGAGATGAATACATGGATAGCTCTCTAAACGTTTCAGAAACTGAGGAATAGCTTAACCTTTGCAAGTAGCCAGGTGAAACAAGCTTATTTCACCTGCTTATCAAAAGTTAAATTAATGTCCAAAAATCACTCCTAGGTTACTAGAAAATACTTTTTTTTTTTACAAATTTCTAAATGGCTGAAGTTGTGAGGGTCACAGTGACCAAATACAGTGACCTCAGCTAGATTTAAAGCCTTACAGTCCTCCAAGCAAACTAGTAAAGCCTTCAGAGAAGTCATAAATTTACGTTTCAGTGTTTCAGTTCAGGTTTTCTGTAAAACAACAAAATGAGACATTGTGATTTTATTTTTTAAATAGAGCCCATGAGGACCAAGAATATAGCCTTGGGGGATTCTACAAGAAAGTGACGGAAAAGTTTCCATCAAAAGGGAGCTTGGGGTAGAACCACTGCTTTTTAATGTGTTACTGAAAAGTCAAGTGTTTTGTAGCATACAATTAGTAAAGAAGATCTGGGGGAATGTTTTAGGGCTCATTGAAAACCTCTTTAGATTGGAGGAAAAAAGATTTAGACTCGAGGTTCCACCTCTGGAGAAAGCATTTACACATGATGCTTAATCAAGATGGTATTAAAAAAATAGAGGAGTGAATAGTTTTGAAGATCAGCAAGAAGGGGATGGATGTTTGAATGGATGATAACAAACAAAACAAACTATTGATTCATATGTATTTTAAGATGTCAAATTCATTAAACTCACTGAAATGCTACAATGTCTTATAAAAGCCAGAAAGGGCTTTTCTAATCTGTCCATGGTTAGATTCCCTCTCAGTTCTGTAATGTGTCTCAATTTTCCAGTCCAGTGGATAAAAAGAAAAGTACTCAGTGTTCCCATTATTCCTCAGAGTGAGCTCTTGTGTTTCCTACTTACTTCATTAGCTGTCTTTTGATTCTTGTGGAGTGTTGCAGAACTGCTCTCTGTGCTTCTGACTGTCATTCACATGTTTTTGTCTTCCTCTGCAGGGCGTCAGCAGAACTACCACTCCACCGCTGCTTCATCACTGCACCTCTCTCCGTTCAGTATTTCTACAATCTGAGTTGAATCCGTCACTAACTGAACCCCACATTCTCACATATGCGCTCAGCCTGGATAGTGGCAGGTCAAAGGCTGTTTCTTTTCAACCTTTTTCAAGGTTTTATTGCTTGAAAAGGACATCCGAAAGGCATAGCCTGCGGTAAGAATGGAAACAGCAGTTTTAAACCAAACATTAGATCGGTATTCTTAATTATTGCGTTTATTTGGATTGGGGTTAGTTTTATGCTCCATCTGGTGAGTATGGAAAGTGTTTATCCACCAGAAGCCAATGAAACTGACTCATGCCTCTCAGAAACTGATGTTCAGTTTTCAGAGGAAAACTACTACTGTTCTGTCTCCTGCGGAATCTGTTACTTTGGAGTTCCTGCGTGTGTGTTTGTTTTTCATCCTGCGGGTTGTTGTTGCTGCTGCTGCTGTTGTAAGTGACACAGAAGTGATCTGAATGAAATGCCACGCTCGTCACTCACTTTCATTCTTGTCCGTTTTCACGCAGTGAACGTGTGGTGCGCTCCAGAGCCATTACACCACAGCGCCGCTAAAGGCCGAATGAGTCACCAAGGCATATCTGTGTGAGCGGCGCTGGCGACGCCCACTTGGTGCTTTTTCACCCAGAACGATGATGTCATAACCAGAGACTTCCTGAACACAGGGTTCATTCACAGAGTCCTCCTTCTGACACGGGACACTGCACCAAACAAGCCGGTTCCCTTGGAAACCGAAGAGGTCTCCTCTCAGTGATGCTTGGGGGAGGGGGGGATCCGGGCCTGTTTGTGTTCAGTTCACCACCACGTGTGTCCATGTCAACAGCACACAACATTTGGAGATTAAAGGTCTGATTATTACCATGTTGCATCAATTATAAACAAACAGATTAGGTCTCCCATGAGTGCATCTGCTGGTGTCTCGGAGCAGGAGGGAAGTGCTCGAATGAGTCACCGTCTGCTCCAATAATTTTCCTGTTAATGTGCACCACAGAGAGAGAAGAGGCACCTTTCGGCAGTCTTTGCTTCACACCCAGAGATGTGCATGTCTTCATGAAGTTCTGGGATGCAAAGTTCACGCCCATTTTCGGGATACTGTCATGTTCAAAGACAAATATTAAACTTTATGTGAGGGCTAGCCTGTAATCTGAATGTTCCAAGTATAAATAACATATTCACATTTAATGTAAAGTAAATGAATAGATCCCTGTGATGAACTGTAGCAGCCGGTACAAGCCACTGGAAATATGCACCATCCTGTGAAAAAGGATCCGAAGGACAAATGGATGTTTCAAGTTTAAGTCACCTTGTACCTTTACACTGCCTGATCAAAAAATACTGTCTTCCAGCTATAGCAACAAATATTTAACCCCAACCACAGGAAAGACACGTCCTGTGGTTGTGAAAAATATGAAGTGAAAAAAAAAATACTGAAGAAGATTGCTGAAATAAGTAAGCTTGGGTTCAGAACTGTCCAACGCACTAGCAAAAAACTGGAAGTATAGCAGGCAACCATCCTCTTTGAGGAAGAAAAGTGGTCAGACAAAACCTTGAGTGATCATGATCTGTGGTCACTTAAACATTTGGTGACATCAAATCAAAGTAAAAAGAACAGTAGAAGTAAAAGTTGTTTAATAGTGAAAGTAAGAGCATTTCCACACTCACAATGTGACAGGAACTGAAAGGATTGAGACTGAACATCTGAGTAGCCTGAAGAAAACCACTAATCAGTGAGAAAAACCAGAGAAAAAGACGACAATTTGCAAGAGATTGATTGGACTTTAGAGTGGAAGAAGGTCATGTGATTTCATGAATCTAGATTTTTTTTTTCTCTTCCAGTGTAATGGGTGAATCAGGGTAAGAAGACATGCAAAGTGATGCCTCGCGACTCATGGACCACTTTCTTACAATTTGAGCCTTAAGAAGCTTGGCATTGTAATCTTGAAAAGTCTAGATATTCAGATCATATTTAACCACATTGAGAATCTTTGAAATGTTTTCCACATTCGTTGGACTTTTTCATCATCAGTACAATATCTTGGTGAAAAATTAAAGCAACAGTGGATGGACTGAAATCTTGTGACATGGTAGAAGCTTATCGTAACAATGGTACAGCGAATGTGTGCTTTAGTCAAAGGGAAAGACGGTCCAACAAATCTTAGAGAGTGTGACCTTTTTTTGAGCCAGGCGGTATATACTCAACACATATAAGAGCCAGAGGTCTTGAGATGATATGTGATTGATCTAAACAAGTGAAAGATAAATTATACATTTACATTTTGTTCAAACAGCCAAGCTTCTGGACCTGCTTGGTGGACAATTCAGTAGCAGCTTTACCTTTCAGTATGAAAGTCCTGGTTTCAAGTCCTGCTCTTGGCTTTTTCTTCATGTTCTCCCTGCACTCTGCACACACTCCAACATCCTCCCACATTCAAAAAAAAAAAAAAAAAACATGACTGCGAGGTTAATTGGTCTTTCCAGAAAGCTTCTGCGCTTTGGACACACAAATGGCAAATCAGATATATGATTCAGGTAAGGTTTCTCTTTTCTTAGAAATTCTTTGAAAAGCTCCAATATTTTTTTTTCTTAGGTGCACAGAGATAGAGATAAACACCAGGAACAGTGAAAGGTTGATATTACCACGCTGGTGATCCAGCAGGAATGACAACAGTCTGATGAAAAAATGAAGAACAGGTATGAAAAGAAACAGCCACAAATTATTATTATGATGTTTTCATGTAAAAAATAAATACTTCTTAGCACCATTGTCTTGAAACAAGAAGGTTCCGGATTCAAATCCTGGTGCACAGGCTCTTTCAGAATGAAATTTGCATGTGATGAATTTTAACCAGTTACCTTGTGGTTCACTGGTCTTTCCAATTTAACACCATGCGTGGGCGGTGTGTGTGTGTGTGTGTGTGTGTGTGTGTGTGTGTGTGTGTGCGTGTTTCCGTGTGTGTGTTTGCGTGTGTGTGTTCCACCCTGACCTCTTCAATGGATGACAAAAATCCCGCTCCATAAGCTCTGAGCTGACCATCCTGTTTGCAGAGTCCAAACTCGATGGTGAAGCAATAGCACCGAAACAGAAACAGCAGCAGTCAGTGTTTTGGAGAGCAGCGCCACCTTCAGGTCACTCAATGTAACTGCAGTTTGTCAGTGGTGATCTATGCTGAACCACCAAATGACAGCACACAGGCAATCAAAGCAAAGTGTACAGGTAAGATGTGAAGGTGTTTTTGACTGGATTCATATGAAAAGTCAGAACTAAAGAAATAACTGAAACTGAACCATCGTCATCATCAAACGGTTAATTAGAAATTAACTGTGTGAACAAATACACCAAGAAGATTTATAGAAATGTTCACCTCAGGTAAGTCGCCCAAATGTCTATAAGACATGACCTAAAGTAATCCTGAGGTTTTCTTTATGCAATGGGGACCAGCTCACTGGTCCCCATTCACCGTGGCCAGTTTCTGGACATCCTCATCATCCCTGTATTTATATATATATACACACACACAAACCCTGGCAGGCCGTCAGGCTTATAATACACTCATAATACAGACCGCTGCCTCATTGTAGCTGGCGGTCTGATTTTTGTGCGCTCCCTGTTTGGTGCATCAACTATAAATACTACAAACAAATCTTTCTTTTCAGGAATGACTTTGTCATGCCAGTGCTCATCACAGAAGAAATCCTTGCAGTCCTGCTTATTAAAAAAAAAGTATATATTTTTTGGGATAAAAAAAAAAAACAACTCCATATAAATTTGGAAATCCATTCCATTAGCTACTCCCATTTCTTACTGGAATGGGAGTAATGGGAGTAAACTTAATAGTTCGAGTCAAGCAGAACTGATCTGATCGTTTCCACAGCAATGAGCAAAAGCAAGACATTCCCCGGAACTCCAGAGAGCTCATTGTAGCTATGACCTCATCTATGACATGCGGTTCTCGATCAAAGAACGACTGAGGTTATGAATGCTTGTGTTCATATTCAACCAGCTCCACAGTTTATCACTAGGATTTTCAATATGGCAGAAATGTTAGTTGGCTTGTGTTTTCCCCTCGGATTTGGCATAGGATACTTAGTTACAACTGGAATGAAGAAAGTGTGTGATAAGGTATTTCCTGGTAGAGAAGATGAAAGAGATATCTCTCAGGACAAAAGCACTTCCTCAGGTTACGACAAATTCGACTCTTTTCTTTTTGACCCATCCCGGACTGAGAAGCAAACCTCCCCGGCTGGAGGAGAGTATATATACACATATATATACATATACAAAACACATTGTCTGTCTCCTTGGTGATTAATTCTTCTGCCTTAAAAATGGTTTCTGTTCTTGTAACAAGATCTATTAATGAAACTTCTCCAGAGTCAAACTCGTCTTTAAAAGAAAAGAGTCAAACTCGTCTTCAACTGAGAAGCAAACCTCCCCAACTGGGGAGGTTTGCTTCTCAAGTTATGACGAATTCGACTCTTTTCTTTTTGACCCATCCCGGATATACAGAGTCTATATACACACACACACACAAAAATAAAAAAAAATTCAGAACCACCGCGGGTGGTTCTGATCCTCTGAGCTCGGGTCCTCTACCAGAGGCCTGGGAGCTTGAGGGTTCTGCGCAGTATCTTGGCTGTGCCAAGGACTGCACATTTCTGGACTGAGATGTCTGATGTTGTTCCTGGAATCTGTTGTAGCCATTGATCCAGTTTGGGGGTTTTATATATATACATATACTCCCATTACTCCCATTCCAGCACACACACACACACACACACACACACACACTATATATATATAGTATATATACACACATATATATATATATATATATATATATATATATATATATATATATATATATATATATATATATATTATATATATATATATGTGTGTGTGTGTGTGCGTATGTGTGCATGGGTGATTATCTTTGTAGTCATGTGACATACTGGTGACCGGTCCAGGTTAATAACATTAACTAACACTTAATTGATAATATTTGCAAAACTTCTTGTATTTTTTGAGTTATGTCTTTTGATGTTCAAAATATTTTTCCACTGTGGATTCCAATAAATGATCAGGAAAATGCTGTTTACCATTCAAAGAGAAATTCAAAGGATAAATTGTGGAATTAAGCTTTGCTTACCAGTACAGTTGCAATATTTAATGAAACTGGTGTAGTATTGTAGCCCATTTGATTAATTGATTGCGGTTTATTTTTCTGACTTGAAATTTGTTAGAAATGTACTTTATTTTCCTGAATTTAGAGGTAAAATTTTAGAAAATAAAATTGGGATTACATCTCGGACATCCAAATATCCTTCCTCTTTTTCATACTTGAAGTTTTATTTGTATTTATTTTATTCAGAGCTAGAAACCAGAGAAGAAAAATTCACATCAATTCAAGTTGATTTGTGTTCATGAGGGCAGCATCCTAGAAACAATTAAAACACCTTATTAGCATGTACGATTGTTATTATTTATTGCTTCTTTTAATAATACAAAAATACCATAAGAAGAGGTTTTTGAAGAGGCACGGAAAGTCATACTTCAACATAAACATCAAGACATCTACAAAAAAAAAACAAAAAAAACAAAATAGTACAGCATTAATAATCCATCAGTTAGTAAAGGTTTTGATATTGTGAAATGATAAAAACAAAAGAAATTATTATGGATGGATTGAATTAAGAACATAATCATAACTCAACTCTATTATAGTTAAATGATAGAAAAACAGCACATAGCTCCTATTTTAGACTCTGAACACATTAATAAAAATGCATCTATTATTTACAGAAAAAAGGGGGAACTATTTAATACAGATTACATTCATTAAAAGTCAAATACATTTGTGCTCCACTGGCTCAATGAGAAATGTTAAATATCAAATTTTAAATGTAATAATATTACATTCTGCTGTGATAATATGGAACATATCAAATATGTCTTCTATTTCACTTTGGAGTGTTCATTGTACTGACATCTGACAGTAACATAACTCAAACTGTTCTCCTGTTCCAAAAAATAAAATATCATAAAAACAAACTGTTACTGTGCGACTGAGTCTTGCAGCACTACCCCCTTAACATGATGCCGTTGCTTACAGATAATGATAATTATAATAATACGCACACTCTTTACAACTGAAAGCAGGAAGCATTGCATAGGCAGCTTTTAGTACAATGATTATGATTGCAAAGAAAAGCAACAAATACACAGAGCAATATACACAGTTTTTTGTCTTTAGACTGTGGACACAACCACAGAGTTTACTGTGAAAAAAAAAGAAAGACGCCCATTTTTATTTTATTTCACAAAGAAAATTACAAGACCAGTATAGAGCATGTGAATATCAAGGGCTGAAAAATGCCAGAAACCAAATAAATAGTCAGCAAAATGTATACATAAAAAATGCATATATGAAAATAGTTATTAAATGTATAAATAATTAAAATCAATATCAATTACAAGTAGAAAGCATATAGAATTTGTTTTTATTTACTCGTTTTGCGTTGCAATAGAGGATGATTTTGCTACAGACAATCCAATTGGTCTGCAGCTGAGTTGCTGCCCAGGTTATCCAATCAGATGACTTATTACAAAGTCGTGGAAACCACCGAGCTGGACTCACGATAGCCCAAGATCCAAGAAATATGTTTAAAATGTAGATAAAATGACATGTTTCTGGCAGAATTACATTTTTGTTTTTCATGGAATATTTGCATTTAATGTTTTACAACAGAATGACACTAAAAGCACCAGTAACATTCTTTTAGATCTTTGTGTCATTACATTTGACATAATTTTCCACAAATATCAACATACTGCAGAAGAAAATCTATACATTTTTTTAACAGTTTTTATTTTAAAACCTAAATATGTAACTAAAATTGACGTATTTTCTGTTGTAGAGATTTTTTAGAAAATTATAAGCCGTCATTTTTCAAAAGGTCATAAAATTTAGGGCTCAAAGTGAGTTTACAAATGGCAAAAACCTGCTGTCTGGATTAATGTTGCAGACTTGTAATGCAGGACACAAAAACATATTCAATAATTACAAAATTTTACCAAAAATTTAAACCATTATTAATGCATTACTTATTTATTTAATGTAGTTATTACAATTTTATTTAAATGATTGCATACCTTAATGTTTAAAAGTTATTTATTGGATTGTGGCACTTTTGGCTCTTGATATGTGCAGAGATATATGTAACATTGCATTATCACAAGTTACTGTA
Source organism: Poeciliopsis prolifica (assembly GCF_027474105.1). Lineage (NCBI taxonomy): Eukaryota > Metazoa > Chordata > Actinopteri > Cyprinodontiformes > Poeciliidae > Poeciliopsis > Poeciliopsis prolifica. The sequence continues at coordinate 2,046,087 of NW_026562421.1, read as the reverse complement.
ACATTGTAAAACAAGCATTAAAAAAGCATAAAATATTCATTTAATCTCATGACTCAAATGATATAAGAAGCCATAACATCAACCACTCTGTTCGAAAACAGTGCATAACAGGCAGTGTCACAATAGTTCATTTACAGATTATGTTTAAGGCTGTGTGTGTTTGTCTACCAGCACAAAACTGCACTTAAAATGAGATGATGAGCATGAACGCTTTGGAAAAGCAACAAAAAGAAACTTGTAGACAAACTTTGTGCAAGTAAGGCTGAAAAATATAACAAGCCGCAAGAGAACATTGTTTTGTGATTTATTTTTTGGTTTCGCTATAACCTGTTAGACATTTTTGGTGAAACTGCTGCATGCTACACACCAGATCTTTGCTATTATAAGGCAAGAGGTGTGAGTTTATTGCCGGAACAGAGTGGATAAAGTTGTTTTATGAACGGGTTTTAGGAATTATTCCCTTTATTCCATTCGTTTCTCTTTAGATGGTTTCTGAGGTTATACTTGTAAAGATTTCCATCAAAATAAGGTGCACGTCCCTGTGTTTTCTCAGTAATCCCTAGTGCTGCTGGTGGCAGATGTTATTGGTAAAATGAGCTCCTCTGTTTACAAAGTGTTTATTGCAGGAAACCATCCAAAGCAAACACAGCAACCAGGAGCTGACGTTCCGGTCTCTATGTTTAAAGGAAAACAATGACCAGAAGATGAGATTGTAGGGGGATGAGCGCCACCTTGCTGGAGAGTAGATGATTGCATTGATGCGTGTCTGTCTGTGGGTAGCACAGGAAGAGGAATAGGCTGTTGCTTCCTGCTTCGCTCTGTTGTCTATGTCTGAACTCTGGCCTGAACCCCCGTCAGATCCTTTCTGATGATTTCATTCACTGCAAAGCAAATAAAGACAGGAAAATGTTATCTTAGGTAATTGACTTCAAAACACATCCCCTCGGACAACATAAAATGATTTCATTCTTGAAATATGACGCTTCAGTTCAGACGAAACAAAAGCTGCGTTTACGTCGAGGAACCTCTGGAGGCAACCAGCTGTTGCTCAGCCGATTACAAATGCATCAACACAAGAGGAAGGGGGTTGAAATGGAAAGTTTTATAGTGTCGCAGTTCTAAAAATAGGACCACAACATGTGTGTGTGTGGGTGTGTTTGTGTGTGGGGGCGGGTTGATCTTGTATAGGGCACATGCCAACAAACAACTACATGTTTTTCTTGTTTCAGAGGGATTTTTTTTATGATGTATTTTTGTTGGTAAAATTAACCCACGTCTTCCACAGACGGAGGAGAACAGGAAAGGGGAACAACCTGCAACACACTGTTCTTCCTTCCTCAGACAGTTTGCCTGCTCAGGTAGTTCTGGATTGAGCAACGAAGAATGCCAACAATGCGTCGCATGTCATCCCGCGCCGTCTGTGTCGATCGCTAATGTTTCAAAGCCGTCTGTGTTTTCAGATATGCGAGACTGGTGCCAATGCTCCCAGTTTACTTTGGAAAACTCATTAGGTCAGATGAGTAATACAAGTATTTCAAAACGTGCCAAAAAGGCTTTTTGGCAGGAACTGGAGCCTTTATAAATGCATATCCTGATTTTGTAACCATAGAGATGAGCAACATTTGCACTCCGGCAGCTGAACTGTTAAAATGCAGACCAGCAATTTCCAAACTGAAACATGATACATGTAACATTTGCAATCGGAAAAGATATTTACTTAATAAATCTTCATCCTCATGTATTCAAAGATATACTAATTTATATATTCGCAACTTTAAAGATTACCAATATTGTAAAATAAGAGACATAATTGCCATCTCCAGAAGCTATTTAATATATAAACATAGAACATTTTAAGAATAAATAGTTTGTGTAAGCTACCTATATATTCTTGTATGCAGATTTTGGATTTATATCATAATATATGTCCATGTCACTTAGGAATATATGAGATATATTAATTTCACATATTTCATGAAGGTTTAATATGTAAACATCCATAAAATGTGTAGTTTTTCCTCTTGATTGGCTCTGGTTGATAGTTCTAAAAATTTTATCAAACTTTTTCCCCCACCATTTCACCAGCATGCAGCTGTGATGAACTTTTTGATTGTAATGCAAATTCAATACGGATTAAGGAAGTGACGCATAAAAAGGGATAAAGTTTTTTAATTGATATTTGATATTCTGGTACAAAAAGATAAACTAGCAAAATTTCTGATCAAATAATCACTTCACTTAAATAGTTAAAATACCTGAAAACAATACTTCTCAAAGGGTCACTGCTGTTTTTTTATTTGTTCATTAAAGGTCCAGATTATTTTAATCAACAAATGCCTCTCAAGACACTCATAAGGACACACTTGGGTTTAGTTTAATATGGCACCTCAAAATATATCAGATAATTAAATTAAATCATTTAAAATCCAGTTTCACAAACGATTGAAAAAAAGTCTAACCAGTTACAATTTTGTCTGCCGAAAATGTTCCCAAAATGGGACTTTTTTGCTCAAATGCAATGCCAGAAATACCAACATTGATGTTATTCTTACAACTTCCACTTCTTTTACAGGTTATCTAGTTATAGCCTCATATGCAATAGAAAAACATACATTTTTCCCCATCTCATGTAAATTTTGGTTAAGTTAGAGAGGAGTCATTTTGTTCGAATTCAAACGATAAGGGCGTAACAGTGAGTCATTTCATTAAAGCTTTCATTTTTTTTCAAGGCAGATTAATTCAGCTAGCTTGTGTACACTCCATTTAAAGACCTGATTTTCATATCGAAGAGGCAAAGAGTGCAACTATTAACGCAAATTAGCTTTGAACTTTCAGGGTGGCAGGAGAACGCTGTTAAGTTTGCATTTCATGAAACACGTTCAATACGTCAACTCTGGGGAAAAAAAAAAATGCTGTTTCCAGTAGCTCCCAACCCCTGCAGAGCTACCTCTCCATATTTTAAAAATATCTGGGGTTGATTTCAGCAAGAATCAACCCAACCATAATACAGACCATTGAAGAGTAAAAATCTGCCATATAAAACTGCCAAAAACTTTCAATTTGTTATTTATGCTACAATTAATGTTTTCTTTCTCCATACTTTATGAAAGTTGTACCATTCAACTTTTACAACATTTAGCTCATTCAGTAATGTGTTTTTTGCTATGGGGTATTATACCAGATTATTACGCCTTTTTTACCGTCATGGCAGTTAACAAATATGTAAAAAAAACAAAAAACATTTCTGTAAAAGTTATATATTACAACTTCAAAGCACAAGTCTAAGTGGAGTCTGAAATCTTTTAGACTTGGGATTTAAATACTTTGAACAGTCCAGGATCTGGTCTGAATGACTCTTAGCTTGACTTTAATATTATAATAATATTTAACTTTCAAAACAAATGTTGCTGTGATTGCTTATAGGTGTCCAATACAAGCCCAACTCTGAATATGAAATAAAATATAACAAAAATCATCTTTAAAAAAAACTAATGAAGGCTCCATTCACCAGGCTAATATTAGTCTTGCTGTCCTTCAGCATCTCCTTGGTTTGCTGATCTTTTGCAGATGGGAAACTGAACACAGAGCTCACTTTATAACACCAGCAGCATCTGAGAATCTCAGAGACTGCAATGACAGCCAAACTGGGCGCTCTGCTGTCGTCACAACATCAGCATCCCTGTTTATTTTAAGCAGGGTGGAATTCCCTGTGACACCCAACGCCTTAAAGGAACTTTCATCTCCGCAGTCGGGCCACAGGATTTTTTTCCTGAGTGCGAAGCAGGCCCTCGAGAAGCAACAGGACCGCTGCAGACGGGCAGCACACAGTGGGGCTTTACTGGGCCTAATGAACAGTTGGCACGGACCGACTATTTGAGGGAAGCCAGGGGGAATGCTGCTCTGTTCAATAGGCGAGTGTCTGGCTCCTGGGTTATGAAACAAATAGCTGCGCTGTTTACAAATCAAGGCTGGGTAGAGAGGGACACCCTGGACAGAAGACAACTCAGTTGCTGTCTACTGCCTGGCACAAGCTGGAGTGTGTGCATGCGTGTGTGTGTGTGCAGGTTTCAAGCTATGTGCTGTGCTATTAGTATGTGTGGCAGAAAGATAGGTCAAGTCTGACTCGATCAATCTGAGAAAGCTTTATGAGGCAGTGTGAAAGTGGCAGAGCGCTGAAACGAAAGGACAGAAAAGCAGAGATAAAGGACAGTAAAACCACAAATCTGGTGTCGACATTTAAAGGCCAGTTTAGACCGAACGCTGCTGTGTGTTTATATTCCTTCAACTGTATGGTCTGTAAATAGATCTATTTAAACAAAATTGTAGCTTCATAGGAATTCAAATGTGAATATAAATTTACAGTTTTCATTTTCCTCAGAGTTCCTTCAGAAATATCTAAAGCTAGAACAACATGTTACTCATTAATAGATGAGATTGCATTTTTAGTACAATATTTATGTACTAAATATGCAATAAAATGTATATGAAAATAAGAGACTGCACAGTAAGGACGTATTTACAACATCAAGAAAATTATATTGTGCAGTTAATAAAAACTACACACTCAGTTAAAAAGTGTTAAGCGGCTTCATTAGAGAGAAAAATGTATGTATGTGCACATCATAACTGACTATTTAGAAGAAGACGGACATGCAAATAAGAGCAGAGTCATTACGACTCATGGTTATCAAACTTTACGGCTACTGGGAGGAAGGATCTGCGATAGTGGCAACTTTGTGCATCTAGGATGCAGCAGTCTAACACTGAACGAGCTCTGTCAAAGTGGAAAATGTAATTAATTTTATTGTTTTAACTTCTATATTCTTACTTCTTCAATTTGAGGTCATAATTTTGTAGAAAAATCAAAACTGGATGAAACTGAATGAAATGCAACAATTTTGCCATTTTCCACCACAGAATTTACAACTTGCCCAGCTGCAATATCAATAGCAAAGACTTAGAAGAAAATAACTTCTCACAGCAAGAAGAAAAGCTATGAAAACTAATTCACAGGATACCTGAAAGCATGTGTGCACCGGTCGGTGAGATCGTCACCAATCTAAGTTCGACTGAGATGTAGCTGAGAAAACCGCCCAAATGGGACGGAAGTGAGGTGAGACTAATGTCGGCCTGCCGGACTGTTGCTGTGTGCTTTATCTTTCTGCCCTGATCTCCACATGCTGGAACGATTTCACCTGCTCCACTGCCTCCTGGCTTTATTCCACACCCACTAAACCCGTCACTCCCAGCCTTTGCAACCTGTCAATTATCCCAATTTTCTTGGCAATGCTAGACATCCTCGAATTAATAATGTAAAGGGAAGTCAAACTTCCAAATGTTTTATTTTGTAACAAATACTGCTAATCATGTCTGTTCTGAGAAGCGGCTGAAGCGATGGGAACCGACGCGGGGGCTGCAGGTAAAGCACCCACTGAGTGGGAGACATGGGGAGAAACTGGGGTTCAGAACGAAAAAGCAAACTTTTTAACACTTAAGAGTCACAATCAGGCTCAAAGGAGATGTGACAGTTTTTCGACCACAGTATTGTGACGATACCAGGATGTGGCATCTCTGCTTTCTTCTTGCATCTCTTTCTAAAATGACTAAAGGCTGTCGCACTTGTCTTGATGAGCAATGTTGACAGAAACGTCTTTGATGGTTCTAGATCAAACCTTGATACCTCCTGGCCAAACAGAAGGGGATTTTCCTGATTATTGTTTTTGATATTGGGAAGTCCCTCTTATCTTTCTCATTAAAGCAGCACTGACAGCACAGTTTGATGAAAACCAACCTGCCAGAGAGATAAGGCCCCAGCTGCTACTGGATGGCTGCACCTATATACTGTCATCCTACTGCAAGGATGATAAGTATTTTCAGTAAATAGATTTCTCGTGGGTCTATTGACATGAAATTCACACAAAATGAAACCAAATTAGTCAGAAAATCAAGACTTAAGTGAAGCACTTCAACAAAACATAAAAGAGAGGCATGAAAACAAATTAAATGAGTCTGCATGTAGGAAGTACAGTACATCTAAACCCTATTAGTAGAAATTGATAGTCAAAAAAAAGATGGCAGGAGCGACTGACCTATTCATAAACATCTTGGTATTTTATTTGGGCAATAATATGGAAATCCAGAGCAACAATAATCATGGTTATCAGGTGCTTCTCTCCAGGTTTTTGGCAGAAAAGTGAAAAGATCAATTAAAAGAGTTGACCAAGAGCAAAAGAGAGAACATCATTTCAGCTCTACATGCTAACTGCACAGGACTCCACTCCTGAAGAAGAGACATGCTAAAGCTTTTTTAAGGCTAGCAGCAGACCCCATAATAAACCCATGAAATACGGGGTTTAAAGGTTTGGTTCATAATTTTTTTAGAAGAAAAACTTTTACAACCCCCCTGCACCAGCATACACGACAAAGGTCATTTCCAGGCCGGGGTGTCATGGTATGCGTCTGTATTTTAGCACATGGTTCTGGCAGACTGGAAATGGAGAAATGTCCTGGGATTTGTTTTTTGTTTTTTTTTAAACAAGACAATTATCCCAAACGGAGCCAAGGAAATTCTGAGCTGGGTTCAGAGCAAGAAAATATAGCAGCTGTAACAAACAGCCAGACAATGGAATCCCACGACAAATTTATGAAAACTACTGACAATCTAAAGAATTACTCACAATAATTTTAAAAAAGTATTAATCATGTTTCAGCAAGCTTGTTTAATAATTATTTTCCTGTGTACCAATGTGACGATGTGTTTAATACTTATTTCCCCTGTTGATTATGGCTGCTGTTTTAAGAAGTAGTTTTCCAGAGTTCTCCAGGACAGGTGTACGGTAAATGTTTTTTGAATTTAGTCAAACGGAAGGAATTGAGGCTTCGGAAAATGTTACGGAAGGATCAAAGGGGAGACCCAGTTTTACTGTTTCTCCAACTCCTTGTTAATTCACAGGCTCACAGTTCTGTTGCTGTTTACTGTGGAGGGAAGCCCTGCAAGCCCCATCCAAAAAACACAAATTCCACTGCTGGCTTTCTTTTCTTTTTTTTTTTTTTTTTTTTTTTTTTTTTACCAATGCTGTTTCATTTTTTCCACTGAAACACACAAATACACACAGCTCCTTCCCTTTTCCTGCAAACCACCCTCCACCCTCCCTGCTATCTTGCAGGGAACGGCCTGGATTTTGAGAGGGCAGCAGCTGCAAATAAGAATTTCTTGTGCCAGATTGGCAGAATCCTGTGGTCGGAAAAAAAGCTAATTCTCTGGTGGGCTCCCCCACAGGACAGAGGGGCGTAAGGCCAAGGAGAAATCCAGGCCAACTATAACAAACAGGGAGGCTTTCCCCAGTTCTCCCAGGCAGCACGTTCCACTGTTTGACAATGGTTGCCATAGAAGTTGTTTTTCACTTCATAACAGTGTCAACATGTCCAGGCGGCCAGCAGAGTGACACTTTTTTTCTCCCAATGGCTCAGTCTTTGGCTAGAAAAAAAAAAGAAAAGCACATTTCCTGACCTGATGTGTGTTGGTGTCAGGTGAACCTGTGCAACCAGCATGGTGATCGGTGGAGCATGGCAACCAAAAACGAAACGTGTTACTGAAATATATTTTAGCACGTAGCATTCAGAAACATCAATATAAGCAGATGTTAAGTTAATTGTGGACAACAAAAAATGCATCATTTCAAGGGGGGACTAAAATGTTAAATCGTTTCCAAAAGTAAACATCTGGAAAGTGTGATTGACTCAGCTTCCTGATTTAATAGATCACAGTATTATGTCAGTTTTATATATTTAGACACAAATATTTCTTTACAAAACTGCAAGATTTGCAAAGAATGGGGAGTTTTCGAGTCTTGCCAAAAAAATTAGATTTAAGCATAGAGCTTAATTTAATTTGATCTAAACCTATCCATAGTAGCTCTGGATGGCTACTCGAGTTTTTTGCAGTCTTTAACTGGTTTTCTTCCTTGATTTCCTTTTGTCTAATTCCATCATTCTTTCTCAACTAATTTGTCGCTGGTGTTTCCCCTCTTGCATCTAGCCAGAGCACCTCCTAATGCTCATTTATGACAGAACATACATAGCAAACTGCAGAGGAGTTTTTTAAACTTCTTTTTTCTTCACACATCAACACTGCCAGTCTTCTGTCAAGTTTTCTTTGGGCTTTTGCAGCTCTTCTTATGTAACCATACAGAAGATGCTTCAACAACCCTAAGAATCCTTTTCACAAGACTGTTTTGCAAAACCAGTGTTTTCAGTCAGATGCATATTTACAATCGATGTACCACAGACTGCTACAGGATATTCTTCCTGTCCTCAGCCATCAGAATGTACAACAATTCTTTAACAAAAAATTGAGTTGCAACATTTGATTTTCCTATTAGATTAATAAAGTGTCTTTGATGTTGAAGTGAATGTTTAAATCTTTGGATATTGTTTTATAAACCTACCCTGATCTATCTGCTGTGGTTTCTCATTTTGCCTGAGATTAATATGTGGTAGATGAAAAACCTAAATCCTATTAAAACACTTTCCATCTCGACTGAGTAATCAAGTCGATTGTGTGCTGCTTTTCAGGGTCTGTCACTTTACTTTCAAAGATAATGAACCTTTAACACCAAAACAAGGAAAGGCTCCACCTTCTGCCTGCTGCTGGATCTGGCCAGACATTAATTCAGTCAGAGGGAAACAGGGTTGACAAGCGCAAGTATAAACATATGACTCAAACCCATCATTATTTCCACTTTGGATGGATTGTTTTAACAGTTTTTTTTTTTTGGCTTTGTTCAGAGGATACTATGGAGCACAGATTGGAGCGACAGATGGTGCAGATACTGTAAATATCCTTGAATTGTTCTTAAGAGAACTCATATCGCCGCTTCTGGTTCTTATCATCCATTTCTTTCGGTGGCTGTGTCCGCCTGCATCATTTCACTTGAGCTACTAATTACAAAACTCACAGGGAGCAAAAGGCTGGACAATCAATCCATAACAATGTGCATCGTAATCAATATCAATAATATTTTCAGTAATTTCACTGAATTCTGATTCAGAGCCGCACAGCATTCTGGGGGATGGAGCTCCATTAAAGCTCTTACAGCCAGCTAAGCTAGGTGGGTGGTATCAATTGACTCACTCACTCTTTGGTTACCTACCAACAACTTGCAAGTGGTGCAGCAGGAGTTTAAGGTTTTGCCATCATGTCTTATAATTGCTTAAAAATAAACATAAAAAACTGGATGAAACAGGAAATGTCACGCCACCAGATTGGTAGTATTTTACATATTTAAAACAAAAGAAACTAATCAATAATATCAACAGACATGACAGTTTGTTTTTCCAGTAGTATTGTGCAGCCCTACAGGGAGTGTAAAGGCAATAACTTACACTCACCATCATCTAGGTAGGCCTGGTCCAAGTTCTCCTCCTTGACCGTCACTCTCCTCTGTTCATCTTCGGTAACCTCCATCGGCTGTGTCCCAGGCGCCCCCGGGACCTTTTGGGGTTCCTTCGGCCCAAATGGCGGCTGCTGCTGCTGCTGTTGCTGCTGCTGTTGCTGCTGCTGGATGACGGTGGGACATGGCTGCTGGTGGGTCACTGCTGCCTGGGCCTGGGGGTGTCCAGGTGAGTGGGATCCTGCCTGCGCAGGGTAGTCATCGCAGAAAAGGATCTGCTGGTTATCAGGCGGAGGAGGAGGGAGAGTCTCCGCATCTCCAGCCCTGAGCAGGTGGTGGTTGGTGGGGGAGAACTGGATGATAGATGAGTGCTGGCCTGAACTGATGGGACCTACAGACTGAGCTGGTGAACCTGTGTGGACCAGCACCGACCGGTGGGGGTCAGGCATGACCCCGCCGGAGTGCCACGAGCCTGGGCTGCTACTGAGGCTCTTCCCACCTCGAGAATAGACAATAGCCGGGCTTTGCTGCTGGAAACGCGCGTCTTGGTTTGGAAGGTTGGGGCTGAAACGCTGACAGGAAGCCATGCTGGACATTAGGCCATTGTCTGGGTGAAGGATGCCGCGAGGGTTGTGGTAGTAGGAGTGAGGCGATAAGCCCAAGATCTGAGGAATACCAAAGCCCATATTTTGTGCTTCATATTCATCGAGAGGTTCTGTCTTTATGGCAGGAGCTGGAAGATAAAGGAAAAACAAATGAGTCAATGAAATGTCTTCAAAACAAGAAAAGAACCCGAAGCCCCAGGTTCTTACATGTCAGTGGGGTGAAGGTGAAATGCTGAGGTTGACTGCGCTTTCGTTTTCCGTTAATAACATAGAAGTTCACTTTGACAGGTTGGCATATGGATGTATCCTGGTAAGATGGCACTTCCACGAATAGCATGCTCTGCAAAATAATTTTTAAATACGGTTAATGTTTTACCAACGGTAGATGAGTCTATTGGCCTCTTTCTTTAGCATAAATCTAGACAGTTCATAAATTGTGAACTATCCCTTTGAATGCCAAACGAATTTAAGCTGAGCTTCAACAGAAAATGTCCCATAAGTGGAAAAATTTTTTATTTAACAGATGTTTAATACGTACAGGTTGGCTCTTGTCTTTGTCCACTGTTGCTTCCATTTCCCAGAGTTGCTGGCCATCTGGGACAAAAGAGAAGGTAAAAGGAGAGTTTATGAGGTTTGTTTTCTGAAAAGTAGTTTTACAGTGGTGGGGAAAAAAAGAAAAAAGAAAATTACCTCTTTGATCACATTTAAATGTTCCAGATCAATCTATTATTCCACATAAGACACAAATAACCAAGTAAATACAAAAAAATTCAGTTTGACAAAAGGTATCAAAACGAACATGGCCACATTTGGAAAAAAAAAAAAGGGCTTTCCCTTCTTGTTACGTCATTAAATGATACATTTCTGTAAACACCTCACACCCTAATCTATGAAAATTCAAGACAATTCCATTGACATTTTTCAGTCTGGAAATGATTATAAAGTTCTTTCCATGACTTGGAAACTCTAGTGGACCACAGTGAATAACCAACAAATAAACAAAACGTCTAACAGTAGTGTTCCTCCCCAGGGTTGGTTGGTTTGCCAAATTAAGTAGGTGAGGTCATAAAATAATCCAAACGACATCTAAACTCAGGTTAGATGTTTAACATTAAACGTGATGCGACAATAACATCCTTGTGGGAGGTCTGAAGTAAAAACCACAGCTGACTAAAAAGAAACACATTTCCTAAAAAATAATCTAGAATGTTATTCTAGGAATCAAAAAAGGTGACAATAGTTTGTGAAGGAAGAGCCTGGCCATCAGTTTGTGACCGAAAGCTCAATCTTATTCAGCTGGACAAGGAGCTATAGCACACCAGCAAATCCACCTTCAAACAACTCAAAAAGACAAAATTAAGGTTTTTCAGCATCAAAAAAAATCATTGACGCTGGAAAACCCACTGATGTGGTCAAATTAAAACTATTCTGCAGAGAAAAATTGGCTAAAATTGCTCCACACTGAGACTAATTGCCAGTTTTTTGCAAAGATTTGATGGTAGTTGCTGCTTGCAGGGGTGGGACAACCAGTTTTTAAGTTTATGGGACAATTACTCTTTCCACAGAGAACCAAGTTGGTTTGGAAAGCTTTTTCTTTTCCCTTAATAAATAAAATCCTCCATTAAAACCTGCATATTGTTTTGGTTATATGTTAGCTTGAAGATGCAGCTTGTGCTTGTAGATAAAATATAGACGAAACCACTTCCTGTCCCACCAACCAGCACACTTAGAAGCAAAATTTGTAGGTCATCTGAAACACACTCATTCAGCAATATGATTGAAGATATGTTTTTTTTTTGCTGCAAATGTTAGCTAGCAAAAAAGAAAAACTGCAGACTTTAATGTAGTAACAGTTGATTTTACACAGGAGATTTAATCTATAAAACAAGTGGGGCATTTGAGTGCAAACACACAGAAGTGTTGCAGGTTTAGGTGGGAAACCCTCAAACTACAGATTGAAAACACATGGATTAAATGAGTCAGCAAGAGAGGGGGATTCCACACACACTACCAACTTTTTTTTCTTGGTCTTATTTTTTTTGTATGAGAAACTTTCTCCGTTTCTTCTGCAAAATGTGATGACGCTACTGCTCTGTTGGCTTTGGGAAGTGTTTGCGTTTTGTTGCAGTTCTTCTCTAAGGGAGACCCCGAGCCTTCCCTCCTCCACTAACAATTACCTCTGATGGGAGGAGGGCTGATGGACCTGGAGAAAGAGACTGAGTTGCTTTGGTTTGGCTCGGGATGTAGTTATTTCCCAAATAAAGCTCTCTTCGTCCAAAGACAAGAGTCAGGGGAGCTCCAGCCAGATGCAGCTGTCACTCATTCAGAAGGATTTCACAGCTGGACTTATTCAGAACTTTGTGTCAGAGAAAGTCTCCTAAACAAAGGTAATCCCTCTCTGCAAGCTTTCTCCACTGATTTCTTCTCACAATTTCTGTGGAGTCTTGCGAAATAGCAGAAGGGATTCCCAGACAAGAGACAAAAAAAAGAAAACAGTAACTAGGACATAAGGTTTGCTGAAAAGTTACTGGATGTAAAAAGAAAAAAAACATGCCACAGCAATCTGATAAACTAAAATAATCAAAAATATTTGATTGTAAACAGAAAGTTTACAATCAAAGTGCAACTTGCTTGGGTAGGGTTTACAATTTGAGAGTCTGGAATAAATCTAAGCTTAATTTAAACCTGCTCATCAAATTCTTATATTTACAACTAAAACCATAGAAAATTATGTTCTTTTAAACAAGAACATGTAAAATATATTGTAAAAAATAGCCAATATTAATTTGACAACCAAAAAATGATCAACATACGTAAATTCCTGTTCAGACCTTCAAACTGTTCTATCGTCACCTTCAGGTAAACAGACTGTGCTAAACAGAGATGCAGCCCAGAGCAATGCAAGCAGAAACAAGAGAACCTAATTCTAAACAAAGTTCAAACCATAAGCTGGTGCTTGTTAGCGTAAAGGGAACAATGAAATTACAACTGATCTTCGCTGCTCATAAAAACCAACTGAAATCTTTTTTATCAGAAATGTACGCGGCAGGTTTTACATGGCACAGAATCATGAACCATGCAACAAAAGGCCCCTTTGAGTGACACGATATGGAAGTCATTGAAGGGTAATAGGAAGTGAGGCTGCAGCATCATCCTCTTGATCATGCAAATAACTGATGCTATCCTTTACACAACGACGGGTATGAAAAGAAATGCAACAGCGAGGAACTTATTGCACAAACACATTGACTCATTAATTATGCTTGGTGGTTGTGGCGTTACTGTTTACACACAACGTTGCGCAACTATCACAGAGAAGGGCCGCAAAGATTTTACAGACTCCACCATGGAGCTGGTGTTGTCAGACACTCACCGTGACTCTTCTCCAGAAAGATGACCTTTGAGTCGGAGCTGAAGTTCTGCCCAGTCAGGATCATCTGCTGGCCGCCCAGGACGGAGCAGCTGTCCATGTCCTGCTTCTCCACCATGGGAAGCTCGTGTGCAGAACGCTGAGCTGCAGGGACACACAGAGGGGTGGTGTGGAACTTTTACTGCCTTTCCACTACAGTCACTTTCTCCAGTGGGAGGATTTCCTTTGCTTCCCTGATTTATATGATTGCATATTAAATATCATTCATGTCTGTGGACAGATCAAACATGAGAGCACATCTGAACAAAGCATTTTTATTTTATTAATTTTGACCACACTAATATGTAGTGCATTACAAACTAATCTAAGCTTCAACTATTGATTAAAATACTCTTTATATAATGATTTGAATGACAGTATTTTAACATGTTCAATGTCGCTTTCTAAATAGGAGACAAATACAAATTTACCCAGAAGTGGTGGTGGTTTACAATAAAGAGATAATGCTGAGTCATTCAATAATCAAAGTCATTGTTCTTACTGTTGTCACTTTAAATGAGTCAAATCACAACTTGGGCTGCTTATCAAGAGGAGTCACTACAGCTTGGATGTTAAAATGATTTATAGGAAGGGACTAAAGAAAGTCTGATAAGTCTTTTTAAAAAGTCTAAACACGCTGCACAAAAAATCTTGCCTAACTTTATATTGAACTTCTCACAGTCATGGTAGGCAGCAGTTATTAACTATCTCTAGCTTCTGGTTTAGAAACTTTATATTGAACCTCTGACAGAGTCTTGTTCAGTGGAAAAAATAAATATTCCTTACATTATCAAGCAAAAAATCTAAATCTGCAGAGAAGCTACAAGCAATTTCAATGGACAAAGGTACAAAGAAGAAGGTGGGTTGAAGTTGACAAAAAGTTAATATGCAGCAAAAATAACACTGAACATCACTACACACAATTTTTGTTTTATTCAATGAATTCAAAATGTTTGTGAGGTGCAGCAGGGTTTCATCTTCCAGCACTACACCGAGTCCAGCCATACATTTAAATCAAAAATAGAGTAGCTTCAACAGAAGAAAAACTACAATAAAAGTTTTTTTTTTCTTACATCGTTACACAATTTTTAAATCCATAGTATCCGAAAAGTTCATTCAGATTTTATTACATGGTTGCATATCAAAACGTGATACTCTTTAAAGGAAGTTGCATTTAGTGACAACCATGTGATCTTTGTTTTTTTGTAACATTGAAAGGGGAACAAATTTATTGAAAGAAGATGACATGGGCAGGCCTGCTCTGACAGTGCGTTTGTCTCCCGGCACAACAGATGCCAGGAGACTCATGCAGCTCCCATCACTCATGCGTTTTGCAGCAAACACAGCTTTGCAACAATTGTTCCACGAAATGAGACACAACAGTGCAAAGCGATTTTTGAGTCATGACTTTAGTCAGTATCAGAAGCGGATCGCAGGCAGTTCATCATACCTGACAAGTTGTTGATCAAAGGTGGATAAGGGGACCTTTTGTTTGAGTTGCAATTACATCCAGCACCTTAATAACTCTGTGCACACATCCATTAATGTACCCAAACACAGACTTCAGAACTGAGTAAATATAAACGGGTACCTGCAGCCACCACCAGCTGGATGGAAGCCCTGGCTGCATAAAGAGGTGTTTTACTCTCAGGATTCTGGGCTATCAGCCCCAATCCAACTTCATCTGAATGTAGGTAATGAGATTTACTTTACATTTTAGCTATACCTCACTGGGCAGGTTTTAATAACCAGCAGGAAACCCATGAAAAGTATAAATAATACATTTATTGATAACTTACAACACTCGATGGGATGCGAGGCCACTTGCAGACAGACGTCCTGACCTCCAGGCTGAAATATGTGCACGCGAAACACAAGTCGGACCCGAGTGTTTTTCCGACCAACATCCGTCTCGCCTTTCCTCAGCTCGATGTCGGCGTTCCTGAGCTTCAGGATGCCAGCGCAGTCGATTCTGTGGTAGGAAAAATGAAACGACGTCATTGTGAGCAAACCTGGGGGAGGCATTTTTATACCGATATTGTTGTGTTCATCTCACATGGCTTTCATGTTGTTCTTTGGCTCCAATGGGATCTCCAGGACTTTGGTGCCGTTGATGATCCTCTCGTAGCTGTTGGTGGTGACCGTCTTGCCGGTGATCCGGTGAACTTGATAAAAGGCGTGAGGCTTCAGGATGCGCTCATCTGCGGTACCAATAAAAATTTGGAGGCCAACTGGATCTTTGCCTCTGTAGCCATGCAACTACAAATACATAACACACACACAGTCAGCACTGAACCATTGGCCCTTCTGTTAACAAATGAAACTTAGCAGTAATTAGGGATTTGTTAATCAATGCATTTAATCTGTACCAGATCACTACCTATTCTTTTACCTAAATTCATGTTGCGATGCTTATTAAAATTTAAGAATAGCAAGAAATTACACTCCAACCTTACATTCAAGTAATTTACACTGGATGGCAGATGCAACAAGATCATAATCATCAACATAACCATGCCTAACTTGCAGACTTGGTAAAGTAGATAACACTATACTGACAAAGATGCTACTTTTAACCTGAGAATTTTCTGAGGAAACCTGCAAAAACCACAAGGTGTGAACTTGCATGAGAATGCTGTTTTTTGCAAACTGCATCGAGCGTGACCCTTGCTGCAGAATGAATGAATGTGTGAACTAGATTCCAAATGTTGAAGCAAAGCTGCCTCACAAGAAAAATGTGATCAAACCAAAGAGAAAAGTTTCATTTCAAGTTCTCTTAATTTAAAATAAAACCGCCATTTGCTCTGGTGGTTGTAACCATGAAACTGCAAAGAGGGGTTCAGTATCTGCAGAAACTATGACAACGTGAAAGCACGCATTCCCTCCATCTACAGGTGGACACACAACGCGGCGTGCAGGAGCAAACTGCAAACACCGAGCAGGGCGTGAAGAGCCAGCCGGTTGGCATGGCAGCGGCAGGAGCGGTGAGTCACGGCAGCGAGCGAGTGGAGGAAAAGTAAAGTGGACTGCTCAGAGAAAAAGGCAGCAGAGGGAGTGGAAGAGAGGTAAAGGAAAGTTTAGGCAAAGTGTACGGCCACGGGTAGCCAGGTCCGGCTGTCCTGGCAAACCTGGCAGCTCTGACCTCAGGCGAGTTCTTCAGGGACTGGGCAGAAAATGGAAAAGGAGCAAAACAGTATAGAAAAGTTGCCACAGTAACGCAAAAAAGAAGGAAGCTGAAACTATTTATGGCCACTACGGCCGGCTGAAACTGTGCCACAACCAATTTGTGTTTTCCTTCAGCATTAGGACCATGACCGACATTAAGAAAACTTTTTCTTTCCTCTTGAACTGCAATTACCCTAACGACAGGAACTGTTTCTGTATTTTTTCTTCTTTTTTTTATTTTCTCATGCCTTGACAGCTTTCCAGTACCTCAACTTTGCTTCCTAATACAAGAGCTGCACAGTAAATGAAACAGTATGGAAGAGGAACTCAGAACTGCATAAACACAGATCCGTGTGTGTGGTTACAACCATGAGACGAGGATGCAACACAGACGGCTATTTTAGGCTGGAAAGTTGAAAAAAAAATAAATAAAAAAAGAGAAATCAGGTGAGTGAAAAACACAGACTCTTGGTTCAGTCTTGAGGGTTGTCCTGAGTTGGTTACTATGTGTCATTCTGTGTATCTGAGGTTAGAAAGTCCGTCTACGATTTGTTTAAGGAAGTGAGAAATGGCATCTTGTGTTTTCATACAGCTGGGCAACACTGATGCATAACTAGTTGTCACTGCAACGCTGCTTGAGTCGCACATTGCTCATATTTTTCAATAAACACACACAACATCATAAAGTAGGACGCAACAACACAATGAATGAAAGAGTTGTGCAACGTGAAAAGAAGATTAAATTCCTTTAAATTTGTTCACAATTTGGCAGGTTAGAAACACAAACTTCTGTTATTTATTTTAGATTTTAGGCCAAGGAGTAACATATAGCTGCAAAGTGGAGGGAAACATTCTTTTTTTTTTTTTTGCATTTAAAACTCAGCCCTCTTGACCTGACACTTGGTAGAATCCTCTATCTGTGGTTAAAGCAGCACATCTTTTAGATTTTATGTCTCTACCAGCTTTAAACATTTGCAGACTGAAACTTTTGCTTGTTCTTTATTTAAAATAGTTCAAGCTTAGACAGACTGAATAAAAACCAACCATAAACAGTAAGAGTTCTGGTCTGGTCTTTGACTAGGCCAGTTTAGCGCATAATGAGGTTTGATCTAGATCATTGCATTTCAGCGCTGCTTGTAGGTTTTGGGATAATTATCCTGCAGGAAGGTGAACCTCCTTTGAACGCTTCCCTGATGAATACAGGCATCACTGCATAATACTGCCACCATGTTTAATGTTGGGGTTCCGGTGTTCAAGATGATGTGCACTGGTAATTTTCCTCCACAGGTCATTAAGTTTAATTTTGCTCACATCGGAACAGAACACCTTCTTCCACATGTTTGCTGTATCCTCTACTAATGGTGAACTGCAGGGAACAGAAACTTTTATGGCTTTCTTTCAACAATTCAACAATCTTGCCACTCTTGCATGGTGGCCAACCTTGTAGAGTGCATGACTAATGAAGGTAAAGTCAACAAACTCTTCCCCCTGGGTCGGACCTCTGCAGCTCTTCCAGAGAGACCATGAGTCTCTTGGCTTCTTCTCTGATAAATGCTCTCCTTGTCCAGGCTGCCAGTTTAGGTTGCCATGGTTGTGTACAAATTCAGGGGCTGCATCCTTCGACAGTCGCATTTGAGACTCATTACGCCACAGCAAGGATGGCTTTCCAAATTTGAAGGGTCCTCCACAAACTAGCAAGATTTTCACCACCACCAACAGGACATGCTCTGGGGTAAGGGCAGGAATAAATCTGAAGGCCAGACAGTCAAATTTCAAACTCCTGGTCTTCGTGGTTAACGAAAGGCCTTGAATTTGGACACACCCAATGTCTTGGTATGTTTGCATTGGTTTTCACTTTCAGATGGAAGAATTAATAGTGATATATACTCAATGTGGAGTTCATACTAGTCTGATGTGTTCCTTGGTCTCCATGATGATGCTTTGCTCAAAGAAGTGTTTGAGTTTTAAATTACAGGTTGAGTCTGAAATAAAAATCTAAAAAATAATTGTCTTTTTACTTCAAATAAGGGCACTATGTAAAGCAAAAGAAAAATAAAACAAAAACTTTCACTATGAATATTTAATGGAGTTGTATTGGTGTACTCAAACTTTGGGACATACCTGTACCACTGGATGTCCTCCAGTGGGGGCTTTAACTGCGCCCCTGCTTCCCTCCGTTTCATAGTGAGCCCTGTGGTGCGGCTTGGGCTGCACCTCAATGTGGAGTTCATACTGGTCTGTGCGACTGGGAAGGGGCCACTCCAATGGTGGGGCTGTAGCCAATGGGAGGCTGCAAATGGACAAAGATAATTAGTTATTCATGTTGAAAGACATGAGCTTCAAAGGTTTCTGGTTTTCTACCAACTTACCTGCAGATGTTGGGAACCAGCGGCTTGGGCCAGATTGATGGGATGACATAGAAAGGCTCTGCAGCAGGTTTGGTTTTAATGTCCTGATCACAGTAGTTCCCGTCACCGTGATTCTCTGGGATTAAAGCATAAAGTTGGTTGGAGGTCTTGACTATTTTGGTGGGCACCATGCCTGGCTGACTGCTGCCAAATCCATTCACGCCCTCAACAAGGCCGGCGTGTGTGAAATGAGCTCCCTTGTTGGGGTTCTCCTGGCCGCTATGCGGGGACGGACTGCGGGACCGCTGCCCAGGCATCAGCCCCGGATTCCGGTACATTTCGTAGGTGCGCTTGCCCTGCGGGGAGGTGGAGCGCGGTCGGGGCGAGGGCGAGCGTACTCCCAGGCCGCCGTCTTCTCCAAGGCTAGTGTGAGGGGAGGTACCCGGGGAGGTGCGCGGGGAGCCGGTATGGACGTTCTGCATGCGGGGGCAGAGATCTGCTGGATTTGGACCGCTACTGGGGGAAACGCAGGGGGATGCCCAGGGCGAGTAGCTCTCAGAGTGCCAGCTGGTGGAGGAGTTGCTGCTGGCGGGACTCAGGCACTGGGGCTCACGGTAGGCAAGGTTCTCATGGCCGGGCACAGTGAGGGTGGGTCTCGGGCTGAGGTTCAGGTGCTGGTTCGGCAGAGAGTCCCGGCCATGACTGTAGTGCTCTCGGGACGGGGTGATTTCGATCCGGGGGCTCAGGGCCAGACCTGGGGGCCGGGTGTTGTCCAGGTAGTTTCTGGTCTCCTGGTTTTCGTACCCTGAGAGAACTTCGGGGTTGAGGTTGGAGTAAGGGGAGTTGCAGGACTTGATCCTGTACTGCTCATCCAAAGGGAAAACCTGCTCAGATTCAGGACTGAGGACCTTGTGAGTGGCAAGGCCAGGGTCATCTGGAGAAAAAAGGATCACAAGATATTAAGAACAAGCAGAAACAAATATCAGATGAGAGCTGCACCATTTATTGAATCTTAATCTTAACTGCAATATTAAAATGTGCAATACAGTTGAAACAATTTATGGTGATGAATCAATTCTTGAAATTGTCAACTAATCATATTACAGATTCAATAAAATGTCAATTGCTCAAAGAACAGCACACGCAGAGGTAATTAATCCAAAATTATATAAAAGTATAAAACAAATATACATTATGCAGATAAGACAAATGTAAAATGCAAGAGGCATAGTTTTAGCTTCACCTGTTTTTTTTTTTTTAATCTCAAATGATCAAGCATACACTAAGGCACAGGTGTCAAAGTCCAGTCCTGCAGTTTTTAGATGTGTTACAGGTATAAAACATTGGAATGAAGTGGCTTAATTACCTCCTCTTTGTGTAGATCAGTTCTCCAGACCCTTGCTAATGACTTAATTATTCTATTCAGGATGTGGTGCAGCAGAGGCACATCTAAAAGTTGCAGGACACCGGCCCTCGAGGCCTGAAGTTTGACATATAACATATTTACCTTCTTATTGAGGAATTTAAATATTTGTTTAGTTGTATTTTTATTAATATTGTACAAAATAAGCT
Source organism: Poeciliopsis prolifica (assembly GCF_027474105.1). Classification (NCBI taxonomy): domain Eukaryota; kingdom Metazoa; phylum Chordata; class Actinopteri; order Cyprinodontiformes; family Poeciliidae; genus Poeciliopsis; species Poeciliopsis prolifica. The sequence continues at coordinate 2,025,596 of NW_026562421.1, read as the reverse complement.
TAAGCGGGTAAATGAAAAATCTGCAGTTGTGCCCATTTTTTATCTGATAAATAATCGAATCCTAAAAGAATGGTTAGTTGCTGCCTTAATGAGTAACATCTGATGTAATGGCCTGCCTCATGCCATCTACAGTAACTAATGTATTTAATGTGTGCAAGCTGATACTTTAATTTTTGTGGATAAGATGCTAAATGTCAGGAAACGTGATGGGAGGATTATAGTGATGGAGAAAAGAAGAGAGCAGTAAGGAATATGCTACATGTTTTCCTAATATTGTATATCTTCCTAAACAGATCATTTTTCTGAAACCCCCCCCCCAAAAAATACTATATTTCATCCTCTCCAACTAAACAACAAATCAAATACATGAATGTGTACTTATCAGCTGAAAGCACGAGAACCTTCTGGCATTTTCTCTCACATGGCTTCTTATCTGATGCCACATCAACAACAAATTTGCTTCCTGGTCTATTTTTATATTCTACTGGACAGACTTTACAGGCCATATGGTAATCAGCCACAAGCAAAACAACCGCAGAAGAAGCACAGGTCAGTTCAGGTCAACAAAAACCATCGGACAAACCTTGATCTCCTCCTGCAAAGTCGCTGCAAGGCGGCTCATATTCAAACAAGTACTCAAACTGCAAATCCTCATCAGGGCAATTGGCTCGACTGAGGTCTTCCTCCAGATCCTTTTCGTCGTAGAAGGAGGTCATCTGTATGATTTTTTTTAAATTATCTACCGACTCCTCCAGGACCAGAGCGAGGGACGTGCGCGGCTGATGCCAATTTGGTGTTTGAGCGTCAAATCCCGCATCGGGTGAGCTGGAGAAAAGGTGAAGCGGCGCACAAGTTTCCTGTTTCAGTTCTCCGCGGTTATTTTCAGAAGGAAGGCGGGTCTATTTACGAACTGAGCAACAGTGTGTGAGTTGTTTTTTTTTTCTCTCTCTCTCTCTAAAGTTTCAGTGCATCACCGCGGCCCCTATCACGCCACCCCCGCCTCAGAAGATGCGTAGAGCAGCAAAGAGCAAAAGTGCAAACAGGTGCTGCGTCGCGCCGACTTCCCCCTCCCCGTCGACATGCGCGTCTATTCTGTGATTTACGGCAGCATTGAAAGAGATGGTGTATTCAGAGTAAGCCGGAGATTGGGAGACTCTACATTGACTCTACATTAAAAATGATTAAACATCGTTTCAAATAATAAAATATAATTAAATGATACTCAGTACATCTATAATATGTGATATACATCTTGTTCTAATCTTACTACAAAGGTACATTTATAGGTACGTTCTTGAAAAATATTACCAAACTGAGCTCTACTGTCTCAAGCAGGAAGCTGCATATAATTATTCATACTTATACTTTGTTTATTTTGGAGTGCAAATAAATAGTATTTTATTGACTTGGAGATCTATTTGTATTCTGAGAGGGCTTCTGCACTCATAGGTCCCTGGTAGAATGGGTTCCCCACACCAATGGGTTCTCATGTGAAGCACTTTGAGATTTTAAGTTTTATTAAATAATAAAATATATCTAAAACAGCAGGTCACTGTTTAAAATGAATTACACTTGAAATACTGCATAATAACTCTTATCATGTTTGTAATCTACTCCGCTTTAAGCAAAATTTCAAAACCAAGAATTGAGCATGGGCAACTATTGTTGCCATTAGTGTTGCTTTATTGATTTAGAATGGACACCTACCCTAATTTATTTGGCGCCTGAAACATAAACACTGAATATTACTGAAAATGTAATGTGATCTGCTGAGTTACTTCTTATGTCGTGATATTTTTTATTCCACAAATAAAACTTAAGCTTTGTTGACATGGTAACTGTGCCAAAATAGAGCCACATAAATCTTCATAGTACTTTTAAAAAGAAATGCAACAAAAACATTGGCTTGCACAATTTATATGTGCTTTCATTTAATATTTATATAGGATTTGTTGATTTGGAGTTTTCTGATAATTGATTGCATTTTAATATTTTATTTTTACAATAAAAAGCAATTTAAAAAATGTTTTAAAACATTTTGAAAAACATCAATCAGTTCTATGCTTTTGAATGGCTTTTTAAAAGAATAGAACTGATTGATGTGCCAGATTTGATTCAATTAAGCCAATCTACAGCAGTAAAACTGCCTGAAAATGACCAAGAATGTTAAAAAGCCTCATTCAGACCTTGTTGAGATTTGGTAATGAAAGTCGATCAAACCATTTTAGAGCTATTTTTAAATTGATTATGTGCAAGGTGTACTTGAATGCACCATGCCTTTGCTGCATGGAGTTGTAAAATATCGTCTAGATGCGCAAGGGCTTTTACGGCAGCGTCAGGCTGGTGGGGAAAAGGTTGAACGATTGAACTCTGCTCGACACAGAACACCAGGAAGCGAATTAACACCTCTGGTCACCAGAGGAGCGATCTGCGCCTTTTGACGCACGGCCTGGTGCTGCCCCCGGGTGTCTGACGGGTTGCAGCGGCAATCAGCGGAGCTTATCGCGTGTCATTCACCTGTTGCAAAACTAAAATGACATATTTGTGGGTTGTAATTTGTGTATTACAACCCACAAATATAGTCGTAACCTTAAAAGCTTTCAGTTTCATAACTTTTCCAACCAATAATGTCTGCGTCTGGACTGGATTTCCTCGTCAGACGCTCCGTGTTGACAAAGGAGAATCTCGGGTTCTCCTCGGGGTATCCCCGGATTTACGCACGACGCAACAACACGCAGCTACACCCCTTACATCCATGGCTGCAGAGGTATGTGCTCTGTCAGCAATAACTCCTATCTATGAACATACTCAGATTTAATATTGTTATTTGTGTTGATTTTGGTTTATTTTGAAGCATTTTGTGCAAAAACAAGAACAATTAAAAGCGAAATTTATCTCCAAAGTTAGTTAAAAGCAGAAAATCTGTCTTTGAGCCATAAAATGTTCATACAAAACAAATTCCAGTTCAACACTTCAGGCATGCTAAGCTGCATTTACGATAAAAAAAAATCAAATTGATTGATTACCAGATAATCACAACACTTCAGCTGTACCTTGATCCATGGACCTCATCATGTGGTACTGCGCCAGCCTCCA